>NC_089864.1:17776001-18415252 GCF_036373705.1 Amia ocellicauda
TGAAACTACCCCAAAATAAAACATATATTATATTGTACTTATCATTCATATTAATCTCATGAAGACAAATACATATTGCTTGACAATTAAGCAAAAACAAAACACACCAAAAAACTGTTTTGACTTTGCTGTTCCAATACTTTTGGAGGGCAATGCATATCCTTATGTTTATAATGCATAACTGTAAAGCATTAAAGATGCGACTGACACAGTTGTTGCTGGTATTCAAAACAATGTACTGCACATGTCCCTCGGTGTATGAGATGAATGATACAACTTAATACATTTAATTGCCATATTGCCTGTTGTCAGAAGATTTAATTAATATATTTTAGACTTTCTTTTCTTCCTTTTGGATTATGGATTGTACTTGATTGTGGTTATTGAATTAATTTTAAACCATTTGAACTCTAATATGTGTATTCATTAGAATAGCATTAGATAATATAAGCAGTCATAATGGCACATATGAAGAAAACAAATACACCGATCAGCCATAACATTATGACCACCTGCCTAATATTGTGTAGGTCCCCCTTTTGCCACCAAAACAGCCCTGAGCCATCGAGGCATGGACTCCACTAGACCTCTGAAGGTGTGCTGTGGTATCTGGCACCAAGACGTTAGCAGCAGATCCTTTAAGTCCTGTAAGTTGCGAGGTGGGGCCTCCATGGATCGGACTTGTTTGTCCAGCACATCCCACAGATGCTCGATTGGATTGAGATCTGGGGAATTTGGAGGCCAAGTCAACACCTTGAACTCATGATTCATCAGACCAGGCCACCTTCTTCCATTGCTCTGTGGTCCAGTTCTGATGCTCACGTGCCCATTGTAGGCGCTTTCGGCAGTGGACAGGGGTCAGCATGGGCACCCTGACTGGTCTGCGGCTACGCAGCCCCATACGCAACAAACTGCGATGCACTGTGTGTTCTGACACCTTTCTATCAGAACCAGCATGAACTTTTTCAGCGATCTGAGCTACAGTAGCTCATCTGTTGGATCGGACCTGTTGGATCGCTCCCCACATGCATCAGTGAGCCTTGGCCGCCCATGACCCTGTCGCCGGTTCACCGCTTTTCCTTCCTTGGACCACTTTTGATAGGTACTGAGCACTGCAGACCGGGAACACCCCACAAGAGCTGCAGTTTTGGAGATGCTCTGACCCAGTCATCTAGCCATCACAATTTGGCCCTTGTCAAAGTGGCTCAGATCCTTACACTTGCCCATTTTTCCTGCTTCTAACACATCAACTTTGAGGACAAAATGTTCACTTGCTGCCTAATATATCCCACCCACTGACAGGTGCCATGATAACGAGATTATCAGTGTTATTCACTTCACCTGTCAGTGGTCATAATGTTATGGCTGATCGGTGTATATGTACTGTATATATTATGTTTTTATATATATTTGGAATATACATATATACAATTATTTTAAATATGTGGACTTTTCATATGGGAGGGACAATTTATGGTGATATTACTTCATTACAAGAGCATACTTCACTTCTTCACTTCATCACTTCAAGAGCATACAAACCCCATGTGCCAAGACTGATCTTTTGGCCTTGTTGGTTTGACCCTCATTTGGGCTTTGTGGCTCGAGCTCTCTGAAGTGTTTGAATGTGAAGTCTGACTACATATTGTACAGCACATGAAGGAAATAATCCATGTCTTAGGTTTTGTGCCTAGACATTAAGTGGTTATCCATGTACAGCACATTCCCAAAAGTATTGAGACAAGAACCTGTAATGGATTTTACTATCTTTTGTTGTAGGTTGATCACATAAGTACATTTGTTTGTTATTTTGGGAAACAGAGATCTACTCTGTTGGCATTGCATGTCTTTATACCCACACAATAATGTCACAAGGTGGCATTGCCTTTGAAAACACTGCATTGCCTTTTTAGAGTCCTGACCTGCATCCAACTATGCAGAACAACTATGGGATCAACTGGAAGAGGAATCAGTAAAAAAAAAAAAAAAGAGATCACCTCTTCCTGGCAAGAGAAATGGCCATTTAATTCTCATCTATCCAGGATTGCAGCAGTGATTGAGGCTAAGCATTCAACCTTTTAAATACCCTGTCAGCAGATAATATTTGAATCTTTAAAGGCAATTATGTTTTGACCTTGTGGTTTTTATCAGATAAAGATAACATTTTTAAGCAAAAAGAATAACCTGATTACATTTTTAACATAATGGCAGAACAATACAGCAATGAATCGATATTGAGGAGAGTTAAATATTCTGACACCAAAAAATTTAAGAATAAAGATCTAACTTATTATACCAGGATACAGGGGGAAACTCAGCTTGCAAGAAAATGTATTAAAGTCATGACTCAGACAGCCAATTTGTGGGATCACTATTGAGCACAATGAAACCTTTGTGCTCTTATTGTGCCATCAAGGCTCAGGAAAAAGTACTGCTACATAAAATTATATGAATTTCAGGTCACAGACAATGCCGAGCTTTCTAATGAAAAAACCTAAAACAAAACGACTGGTAAAACACATTCAGTTATTATGGAAGTCAAACTCGATATTTCAAAACAACATAAAAAGGTATATGTTTTTTAATATATGCTGGCTCCTTCATTAACGGCACAGCCTGTTAACTCTCTCTTAGGTTTGATTGTGAAGCTATAGGAAGATGGAGGCAGTCCAAGTAGCACAGTGATACAGTACAGCACACATCAAAGAGGAATGGAAATTGAGTCATCTTTATACTTGACTTCCATTGTATTTTATGATTACAAGCTACATTCAAACTATATTCATTTCATAGTAGACTATGTGGTGTTGGTGCAAAGTATCTACTGTTATTGAAAATTGAATATTAAAAAATATTTTTATTATTATTATTATTATTATTATTATTATTATTATTATTATTATTATTATTATAACTACTACTAATTTTACTACCATCATACTAATATCCTCTCCCTTCGCAACGTAATTTTTTACTTCTGAATATTAGCCATGCATATTTACATAGAACAAGTGTGCAATTATTTCAGAGCGCTGGCATGTTAATGTTCATGTTTCATGAATAAAAGATGCTGGTTGCAATGCACGGTGGTACTGAAGGCTATAGGGACATCTGGAAATGTTACTGCTAAAGAAGAAAGAATCAGCAGGCTATTGATTTATATAGAAGTGATTTAACCTCCTCAGGATAAAATTAAACCATACTCCCCCGGGCAGGGACATTGGCCGATGCTCTGGGGATCCTGTCACACAATTTTCACAATAAAACACCACCACCTTTCCACTCCTAAACGTCTCCAGGAGAACAAACTGTTTACAGTCTGCGGTTTCAAAGTCCTGGGCTGCTCATCCTATAATATTTTAGTGGTATTAAGGTCAGGCACATCTAAGTCAGTTAGTCTTCTTGCTGGTCTGATTTTCATTTTCAGTTTCTGTTTTCTATTCCCCTGGAAATGTACTGTTTAAAAAGAGACAGGAGCTGTAGATAATTATTTCGGCGAGTGTTCTTGTCTGAACTTCATCAGTTTCTTATTGCATTTTGGGAAGTTTGCTCTTACCAGCTCTTAATTTGATTTTGGTTTCCTTGTTTTTTTTCTCTATTATCTATTTGGTTAGTTGCATTCACACTGTGTTACTGTTCATTTTAGGTCTTTTCATTAAGAGTGTGTATTGGAGTCTGAGCCATTAAAGTAAAGCAATTGAAAGTGTGCATCTGTTCATGGGAAATTCAAAGTCTCTGACTAGTGAAGATGATTTGTTCAAGTTTAGCCTTTACCCGTAATTTAGTATTAATCTTACATTTGTTAAAATTTTCATATATAAAATAGTCTTGACGTCACCTGTATAATTTAAATAAATATATATTTGGTTATTATAACTGCATAACAGCAAATACTTATTCTTGGGTACTGGGAAAATGTATAAAATCAAGCTATTTAACTGCCAGAGATGTTTGTTATTATAATCATTTGGAAATGTGCATCAAGTCTGTATATGCAGTTTTAAGTATAATTTAATTTGAATATCCTCCTACAGGTTCCATACATATCTGGGTTTTGAGTTAATCCTGTGTTGCCGGAAAAGCAGAGGATATCCTACAAACAACAATGAGAAAGAACCAAACAGACAATTTTACATGATACACAATTGTAGGTGTTTAAATGAATGGTTTACATATTTACTGAAGGATTGATGTCTAAGCCATCTTTTATTCTTCATGTACAACACACACACATACACAGATAAAGTGTATGTGTGTATTTATAATGTGATGTAATACCAAGATGTTTTAAACTGAGACAATACTTTATTTTCCGCTTTAACATTATTCCTTGCAAGCCCCACCAAAAAAGAAAAACAATTATCCACCTATTTAATTGATGACATCTCCTGCATCTTCTTGGACTTTCCTGGTGAAATTATATTTTCACACCTTATTTTGCATGAATACGTGTCCAGTTAGCTGCTAATACATTATCTTTAGCAATGAAGCTTTAAAAGATAGTTTCTTTCAGCTAAAATACAAATGCAATAAATTGCCCAAATCCTGTGAGAAACACAACATGAAGAGGTTAGGTATCTGTGTCCATACAGGATGTTGTAGTAGCATTTCGATTTTTGGGGGGGGGAGGAGTGAAGGATGGGGGCATTGAAAAACAAAATAATTAGTATTAGACGTCTTAGGTTTTTAATTGTTTTCAGGATTTATAAAGTGGAGTCTGCCAATATATTAGCAATCCAGGGACTACAAAAGAGAAGAACCAACAATTCGATGCTCTCTCATATTTTGATCTGCATATGTTCAGTTATATATTTGAGTTTTAATTGACCTTTAATTGGGAAAATAAGAACTTAAGTTAAATTACATTAAGTATGGTCTAAATACAAAAGTATGGAACATATTCAGCAGGTGGTGTAATCACAATCAACTGTAACAGCAGTCTTAGCAGTATATTACTTCTTTCTAGTATATGAGTTCTTAATCAATAATTAATTTCATGGAACCTATTTTCCCAAAGGAGCACAGAAAGATAAGTTGCCTCATGGTAGCCCTTATGCTATAGCACTCTGCAGATATTAGACATTATAACTCAGTTTCGAAATTGAATCTACAGGGCAAAAAGCATTATAATGAAAAGTATCCAGTTCAAAATGGTCTAAGTGTTCAATTTCATCAATCACATTCTCCCTCTAGAATAATAGATTATGAACTGCAGGTTAGGTTCATAAGGTAAACGTAGAGAAATGTTGGTAACACTTTACAATAAGTCTGCCTATAGTTACAGTATACTTACATAGTAGGACCTCAGTAACTTCAGATGTAGGTACTCAGTAACTACTATGTAAATATATTAGATACAGATACGAGACTTACTGTAAAGTGTTACCAAAACGTTTAGTTTAGTTTTAATATCAAGACCTCTAGCAGCTAAAATGAAAAAAAAAAATTATTTCTTACTTTTTAAACCAATGTTTTTTATTCCAAATATTAAGAATAATACAGATAAAACTACAAAGAAAAACACTATGATAGCTAAATCTCAGGCACCACTTTTTCCATACACAGTCAATTCCTTACAATCCTTTTTTAAGGATTTTGAAACACGTGACTGAACCAGACAACAAAATACATACAGAAGTCAAAATACTTGGCACAACCAACCTAAAGAGCACTAAACTGTTTCAGGAGAGAAAAAAAACCCATAAATTCTACAGTGTGTCCACACCCAATAACCTAAGCAGGCAGCCAAGCAATAACGAAAACAAAACAAATCAATACCTGAAGATCAACTGATTTATTAGGAATGGAATTGCCGTTATAACTGAGTGTACCATAATTTATGAAAGCACTTAACATGTATAAATTATCCTTCTTGAAATAGTAGGCGTACAGCATTATAAAGTCTTGCGTGTGTTCAGGAGGTTCTGAATAAATACTTTGTGGTTATGCTGATTGTGTGATGCTCTTGGACATCAGTGGTGCACAAACAGTAATGAAACTAAACTAATTGTTTGGTGCAAATACCTTAAATTCCAATGCTGTTATGGCTGGATTGAGATCAAACAAGTAAGATCCTCTTGATTATATTTTATGGAAGAGGACAATACTTTAAAAGTTGATAGTACTCCAGCTCACCACCTATGTAACTCAAGATCTTAAAAGTCATATATCTTCATTATTATATGTTTTATTATGTTTTAATTCCATGGTCCCTTCAGATGTATCCTGATAGACCAAGGTGAGACTGAAACGGCAGAAACTTAAGCAATGCTCCAATCCTTACAAAAGGGTTTATTTCTATATAACGATAATGAAACATTGCAAGAAGTCGGTCTCGCCCATGCTCAGACTTGTCTTCCTGGAAAGAATACGCTGGAGAGCAGCTATTCAATATAATTCTGACCTTATGGATCAGCCTTTGTGTTTGATGCCAAAACTGCGGATTAGGAAATCTATGATTAGGAGTCTGGGGACAGAAGCCCTTGTGTACTTAACTTCAGAGTGATTGTATTCAGTTTGATTGAGAAGCCTTCGATTGACTTTCCCCAGCCGTGATGGAAAAGAGTAATTTACTGCCGGAGCTGTCTCCTTGGTAATTTTTCACTTATCTGCACATCTATTAACAGTTATTCTTTTATTCATTATTTAGATAAGCCTAGAGTAATTTCCAAACCCAATGAAACTGCAGAGCATTTACAATTATTTAATAAGGATAGCTCCAATTGGTGGCAGATATCTGGATTTTAATCCAAATTATACCACTACAAATTCAAAGCCATTATCCTAGGTGTCCTCTAGTGCTGCACTTGAGAGATTTTTTACTGATTATCTCTTAATGTCTTCCTAACTGATCAGCAACCTTAAGCACAATGGCAGCATCACATAGAATATTATTAGACATATTAAATCCTGTTAAGAAGAAGAGTTGTTTCAAGGTCATTTTGATTTGGTTCTCGTCTTTGAGGGTTTATAGTCCTGAACAGGTCATATTTGCTGTGTAAAATGCACATATTTAACAAGCTGATTTAGAGCACAATATAACCACAGCTAAGCTCTGCTATCAATTTTATTACATTGAAATGTATCTTTTGAACAGCCTACCTTTATTATCTGATATGAAGGTCAGTTCTGGGATATACAACTCTGGAAAAAATGAAGAGACCACTTAACATTGATTTCTGAACTGGGAGTGGTCTCTTAATTTTTTCCACAGCTGTATACACTCACCTAAAGGATTATTAGGAACACCATACTAATACTGTGTTTGACCCCCTTTCGCCTTCAGAACTGCCTTAATTCTACGTGGCATTGATTCAACAAGGTGCTGAAAGCATTCTTTAGAAATGTTGGCCCATATTGATAGGATAGCATCTTGCAGTTGATGGAGATTTGTGGGATGCACATCCAGGGCACGAAGCTCCCGTTCCACCACATCCCAAAGATGCTCTATTGGGTTGAGATCTGGTGACTGTGGGGGCCAGTTTAGTACAGTGAACTCATTGTCATGTTCAAGAAACCAATTTGAAATGATTGGACCTTTGTGACATGGTGCATTATCCTGCTGGAAGTAGCCATCAGAGGATGGGTACATGGTGGTCATAAAGGGATGGACATGGTCAGAAACAATGCTCAGGTAGGCCGTGGCATTTAAACGATGCCCAATTGGCACTAAGGGGCCTAAAGTGTGCCAAGAAAACATCCCCCACACCATTACACCACCACCACCAGCCTGCACAGTGGTAACAAGGCATGATGGATCCATGTTCTCATTCTGTTTACGCCAAATTCTGACTCTACCATCTGAATGTCTCAACAGAAATCGAGACTCATCAGACCAGGCCACATTTTTCCAGTCTTCAACTGTCCAATTTTGGTGAGCTTGTGCAAATTGTAGCCTCTTTTTCCTATTTGTAGTGGAGATGAGTGGTACCCGGTGGGGTCTTCTGCTGTTGTAGCCCATCCGCCTCAAGGTTGTACGTGTTGTGGCTTCACAAATGCTTTGCTGCATACCTCGGTTGTAACGAGTGGTTATTTCAGTCAAAGTTGCTCTTCTATCAGCTTGAATCAGTCGGCCCATTCTCCTCTGACCTCTAGCATCAACAAGGCATTTTCGCCCACAGGACTGCCGCATACTGGATGTTTTTCCCTTTTCACACCATTCTTTGTAAACCCTAGAAATGGTTGTGCGTGAAAATCCCAGTAACTGAGCAGATTGTGAAATACTCAGACCGGCCCGTCTGGCACCAACAACCATGCCACGCTCAAAATTGCTTAAATCACCTTTCTTTCCCATTCCGACATTCAGTTTGGAGTTCAGGAGATTGTCTTGACCAGGACCACACCCCTAAATGCATTGAAGCAACTGCCATGTGATTGGTTGGTTAGACAATTGCATTAATGAGAAATTGAACAGGTGTTCCTAATAATCCTTTAGGTGAGTATATTATATATATATATATATATATATATATATATATATATATATATATATTAATGTATATATATTAACATGCCACTGAATAACAGTGAACATGACTTCTAAAGCTTGCGACTTATAAGGCTTACGTAAAAAAGTTAAAACTGAGGGTGAAACATCAATAAATATTTTGCAAATTGTACAAATTATTTTAAGAATGTAAGTAGCAGCGACTTGTCGGTACTGAGACCTTCATCAGGTTGTACCCTTCATTTTGTTTTATGTACATTTTTCTTCATAGAGTTTCATCTTTAGAACTTTACTGTGGAGTTCAGAAAACTATGAGCAAAGTTTGCTGTGGAGCTAAAAGCTTTGAAAATAACTCAATAACTCTGAGTCAGTCCAATTAGTTTCCACAGTAAATTCCAATGTCATGCATGCTACACTCTATAGGTGTTCTTGTGTTCTGTGAAAAGATAATTACAGGCTGGGGCTTATATTGAATGCAACACCAAAATAAATGAAAACTTAATAAAGGAAAAGAGAATCCCAGTAAGATTTTACTGTATATGGTCAACTAGAGGAAAGGGCTTAATATGTGTTCCTGGTTACTAAAGGAAACTATACCCCAGGGCTGCTTTTAATGGAGAACCTCCATTAATGTATTGACCTTATTGATTAGTGTAAATGCTCCACAGAGAGAATTCAGACCTAATATTAAAGTTGTGCGTGGCTTGCCTTTAACACCTGGTGCTCCACAAGCACAGAATAAAACCTAAAATAATAATTTTGTAATTTAAAGAATGATGTCTTGTATGATGCTTTTGACAATGGGGGGATATGTTATAACACCTTTAGAAGGAAGCTACATTGTGACACGAGTATGGATTACTACACACATAGTTACCACAGGCCTCTTTCTGCACACTGGCACAAGGCAAACTCAGCAAGGTCTAAGCACTTATTAAAAGGACACTTAAATTACATTATATAATTGTTGTACAACACTGGTTAACTTAATATGTGCAATGTAAAGAAAACATCAGATCCATCAGAACGCTTTTGGAAGAATAGATGTAAAAATGTGTTGTATAAATGTACTTTATAAGAAGCCCCCTTTTTGTATTTCTTATCAAAATTAAATAAATCAGAACGTACATATACCTCTGATAACTTTTCACAGAATTGTTCAGTGGGAGTATTATCTTGACCAATGAACTATTCTGCCAGTCAGCTCGACTCTGTAATACATCAGGCAATTTCCACATACATACTGTATTATTATAAGTTCCTTGTTGAATGTGATATTTAATATATAATTATATAATAACTGTTTCTCTCTGGCTATTTCAGTTGAAAATATTGTGTGATTTTAATCCATTATAAGCAGCTCTTTAGAATAATTTAAAAGCTGAGAAGGTCCAGAGGGGAACCTTTTTTATATCTGCTTGAAGCAGAAACATAAAATGAAGATACTTAAGACAAGACACTTGAATTCCTCCATAGTTCATAGCCCTTTTTGAGAAGTATGTTTCTGAAGGTTTTATACTTTTGAAGTATGCAGTAAAATATAATTTGGCTCCCCTTGTAATACTCCACCAGTTAGCTGACAACAGTTGTTTTGGCAGAGAATTTAAAATGATTAAAAACAAACAAACATGAAAATCTATTACAGAATAAGCAAATAACCAATTGGTGGGTCAGACAGATTTGTTTTTGGCAGCAACTAAAAAGTTAAATACTACCACATTTAAACAGACAATAGTTTTAGTAGGGAATGGATGTAATTGAGAACTATATGTATATGCATTTAGAAGCAATATGTATCACCAATAATTTCAAGGGTGACAGGCTGAGCAGTTGGAGGATTAGGTTGCCAAACTAGCACAACTGCTCAGTGTCTATTGGTATTGTGTGTGAAATACAGGACAACCGTCATCTGCTGGTTTGCAACTGTTAGAAAACAATTTGGTTATCGTGGCTGCTCCTACTTAACGTTGGCACGAAAATGTGTACTGGGTCTTGGGTTTGGGAATTTCACGCCGATTGTACAATACTCCTCTCCGGGATTTTGATACAGCTGTATAGATCTGGAGGCCGAAGAAGGAACACTTATGTAGTCAAGAAAACACAGGTGGCCTCCATAAAGATGAGTGTTTTCAAACCTAGCATTTTAAAAACGTTACTTTGGAATAACAGCGTGGGTAGAGCTGGAGCTGGAGCATGTCTGACTGATTTAGTAAAGGCGAAAAGAGCTTGTATACAGGGACGCTGGCGTGCAGAAAGCGAAACTTGCAAACTTGCATACTTGCAGAGTCGCAGGAAAGTCTCAGCACAAGCAGATGCTGGTTTTGCGTGCACTTCGCCTGGACTGCTTTATCAGCCCAGTGCAACCAGCCTGCGTGCATACAGCTCTGCGACACACGGCGATCATCCCTGCAGCCGCGACTCCTATGATGAAGTGTTCAGGCTTTCTCTGCGCGATCCAGAGCACTTTTGGGGTGAGGCAGCTCAGGGTATAACCTGGGTGCAGCCGTGCAGTAACACGTTGGATAATAGCAATCCACCATTTCCTAGATGGTAAGACCCCGAGATGTTTTATACTGCAGTTCCGATCAATCCCATGGTAGTTGCATGACTGTAGCGAAGGAATTTTTATAGTGGCGTTCGTGTAGCGCCGGTTTCAGCAGTTCTGCGCAGATCTGCCGAATCCCTCCGCTGCCATTGGCGGAGCAGCGCAGACCCGCGCAGAAATGCAGACATCTGCGCCTGGCGAACTCGGCCAGCAGTTTCCCCACCTGTGGGTCACTGAGGACACGTACATAGTTGTGTTGTTCAGGTACGTTTATTTCTTACTGTTACATTCCCAGCTCCGTCAAAAACTGATTAAGAGACATAATGAGTTATCGGGAAGAAACTAAAATAGGCCCATTTCGCATTGCACGACCAACATAAACAACTTTTTTACGGCGGGTGTTGTATTCTCGCTGAATGTGAATCTGCAGATCCGACCCAACACACATTGGATTATCAAGCTGTACGAAATACGTCTACCTATTCGACCAATGTATTTCTACCAAAGATTAAGTTGCACTAGTCTTTCCTGATGAAAACAAAGTTGAAAACATAACCGCAGTTTCAGTGTTGAAATCCAGAGAATAATGGTTTTTTTTTAAAGCTTTTCAATCTGATATGTATGTGTTTGCTATCTGTGCAGATTTAATAAATCCAATCCTTTACCTTTGAAAATGTAATGTAGTAACTTTATGTCCCTTGTTTTCACATCTATCTATCCATTTGTGACCGTCGCGTTTGTGTGGGAGGCCTTCAGGGTTACAATGTATCCCACAGAATACGTTATAATTCGTTACACGTACTTCATTACGACCAATGTGAACACAGCAAGGAAAATGCACTAAATCTTTACTAAAAAATAAATCTAATTAATAAATGTTTATGACAGGAAACTTTAGGCAATAACAATGTAAATCATTGTAACAGTCTGAATTAAGACAGTTACTTGATTAAGGCTACAGGGATTCAACTGTCTAATGACGCTTGGTGTAATTGAATACAATACATTTAAGTGATATTTTGAAATAGTCTAGATTTATACAAATGATTTTCTACATTTGAGTGCTGCTTATGTTTTTTTTTTCATTAATATTATATAGTGTAACACGATGGTAAATTTAAATTCAAGTACAGTGCTTGGTAAAGGTGTGAAAAAGACAGGTGCACCTTATAGGTGATGATAACAATGCAATTCAGTCAATATAATATATATTTTTATCACATTGAAATTTATTTTTTGGAACAGATATTATATATTTTTCTCTGTATCAGGTTTGTTGGTGGGAAGCTGAATATTTGCTATAATGCAGTAGACCGCCATGTTGAAAATGGACGAGGGGACCAGCCGGCCATCATACATGACAGTCCAGTTACTGGGACTAAACAAACCATCACGTACAGTGAGCTGCTGACTGAGGTAATAAACAAGCAAACACTTAATCCGCTTGTACATGTCTTCAATAAATCACTTTTTACCTGACATGTAAAACAAAACTATTACTATAGACATTAACAGTCAGTTTGTGGTTTAATGAAAGTGCGATATCTGTTACAATAGGTACGGTGAAGAATACCCTGAACCCAGTGCGAAGTATATGTCACAAACATTTAATAGGTTTTACAAAAGCAGCCCTTGGTATATGACGTATAGATCTCTCTGGGGCCTAAGGGTTAAGAAATACAACACCAGTAAGATGCCATTGTGGAACTGAATTAAAATGTTTATCGCAGTGTGCATCACTTCCCAGCACGTGTGGATTGGAACACTTATTGAATATAACCAGTTTTATCTTTTTTTAATAAAATTAAAATAGAAGTGATAGAATCATTACAACCCTTAAGTACCTTAAGTAACTGTTTAGTCATAATGTGTTCAGTATGTAATACACAGTCCTGCTAGAATGGATTGTAGTAAGAGACAGCATTCGGTTTTATTACCTAGTTACCACAACCTTAGATAACTATGCAAGAGCAGCACCTTAAAGAAAATGCCCTTTTTTGGTGAGTGCATGCCTGATGTTGTGGGGGTGTCGTTTCTTCGGTATGACTTATACTCTTGTTAGCAAGTTAGCTCAGAATTAAGATCTAATCACTAATTTGTGTTAAATGGTGCCTATTTCATTACAATGGATAGCAAGAATGAGGCTTTTAGAGAAATTACACATAGGCAAAAGCTGTATTTTCCGGATCACTGGCACTTGCTGTCTCAGTTGTGGCAATTAAGCAAATTCATCAGATTCATTGCTTATTATCACTGCCAGCGCGTTACTGATTTAGCAGGGCCTCCGAGCACAGGGGCCATTTCAGTAGTACTTGCGTCATTTTGCTTTGTAATAATGACTCTGATTTATCTTCCAGGTGTCCAGGTTAGCTGGGGTTCTGGTGAAACATGGTGTGAAGACAGGAGACCTGGTTGTCATTTACATGCCCATGATTCCCCAGGCTATCTTCACCATGCTGGCCTGTGCACGGATAGGAGCCACACACAGCCTGATATTTGGCGGTTTTGCATCGAAGGAGCTGTCTGTGCGAATCGACCACGCCAAGGTGAAATGAAACCCATATTGTGATCCATTATCACATTTTGTTTGTATTTTTTCATTTGCCTCTGATGATTTTTGAATATTTAATCATTTGTCTTCCATGAGTCTTTTTTTATATTGATCATCCATTCGTTTCTTGTAGATTGCGACTTGAAAAACATTGTTCCATTGATTTAGCTTTTTCTAGTTTTTCTACACAATAATTGGCAATACCGCAGAGATCCCACAGCAAGAATAGACTCCAAATAAGCTTATTAAAAAATCAGAAATGGATGTACCGTAATGTACAGAAAATGCATGCACACTGTCAAATACAATTTATACTAGAGATAATTTATTTGAAGAAACGCAGGTATGATGACATTAAAAGGCATCTGCTTTCCCATTTTTCATTCATGTTTTTGTATTAGACAATATGTATAGTTTTCTTGTCTTTTCTCCTTCAGTTTATTGGAGAAATAGGACCTACTGGTTTCAGTATTGCTATGCAGTTATCTTCTATGTATTATATATGTTTATTGTTGTATCATTTTTTGGTATATATAAGAAATAAAATAATATATATATAGACCTGACTAAAATACTACAGCTGCTGAATTTCTGTGAAATATGTATATCTTGACAGTATTACTATTGTATTGTAATTTGTTCATATAGATAATTCAGAGCGCATATTTATACACATTATACTTTAATTGTTTTTTAAATAAACGATGATTTAAAAAGGCAATGGGGAGAAAAATGTGAAGATAGTATACGTGGAGCAGAAGTAAACATACAGGGTTTAGCAGTCAATATGAAGAAATGGTATGAGTACTTTTATTTTGGTGTCGTCTTGTTGACAGTATACACACACTGTTTCAAGATGACGCATAAGTGTGTAACTGTTGCAAGTAAATGTTTTTTTTTCAATTACCTACTTTTATCCTTTAGCACTTATATAGTTTTAATTTTGTAGCCTAAACTGGTGGTGACAGCCTCCTTTGGCATTGAACCTGGGAGAAGAGTGGAGTACATTCCTCTGGTTGAGAAAGCATTGGAGCTTGGCCTACACAAGCCTAAAAAAATCCTCATCTATAACCGTCCAAATATGGTGAGACCTTTTCAATTCTTCATTATGTGTGCAAGAGACGTGAGTATAAAAAAAAATATTAAAAAAAGCTAATGCTCTGTAAATGTTAACTCTGCTGGGTTATGTTCAGTTATTTTAATAAGGGAATCTCTGTGTATTTGTATATATTTTTTTAATTTAAATTATAAGACCTTGGCATTTTAATATGAGATTTTAAACTGTTTAAATATTAGGAATGCAGTGCATGGACTGAGAGGTTAAAGACTGGTTTTGACAGCTTTCCAAAGCAGCTGATAGCCTGTAGCGTAGTGGGTTTCAGTTTCTGCTTTTCAAGGACTCATGTTCCACATAGGAAACGTCTGGTGTATCCAATCATGAATGCAATCTGAAAATACTGTATTGCAAAATACATATATTTTACATTAATACCCATCTTTATTCAGAGATGGATAAAACACAGTTTGTATCAAAGCAGGGACGCCTGTCATAAGGTATTAGTATTTTCTGCACTACAGACTGAAAATCACTACTTTGGTAAACTGATTATTATTGACTGAATGGACTAAAATTGGGGGGGAAAGTGGGGAAATCCAGTGCCTCTCTTTGTGACGAATGATTATTCTTACAGTGTAGGAAATGATTCATTTATATTTGTAAGGATTTGTTTAAAGGTTTGATGGGTTAGGAGAAGCACAGTTAGTAGTTATCTGCAGCTGAAAAGACCATACAATTGGCAAGTCAGTAACTGGACAGAAGAAACCAAATTGTATGCAGAGTTTTGCAACTTGGCACTCTGAAGTTAAAGACCATAGGTGGGAATCTGAAGGAAATTAATCCTAGAAATATTTGTAAAATAGTATTGGTTTCCTTTGAACAATAATATTTGATGATTCCTCCCTGCTGAATTTTTCTCTGTGAATTAATTATGTATTATTTTGCACATGCATATTGAGGGAAAGTCAGCAACACAAAGGACTTCCACGCCCCTGGCATAAATAGTAGTCTGAAACACAAACCATTGTGAAGGTCAAAGCTACCAGGAATTGTTGTGTTTGTTTGTGTTACACATTACAAGTGTGCCAAAGCCAGCCCTTTAAACCTGTAGAGTTCTGTGTATAAATTATATATATGTTTTCTTGTTTGTTAAGTGGAATCATTTTGCTGTTACACTAATGAGCAGAAAAGACAAAGGGACACTTCTTATGTAACCATGGAAACAGGTAGAAAATGCCTGGTTTCAGTTTTGTGCTATTTTCAATTTCTTGCTAAATTTAATCACTGACAGGTTTCACAGGGAATTGGTCGTACATTTTTTATTTTTACCATTAAATGTAAGCACTGAAAATATAAATACATTTTTGTATAGGCTAAAACATCCCTCTGTAATAGCAAAGACATATCATAGCATATTCTTTTCCCTCTTTTGCCTCTAGAAGAGGGTAGTGCCAGCATGACAGGAGGTATTGAGATCAAACAAATACTCCTTCGGGGAGAGTAGGTCACATATATATACATTATACTAAATAATAATATCTGATCCAGTTGTACTGTTCCTAATTAGGGAGGTGTATATATGTTGCTTGATGTGGTTAGATTGATTTTCTTTGCAACATAATGAGACAAATATCATATGATCAGCACAGGCAAGGAATCGTACTCCATTGATACCATCCGAGCTGACAGACAGGATTGCGTTTTGTCATTCAGGAATCGGTTTCCATGACGCCTGACACGAGTCTGAATTGGGATGAAGAGATGGCTGCTGTCTGTCCTCATGACTGTGTTCCTGTCTCCTCCGATCACCCTCTCTATATTCTCTATACCTCAGGAACTACAGGAATGCCAAAGGTATTTCACAGCATTTACACTCCTTTTGTACTCCAGGTTGATGTTTTCAGTGAAGGAAGGAGAATGGATTAATGACCTGTGCAGGAGTGGAATAAAGGACTGACTATTTAAATACATGTTACTTTGGATTCATATGTTGTTTTTTTCTTACTTTATGTGAACAAAAAGACACAAATTTGCCCGTTTTCTCATTGGAAATAGTTAAATTTCAAAATATCACTGTCCTGGTCACAAAAGCATAGTTTGTGGGGAATAATAGCCATTTTCTATACTTTTGAGGCATAAGCAATTAGGAAATAACACTTACTACCCAGGAACAAAAATTGTGTTACATAGTGTTATGTATTTGCTTAGTATGTACATTCACACAACAGCCACCAAACATTTTATTTTATTAACTTGTAATAATATCATAGCCTCATTTCTGTTTTCTAGACCACTATAGAAAACCCACGTCTTTGTGAGAAGTTGTGGTAGAATTGTTGTGCTTCTGAATTAGTAAAATAAGTGATTTGTGTGACTATCACTCAGGTATATAAATATCACTCATATATACTTCTTTGGTACTCCAAAATTGGATAAGTACATGCAATGCATTAATTTATATTCTGCGCACACACACATTCACATTTCTTCAGTATGTGTGTGTTTCATTTATAAGATGACACAATTAAATGTTTTGAAGATCACCTGTCTGCACTTAGGCCTCAGTGTCAGGGTACTGTTAACACCAGATTATTTATATTTTTCTTTTATCCTGGACTTGACATTGTAGAGACCCTGAATTACATTACTGTACCATCCTTCCAGTTGATGTGTGTAAAGCGTGAGACGCAACAGACCTTCCACACAGAACAGATGATCTGTGTGCCAGCTGTAAATTGAGGAGTGAAACGCTGTTGTAGGCAGGGATAAATTAAACAGCATTCTCCTTCTGTTTCTGTTTCCAAGGTAATGCAGTTCTCCATATTGAAGGCCAATCCCTGCCATTAAAAGTTTACCAGTAATGAGTGCTGTCATCACACTGCATCTCATTCGATCTAAGACATAAACAGGAGGCTGAAGATGCATGTATACTGTGGCAGAGACGTTTGTTTTCAAGATGGTATTAGTGCCAAAGAATGTGTCTACTAATACAACTACTATTGTTCTATGCAGATTGGTAATTGCTTAATTGAGCCGATTGTGGGTCTTAATTCCCATGTATTCAAGTTACCCAGTGATTGGTGATTTAGAGACCTGTATAACCTTCAAGATTGCAGCTCTCCAGCAATAGGGTTGGCCACCCCTGGTACACCATAGTTCTGATCATAATTAGCCCTGAAGATGTTCTAACAGGCTTGCCAAAAATATGTTATCCAATTTACCAAGCTTCTGCATGTGACGTGTATATACACTCACCTAAAGGATTATTAGGAACACCTGTTCAATTTCTCATGAATGCAATTATCTAACCAACCAATCACATGGCAGTTGCTTCAATGCATTTAGGGGTGTGGTCCATGTCAAGACAATCTCCTGAACCCAAACTGAATGTCTGAATGGGAAAGAAAGGTGATTTAAGCAATTTTGAGCGTGGCATGGTTGTTGGTGCCAGACGGGCCGGTCTGAGTATTTCACAATCTGCTCAGTTACTGGGATTTTCACGCACAACCATTTCTAGGGTTTACAAAGAATGGTGTGAAAAGGGAAAAACATCCAGTATGCGGCAGTCCTGTGGGCGAAAATGCCTTGTTGATGCTAGAGGTCAGAGGAGAATGGGCCGACTGATTCAAGCTGATAGAAGAGCAAGTTTGACTGAAATAAGCACTCGTTACAACCGAGGTATGCAGCAAAGCATTTGTGAAGCCACAACACGTACAACCTTGAGGCGGATGGGCTACAACAGCAGAAGACCCCACCGGGTACCACTCATCTCCACTACAAATAGGAAAAAGAGGCTACAATTTGCACAAGCTCACCAAAATTGGACAGTTGAAGACTGGAAAAATGTTGCCTGGTCTGATGAGTCTCGATTTCTGTTGAGACATTCAGATGGTAGAGTCAGAATTTGGCGTAAACAGAATGAGAACATGGATCCATCATGCCTTGTTACCACTGTGCAGGCTGGTGGTGGTGGTGTAATGGTGTGGGGGATGTTTTCTTGGCACACTTTAGGCCCCTTAGTGCCAATTGGGCATCGTTTAAATGCCACGGCCTACCTGAGCATTGTTTCTGACCATGTCCATCCCTTTATGACCACCATGTACCCATCCTCTGATGGCTACTTCCAGCAGGATAATGCACCATGTCACAAAGGTCCAATCATTTCAAATTGGTTTCTTGAACATGACAATGAGTTCACTGTACTAAACTGGCCCCCACAGTCACCAGATCTCAACCCAATAGAGCATCTTTGGGATGTGGTGGAACGGGAGCTTTGTGCCCTGGATGTGCATCCCACAAATCTCCATCAACTGCAAGATGCTATCCTATCAATATGGGCCAACATTTCTAAAGAATGCTTTCAGCACCTTGTTGAATCAATGCCACGTAGAATTAAGGCAGTTCTGAAGGCGAAAGGGGGTCAAACACAGTATTAGTATGGTGTTCCTAATAATCCTTTAGGGGAGTGTATATGTCTTGCTGGATTCCTTAGTTTTAAATTAACAAACAAGAAAAACAATAAAATGCAGCATACTACAGACATCCACATTTCTAGGCATTGGGCCTAATTTGTTGTGGTGTTCTTAGTGTTGAGCAAGTGCATTAGTGACCTTTTTACAGAGTATAGTAATACAGACTATTAAAGTGACAATCAATTTTCCAATATTTTACTGAAAGAAGCAGCTCCAAAAAAATAAGAGCTTGATAATTGCTTTGTCTGGATGGAAACAGGTGCAGTTTGGCATTGCAATCTGTTCTCTGCTTTACATACAAGCTCCAATGGGGAATGCTGGCCCAGGTTGACTTGCTGAAATGTCTCTAAATAATCTCGGTCTGGATGTTGGATTTCTTTATTGGTAAATGAATGATCTTCTTTTCGGACTATAGTACTCTCTCCTGTGATCATTTAATTTACTTTTTAATGTCCACAATTCTTGTATGTTAAAGAGTTGGTTGTTGCATTTGTAAACCACTCGGTGTACAAAGTAAACTGTGATGTGTAAGGCATACAGCTAGAAGGGTAAGAGGTGATACACTACAATTAATCAATTGTTCAGTATTTCTTTGGTAGCCTATCAATTATTAACCCGATGATAAACAAATATGCAGATAAGCAGAGTATGAATGCTTATGAAAACAATAGTGGCTATATCAATAATGTTAGAATAAACTTGAGGGAATTACTAATATAGATCAATGATAGTCGTACATTTTTGTATGTGATTTGTATTTCCTCCAGTCTGGTGTTTTATTAATCAAATGGGTGAATACTTGCAGTTTGTGTTAAGATGTATTTTTTAGGAAAAACAATCAAGCAAGTAAAATATTTTGTCTTCCTTCTGTTTCCTGTACAGTTAAGTTCCAACACAGGATTCATAAAAGTGTCAGAGATGTTTCACGTTTATTTGCACTTACATGATCTCTGTCATGTTTGTATGCCTGTTTTATTTAATTAATTAATTAATTTATTTATTTATTTCAAGGACTACAGTTTAATAGATACTTAAACATGTACAGCTTTGGAAAAATCAATACTAAAAACATATAAATCCAGCATATTTGCAGCAGTGTATATAGAAAACCTTACAATAATTATATCAGTGGCCAGTATTAAAATAAAAGTTTTTCAGAGAAAGTGTTTTACTCCTTATCATCACAAACTATTAAAAACAATCTATCCCTGCAGAATACTGTGGGAGTAAGTTTATTATGTTCTTTAGCTCTGATGAACAAGTGTTTCACCACAAGATGATTTGATGTAACTCCTGATTAATCTGTTAATTGCAAATGACTCTTGTTACTGGTACATTTTTAAATATGGCTTTCTTGTCATGTATAAAGCAATTCATGGTTTAAGCTTTTTTCTTATAAATGTTACAGAAATATATATTTCTGGGGAATGTATTACCTTTGTTTTGCATTGTACAATGTAAAAATCTCCTTCAAATTCACTGTTAATTTTCTTCATTTAAAAACATGTAATGAAAAATCTACACTTTTTTTCTATATTATATCTTCAGATAATACCATTCTGTTAAGCATTGTTAAGAGTAAGTGCTAATACACAAGTGCCTGAAACAGAGATGAAAACAACACAATTCATGTGAAATGGAGGGAGATTTTCATTTTTCCTGGATTCTAGTTTGATTTATTAGTCCGCGTGACTTTAATATAGTGGAGATTATAAATCAATCAACCAATAAATAAATAGTCTTTAAGGATAGCACAGGTGCCTTCATTATATCCAAATAATAAAAATATATTAGATTTTTTAAGTGAAATATCATGGGTTCCTTGTCTCGTTTGAGCTTTTGTGTTTTACTAGGGTCATGAAGTGGTTTCTCACGAAAACTTTCTCTCCAGGGAGTTGTCAGAGATACAGGCGGATATGCTGTGATGTTGAACTGGACGATGTCAAATGTGTACGGCCTAAATCCTGAGGAGGTAACAGTTTTATTCGGCACCGATGAAGCTTTGGTTGTTATGACAGCATTATAAATAATTGATAGACTTGGCTGTCATGGGATGTCATTGGTTTTCTACATTTTTCCCCACAGGTGTGGTGGGCAGCGTCTGACCTAGGCTGGGTGGTCGGTCACTCATATATCTGTTACGCTCCTTTACTGCATGGCAACACCACAGTCCTGTATGAGGTAAGGCAACTAGCAAATCAAATATTGTTTTAGAAGGCTGATAATTAGCCCACCGCTGAGTTCTGTTTTGCAGAGGTGTGTTTGCCTTAGGCAGTACATACAATGCAGCATTCTCTCTTTCATAGCGCACTATTTACTTTTTCAGTGTTGCTGACAAGAATTACCAGGCTTTGATAACAAAGATTTTTAGAACTCGAGAAACAAGTAGCATCGTTGCGAAACAACTAGTATGCCAAAATCTTGGTCGAAAAATTCTCTAAGTTAAATACCACTAGTTTACACCTTCCAAAGAATTAATAATGTGCAATGAAATCTGTTAAAATCAAGAAAATCCTTTTATTTGGGCCTATGGTGTAGATGTTTCATGTAATAGAAAAGGGAAAGGTAAAAATAAGCTTGGTCCTTGAATTCATTTGTTCACATACAGTACTGTACGTGATCAAAATACAGCATTTCTCATGTACTATACATTTCAACAATACTATCTCGTTGTGAAGATAAACATTTAAAAAACAAATATCATCACAAGGTTACGACTGAAGGAGAATTGTGAATTTTACATTCCTTGTTAAATCCCATTAATCATTTGTATTTGACTCTTTGATTTGAATTTACACAGCATGGCAATGGAGATGCACTGCGAGTAACAGCTTCCTTAATTTTAACCAGCATTTCCTAGTTTGAAATGACAGGTGCTTAATGTAGAAATAATCTGTGTATTGGCATGCAGGTAAATGCAGTCATCCTATCGTCTCACTCCTGTTTCAGATTGCTTATAGCAGCCATCCATCACATTCTTTTTCTCTCTCAATAGGCGCAAATTGGGAGTTTCTGTATGATTAATTCGAAGGTTTTAACCATCAGTCTATTTCGGCATGCATTTGGCTCTAGTCGGAGATAGGCCTCATTCGGCAAGCTGATTGGGTTTATGCATAGTAGATTGCACAGATTTCCCACTGCCTCTCTCTGTTGTACAAACAAATGACAATACGCATGGATTAATTCAAACTGAGAATGAGGAGAGGAGAGGTGGTATGACAGTCTTTCAGTGGATTCTTTTTGAGATCTTGTTTGAATTTTAATCTTCCCCCCAGCTAGAGGTTAATCTTATTTCACTGCTTGCATGTCTTCCCTTCAACACCTACAAACACATTAGTGGTATTTGCTTCGAAGTTGGAATTATTCTTACTTGACTTTGCTTGAATGGCTGTTCCTTTGAGACAAACATGCAATTTGTCAGAGAATTTAAGTAAATCTAAGGGGCCAATTTAGAGCCGGAGGTTATACTTTAGTGTGCAAAATATCCTATTAATGTACAACCTATTGATCTCACCCTGTTTGCCACCAGTGTGCTTTCATCTCAGGTGATGTCACCATAACTAAGCCTATACTGCATGTATTAGCCTTTGCCTCTTTATTTGCCCACAGCCTTGTTTTTTTAATTGGAAACGTGCTTCCCTTCCCTCCCACACACAGCAGATTAAGGAACAAACCTTTAACAAACAAAACCACTACTGAGAATATTCATAATTGTAACATTTTTACCTTCCTAGGTAGAAAATTATAGCAAACAAAAAGGTTATCTGTGAATAATTTGAAACTAGTTGACTGTTGGCGGGTAATATTTTGTTCTTTTTTAAATATTTTCTCCTGTATTTTTCTTTCGTGTTTCTTGGTCATCTAACTTTACTATTGGTATTCAGAATATGGTTGTTAATATTGTATAACTACATTCTTAATATGCGTTATCCATATTAGTATATTAGCATATTAGTTTGTTTTTTCAGAAAATAGATAACAGGAGTTTAGGAATCTAAAACTGCAGTGGAATATCCAAACTCCTATGGCTGAAAACCAAATAGTATTAGCTTTTATTTACTATAGTTAGCATCTCTACATGATGGCAAAGAATGTCATTTGAACAGTTGTTGTTATTAGAGCTAATTTCAGTTGGAATGGATGATCAAAACTGCTTTCCAGCTGTGTTTTTTTACAGGGATGTAGTCAATGGTCTCATCGTGAAATTAAATTAGATAATAAATTGCTTATGTCTATCTGCTGGATAGCTACAGTTTTTCCTCTTAAATGCATCCTTAGTTTTAATTGGCCTTCTCAAAACAACACGATCCCTTAAATAAGCCTCTTAAATTCTCTGGGGGCTGTCACTAACTTTGTTTTGTATAATTTGAATATAGTATTCAACTATGTCAAGGGTAGTGTATATAACTAGTCTGAGGAGCGTCCATGTAAATAAACCAGTTTCCCTAATTGTTGGTCCATGAACTGTACGTGATCAAAATACAGCGTTTCTCATGTAGGTATTCATAAATAATGTCATTTGCTTTACTATGCAAGTCGTGTTTCTGTTACAATAAAGATAAGGTCTTGTGGCTTACAAAATGCAAATATTGTCCTATTTTTTTTTTTTTTTTTTTTTTTATTTATCAGGTCTACATCAGGCACCTTTGTAATGATACCTCATGACTGACTGATAACCAGATCCAGTGAGAATGAGAGAGGTTGCGTTTTCGTCTTCACCTGCTGTCTTGTCATATGTATTGTGGGCCTGACAGCACTGCCTGTCTTTGCCTCGGCGAGATATTACAAGCTTTGCCACCCTCGGGGACAGCAGGCTGTCTCATTAACTGAGAACAGTGTGTGAGCCTTCGCAGTTAAAAAAAAAAAAAAAAAAAAAACACAAGCTCTGCAAAAAAACTAAAACAGTTTCAGTCGTATCTATACCTGATGAATAGGGGATTATGTTTTAAAACTTCTCATCTTTCTGCTCCCCACTTCTAAGTCTATAACTTCTTACTTCAGTAATTATAGATAAAGAGTCTTTAATGAAAAGAAGAGCCTACAATATTGTCTATCCTGCAAAGCTGATGCAGTCAGAGACATTCACACACATAAGAAGATTACAAAAAATTGCTCCTGGTCTTTCCCTGCTTTACTCCCAAATATACATGTCTCCACGATGCCCCAAGTTTAATTGAACAATCTCCGTAGGGCAAGCCTGTGGGGACTCCAGATGCTGGGGCATATTTCCGCGTGATATCAGAGCACGGGGTGACAGCCATGTTCACCGCCCCTACGGCAATCAGGGCCATCCGCCAGCAGGATCCGCAGGCCTCCTTACGTAGACAGCACCAGCTAACAAGGTAAGCATGCGTGCAGTGGGTCTGCGTTCAATTAGAAAAGCTACTTCAGGACTCTTGAAACATTCACTAGTAGAACTCCCCTTGGCAATCTAACCATACATAGATTTTTAGTCCTATTAGGTCTGAATAATTTCATAAACGGGTAACTTTTCGGAATTGGCCAATAAAAGCTTTTACTTTTGCTTTTCTCGTCTACAGGAGTTGTGGTACCTCTGTTAGCAGTGGATTATGTTAGTGGTAAGGAAACTTAAAAGAATGCTTTTGTCACATAATCTAAGATTTAAGGATTTTAAACTGGCTATATTAAATGGCTGCCATTACATTTCTGAGACGGCTTTGTCAATAGGATATGTTTAAAGAAGAGGCAAATAGCAGAGGGAATATGAATAAGCAATGTTGTCTACCCATATAAGGCTGAACATCATTTAGTGCTTTCAAGCTTTTTGCCTGTCTGGTGAATTTGTAAGTCTTAGAAATTGAGACTGCGATGTGTCTTGCACCTCAAATGAGATGAAACTCTAAATTTGGTCATGTCTTCGGGGATTGGCCACTGATTTTTCACTGGTGTGTGTCTTTTTCTCTCTCATATCCATTATTTAGACATTTTATGCGTTTATTCACAAGCTACTTACTTACAATGAAAGCACTTTTGAGCCCTTTTCAAATCCAAGCAAAGCATGGAAATTGGCACCTCAGCTAAAATTAAAATAAGGAAAAAGTACCCATGATCACTAATGAAAAATAAAGCTTGTGTGTTGACATTCATGAGGTCTGGGAGATCCCACAGCAAATACATTGATGACAGGTGTATTTCTTATCAATTTAAAACCTTTGTGGTTTCCCTGTAGTATTGCACACTATACCATTAGACTTCAGACTATACTAGCAGAAAGCATCTAGCGGATCGGCTAAAAAGGTAATTTTGAGTTTCAGCTTCATCCTATGACAACCCACATCATCAGGGAACTTCTGCACTGTGTCCTAATGTGGATTAGAGGGGAAAATACACACGTTTCACCTCATAATAATAACAGATCATAAGTGATTTTCGATCTGTAGATAGGGGAATGCAAGGCGACAGAAATCGGAAACTCATCCCAATAAAACAACAAACTGATTAATAATATAAAAACTGAGGGATACGTACTGCTCTGTCACCTTCTGTGACGCACACAAATGTGGGTTTAGTCCTGTATTCCTGCATATTCCTTATTTTGCATCATTCATGCAGGAGTGCAGAAACCTTTTGACTGTAAATTGAATCTGAGCCATGCAATCTCAAGGTCATTGCTATTTGTATTTGCACCAGCTTCAAGGTGCACCATGTGTTTAGACATTCGTATTCACAACCTCCTTTATTATGAAAGCAGTGTTTTCTCAGGCTTGTGTGTTACTTGTTCAGGCCATTGTTTTTGAACAATTTTACCCACTGCTGATCTTTTCACCTCACAGTTTAACACTGAACTTGAAGGTCTCTGAGAAAGATCCCCAGACTTTTGATTATGTGCTTCATTGGACATCTAAGTAAATCCATCTCTTCTGCACATTTGTCTTGTATGAGAGCATACCAAGCAGCTGCAGGCGTGTTCGTGTTGTAAACAGGAAGCACCTCGAGCAATTGTGCATTATACACAGGGGAGCTAAATGCACATAACACACGGAGAGCGAACAAGAGAAAGCAGTGTGTGATTACATTGTGCTTGGCTGCTCTTTGCAGAGGATCGGATACCATAAAGAAAGCACTGTCATGAAAATTACGTGTGATAATGCTGACGTTATCTAAATGACACATTTTCACGCTCTTTTGTGACTTTTTCCACTGCTCTCCTCATTTATTTAAGAACCCCCTACCCCTTTCACAGCAGCTGCATTTTCAAACCTTTGTTTGCTGAAGAGAAGCGACAACAGAGAATAACAAAGAGCACATACTGTACAACAGCATATGACACAAAGAAAGAGTTACAGTCTAGGAAAAAGCAGCTTGTATAAACTGCCTTTTAAATCTGTACTGTAATAACAAAGCAAGTGCTGAATTGCCTTGGTATGCACTTTATTTTCTCATATGGCAGTAACAAAGATACATTCATATTTATGTTTTAAGTAAAGATATGAGATTCAAAATTATATCAGAAGACTGCTTAACTATGTTATTGGTTCCTCTTGGTTTCCTTGAGGAGGAAAAACCATTAAAAACAAATTAATTTCAAAGGACTGTAATATGTCTAGATCACTAAAAAGCTAGCTTCACATGACCTTTCGAAAAGTGGGATCTGATCTGTTTCTTTCAACAGTGACAGCCTGTTTCACAATAGGAAAACCGACGGAGAAGGATGAATTGAATTGTTGAAGAGCGAATTTCAAGGGAGTCAGGTTGATTAACATTTTTTTGATTATTTGATGCTTCGGTGCATAGCTTAGAAAGACTGGCAATTTAATGTATTAACTAGTTGAAGCTTGAGGAATGCAGTTCTTTGCCTTGAGTGTGCTTTGATCAGTTTAAGCCATTTATTGTACCATTTCAATCACAGTTAGTTTACTGACATAACCTGGGGGTGCTCATTTTACTATGGCTTGACTTCACAGGTGGGTGGTTTTCAAATGTACTCGACTTGAAGTAGGGAAACTTAATTATAGTATGTGTCAGCTGCTAATGAAAAAGCAATGAAAGCAAGGTAAATGTTTTCAGTTCATTCCCAATCACTGGTACCACTGAACTTAATTGAGAAATCGCAAACAGACGGCAGCTATTTTCATCATACCTGCGTGACTTTTTTGCTATTGCCTTCACAGTGTTGGCTTTTTTTGTCCCTAGACTGGTCATTATTGATAACTTGGGGTCATGTAAGGCTATATGGCACATTGTTTTGAAACCGATTAAGTGCTCTTTGAAGAAATAATCAAGGAGGGCATTTATTTCTATACATTTTGTTTTGAGGCATATTCTGTTGTCGGCAAATCTTTAATTTTCCCTTATCTCTTACCTCTGGAAGTGTTGGACAGAAGAAATATGAAAGAGGCTCTGGGGGTACCTTATCTCTTTTGGGGGGGGTAATAGATTAGTTGCTACGAAGAAAATTAACATCAATAAAATCTAAAACTATCTCCACACATCTATGAGATTACCAGAATGGATTAACTATATTAAAAGATTACATTTATTTCACTTCTGTTTTCATTAATTCGTATAATTCCCTTTTGCTTGTATGGAATAAGCTTTGGCCTTAGACAAGATTAAATTGACCTGAATTGCAAGCCTCTGGCTGCTCACAGACACAATGTTCCTGACTTGAAAGAAGCTGATGTCACCGACTGTAACACCGTCTCCACAAAAATACAAAGGCTCTGAATCTCTCATTTATTTTGGTGAGCTGGTTGATTCTTTTCAAGTTTTAATGTTTATATTCACACACTTTTTCAAACAATAATATTTTCTGACCAGATGGACAAACAGATGGTACTTTAAAGCCGCGAGTCATTCTTCGTTGAATGCTTCTTCCTAGTACGCATAATTCACTTTGACACCAATAGGAGTGGTTCAAACTTCTGTCTTGAATATCATTTATGCAACTTCTTTTTTATTACACCTTAAAAGCAATGCACAGATAACAGGCTGAACATTTTCTCTACCACCCTAAATGTGAATTAGCACATGCATACAATAAGTAAGTAATTAATTTATGACCAGGATAATAATAAGACAAACACCTTAATAGTGACGTTCTTCGCTCCAGTTTAGTAAGAAGCAGATCGGTTGAATATTTTAAAACAACTGGGTTTAATCAGTCGTATAGCAAATACTCCTGGTCACAGGTGAAAATACATTACTGAAGGAGCAAACCATTATATCTTTATTTTTTTAACTGGTTCTTCATGCTTTCATGCCTTTTTTTACCCCTGGGGGCAGATGTTTTTTCTCAACAGCCCTGTCTGTGAGTACACCCGATGCAAATCCTTTACCATGTTTGCCAGCCTAGTGCTGAGAGATGCTTTAAAGCCTGCTGGCACCTTCCCGACCAGCACAGAACTGTAAAGCTGCTCAGTCAATTGATTGCAACTGACAGCTTGTATTTAAGGCTGCATGTTTACAACCGCACTACTCGTTTTCTCTTCAGAGTAACCACACATCCGGTATTAAAGCCACCCTTTGCAGTGTCTAACTAATCACACTTGTTATATCACATACATGTAAATCACTTCTACCAGCTCGGTTTGTACAAGAAACATGGTCTGTCAGTGTTAAAAAAAAAAAAAAAAAAAAAAAAGTTAATTTGTTTATAACGGACCAGTAATTAATTGCTGGAGAGATCACACACTAGTCCCACAGCATATAACCCTTATGGATTATTCACAAACTAATTTCTCAATTTCCCCATGGCTTTATCATGTGTAATTTTATATATTTTTTTCCATATTTTTTATGAAGCCTTCTTTGCTTTCCTACCCTTATCTGTATTTTTTACCATGGTATACAACATTACATTTTTATAAGGAAATATATATATATATTTAAATCCACAAGGTCACAGAGCATACAGGTTTGTATGAGTGCAAAGATGTGTGTATTTAGCCCCAAACATGTTATTTTCATTACTTAAAAAAGGTTTTCTAACAAATTTTCTTTTTGTACTACCATACCTTGAATGACTAACTCTGCTGTACCTGAGCTAGAATGATCTTGTACAAACGCTGACATAAATGGAATTGGCTGCTCTTTCCCAAATGTAAGTGTCCAGCATATTTAATATCTAGCGTACAGATTTGAGTACGGTTGTATTTTTCTTTCTTCTCTGGATGCATTTGTGACTTTTGATATACTGTCTATGGATCAAACTGAGTCTTGCCACTCAATGTAGCTTTGTAGAGAACAGTTTGCGATGTATTTCTTCAGCCTGGTCCATGTCCAGCGTATTTCAACTCTGCGCTGGAGCTGCTGCAGAGCCCAGCAGGACTGAGGGCCGGCCTTCATCTCAGAAATGTTTCCAGGTTTCTACCCTGTGGTTGGAGTTCTTTCAAGTGGAGTTCAAAGTTTAATATCAGTAATTTGTTGAGAGGCTGAAACAAACCATTGTGGTATGGTGTGAAGTGCACGAATCCTGTTGACATGCACTTATGATGTATGTTTGTAGTACATGTTAAAGAACTGTCACATAAATCCAATGGCATTGTGTTTGATTCAGGATGCGGACGCTGTTTGTTGCCGGCGAGCGCTGTGATGTGGAGACTCTGGAGTGGGCTAAGAAGGTTTTCAAGGTGCCCGTCTTAGATCACTGGTGGCAGACCGGTAGGTACATTTTACATCCAATGAGGTATCAAATACTGTGTGATTCATATTCTGTCAGTCATATTCATATGCAGCACATTGTTTATTTTATTATTAGGCATTGGATTCTTCATACATAATTTAAATGAAAATTAGACCCAAAGCGCCCACTTAAAGAGAATGTTAGCAGCTGTGTATCAGGTTGTTTGCATCTTTCAGTTGCCTAGAGTGTCTAAATTCTCTTCTTGGGCCTGGGCCTCTTTATACAGCCCGCTACACTCCTCCCAGAAGGCTCTGTAATCCCTCTTTAAGTGGAAGGTGGATATCAGTAGAATTAAAGCTGTTGCATAATTACTGGAAAGGAAAAGATCCCAAGAAGACTAAAATGTAGACACTGTCAGCTGGTTTAACAGACTTGATGAGCACAGGTCTTTTGTAGACCCTATCTAAAATAACATGGGTTTGTGCAAGACTAGTGTTAATCTGGGTCTGTGAAACCAGCCCTGAATTGGCTTGTGTGACGTTGTCTGCTTGCTTTCATATTGAGTTAATAATCGCCCCAACACTTTAGAAATCTGTATATTATTCTTCAGGATTATAGGATTATGGTAACATTAAATAGTTCAGTGTGGTTCAGACAACCCTGTTCTTTTACCTATAAAATCAATAGTGTGTTGAAATCATCATTGCATACATATATAGTTTATCATTTCTGGAGGACTTGGTTTTGTACCTATTCTAAATCCAGTAATCTCTTTTTAAACCTCCCTTCACTTACATTAGTATTCTATAGCTGGTAAAGGTGAGAATGTTAGGTGTGTGTGTGTGTGTGTATGTATGTATTAAACAAATGTGTATTTTGATGTCTAATACTTTTATAAATGTCTCTCCTTACTTAAATGCTTAAATGTTTCTGAGCTGTTTCTTTCTTAACCAGAACCAAACTCAGCAGTAATAGGTTGCTGTTCTTAAATGCATTACTTTCAGTTACAGGATTTGTTCAAATGAGCTGTTGCTGAGTGGAAGAAGATAATTCCATTTACATATATTTGTGGGCAAAAACAAAATAGAATTGGCTGTAATCTGGCTTTACACTTACTTATGAATTACCTTTCAGAATGTCATATCTTGGATACATATGTAGGTCAGAGCACCCCTCTGCTATGTGTTTCTGGTCATGTTCCCAGTTCACTCATGCCTTCATCTCACTGGGATTATTACTGGTAAAAGAAGGAGTCGATACAAAATGCATAAAAAATGTATGAGTACAGCTGTGTATCCAAGGATGTAGACTATTGCTTCTTAAAAAAAAAACTACGCTTTGTTCCTGAAAAGATACTGACCCAGTTCCCTCACCACTGTGAGCGAAATCTAGGATTATAAGTATTATCACTTGAAAAATACACTTTTGAATTGGTTACATGTTCAGAATGTTTCAGTTGCTAGAATAATGATACTATTTACTTTACTTACTTTATATTTACTGGAAATCACTTGTAATCTTGTAGTATATTTATACCTTGTTTGGCTGTATGGCTACATTCAATATTAATCAATATTGATCAGTTTATTTAATGTTCTCTATGTTCTCTAGGACAATTCAATAAAGCTCAATAACGTGCATCATAAAAAGTAAACAGAGTAATACCCAGAGTAGATAAGGGGTTAATTATTTAGCTGAATTTAGTTTAACTTCTATTATTAAAAATTCTTATTGAAGGATTGCCTTAGTGTGCTGGAAGTCAGATGCTGTTTCAAAGGGGAAATGGCTTTTAAAAAGCAAATGAGGTTGTACTCAAGGTGAATAATAAGTCTGCTTATCTGTGTATTTGGTGTTGTGACTGCCAGTCACAAAGGAAGAACAGCAAATTGAGTGTCTTTAGGTTATAATTATTCTTCCACCATTTCATGGTTGTTTCTTTTAATGTGCAGAAAGTGCTATAGCATAGTACACCCCTATTTTACACTTCATTGTTTTGTTTAAGATGATCCTGCCATTTCTTAATTGGTTATTTTGTTTGGGGGGCAATAAAGGCTTAGAGATTATCGGCTTAATGTGATAGTGCTCCATGAATTGATCTATTTATTTTGTCTTGTCAATTAATTTGTTTAAAAAGTAATTCTAGTACAGACTTGCAATCTGAGAGACATTTCTTTCTTATACCTGTTGTAACATAAATACACAAAAGTGATAAGCTCTGCAAATCATGTTTTCTGAAAAGATTTAATTTACAACTCCATTGCAATTGTGCTGTTATCGTTCATTTGGAAAGCAAATGAACAGTGTTATGTTTGTATAATAATTGACTTTTAATGACCAATTTAGGATTTTTGGATGCTGGTGTTTTATTCTCAATTTTGCTGTATTACAGTGCCGCATTACACTTACATTGATTACGTGAATATGTTTTTAAAGACAGTGTTAGTCTCGCGGCTGGTGGAACTACTCTAAAAAATATTTCATTTATTTTAAATTAACGTCGTCAGTGTTCTCAGCGGAGACGTTGTTCTGGTTTTGCTTTATAATCATGTCATTCAGGATTTGGTATTTGCTGATTTGCTCTCAGTACTTAGGGAAATGCATCTTACTTTTGACTTCCATTGTATTATATGTGTGTGTGTGTGTATATACAGTGGGGGAAAAAAGTATTTGATCCCCTGCTGATTTTGTACGTTTGCCCACTGACAAAGAAATGATCAGTCTATAATTTTAATAGTAGGTGTATTTTAACAGTGAGAGACAGAATAACAACAAAACAATCCAGAAAAACACATTTCAAAAAAGTTATACATTGATTTGCATGTTAATGAGGGAAATAAATATTTGATCCCCTATCAATCAGCAAGATTTCTGGCTCCCAGGTGTCTTTTATACAGGTAACGAGCTGAGATTAGGAGCACTCTCTTAAAGGGAGTGCTCCTAATCTCAGCTCGTTACCTGTATAAAAGACACCTGTCCACAGAAGCAATCAATCAATCAATCAGATTCCAAACTCTCCACCATGGCCAAGACCAAAGAGCTGTCCAAGGATGTCAGGGACAAGATTGTAGACCTACACAAGGCTGGAATGGGCTACAAGACCATCGCCAAGCAGCTTGTGAGAAGGTGACAACAGTTGGTGCGATTATTCGCAAATGGAAGAAACGCAAAATAAGTGTCAGTCTCCCTCGGTCTGGGGCTCCATGCAAGATCTCACCTCGTGGAGTTTCAATGATCATGAGAACGGTGAGGAATCAGCCCAGAACTACATGGGAGGATCTTGTTCATGATCTCAAGGCAGCTGGGACCATAGTCACCAAGAAAACAATTGGTAACACACTACGCCGTGAAGGACTGAAATCCTGCAGCGCCCGCAAGGTCCCCCTGCTCAAGAAAGCACATGTACAGGCCCGTCTGAAGATTGCCAATGAACATCTGAATGATTCAGAGGAGAACTGGGTGAAAGTGTTGTGGTCAGATGAGACCAAAATCGAGCTCTTTGGCACCAACTCAACTCGCCGTGTTTGGAGGAGGAGGAATGACTCCAAGAACACCATCCCCACCGTCAAACATGGAGGTGGAAACATTATGCTTTGGGGGTGTTTTTCTGCTAAGGGGACAGGACAACTGCACTGCATCAAAGGGACAATGGACGGGGCCATGTACCGTCAAATCTTGGGTGAGAACCTCCTTTCCTCAGCCAGGGCATTGAAAATGGGTTGTGGATGGGTATTCCAGCATGACAATGACCCAAAACACACAGCCAAGGCAACAAAGGAGTGGCTCAAGAAGAAGCACATTAACGTCCTGGAGTGGCCTAGCCAGTCTCCAGACCTTAATCCCATAGAAAATCTGTGGAGGGAGCTGAAGGTTCGAGTTGCCAAAAGTCAGCCTCGAAACCTTAATGACTTGGAGAGGATCTGCAAAGAGGAGTGGGACAAAATCCCTCCTGAGATGTGTGCAAACCTGGTGGCCAACTACAAGAAACGTCTGACCTCTGTGATTGCCAACAAGGGTTTTGCCACCAAGTACTAAGTCGAAGGGGTCAAATACTTATTTCCCTCATTAACATGCAAATCAATGTATAACTTTTTTTAAATGCATTTTTCTGGATTTTTTTGTTGTTATTCTATCTCTCACAGTTAAAATACACCTACCATTAAAATTATAGACTGATCATTTCTTTGTCAGTGGGCAAACGTACAAAATCAGCAGGGGATCAAATACTTTTTTATATATGTATTATGTATATATAATTACACGCACACACATACAATTATACACAGAGCAACAACTCTGTACTTCATTAATCAGATGTGACACTTGGTTAGACTGGGTTTTCTCAGTGTCTGACATTAATGAAAAAACAAAACTCCTTTGTAAACTGAGGAATAGTAGAAATTACAGTGTTACAGTCTTACCAGAGAGGTCTTTATTTAGGCAATCCTATCTTGGAATCTCTCATAGTTTACAAGCTATCAGTCAGACTCCTTACCTGTGTGCTCCAGTTCGTCCACATCAGTGCCGGGACTGTGGTATTCTTGTATTTAGTAACATCCACTGCCTGTACCTGGAATTAATGCAAATGTTTTATTGTTGTACACTAAGTAACATTCTTGTAAGCTCATGGCAGACAAGACTGAAATAAATAGGGAACCAGAGCTAAATATGACTAGAAACATGTGGAGCTTTACAGAACATTATTCATCTGTGCTACTCACAAATTCCTACAGAAATGTTATTATTTTGTAGACATCTGCAGTGCACAGTATAATTGCTCCAAATAAATCCATTCCAATCTATGAAAAATGAATATAACTATTTTAATATGAATCAAGCGATTCTGGCAGTCGTAGTTTTATATTAAGGTAATAACTGTAATTGTAGGTATCTATCCAGTGTTCTTGTCTGGATGATTGGTAGCAAGGCACAGATGCTTACGTGCAAAGCATATAATTACCCTGCAGATGATTACTAATAGAGAGAGAGTGCGCACTGAATAACAGCACAAGAATTGGGTCAGACAGAGGTGAAACCCTGCCCTGGAATTAAAGCCTGTGAGTGTCACTTTGAGAACAGAGGGAAAGTGATGCAGGTGTACAGCACCTCGTTTAATGTCTTTTTTAATTTGCACAAGGTGCCAGTTCAGTGCCCTTGATGGGTCCTGCTTGATGATAAGAGAGCTTCCCCTGTGTGATCAATTTCTAGTGCATTCACCAGAGAAAAGACAGGAGACTCAGTGGGAAAATGAAACAAGCTTCAATTAACTATGTAGTCTGTCTTTCGTATGTGAAGTGATTGACTAATATCACAATAAGCACAGCGATTCAGCCTTTTTTGGATGTTCACCAAGGACTTTCTCTGTCTTAATATTATTAATATTAATATAGCATTAAGCAGCCACTTTATTTTCTCCACTGCTTGCAGTGTGGTTAAATTGGCCTCAACACCTGCATCTCATTGCTTCCCAGTGCACAGTGCATCTTGGTGCAATCTAGTGTACTATGGTGCACTTTGATACCAGCCGGGTACAGACTTGGTGCAGAACCTGGTGCAGCATGGTGCATTGCGGTGCATTTCTGGTGCACTTCAGTGTAGGAAATAATCTGGCAGTACAGATTACTGGTGCCCACACCGACCTGCACTGATTGTAGCCCACTTTCAGCACACCATTAAGCTTACTAACAGTGCTGTTTCTGCCCTTTTTGTTTGAGAGATTAAAATTGATTGATTTGCAGTGCCTATAGAAAGTCTACACCCCCTTAAACTTTATTTGCATTCACAGTGCCTCAGTTTCAGATGAGGATTTCTTCCATTTATCTACACAGCATACTCCATACTGTTAAGGGAAAAAGTTTTTATTGTGAAAAATATATATTAAAAATAAAAACTTAAATATAACGGGATAAGTCTCGACCCCCCTGAGTTAATACTTATTGGAAGAACCTTTAGCAGCAGTTACAGCTGTGAGTCTGTACAGGTCTCTACCAAATTTGTCCACCTACATTTGGCAATATTTGTCCATGCTTCTTTACAAAACTGTTTAAGCTCTGTCAGGTTCCTTGGGGAGCGTTGATGGACAGCACAGCAATCTCATCGTGATACAAAATTTTAATTGGATTTAAGGCGCAGCTCTGACTGGGCCACTCAAGGAAATGTACCTTTGTATATCGTAACCACTACAGTGTCATTGAAGGTGAACTTTAGATACACTCGACCACAAAAAAGTATATTTTATTTGCCTACTTCCAAAGTGGTCTTTCTTGAGTACCATAAAGGCCAGATTTGTGGAGTGCTTCGGCAATTGTTGTCCCATGCACACTTTGACCAGTGTTGGCCATAAAAGCCTGTCGCTTATGGCCCCTTGGAAGCCTCTCTCCTTCTTGCTCGGTCATCCAGTTTGGAGGGATGGTCTGATCTAGACAGGGTCTTGGTGGTGCCATATACCTTCCACTTCTTAATTATCTTTACCATCTTGAAGGGATAGTTGATATTTTTTTTATACCCATCCCCTGATCTGTGCTTTTCAGCAACTTTGTCCCAGTCTTTTGAAAGCTCCTTGGTGCTCATGGTTGAGTCTTTGTTTTGAAATGCACGACCCAGCAGAGGGATCCTACAGGAACTGCTGAATCTGTCCTGAAATCATGTGAATCACTACAATTTAACACAGGTGGAGTCCACTTAGCTTGATGTGTGATTTCGAAAGATTGCTTACACCTGAGCTAATTCAGGATTGCTGTTACAAGGGGGTGGACACTTATCCAAAACAAACTATTTCAGCTTTAATTTTTAATACATTTTCTACAAATTTCTAGAATTTATTTTTCACCTGGAAGTTGTGGGGTCAGATGTGTTGATATGGTGTGTGTGCATGTGATATATTTTAATGCAGACTATAAGGCAACAGCAGGTGAAACTTTTGAAATGGGGTGCAGATTTTCTCTAGGCACTGTACATTCTCTGGTATGCATTAATATAGAGGTATAAACCAGTATTCAGTTCTTTAACAAAAAAAAGTTTACTGACTCATTCAGCATCTCTGCCATTAATTTACTTCAATTTCAGAATGTTGTTCCCTTAAAGCTCCTTCCTTTCTTTTTAAACCTGCAGAACTCTGTAAACAATGAACCCATTCTGCAATCTTCTTCATTCCAGCTAAGTGTGTAGCAGAAACTGTCATATTTCATATCTGCATTGTGTGCGGACCCTGCCATGGACTCTGCCACCTCTGTCTGTTTAAATGCCAATAGCCATTTAACACTGAGAATGGATTAAAAAAAGAAAGAAACTGCCAAACTGTTTTGAAGCCTGCTGGTAATCTCTGAGCTATTTTAGGATGAACTTCAGGGTGAAAAATGATGAAGGTTGCTGATGTAATCCTTGTTGCCCAGCAACCACTGTTTTTCCAGTTCGTAGCTTCCATGCTCACTAATAGTGTAAAGTTGATGATTTCGTTGACGATTAGTAGAAAGTCTGAGAGCTTTTTTTATTTAAGTTTACCCTGTGGAAATAATCCTTTACAAGCTTTTATTTGAAGCTACACCAAGGATTTGTGCTGCAAGCTGTTAGTCTCAAGTCCATGAAGATTGTGAAACATAGAGGTATATATTTAGACCCAAAAAAGGATGCTACTGCACTACAAATACAATATTATGTATCCACTTTTTTCCTAGCCTGAGCAGAGGTAAAATGTCAGATGCTGCTGAGGAAATGTGACATTTTTAGTCTTTAAATGTGTGTGTGTGTGTGTGTGTGTGTGTGTGTGTGTGTATGTATGTATGTATGTATATATATATATATATATATATATATATATGTATGTGTGTGTGTGTATACACATAATGGTGAGTAAAAATATACGTAATAGTCTAAGTAAAGCTCAGAATAGAAAATAAATAAATATACTCTCTCATATATCTCACACACATACATACATGAAAGAACCGTTGTGTATAATAATGCAATAGGAAAAGCAAATTCTCTGAGTTAGAATTATATGAAAATGGTATAGCTTCGATTTGAAAAAGTGGTAATGCCATCTTAAACGTACATATCTTTTTATCTCCTCTCTCATGATCCCATGAGTTTCATTACTAAACTGCTGAGCAACTGGTTCATCTTAGCAGAAATTGAAAATCAATGTACATTTCTGATGCATTTATATATACTTTATCCCCCAACTGCCTTCTAGAATCATAGAAATGTCACCCTGATACTTGTGGAAGCATAACATAAGATGACATTGAATCTGTACAGTACAGTAATATACACTCACCTAAAGGATTATTAGGAACACCTGTTCAATTTCTCATGAATGCAATTATCTAACCAACCAATCACATGGCAGTTGCTTCAATGCATTTAGGGGTGTGGTCCTGGTCAAGACAATCTCCTGAACTCCAAACTGAATGTCTGAATGGGAAAGAAAGGTGATTTAAGCAATTTTGAGCATGGCATGGTTGTTGGTGCCAGACGGGCCGGTCTGAGTATTTCACAATCTGCTCAGTTACTGGGATTTTCACGCACAACCATTACTAGGGTTTACAAAGAATGGTGTGAAAAGGGAAAAACATCCAGTATGCGGCAGTCCTGTGGGCGAAAATGCCTTGTTGATGCTAGAGGTCAGAGGAGAATGTGCCGACTGATTCAAGCTGATAGAAGAGCAAGTTTGACTGAAATAAGCACTCGTTACAACCGAGGTATGCAGCAAAGCATTTGTGAAGCCACAACACGTACAACCTTGAGGCGGATGGGCTACAACAGCAGAAGACCCCACCGGGTACCACTCATCTCCACTACAAATAGGAAAAAGAGGCTACAATTTGCACAAGCTCACCAAAATTGGACAGTTGAAGACTGGAAAAATGTTGCCTGGTCTGATGAGTCTCGATTTCTGTTGAGACATTCAGATGGTAGAGTCAGAATTTGGCGTAAACAGAATGAGAACATGGATCCATCATGCCTTGTTACCACTGTGCAGGCTGGTGGTGGTGGTGTAATGGTGTGGGGGATGTTTTCTTGGCACACTTTAGGCCCCTTAGTGCCAATTGGGCATCGTTTAAATGCCACGGCCTACCTGAGCATTGTTTCTGACCATGTCCATCCCTTTATGACCACCATGTACCCATCCTCTGATGGCTACTTCCAGCAGGATAATGCACCATGTCACAAAGGTCCAATCATTTCAAATTGGTTTCTTGAACATGACAATGAGTTCACTGTACTAAACTGGCCCCCACAGTCACCAGATCTCAACCCAATAGAGCATCTTTGGGATGTGGTGGAACGGGAGCTTCGTGCCCTGGATGTGCATCCCACAAATCTCCATCAACTGCAAGATGCTATCCTATCAATATGGGCCAACATTTCTAAAGAATGCTTTCAGCACCTTGTTGAATCAATGCCACGTAGAATTAAGGCAGTTCTGAAGGCGAAAGGGGGTCAAACACAGTATTAGTATGGTGTTCCTAATAATCCTTTAGGTGAGTGTATATGTAAAGTTAGGTACATAAATATTTGGACAGTGACACAATTGTCATCATTTTGACTCTGTACGCCACCACAATGGATTTGAAAGGAAACAATCAAAATGTGCTTTAAGTGTAGACTTTCATCTTTAATTTGATGGTAGTTACACCCAAATTGTGTGAACGGTGTAGGAATTACACCCATTTTTATATGCCCCCCCCCCAATTTTAGGGTCTCAAAAGTAATTGGACAAACTAACATAATCATTAATTAAATTGTGAGTTTCAATACTTGGTTGTAAATCCTTTGCCTGAAGTCTGGAACCCATAGACATCACAAGATGCTGGGTTTCTTCCCTGGTGATGCTCTGCCAAGCCTGCACTGCAGCTGTCTTTAGTTCCTGCTTGTTCTTGGGGCGTTTTGCCTTCAGTTTTGCCTTAGAAATCAAAACAAACCAATCGGAGATATAGAAAAAACATAGGTGATGACAATTGTGTCACTGTCCAAATATTTATGCACCTAACTGTATTTTCCCTTTGCAATTCAAAAGAAAATACATTTAGGAAAATACAGTATCCTTTCTCCATCCCTAAACACATAGACCCGCTAAACAGAGATAAAGACACACCTCCACAATGGCACCATCCAAGATACGTTCATCATCTTGTTGTCCGTTTCCCACTCAAGTGCACAGCCTTACAGTTACCTAAGCACAGACACGGGTGGTGGTCATCACTGGCTCAGCTTATTTTTGCTTCCGCTCCAAGCTCCCATTTATGGTCCACTGGTGAGTTAGCTTGGGTTGACCTAGATTTCTTTTGAAACTGAGAAAAAAAAAAGAATATGCATTATCAATGAAAACCAATATGCTTGATATTAAAAGGCACCATGGATTTGGAATCCATGTTTGGGTTTCTGAGGCAAAGCCCTTAGAATGAATTAAATGCTACCAGATACTAGATGAAAGATAACCAGTCTGGAATGCTTTTATTCTGCCTGTTTGTGGAGACAATGCGTACTCCTGTTTCCAACTTCGAAGAACAGCCGAAATGTCACCAGTGTGAACAAACAGCCCTGTAGGTCCTGTGTTGTCTCTGCCAGTTACTAATGCTATTTCTCAAGCACTCAAAAACGTTTGCATCGCCTGCACTCCTGCTTACAAGTGTTGCTTTCATAAAGCTACAAAAGCGCTCTATTCTGCTCAAGGGGATATGAAGACATGACTGGAAGTTGAACAACATTAACTCTTTATTCTGGTTTTCTGTGTTTTGGTGGCCATAAAGTTAGTTCCTGGGCCATTTCATATATGAGAAACTGCTACATTTGTGATCTAATCATCAAGACACTCGTTTTGTGTATATGCTGGCTGTCAAAATGATATTGCCACTTATCTGATTGAAATAAAAGGGAATAATTAGTATAATTTGATGGCAGTTATGTAATCGTGTACTTGTACCCAGTCCTTCAAACATCAATTCCAATGTGTGCATTGCGAAGAAAGGTCGCAATACTGAAAAGATTACATCGACAAAAATATGGACCACACTAATTTTTTTCATATTTATTTTAAGGCATTATTACAATAAAACGAGACAAAAAAGACTCAGCATGTTGGCAAACAAGCCTTCATTAATAGTAATTAACTGCAAAATATGAAATAATTTAATGATAAGTGCATAACGACATGCTGCTTTCATTAAGCTCACAAAAGAGGCCAACAATTAAAGATTCTGAACAAAATTAGATGGTTTAAGAGCTTTATTTTCATCATATCATATTTACATGTATATATTTATGTTGTTCAGAATGCATTCAGCACTATTGTTTCATCAATAATTATCTAATGGAAAATATGACATTTATGTCCTACCTAAAGTCATAATTTAGGATGAAGCTGAATTTGGTTATTTCCACATAGTTTTTCAAGAGGTAGGATGGTAGGAATTGCTATGTGCAGAATAATGAGCTTAATAGATGTTAGGCTGTTGTCTGAGTTAAATGGCTCTTGAATGAGTTCACTTTTTTTATTCTACACGGTATCACAGCAAAACATTTCTATGGGGTTAAGGTCAGCTGACTGTGAAGAACAACATATTAGTTTCAACACCTGCTGTTTTTCCTTGCATCCCTGCTTTCTTTACCTAGTTTTCATTTTAAATAACGTTTCCTCATCAAGTTGAGAATTACAAAACCATTCTCAGACTAGAATCCACACATTTTCCAGAATTATCTTTTTTTTGTATTTGGTGGTGATGGTAGGAACAGGTAAAGTAATTGCTTGGAAGCATTTTGTGTTTAGCAGAGAACCTGTAGCAATTACTGTGTTGAAGCTCCTCAGTGTGCAGCAGACGCATTTCTAGGATATCACCAGGTGCAATACAGTTTTCATTCGCTAAACTGTAGCTAGCATCGCACAGGACACAATTTGTAAACCTGCTCTGGTACAAATGCAGTTTCTCCTATTGTTGTATTGTATTGTCGGGAAATAATTGTTTCTCCATACTAGATGTCCAACCAAATTAATGTGCATTTTACACTGTGCTATTTTAAGCTCTGGTGCTGTTCAGAATAAATTGCCTCCATGGCAGTTTTTGGTGTTCTGAATGGTGTTTACATTGTGCAAAGATTTAGACATGCAGTCCCTTCCTGGGAAATTTTCAAAACAAGCAAACTAGAACAACACAAAACAAGACCAAGCTGATGAAAGTCACAGATGAATGCATCATGTGTGTCATTCGCCTCCACCTTCTCATGTTCCAGTTAGCACGGCTCTTATGGTTGTGGACAATGCTGGGTATCTGCTTCCCATCAGCGCATGGCTCGAGGCCCAGGAAACAATCAATTAAAAATCCTAGCTGGCCAATAGGCTTTCTGTCCTGTTTCATTGAGTTCTTCATATGTATTATGGAATAACAATAATGAAAATATTGAAAGGTCTCTACTTCAATTTTAAGCATTATTGTCTAGCTACTGGAATTATTGGTGGTGACTTGCTGCCTGGTCTTGCTTGTTTTTTGTTTTTTACACTCCTATCTCTGTTAGTAGTAACACTATTTACACTTCCACATATTTTCTATTTCATTTTGGTACAATGGACCTGAATATAGCTGACCTTCTCTGTGTAGTCAACACAGAACATTTGTCTGTGAAACTTGCATTGCATTAGTTTTTTCCCCGCACCTTTACTGTAAAATAGATTGCCTCTATAAAAAATGAACTATTGTATTATAAAATGTAGCTATATAAAATCAAAGTGGTCACGTGTTAAAAACCATACAGTTCATCAAAGGAAAGCTGCATATTTTTCAAAGTGTTCTACTACTAGAAAAAAACTGCATTCTGTGATTTTGTTAAGACTGAGCACCTGCAGGCTCTTTGGCTTTTAGCCATAGAAAGCATCATGTGCAACCTCTGTAAGCCTTAATCTCTTTTTAATTTAATTTGGAGTTTTTTTCCCCGTTGTTGTGAAAAAGAAACGCATGAATTGTTTTTTGAACTGCATTAAACTAATGTACTCTTCATGCAAGTTTGTCAGGCATTCCTCGAATTAAGTTCAGCTTGGGTGGAGGAAAAACAAATCTGAAAGCTTCTTTGCTCTTCTGGTTGACATTTCTAGTGGGTTTGTTATTAGGATTAAATCCAAGGAAAATGTGTTTTCTTGTGGTAAATGATAAATACAGTTGTTCTTTTTATTAACTTTTTCACGTTGTGATTTACAAGGCTTTGAAAAGGTGGGCTGTTCTAAAGCACCAAAGCTACACCTTTGTGCCAAAACAAAATGATAGTTACCTTCATAATTTTTTCCTAGTGTACAGATCAGTACAAGCATCAACAATGAACAGGAAATACCTAAAGAAATATCCTCTGTTCACTAAAGGACTAGCCGGGTTCGCTATTTTGCGTTCAATGTTAAGTAATGCGGCACAGCGAAACAAAGAGTGAACTGAAGAAGGTGTGATTAATGGTAAGTAGGAGAGGAAGAGCTCCTCAACCTTTCATTTGAATTCCTGTCGCGCCATCCTGACCTTGGATAAGATGCTTGAGCCCGAGGCTGAAGTGAAAGCCCGGCGACTGTGCATCATGGGCTCTGCTAGAGCAAGGCATGACAGAACTTCACCCACAATGAGTCTGCCTGGATCTACTATGTCGAATAATTGCGAGATTCTCAGTAACAGATTTTCAAAGGCAGACTTCAGGAGGAGCAATGCTGCACAGATGTTTATGTGCCTGTGCAGCTCTGCAGAACATGTTTAGAAGCCTGTCAGGAATGGGGACGGCATGGGGCTGGGTCTCAATTCGAGCAAACCGGCATTTACAGCTGGCATTAATTTGCACCGTTGTAGGCTGCCTCTTGCAGATCCCTAGTATTAGAGAAGATGGGCTTGAACTGCCCTCTTGCCCTTGAAAGGATCCCTCACCCTAGGAGGCTTCTCTGTGGAATGACAGCCCATTTGGTTGAGTTCTCAGTTTGACAGGCTCTTCCTTGCCTGCTGTGTGGATTCATATAAACATTCTGCCTCCGTAGTTGTCAAAGCGACACCTTTCGGGGGCATGAAATTGTGATCGGATGTACAGGAAAGTCATTCACCACCTGAAGAGTTGGCAAATATCCACGGGCTTCTGTTGGAATTGCCATCATGTAAATCACTCCAGCTTTTACTTATCTCAAATTTGGCATATGCCCATGTTACATTCAGATGATATAAAAAGTAAATGGAAGCTCAATGTTCGAAGGAGTATATTATAAATGTGGTTACTCCTTTATTATTCTGGCATTTGCCTTCTGCATGAAATATGTTTACAGATTGGAAGAGATCAGGAATGGTTCAAGGGAATATGGGAAGAGCACATTCCTGGCACAGTATCTGTATAAAGGATTCTCGAGGAGTGGGGGAAGGGACCATTTTGGAAGGGATAGCCCTACATGCTCATTAGAGGCTTTTAGGAGGATAATAGTGAAATATATGTGTATAGAATCTGATACTTGAGAAAAAGGAAATCATAAAGAAGTATTAAACTGCCAGCATAGTCAGCAAACATAGTAAAATGTATTGAAAGTTACAAAAAAAAAAGTTTTCTTGATCTCTTGAGAGAATGGATGATCCTGGAGATACAATTTAAAACGGACTATCTAGTTTTCTTACTAGAAATCAGAAACGTATATAGCAGGAGTAAAATCAGAAACGGGTCAACCCTAGATGTGTTGATGCTGAAATTAGTTTTTGCCTTGGAAAACGAAACTTTTTACATATATTTAAGTCATAACTGTTCCTGAATTAACAGGCATGTTTTGGAAACCAGAAATTACATGATCTTTGCTGCCTAACTCATGTGTAAATATTTAATTACTGACTTTCTTTACTGTGTAATAGTCATTAACTGTGTTACAGCTTAATTGCTAACTTGGATGCATTTAGTAATTAGAACAGAACTGTAAGCCTGAGTTAAGCTTGAGTTTTCATTAGAGTGATTCTCGTGCTGTCAGTCTCTGAGCATTACAGTACATGTAATACTTTAAGGAGACATTGTCAATGTCATAAATATACACTCACCTAAAGGATTATTAGGAACACCTGTTCAATTTCTCATTAATGCAATTATCTAACCAACCAATCACATGGCAGTTGCTTCAATGCATTTAGGGGTGTGGTCCTGGTCAAGACAATCTCCTGAACTCCAAACTGAATGTCTGAATGGGAAAGAAAGGTGATTTAAGCAATTTTGAGCGTGGCATGGTTGTTGGTGCCAGACGGGCCGGTCTGAGTATTTCACAATCTGCTCAGTTACTGGGATTTTCACGCACAACCATTTCTAGGGTTTACAAAGAATGGTGTGAAAAGGGAAAAACATCCAGTATGCGGCAGTCCTGTGGGCGAAAATGCCTTGTTGATGCTAGAGGTCAGAGGAGAATGGGCCGACTGATTCAAGCTGTTGTTGACACGTACAACATTGAGGCGGATGGGCTACAACAGCAGAAGACCCCACCGGGTACCACTCATCTCCACTACAAATAGGAAAAAGAGGCTACAATTTGCACAAGCTCACCACAATTGGACAGTTGAAGACTGGAAAAATGTTGCCTGTCTGATGAGTCTCGATTTCTGTTGAGACATTCAGATGGTAGAGTCAGAATTTGGCGTAAACAGAATGAGAACATGGATCCATCATGCCTTGTTACCACTGTGCAGGCTGGTGGTGGTGGTGTAATGGTGTGGGGGATGTTTTCTTGGCACACTTTAGGCCCCTTAGTGCCAATTGGGCATCGTTTAAATGCCACGGCCTACCTGAGCATTGTTTCTGACCATGTCCATCCCTTTATGACCACCATGTACCCATCCTCTGATGGCTACTTCCAGCAGGATAATGCACCATGTCACAAAGGTCCAATCATTTCAAATTGGTTTCTTGAACATGACAATGAGTTCACTGTACTAAACTGGCCCCCACAGTCACCAGATCTCAACGCATTAGAGCATCTTTGGGATGTGGTGGAACGGGAGCTTCGTGCCCTGGATGTGCATCCCACAAATCTCCATCAACTGCAAGATGCTATCCTATCAATATGGGCCAACATTTCTAAAGAATGCTTTCAGCACCTTGTTGAATCAATGCCACGTAGAATGAAGGCAGTTCTGAAGGCGAAAGGGGGTCAAACACAGTATTAGTATGGTGTTCCTAATAATCCTTTAGGTGAGTGTATAACAGGTTCTTTGCAAGGGTTGGTTTTGTTCAGGTATGCACAGAAATAATTTTTTGTCTTGCACCTGTGTTTTTATGACTCATAACTAATTTCTGCATAATTTGTGTCCATAATGCAAACGGTTGTTCACAGCTAAATAGACATTTGAAAGAATGTGTGCTTGTAAAACAAACCCAAGCCTGTTCTGCCTGTCATCCCTCTGTCTTACCATGTTAAGTCTTCAAGACGCACCTCCTTCTGAGTTCTCTTAATTGGCCTTTTGAATCACACTGCAAAATATAGAGATCATTAACCAATACCTAACCTCAGATAGAGAGAGAAGAAAGATAACAGCAACCAGCCCCAGCCTAAAGCTATTTTATTTATGGTGAGGTGGATGTAGAAAACAACAGCAACCACAACAAAAATGAACAGACAACAAATCCTTCTTTATTTTGGTTTCCTACACTTTACTGTGATTTAACCAGTGTTCACTACAGGAAACTTTAGTAAGACTTCAACCAACATTGCGGGAGTCCACCCATATAAATACTTTCATCTTTGAGATAGTAATTTCCGTCTCCTGTTTAACATATATATTGTCTTTGCAGGTGTGTTTGTTTCGTCCACTAACTTGGCTCTTCTCTCTCCTCGGTCAGAAAGTGGATCGCCCATTACTGCCTCCTGCGTTGGGCTGGGAAGTTCATTATCACCCCCTGCAGGGCAAGCTGGCAAGTCTGTACCAGGATACAATGGTATGAACAGTTCTGCACACCGCTTTATGAAAACAAATAATTGTATAAGGTACACAAAAGTATGATTGTTTTATGAAGGAACCAAAAATAGTAATTAGTTTAATTCCATAGGCGAGAGGCATTCACTTGTAATTAAAACTGCTCAGGAGCAATAATGAGAATTGTACTTGACTGTGGTGAGGTTTGGGGTTTTGTGTTTTTTTTTTTTTTTTTTTACAAACAAGTTTATATTTATAAGCATGAGGGGCACAGGGTACAACTTCTTCTTCTATTGTATTCCTTCAGTTGTGCCAAGTTAACTACTGAAATGTATTCAGTGATTTTATTATTATTATGATTTATTTATTGGAAGAGGCCTTATCCAAGGTTAATTTAAACAGCACATTAATGTGTGTGTATAAATAATGCAGCTCACAACATTATCTGGGGTCTTTACATTGATTTTAAATATTCAAAGATGTTCATTAATATGATGTGGGAGCACCAGTGTACTCTCTCTGTTCTGTTACATGTTTTTTCTACCCCTCTCCCTCAAGTCATAGTCCTCGATGACAACATGAAAGAAGTGAAACCGAGGACTCTGGGAAACATTCTGATAAAGTAAGCTATAGTGCACTTTTTCACTTATTACAGCAGTTGTAAAGGAGATGTGCATGATATAGTGGGGGTGTCCACATTATGATCATGGAAACCTTGTGAACTGGGATTTGGAAAGACCATTGTGTTGCTCAACTTGAGCCTCTTGTTAAAAAAATACCATTATTTACAAAGAGAGCTGTATCCTCTCCGTTTATGATTCTGACAACATTCTGCTACTTATGTCACACAAGAATGCAAATTGGATTTTGGTATTCGTGCAATGCACTTCCCAGTTTATTTTGTTGATGCCAAAAATGCAATTTACCACCACAAGAAAGCAAATAATCAATCACATTCTAGTAAAACTGATCTCTTTAGAGATTTGAAAAGTTCTGAAGGGCTGTCTAACACTTCTTAAGGCTATGTTTTATTTATATCAGATGTTTAAAATTGATTTTATGATGACCTTGAAATACAAGTTTACTTGTATGGAGGCATTACAACTATCCCAACAACAACAACACAATCACAGTTATATATAATCTTATTTAATTTATAGCACATTTTCTTTCTAAATATGTTGACAATTTAATATATTATCAATATTCATTATGGAAATAGATTCTTGAAAAGACAGTTTGGTGTTTTACTTCCATGTGAAAGGAAATTTAAAATACTTCTGAAATGTAATTATTTTAAAAAGGATGCTTATATGATTTGGTACATTACTGGTTGAGTTTTAATTGTTTTTAATTTATAGTAAATTCTATTTTAATCATTGAAGTGTCCTAGATTTTACTACTGCAACAGATGATTTGTGGAAATGCATCTGATGTATTTCTGGAAAGACAGGTACTTCTGATGGTATGACAATGTGATCACCTTAACATTGACTATGAATTATAGCTTGATTACAGTTAGACCAATGCATTTGAGATATATAAGGCATTTGGCATTTTTCTACCATTTCTCATGAATTTTAAGAATACATAATCTATTTTGACATTATCCAGCACAGTATGTTGTGACATATGTCTTCTTTTCATCTCTTAAGATACTTTCCTTACAGAACTCAAAGCATTAAGAGTGTAAAATTTACATTAAGTAAGACAAACATGGAAAGTAAAGCACACAGTGCATCCCAAAAGACTTACAAAAGACTACATGATCTCTCTCATGTTTGTCTTTCAAAGGAGGCTGGCATGTTTCCAATACAAAGCACAGTATAACCCAATCAGAGTCAATATCTATTTTAAGGTTTGCGAGTTAGATGAAATTGTGGATGTGTAAAGGCTGGGGCTTTTATATTTGAAGTGGAATTGAAATGTTAAAATAATATTTGGGTTTTCATGTATATTTATCCCCATTCCAATTTGGAGTGTGTATTTTCAAAACCAGCTTCGAGATCTGAGCCTGCTCTTAAACATTACCTGCCAGAGCATGTTTTGAATTACTTTATTTTTCTCTAAACACCACAGACATACACAGACAAGTGTATTGAATTAAGATTAAAATCCTTTTCTGTTGAAAGCATGAAGAAGATCTCGATTCAGCCATGTTCTTATTTGTATCAGATTTTACTTAGAAGTAGCCTTTTCTCAGGAAATGAAAAGTTATTGTTTCTGTTGTGACTTTATATTTAAAAAAAAACCATCAACTTTCCCACAAAACATTCCTGTGTGCCAGGACCTGGCTGTTCAGTCAGTCGATACCCCTGTCTGCAGATGGCAATGAAAAGCTGGTCTGTTCAGCAAGGGAAGAAAGCTGAGGTCAGGTCAAGCCATGTAGAGATTTGCACCAAATATTTTCTCAAGGTTTGGCTCAGTGCAATGATATCTATTTTCATGGCTTATGAGCTGTTCATGATATTAAACTAAAAGATGGCACAGCAAATCAATATGTTTCGGGAGCAGAATGAATCCGTAGGGGTTCTCAGACAAGCTAATCTGCACTGATTGTCATTTTGATTGAAATTATTGTTACCCTACTTGTTCCTACATTTTCAATACCCAATCCACTCTCTGTATAGTGATTGGGGATATTTTAGAAAGCTTGCGTGACATTGAAAAAGCAGTACTATGGATACTACTCTAAAGGATTTGAAGTTATTGGGTTGTGAGTCCATTTTGAATAGCTGAAGATATGGGCTATTAGTCTGAGAGACATTTTCAGCCTAAGAAATGTGTTATGATATCAAGTAGTAATGTCACCCATGTAAAACATGAATAATAATTACTTCCCCCATTTATCCCCCTTGGCTTTTATTTTAGTCTTAAAATTTTACACTTCCTAGAACCGAGGAACATCCCAGATGCGCTACTGAGGGATCACAGCAGTTTTTGTATTTTCTTTCCCTATTTAATAGACTTCCATTGCCTCCAGGAGCAGCATCAACTCTTTGGCAAAATGATGACCTCTTCAGGGAGCTCTACTTCTCGAAGTTCCCTGTAAGTATTTTAGTATCTTTCAATTATTTTCCATAGATGATACTTTCTTTCGACAATACACCCGCCTGCATTCATGCCTCTGCTGCTGTCGATTGATATTCACTCTGCAGCGAGCAGAGAGAAGACGAAAGGCATCCTGATTGGGCTCTACCACCTCAGGGTTTTTTCCCTCATTCAGAAAGCTTGAAAGAGTCCTCCAAGAAATGAGTACAAATTGATTACAGCTCATTTAAACTGGAATAAATAAATGGATAACATGAATTTGCCTACAGCACTGTAAAGGCTAAAGGACATACATGAGATATTTCATAAAATCTCATATAGTTTGTAGCAAAAATAAATGCTGGCAGTGCTATTTATTGACCTGAATTGGAAGACATTATAACATCTGTGCCTGCTTTTCTTGTCCGAATAACTCTAGCCTATAGAAAAGGAGTTTTGTGTTGGCCTATGGGAAAAATGTCTAAAACCAAACCGTCAATTGTCACTTATTATCCTCCAAAGTTGGCCAATTTTCCATGTAAGGAACTATCAGCACTGGTTTAGTCCAAGCAGCTCAGATACAGGTTTAGGTAAAATGTCAGAACAACTAATTTCATGCCATTCAACAGATACAGGTTTATGACTGCTTGCCCCAGTGACATCATTCCCTCTAGACTCAGTGGAGGGTTTGATGCCCTTGAACCAGGGCACCAGACCTGTGCCTGCGATGGCAGTCCAGCCTAAATGGGGTCTGTCTGCACATGCTATCTTTGCAGAAATATTCCCTGACAATGCAGGTTGGAACTGTCCTCAAATCTTATTAATATTGCCCGTTTCCAATCTGAACTTCAGAGAGAGATGATGCGTCAGTCTTTTTCTGGTAGCCATTATCTGAAAAGGTCTCGGGTGTCATTTTACGTTGAAGAGCTTCACTGTCCGTATTGATGCGTTTCTAAGACACCTGATTCTGCTTGTGCTTGCTGTTGGTCATGAATGCCGGTCTGGCTGTAAAGTCCCCTTGTGGATTAAGGGTGCCATCTAGTGGTGTGAAATAATACAAATCTTGAGATGGAACTATGCAAATCTGTGTTCTGACTACAAATGTATTACAATCCAGCGGTTGTATAAATCCCCAGGCAGTTGAGGCAGTTTGGGAATAACTCAAGACACTGGCAAAGGGTTGCAGTTTCTCTGCTCACTGCTGCCCCTACATCTCAGATGTGTTTTGTATGTTGCTGAAGGATTATCTTTCTCTGCTCCAAGCAGTTTCACTGAGCCCCAAGCAATCATCACCTTATATAGTTTTCCTTTTCCTTTTTCCTTTTCAGAATTAAAAATGACAATTCTTTACAATGGTTCACCCAAACCTTTCTCCAGGTGACTGTAAATATGTTATTATTCTGAAATATTCAAAAAGATTTCCTTCCAGTAACAGAATAGGAGTGCTGTGAATGATATGGTCTTTACCTTTCATGTTCCTAGGGCTACTATGACACAATGGATGCGGGGTACATGGACGAGGAGGGCTTCCTGTACATCATGTCTAGATCTGATGATGTCATCAACGTTGCAGGCCACAGGCTTTCCACAGGAGCGCTGGAGGAGGTGAGTCAGTGAAGCAGAAAATTAGTGCTGGAGCTTACTGTCAAAATCAGTGGTGACACTCAAATTGACCAGGGACAGAATGCATCTCATTTGACCTTACTAAAATACTTAATCTATTTTTCATATATGATTGTGATGTATGTTTTCATTATTGTTATTATTTTTAATGTTCTTCTGTCCTTGTTTTCTAGGCTGTGCTACTGCATACTGCTGTGGCCGACTGTGCTGTGGTTGGGCTGGAAGACTCTTTGAAAGGTCATGTTCCTCTTGCCTTGTGCGTTTTAAAGAATGGTAAGATCATGAACAAGTTAGGAAATCTCTTGAAGACAGTTACATACAAAATGCCAAAATGTGTTTTCTACTTCTTAGTAGTCATGGGTGTTATGTCAGTCCAATTGTGTCTTATAGGACTTGTTTTTTGTCTTAAGGTTCATAAGAAGGAAGTCAGAATTTCTTATACTGTGTATACACTGGCCAATTTCAGCGTGTGGCTTATTAAATCAATGTGATATTGTTTTAAGGTTGTCAGTGTATTGTGTCGACCATTAAATTAATATCTGATAGTAAGATTTTAATTCTGTTGAATTTCTAGTTTAAAAATACAAATACAAAAAAACAGTAATCTGTGTACATGTGATGGGGTTCTAAAGTATGATGGTTTGAGCTGTGCTTTTATGAGCAATTAAATCAGGTTTAGTGCGTTGGTTCTGATTGCATTACATTTTCATTTTGCATGAGTTAGAGACGTGACGTATTGCCGCTCAGAGAAGGTGACCTCGGCAAACCCCGTCTTCGTGCACAGTGTATTGTGTGGCAGCTGGATAAGTGAAGCTTACAGTTGCAAAGAACAGCTGCTACAACAACATTCACCTCAGCTTGAACTTCCTTGTACATAATAGGGAACATTTGTAAACAGTCTGATTAAGTGAATGTGGGCATGTTTTTTGTCAAGGACTTGTTTTTATAGCATGTAGAATACCAGATTTTGGCAGTAATACATCGTCATAATTTCCTGGCTAAAATCCTGGCTAAACAATATATTGTTCTCTTATTTGTAAGATGTAATACAATATTTCTAGGAGCTTGTCTTTATGCAGTATGTAATTATAGTATGGGAGGACAGTTAAAACATGTTCAGACCAAACCAAACAACTAAAAAAAAGTAAAGCGCTTTTTATAGTTAACTTATAGACATTTAAAGATGCACGTGATGGTTGAGATATTTCTAATTCTCTTAAAAGGCTCTGGAACTTGATCTTTTGCCTTGCTGTCATTCTGCATACAGTCTCCATTGAGCAAACTAACACACTGTGAGTTTCCCATCACTGCTGCCTTTGACAGAGGAGGTCTTTGTCTGGTTTGGTCCTAGGCATGAAGACAGAAGAAGCGCGTGTGACGGAGGAGATTGTGAAGGTGGTGAGAGCGAACATCGGTCCTGTGGCTGCCTTCAGGAAGGCCGTGTTTGTGAAGAGGCTGCCCAAGACCCGCTCGGGAAAGATCCCACGCTCCACCATCTCTGCCCTCGTCAATGGGAAACCCTACAAGGTACTGTGCAGCTTTACTGACTTCACACTAGGGCTGATCATTTTCTTTTGTACACTTCCTGTTTTATAATGTGCGTTGGTCCACCTCATCTAAGTGTCATGAAGCACATTCATATCCGTTCCACGTCTCACTGCTCCAAACAGGTTTTATTGAGAAATTCAAGAGCACCTGCAATTTAAGATGAGAACATTGGTTCACAAATAACTAATTCCTTTCTTTTTCATCAAACGATACTGCTTAACTTTTTAAAATTTGTACTGAATTAATCTAATCTCAGTTATGTCATTATTATTCATCTGCATAGTCTTTTGTTCTTGCAATATCTTTATTATTATAATGTTGTGCTAAACACTAACTGCTTGTTCAGTTCTTACGCTGCACACAGCACTTCACTGGGATACCTAGTTTTAAGCTTGTGCTCTTAGTTATTATTTACAATTATTGATTTTATTATTGATCGAAAACATCACAAATCCCATTGACAACAATAGTGGAACATGTCAAATTCCACTCTCCTGCATGGACATCCCATCGCTGTATGGTCGTTAGCCAATCAGCATTGAGCCACAGTTGCTCCTATGTGTTATGAAATGTGGCCAGAAAAATAGGCTACATGCCTTAGTTCATCCCCTAGAATATATTTTAAACAATCGATAATTGTATGTTTTTACCAAGATTGTTCCATACTTTAAACAATATTTTACCATATTGTCCCCATGATTTTATCAAGTTTGTACTTTTTTTTTTTTTTTTAGATAACTTCTACCATAGAAGATCCTGATGTGTTCAAGGAAATTGCAGATGTCCTTAAAAAGAAACTGTGAAAGTTATTTGAGCTCTGAATATAAATGATCCTGTTTCGCAGCTCCATTCCACTAGTGCTTTGAAAATCAGAACTTAATTAAATGTCATTGATAGCGTATCATTATATCATTATAAATATTGTATTCTATGATATTAGGGAAGATCAATGAAAAGTCTTATGCACATGAAACTAACGAAACATTTTCAAATTTTAAACCTAGATGATGATGCTTTTTAGGAGGATCCATTAATACTCTGAAAGTCTTATAAACTCTGACTCAGATTTAAAAATCTTTACCTTTGCGAACATAAGGCAATTACTCCACCGTGTGGCCGATGGTGTTATTCCATGTACGTTTTTTTATAAAGAAAATCACTCTGACGGTATTTTATTGACAATGAAAAACTGATAACCATTTATTTTTGACTGTAAAACTGTCAATAATAAATAAAAAGACACAAAATGAAACAAACAAGATTCCTCTGTACATGCAAAAAAAGTAAAAAATCAAACAAACCAAAAAACTGCTTTTAGAAATAACTAAAAGACAGGTCTTCAGCTAAGATCAAGCAGCAATGATTTTGCAACTACAGAAGGGATTTAATCACTCTAAGAACTCACTCTGACAGAAACAAAGAGTAAACAATTATAGCAACACCAAATAAAGTCACAACAAGCAATATTTGTTTTTCTTTAAATTCCTCTTGACTATTATATCTTATATACTCTTTACACACTAAGAGTCTAACATTCTGTCTTTCAGTTATTTCATCTCATACAGTGACTTCATTGGCTGAAGTCAACACGAAAAAGGCCAACTTGGCTGAAAGCATGAAGATTCAAAGAGTAATTCTGATCCCGTTCGTTTTGACTTGAATTTATTGTGTTTTAAGGTAGTTGGAGCATCAGTGATGAAGTCCTGTGTCAATTTACCACATCTTACTGTAAAAAAACAAACACAAAAAAACAAAACAAAAAACAAGAGGAAATCCCATTGAGTGATAATAAAATCTTCTTGGTCCATGGCTGAAAGTGCAGATCTTATTTGAAGTAGACTAGGGAGAAAAACTGTAAAAGTGCATGTCACATCAGTAGCCATCACAGTGCTTTGCTGTGTCTTCCCCCAGAATTCCTAGTTGCCAACAGAGGTCCATTTCGTTCTGGTTAAAGTTCGCAACACGACTCACAGGACTGAACACCACATGGAGGCAGGTTTTGCAGCTGAAGAGAACGCAGTGCTAACGAAATCATATCGAAACAAGTGTCTTTCTCCAGGGTGCTACCACTGCTAAACATGTAAACCTGGTCACAATGAAAAACAGAACTCGGTGTCATGATGGAAAAAAAAACAAACAGCAGCATCTTTAAACATGGGAATAACATTAGGGTATTCACACAAACCCCATGCAATTCGTGTCTAATATATATGTGTATATATCACACACATATATATATAAACTGCCATATTTATATTCATTTACAGAGAACTTACACATGTCCTGTAAAGAAATACATACACAGTACATATGCTCAACTAGTATGTTACAAGAGAACAGTAGAAACTGCAACAATATGACAGGTCTGCAGGTATTTTTTAGCACCTTATGTTGGTGCCCAGTAATATGGACTTGGCTGTTAACTTCTGAAAGGACAATCTGGCTTCCTGTCCTGGAGTTGGCCCTTGTTTTTGGAGTGTTTCTTGGCAGTGCGTCTCGTCAGACCATCCGGTTCGTTTGACACAAAGATCTTCAGGCAGGGGGGTGTGAGGATCCTTATCACACACAGGAAAAAGATTCAGACACCACTGAAATGCAGAAACCTAGCGAACAAAAATAAGATACATTTAAAAAAAATCTGGTTTCCCATAAGTATGATGTCTAATCCTAAAGCCCTGGATCTCTCTCTTACTCTTCCACAAACCTTAAGAGATGGTAAGGGACTTTTTAAACTTTTATAACTTTCAATTTTTATTTGCCAACTCAGTTGTTGTCTATTTACACTTTGAAACAATATATATATGTGTGTGTGTGTGTCTAGATCACCAACAGCCTATATCAATCTACTGCTGGATGAAAGCATGCTTTTGGAAGTGAGATTAAACATGTTCAATTCTCTGGTACTGTAGCACTATGCAGACTTGAGGATTAGGAGCTGTCAAGCAAAATGTAAAACCAAGATACATTTCCTCTGGTTATCCTTTTTAATTTATTCCTATCCCTTCAGCCTGTAATGCTGAATACTGTACACATGTGACGTAACGTGTCACATAAGGCGGCATTCAGGGGATCATCATGTCTCATTCCTTTCAAACAAAAAAGTAAACCTGCAGGTATCACTGTAAAGGAGGTACGACTTATCAATGATGTGTTAATTGACAAAGATGCGCTGAATCTCCTTTTGTTTTAATGCAGTTGCTGATTTCAGTAATAGACTAGTTACTGATATTGTGAAATCCGTTTTCTTTAATCCTACGTACATCTTTGTTTATTAAGACTTATTTGTTGAGCAACTTGCTTAATCCCTTGAGTGTGTGGCTTGTTTATAGTTAGGGCACCCCACACCTATACCCCCCCGTGTCTCTTACTTACAACTCACAGCCATGTCAGCACCTCAGCAGGAGTACGTCCGCACAGTCGAACTGTCTAACCGCTGCACTGCCGATGAGGCAACTGCAAAAGACAAAGTCCATAATACTTCAGTCCATAATACTTGTGTGGGACGGTATGTGAGGAGCTTGGGAAAAGGACAACTGAATAGGGGCAAGGGACATATATACAATACAACATACACAGTTAGGCAAAATGTCACCCATGGTCTCACTGTGGTCAGCACAGCCAGAATATGGTACACATACTGAGAGGGAGAGTGAGGGCTCATTTTGAGAATATTAAACCATGTTCCATGATTTGAAGGAAATGCGTTTTGGGGGGAAAACCACAGAAAGGTACGAGAATGTGATCAAATAACATAAGGGGCACAGGGTTTCACAGTTTGTCCACTGAAACACAAAGTAGCTGCACCTAAAAAGGCCAGTTTAAGCTAAAATAGTCCAAATCTTTTCTCTACTCACTATTACAGGATTGTCTTCTTTCTAAAGCAGAGATCCCTAATGACACTCTTAACAACACAGTCTCGGCTCACAGAGGACAGGAGGGACAGATGAGAATATGAAGGCTGATGTTGGTAAGTCTCTGTAGAGACCAGGGGGCAGAGATCAGAGGGACACTGAGCCAGAAACCCAGCCCTGTCACTGCTGTGGTATACCTGACCTTGACACCAGTCCATTAACATTTCTTCAGGACTGTCATCCAACACCTCAAAGAGAACTAAAATGCAGCACCAGACCAAGAAAACAACAAGAACAGAGTCAGAAAGCCCCAGCACAGAGGATAGGGCTGTTAACGTAGGTGATCCAGATTCTAGGGCTTTCCCTGAAGGGTTAATTGTTACTTTTAAAGCTTCATTGGTGTTAATTTGCATAATTTACTGATGACATCACATTAGCTACTAGTGTGTAGATTTGATTGAAACCCCTACTTTTTTTTTCACAGATCATCTAAACAAAATAAAACATCCCCTTGTAGTTTAAAATAAGCTTTTTCAGTAGAAACAAATGATTAAATTCCAAGTATAAGTGTATGTTTTCAAACTTATCACACCATAGCATGTTTCTTACAACATCTTGCACATTTACAGTAAAGCATTTACTGTGTAATTTCAATGTAGCCCTGTGGTTTAACGTAATGGTCTGAACCAATGCAACAACAACTTTTTATGATGGTTTTGAACTTGATTATATCCAACAACTTTTATTTAAGTAATAGGCATTATACAAATGTTTTAATTCAGATAGGCTATGAGGTATTCAAACATTGTCAGTTTCTGATAAAAATAAAAAAATAAAATCAAATGTGATTATCACGTGACGAACCTTTGCACGTTTGGAAAAATCTGTCGTTCTGGAGACTGAATGAACCTTCGAACCTTAAAACATTGAAACCTTCTAAAACAGCCCTACCAGACTAACTAAACTCTGGTAAAAACTTTAGCCCACTGCATGAAGGTGGTTTCCAAGTTGCTCACATGAATTAAACGACCAGCAAAGAAACAAACTAATGTTTGCAACAATCCTCTTACTTATTTAATCCAGTGCAAATGAAGCAATACGTCTGGCTGCCACTTTTCAGTAGTGGCAAGATGAAGTCGGTTTACTTGGTCACCTTGCATGTTTTTTTTTTTCCCAACCAGATATTTAAGAAGTGTTACAAAGACGGGGTGATATTTCACAGTGGGCCTCGAGCCAGAGAAGCACATTTTCATATTATAGTGAGTTTGGGAGTGCTGTGGGGCTGATGCCCCAGGTACGTTTGGCCATGTCTCACCTTCTGATGCCATCCTACGTGACTGGCCTGATGTCGTGGTCAGGCGGAAGCCAGCAGGCAGCGTTTCGGAGGAACCGGGCATCATACTCATTCCATGGACGTCCCTTGGGGGGAACTGTCTCCTCCAAGAAGGGCCACGTCTGAAGTTTTTGTCATCGCACTGTGGATAGAAGCTAGTTTTAAAAAAACATTTTATACATTATGCTTTTGTGCGTTGAATAGAGACTATATATATGTGAGTACATTTTGTTTTTGAACCAGTAAGGCACTGTTTGGAAACATTTCTGATGCTCTTTAACGGTCTTTCTCAAGGCAACAAACATTTCAAACCATAAAGAGTGATGGCCATCTCTTGGCCGAAATTAAGAACTGCATTAAGGCTTGAATACTTATTTTTACATTTTAACATACTGTGACTGGGAAGCAATTACAGATTTTGCCACTGTCAAAACAATCCTGGAGAGTTACATCACACCCTCATTAAAAAAGGATATCATAAATATCATAAATCAAGTTTATAATATCAAGTTAAACTTTGGCTTTAACATCCTGTGTCGATTACTTTTTTTCAAATAGTTTATGAATAGGCAAATGAATCTGCCTCTAGCACAAAATGTATTGAGTAGTGTATTAAAGAGACCTCACTTCTTTAGTATGCAATGTTGAACCAAAGTGCCAAAGAAACACATAAAACAAGGACATCTGTTCCTGTCAGAGTATAGAAGTCAGACTGCACTCACTTCATCAAGTCTTCGTTCTGTACCTAGTGCCAAGAGATTGTTGTACTCCCTCTCAAGGATTTGTCGTGCCTGCATTAGCATGAGAAAACAAAAGGGATATGATTTTTCTTTATATATCAACTCTTTATGAGGAATAACTATCTAAGGCATATGCAGTGTAAGAATGTAACTGTTATGCACAGTGAAGCAATATTCTACAAAATGTCCAATTTAACCAAATATGCATCAGGTTCAAGCGTGCCACATGTTTCGTAGTGCAGCTCACCTGAGTGTTTTGGTTTGGGATCTGCAGTAACAGTGCTAGACTGGTGTAGTCAAAATTATCATCAAGTGCAATGAGAGACCCATGGATGCCACTCTCGAGCAAAATGTTGGCATAATCCCGTAGCCCAATGCTCTGTATCCAGCGGATCACGCGGTCATTGCTCCACACCAGCACATCTGTGAATGAAGACGTCCTGCATTATAACATCACCTTGTGTTTAACACCTGTATATGACAAGTAATATGCTACTATTTGCAATGCAATGGTATAAGAAATACATAAATGATAAGTACCGAGCTGAAATAGCAGTTGGTTTCCCTTGCTCACACAAATGAATAATTTAGCTTGCAAAGTGACATACATTATTCATTTGGATGTAGGGTTTGCATGATGGCCTTGCTAGGATTCCAGAATCTGTTCTACTTATTGCGATTCCCTGTGGAATTAATAAATCATGGGTCTTATAAGAGACACATACACAATTCTGTGAAACATTGGTACCCTAGGACCATCTACAGCATTCTAGCATGTACTATTGTAGGTATAACAACTTAATTAGTATGTATTCAGCTTATTTTGCATTCTGCCACATTAAACCCTCAAATGATTTCAAGGTAAAGGTAAGAATTGCAATATAGGCATACTATGTTACCGTTGTATTATAGCCTTTAGAAAAACTACAGACCTGTGATGGGAAAGAAAAAATCTTTATCCCTTAAAATGATAGCAAAGCGTGAACTTCTAATATAGTGTACTCTTTCTAAAATGTAATACTATTTGTCTATATCTTTGCTATCAGGCCTGGAATAGGAAAAGTCACTAAATATATGAGAGTCACATGACTGAGAAAAAAACAATACTAAAGATTAAGATGAGATGCACTAAGATGGCAAAAATGAAAAGGACTGTTAGATATTAAAGCCATGTGTAGAATTTCCCAATCTTAATGCATTGTGAAATGTACAATTTGGCAGGCAATTTATCTGTAATGGCTGCCTCATATAAAACATAATAGCATTATTAAACCTGCAACAATGGCACAATCACACATGCCAATGTACTCTTAAAAAAAAAAAAAACCCAATGTGGAATAGAAAACGATCAAGGCATTAAGAAATGCTCTGAATAAAGTCACCTTTCATTTCATGTTGACTCTGTTCTCTTCTTCTTTCCAGTTCTTTCCTGTCATAGTTCAGCTTCTTTAAGCACATGATCCCGTACTGCAAACTCGTCCTGCCAATTCGACAGTGCAGATTTAGTCATCGTGTGCTTCAGACAGCACCAGGTTGAAAATGAACTTGAACGGCACTACAATGATCGCATTTACCTGTGGAAACTGTCCACCATTTTCAAATGCACTCTCAGGTCCTTCTTGGTCAAGTGGTCCAGCATCCTGGCGTCCACCAGGCACTCCATGAAGTAACTGCGATACTGAGGTAATCCTAAACTTGGTAGCCACTCATTGCCTATCCATTCATGGTTCATGTCACCGTATGCTAGTGTCTGCAAAACGACAACACATAACTGGCTTAACAATAACGGTCCAGGGATGACAAACCACTGTTCTCCCATCTACATCAGTCACTGCAACACTTTCTATTGAACTACTGGTACAACCTACACAGCTACTTCAGGAAGTGTAAGATTGCTACGACTGGAATCATCTATTTAACCAGCTTCTGACCTTGTCATAGTCCAGTACTGGGCCTGGGCATAAAGGCAGGGACACTTCAGTCTTCGGCTTTCTGGTTGCCTTACCTTTCCCCGGAATCCTCTCCAAGATAAACAAGGAAAAGACATACAAACTAAACAAACACAATGAGAGCTTGAAAAATAATGATTGCATAAACCTCCAGTAGAAATTAATTCTGCCCCAGGCAAGATATAGTTGGCCTACTCGAAGTTTTGTTTTAAATATATACACACACACACACATGAATTTTCAACTCTCTGGATTCTGTGTTCTTAGCAAGGGATTGTAGCATTTATAACAGCTATGGTGAACAAACTCTTATAGTATGATTAATCTTTCCATTCTGATAATTGTCACTATTTCCGTGTTTTCTGAAAGTGGAATCTCAGAATACATTTTCTCTAAACAAATGGCTTGTCAGCTATCCTTTATGAAGATGGAAACATAATTCTTATATAACAGCACCATAAGAAATCAAAACCATTTAGTATACAATATTTAAAACCTTCTGTTTGAATTACACACTCAAAACAAGCAGGAAACAGCTTCTGTTTGAGGAGGCTTACCTGTGCCCAACTTCCTTCCTCGGACTCCTTCTACATTAAGTGGTAAACGTATTACAGGTCAGGATGGAAAGAAAGAAAGAAATAATTAACAAGTAACACCCTGTAGATATAATCCATAGCACTGACTGATAAGTCTATCCATTGCTAAGGTGAGACTGAAGTGCTCAAGAAACACCTACCAGTCGAACACATCCCCCCTAAATAAATGTGCCCCAAAAACATATAATATTTATCTGTAATATGATAAACACTGCCATGATTTAACATCTATAATTGAGTGAAAATGTAATATTTCATGTTTTGCTTTTTATCACTATTAAAGGGCACGGGCTGCTGGCATTGATATTTTAGAAGATAATATTATCGTACAAAACACATTGACCAGAAGATAATATTTATCACATGAAAGGCATATTGACTTTATTCACTTGTGCACCATAATGACCCCATTCTCCAGACGTGCGATTACCTTTTGAAAGCTAGTAATGTTTAGCATCCAACACAATTTGACGTATCTTAATTGACTGGGTTCGTCGCGTTATCTGAAATGTATTTAAATCAACTGATCGAAATGCATAATTTTCCCATTTTTGTCTGCTGCACATTAACACTGGGATGAAAGTAATGAAAGAGATGATATCTCTAATACCATGCCCTTTGTTGATGGCAGGCATTTGCTTTGCAACCAGATTTAAAGATTTGCTGAATACCAGTCCGTGAAATGATTTACCTAATTCTAGAAATAATAACACTGCATTATATATTTTATTACGGCAAATAAATTATACCTCTGCTAACCTCAAAATAATAATATGGCAAGATAGGCTGTTAGTGTCCTTCATCTGTAAATATCGCTAACATTAAATGTTGGCACTGAACAATCTAGGAATATAAATGGGAAATAAATTACCTCATTCTATTCACTCTTTAATAGACATCATACATTTAGCATATCTATACCTAAACTGCTTAGCCATATATCTATCCACACAGGATTTCCAATAGAATTTGAATGTAATGAACGCTCATATAGAAAAATGCCAAAATAAATTATAATTCATAATGCTGCTCATTTATTATATAAGACTTACCTTACCTATTAGACTTAGGGCCGGATTAAATCAAAACTTTGACCCACCGGCTAATAGAAATAGCATAATAGCATTTTCAGTAAGATGCCACTTTCTTCTAATCATAAATGTAACTGCTATGATGTACAGGTTTGTAGTTTACTATTAGCGGGTGGGTCAAAGTTTTGATTTAATCCGGCCCTTAGACTTAATACAGGTAAATACAGCACATAAGATTATTAGTCCACTGATCTTAAGACTTTGGTTTGACTGCATTCGCTACATTAGATTTCCCTTTCAGTTCATCAGACTACTCGGGAGCACCAAGCTATTACATCCCTTTGAACAAACTCATCAATTCATTGCCAGGAAAAGTTGGAGAAGAAAAGGGTTTTTCACAACACGCAAACAGGTTAATTATCGCCACAAAACAGCACAGTATAAACAAAGCACGCATGCATCACAAGGGCCAGGGGAACACAACACACAATATGCACGAAAGCAGAAAGAGGAGAGAAACTAACCGTTTTTGTTGGAGCCGTTAGGTTTTCCATTTCCTCGTGGGTCACCCAGACATTGCCTGAAGGCTAATAGGAGCACCCACGGGAGACAGGAGCAATCCACAGGAGGTAAGCAGTGTTAAAGAAGAAAGGCAGCACCACTGTAAGCCAATAGTGTTACAGCATCACAATCAGTATGTCAGCTCTCTCACCCTAGCAGGCCAGGGCAGTTGGTTAACTTTCAAGAGCAGCTTTCATTGCCAAAGCTTGACCTTTGGGTAACAAAGCTTTAAAAATGATCATACTGTGGCCTGATCATTAATGAAATGTTATGCGCTTTGGCAGCACAGCCCATTTTCTCTCGGGTTTAACAGAGAACTAAGAGAACAAAGAGAAAAACATGAGAGAAAGTGAGTAATGTGTTCTGAAAGCTATTAGGGAGGTAGACCGGTGTTACAAGATTATCATTTTCAGACTGGGTTATAATTCTATAGATGATTGTATTACACTTATGTAAACATCCACTTTTGTTTTTAACTGAAATGATTTTGAATTCTCCACTGTGGGGATTTAAATACTTTACAATTTATAGAAAGGATATTGAAACTATGGGTAAACAATTATAAATACACATGATATATGTATGGATAGATACATATTTAGGCACAGTGTTTTCTATTGAGTGTTGTTGATCCATACATAAAGTATTTCTGCGTTTCTAGTTCTCTGGGAACACAGATGCACAGGAAGCAAACAAGTCCCACAGGAGAAGGAAAAATAAAAAGTTCCCATTCTCCTCTTTGCATTTTCTGCCTCACAGGCCCTTCCCTGAGATTACAGGGTAAATTTAGCTCAAGTGGAAACTCAGCAGCAGCCACGCATCAGGTCGAGAGACAGCTGATCATCACTACAGGGATTTTATACTGTTGGAATCATATGCACAAAGTTCAGAGCTCCCTTTTAAAATATTCATTAGCTTTTTCATACAGCATTAAAAGACACTTTGCTTCTGGCATGGTTTACTTTAGCACCAAGCTCCACCGTAGGAGAGAGAGATAGCAGAGCAGAACTCGTGAGATGCTAATGTAACACTGATTTTCTTGTCTAATTAAAATGTGTGTGTTTATATATATATATTTATATTAGTTGAACAAGAGTATTCTCGATCAATATCACTTCAGAAGGGACTGGAAATCAAATAATGGTTGTCCACTCTGAACAATATGGTGTGCCTTACAGCAGGCAGGGAGATGTGAACACTACAGTGTGTGTAGAAGTTCAAACATTCGGTGTTAATGAATGTTACTTGCTGCAACTCACTTGCAAGATTACTCCCAAAAACATGAATCCGAAAAAGTAATAATTGAAATACATGTGAACCATAAAATCGGGTCGCATTGAAATAAAGATTGGAGCCTCAAAACCTGGAGATGAATAGAGTAGCCAAACATCATAACCCATTAATTAGAATTAGGTGAAAGCTAAGCATCTGTTATGAAGAATTTAAAGTGTCAGTGATGTAAATTATATTTCATACCCCATGAATAATTTACTTGTACTAGTTTTTTTCTTATATGTATTATTCCTTTAATTTATTCACAGATAATAATTGTCTGTATGTATAAATGTATAACAGTACCACCTGGATTACTTACTGTACTGGTAAGTACTGGTTATAATTAATTACTGGATTAAACACAGAATGTAATGCTCAAATTAGAATTGAAATTGACAGAGCCTGTCCTAAAATGAATAAACAAACACTTTGCACCTAATTGTCAATTAGTAATCAACATGGCTAAGTAGTACATAATGTGTACAGTACATGATTGTACAAAGTCTTCATTACATTTCTTGAGTGGTGCATGAAGTAAAATGCTGTCATATTACAAGGACACTGGGCATTGCATTAAACGCTTACTGCACATAAGCAGTTACAATGGAGTATATTTATACAGGAATAAAAATAAAAAAAACACTGCTACAAATCTTAAAGAAACAGTGGCTTAATAGGCAATGCCTTAAAGATACACATACACTCACACACAATTTAACAGAGATTAAGAGCAGAAAAGAGAAAGTAATCAAATATATAAACTGTCACTGTTCTGTCAAATGTGTTGTATTACGGACAGACTAATAATTTTTTAACCATCATTTATATTTAAAGTTTCTGACTGTAATCTACCAAGCTAAGCTTTCGTTAAAAAAAATTAATGATGATGATAATTGACTGCTGTCATACAAATACGAAAGGTTGGCGTAACCCTTAAGGATTAGCGTTCAAAGACGGTAAGCTTTCTGAATAAAACTGAACCTAGCTATAAAAAAAGTAAATACAACATTGGGGGAATGTAGAAGTATAATACTAGCTGTCCTAATTTTAACATATTTCAACATGTTAGTCACTGTTTGATATTCAGTTGAAGTAGAATGCATACTATAATACCAATCACCTAAAAATTAGACACAGGAAGCAAAAATCATGTTGTGCTGCACTTTGCTTAAGAGATGGAAACTGGTGGTAGCAAGAGGAAAATCATCTCGCCTATTTAAAGCGCAGTTGGTGCCAACTAGGGAAGAGGCATCTCCATGACAACGCCCGAAAACCAGAAGATGCTTTTTAGAAGGTTTTAAAGCAATATCGGGGAGAAGAAGCTTTAGCTGATGCACATGTTTAATGACATCCACCTTTAGGACAATACAGCTTAAGAGGTTTTATTTTATTTTCATTTTTTAAATCGTTATTCTACAAAGATTAAAAAAGAGTAAATACATTTTCCTTAGTTGCTCTCTCCAATCTCAGATCTGCTATGATACTTTAAAGAAGCATTACATGTCCAAATAAAACGCACGCTGAAGTTTAATCACAGGTAAAACACATGCCAGACGCACTATATTGTTCGGAGAATTCCTGTTTTGTTGGATCAAGGACCAGTTTGAAGAAGTATATGAAATTAAACAGCATGCCTTGATTTGGTTTACTAATGGAAAATAATTAGACATAGATGAGATCAGTTTTATTTTTATCATCAACACACGTATGACAGGGTCCTTCTTCCATGTAATCCTGTGTACCACAAAATACATCTTCGTCATTGTGTTCTTCAGTTGCGTTTGGAGTAGCATAAACTAAAAATACTAAATTCGACCCATTTCAGGATGTAAATAATGAGTCAGTAATGGTGATTTATTGCTTCTATACTAGAAGAACATTCTGCTCTACTAACAAAAGGGGCACAGCAGAACACTTGCTCAATAAGTTAAAAACATATATTTATACTTTTTTCCATTAAAAACATTGGTCTTTCTAAAATGAAAACAGTATTAACTTCTGGAGCAAGAGTTGCACTATGTTCCTGTTTGTTTCAGTCGGCAGCAAACTGAGAAGTAAATGCCAAGGTGGCCGACAGTTGGTCCAAAAGGGCCTCTTCCACAGAGAGCGTGACGGCCGGCAGTGACTCACTGTTCGGGAGGTGGGCGGCGCCGACGGGCTGGTGAGCGACACCATCTCCTGGATAGCCAGGCGCAGCTTGAGCCGGTGCAGGGGGTTGCTGATGCCGATCTCCCTCTGGATCTCGGTGTCGGACAGCGCCGACATGATGGCGCCACTCTTCACATTGGCTCGGCAGGCGGCCACGTACCAAGCAGGCATTCCCAGCCACAGCTGAGGGACACGAGCAGGAATGCAGACAGGTATGAACAAGAGAAATCAGAAAGTTACGCTTGTCTGTCACATTTAAGGTACATGATAAGGATGGCAGTATCTCTTAATGGGAACAATATGTAAAAAAAAAAAAGTGGTATTTGACTTGATGAGAAGAAATACGCCTAGAGTTCACTTTGGCGGTCTGATCATTTATGAAAGGCAGACCCAAGGAACTGTGTAGATGAAATGGATCACTCACAAAGCATTACATACATACAATCATCCTTTAACTGCAGTTTAGTGGATATTTGTGCTGAGATGAATGCGTTATTGACCACTCAAATGATGCATAATATTGGAATGAGAAACATTTTTTGCCAGCAGGTGTCACTGTCATTAAGCATTTGAAAAGCTGCTGGAATAACAGTGGTGTTTGGATGTGCATGTGACTGTGTAAGTAACTCCATTTTTATTTTTATGAAGCAGATCTCTTTTGAAGTAATTGTGAGTTTATGATTAAGGGTGACCAATACAAACTGAGAATGTGGCTTTCAGGTACAGGGCCAGTTCAATATAATGTAGATTCAATAATAATTATTGCTGTGTAATTGGACATGATAATTTAAACATGGACACATCAGTATGTCTCACCAACCAAACACAGTACATTTAGGGTAGTTGATGGGATAATCAGTACACCCTGGAAATACAAAGACTGCTTATTTAATGTGTGATTAACAAATTAAAGGCTGCTTGTTTTGTGTGTGATTAAAAGTTAAAGACTTCTTAACTTGTGCGTGATTAGGCTGCTTATTTTATGTGTGATTAGTTAAAGGCTGCTTATGCTGACATTTTGTATGTGTGCGCAAGACATTTGCATTTTAATGTTTTTTATTATTAAAAAAACTGGATTTACATAAGTACAAATTTAACTTTGAACTGCATTTTAATGTTTTTTATTATTAAAAAAACTGGATTTACATAAGTACAAATTTAACTGTGGGTAGCACTGCATTTTATAAGAACCAGTTCTGGGAGGTTCTGAATAAATTAAGGTTAGAAAAGCAAATGCAAAAAAATAAAAATAAATAATAAAGTGATACTTGAGCATCTCCAGTCTGATTTCCATGGCTTTGGGTACATGATCTAACATTCAGCAACATCCAATGCAATATGAAAGGGAATTAAGTGCACACAAAAAGCTCATAAACACAGGCTGCACACTTCTAACAGGTTAATATAGACAAGTATTTACCTCCAGCCATGCCACTACAGTGGGCCCATCCCATTGTGCGAAGGGTAGTCCCTTCCTACGAGCCTCCTCTAGCAATTCATGCCTGTTGAGCAGATCAAAGATTGCAATTTAACACAGCTCACCGGGATCACCAGGAAACTGAATGAAAACATACCACCAAATGTATCTCTAACACCAGACCCTTATCAAGAGATGCCTTCTCAAAAGCCTTTTCATTTATAACTCATCGTCCATCACTGGCAAAATTTGAGGGGGAGAAGAAGGGTATTTATTTTATATTTGGCAGAAGTGAACAACGGCTAACTATTTCTTTGGTTTTGGAGAAAATGAACAGCAAATTGTAATCTGCTATTACACACAGCAAAGCTTTTCATACTTGTGAAATGAAACTAAAAAGCAACCTGCTTGTTAAACACAATGTAAAAGGTCTAATTTACTGATACGAGTAATACTAAGTTTTACTAGTTAGTGAACAAGTTGAAGAAAGGATTGATTTTCTTCCCTACATCAGTCTGAAACTCGTCCATTTGATACAGCTATAACTTCTGGGATGTATGCGGTTTATCAGACTTACAATTTTTTTCTGCAGCTCAGCATGATGCTCAAAGCTCTGTAAATAACAGTGTTAAAGGACAGTTCCAGTTGATTTGACATGAAGTGTTCCAAGTAATGTAGAATATAATGGATCTTGATTGTGATGCTGTGCAATGCTGTTGGGAGCATTTTTACTGGCCTCTTAAAATGAGAGTAAATTGGACTTTATCAGGGGACACAGACACACGTCTTCTCCCATCCTTCTCGGAGGCTGATCACAGAGCGGGCGTACTTAACTTTAAACCAGATCTGTCCCTGAACTAAACAGGGAATAGTATACGTTCCTATTGTATACTTACAATTAATACAGGCGGGCAGTGAATTCTAAATTCTAAATTAACAACAAGCAAAGGTTTATAATGGTTGTCAGGGAGGTTATTTACCAGAAACAGAAATTTAAATAATTAGTATCTGTTTATAACACCATCAAATATCAGTAATATTTAATCATCTGTTCCAGACATGCATTATTTAGTTTCAGAGATCTATTTTGTCATGACCATGGCTAACTTGACTTCATGCTTCATTTCATTTGCCCTGGAACAGGTCTACCCACTGGAAAATGCGCATCTACTGTGCATGTCCTGTAAATATTACTGTGAAATGAAAAAAGAGCCAGAAAAATAATAAAAAACAGTTCAAACAAAAACAAGTAAACAGTCACAAAAGGCAACAACCCATAACCAGGCCTAGTGCCGGTTATTTCTTTATTAGTGACAGACACACTCAAGAGCAGCAGACAATCACACACACAGACAAGGCTCCAAGACGGGGGTTTAACTACCAAAGTGGGCAACTTTACTCCATAAAGTCCTTCTCCAGCAATGAAAGATCTCTCTACTGCGAAAAACAACACCCATTCACTGTAAATTAAATGAAGGAAGGGAGGGAAAAAAAGAACAGTTAGGAGAAACAGCAGCTGCTCCGGCACGTAAGTGACGGACATAACGTTTGGAAAAACCAAAAAGAGGAACGACATCGGAATAAAATAAAGAGGCAACCAATCACGTACAGGAGACAGACAACAACGCGGTGCTGACAATGAAGATGTTCAGCAGCCTCGGTGATCGCAACTTACCCCGATGAGCTTTTTTTTTTTTTCATGTGATGAGGAGAGATTGATGGGAAACAAAAGCACACAGATATTAATGAGCATATAGGCAGGCCATCGGCACGCACACAAGGCAAAAGGCAAGTGTTATCGAGGGAGCAAGGGCAAGTACAGATCTGGGGCAGCATCCGGGGACAGCATCGCAGATCTTCACGAGCGCTCCGGCAAACACACACACACACAACACACGCCCACACACACGCACACGCACACACAAACCACTGTGCACCATGGGAGGAGTTGATTACTGTAGGCATCCATGGAATTCAGGGCTGCAATGAACTTAAGTAATGCAAGGGATATCGTAAAACCTTAAGGGGAATAAGCAGGATTTCTTTTTCTTTGGTTTGTATGCTTTGAACTGCACGCCATGCAGGGTGAGAGAAAGGTGGAAAAAGTTAAGATCCGAGTGCTTAGAAGATGAAGGATAATAAGAGTTGCGTTGTTTTCAACTGGTATCCCAGGGACAACGGATTGACTTGGGCACTTAAATCCAGACGAAATAAAGGGAACTGGAAAGGTCAGTCAGAAAATAAAAGAAATCCGCGACTCAAACGCAAAATTGCATGCCAATCTGGCAAGCACAGACGTTGAAACGGCAGGCACTCAGCATGTCAGGGAGGATGTTCAGTCATTCTTTGGTAGAAAAAAGAAAACTACAAGATGCACAGCAGTTCGAGTCTGAAGAATTCTTGATGAGTTAAGAGAAAGCGGAGCAGTGAAAAAGGTCATTCGTGAACAATATGACATTTCATTACCATGGATTAAAAAATAAGAAGGGAAATCAATAACTTTTTTGTTTGTTTGTATGCTGAAGAAAGCCGTGGTTATTTATTCAGCTTTGAAGTTTAGTGGACTGACTCATTCTCTCTGCGTTATCAAATACACTCCAGGATTTATTCTGAGTTCTTGAGATTATGATGTGCTGCTGTCTGAGGCACTGAAAAGCAGTGATGTCATACATTTTAGTGGAAATAGTCTTCAGTGGGATATACAGATACAGGATGCTTTTCTTTGTCATTTTTAGTTTCATTGCCGTCTACGGTCCATCTATTATAGCTAACCCTCTCCCACTTTTAAGGGCTGCATCTGTTTAATATAACAGGCGGTAGAACATAATGGAGGTTGGTTAAGAAATGTGGGGAAATTGTTGAGCTCCTCTGTGCAAATCGCTTGCACTATATGATAATAGTAAATCAACATACAGCCCATATTATTATTTTTATTTACTTAATATATATCATCAAGTGTGTATCTGTGGGGGGTCAAATGCATTATTTAATCTCTTAAATCCATTAACTAAAGATTACATTAAGAGGAAACCATGGCGTTCACTGCATGCAGTTTAATATCAGCGGGGTGTCTACAATATAATGTGCAGAGCAACTAGTGTCATGTTTCATAATGGTGGCCCTTGTGTTTTACTCTTTTGATCTATAGTGTCAGTCATCAATTTTAGCCGAGTCAGGTCGCAGGCTCCCACTTTCTTATTCCACTTCCTCTTACTACGTGATGAGTAGATTATATAAGATGCTGAGCTGTTTAAAACTGCAGTAACACTTCCATAACAGCTAACAGGCAGTTTGTGAGAAAAAGCCATAAAAGCATAGAAGAATAGTTGTGCTGTCGTTGGCAGCTATGAATCAGTTTTGCACATTACTTATACATATATACTATTATACTATTATTTAAAGACTGAATATCGCACATCAATAGCATGGGACATGAAACACAATCTCTGCTGGGATGCGTTTTCCTTCTCATTCACTAGCTTGTTTTCATTCGTTTCGTGTGCCTTTCGGATGGAGATGTATGGAGACTTACTTCTTTTTTAGCCTCCTGTCCTTTTCTGCCTGGGTCCCAAGCTTTCCTAATCCCAGAGCGTCTTGGCCACCCAGTTCTGGGTCAGACATGCTTCCTGTCAGAAACAGGAAGATGAATGTGACGGTCTTTTCAGTGGACCACCTGACAGGAACTGTTTGAGAACCTCCTACTTACAACTGCTCATTCAAAATTGGGATATATTACTAATGAATATAGATTCAAAAATGAAAGAAATGCATACATTAAATAAATCACACAAATGTTATATCATGTATACAAATCAAGGCTACTATATATAAATATATATAGTATCCTTGAAGACTCCTTTACTCTATTCTTTCTGTGCATAATTATGTTTTTCACAAGGCTGCAGGATTGGAGATCTTTACCCAGACGGTAAAGCATTAACATTCAACCAAGGCATTGCGAGTCAAAGTAATGGCATCCTGGGATTATATGGTAGAGAGTTAATGAGGAACATCTTAGAAGAATCTTATATATCAAGGTCATCTGCCAGGCTTAATGCAAATCTTTCTTCCATTGTTCAGAGCACAGTGGAATACACTTACGTTTCGCAGTTGGGCTTGTCACTCAACAGGGAGAGGGAGGCGATGCTTTACATTGCTATACATTATTACTAAACTGTATAACTACCAAACTGTATAACTTGTGTGTCTTACTGCGCTGCATCGAGGACATAGGATGCTGCACCCACCTTGCCCAGGTCCCCCTAGCTCCTTGCCCAGTTGTCCAAGCCTGCCCTTCTCCTTCTTGCCGAACAAGCGCCCTATTGATGATTTAATCCCTTTCTTCTTGGGTTGTTTGTGAAGTGAGTCCTGGCTGCTGGTGACACTACTGAGGGCGCTGGCTTCGGCCTCCAGAGTTGCAGATAAACTGAATGACAGGACATGCCCAAGAGGAAACAGGTTTATATATGTGTGCCCATTTATAAATACACTCACTATCTCCTAAAAACCTGTGGAATTCAAAACCACTTTACATATTCAAGCATGAACACCGAGAAGATGATCCTATATCCATTAGAAGTTAGGGGACGTTTACACAGATATGATGCCGATTTCACTCGGCGTCTTACCCCCTCGCATCGTTGTGGTGCGATGATGGCAGTGTGTGTGTCATTCGCACTTGACGTGGAGTGGAAGGAGGAGAGGTCTCACACTTTATAGTGGCCTTGTCTTCTCGGCCGTCCTCATCGACAGCTGCAATCTGAAGGTTATACATTCATAAAGATTTTTTAATACATCAATTCATCGTCAAAATCAGTTTCTAATTGTTGAAAAGCATCAGTAAAACAACCCCATTATATTTACTGTAACACATAGTAAAAGATAGTAAGTGAGGCAGAGTAGAGTATGAATATCCTTTTTTCCACTTAATTGTTATTTTGCAGTTGGTTTTACTTGAGCAGTACATAATGAGATCTCGACATCTCAAAGGTAACATTAGTTCAAATATCCTGTTGCTTCTTTGTAAATAAGAGTTTTTTTATGGGTTGAAGACAGAAGTTGGAATTAACAATCTCATCAATATTCCCAATACTGTTTCAATATATTTTTAATCACTTAAATGCAAAACAAATAACTACCTTTCTCCTGTGTTTCCTTAAGTCACTGGGCTGCAAGGCAAAAACATTAGACAGTCAATATTAATAATGGAAACATACTACTCAGTTATTTCATTTTAGGATCAAAGCATTTCCTTTTCTGCTTTCAGAAACTGCACGCATTTCACAAAATATGTTTGTTTAAACGCAGGAAAGTAGGACTGAACTGCATTTTCATCTCATGTTTACTAAGTGAGCAATTCGGTGTCCTCGGTAGAATTACAATAACTATATGTGTTCCAGAGAAATCAACAATGTCGTCAAATCAATAAAAGCTTAAAACAACATGAGTTTTTAAAAGTAATATTGAATATAAATCTAAATTGTTCTTTTGACGTATTGCTGAGTTTGGGTGATTTTATAGTCAATTTAAAATCACAATATTATTATTATAATTTGTATTATTAATTGGTGGTGTAATGACTTGAGTTGTTTCATGGAAGACAAATCTTGTGCTTTGGTAGTTCTTCCTCTGTGTTTCACTATCCATAATGACCCGATATCCTGAAACCCTGAATATGCCAGGATTTGACAGCCACCGTTATTTTGTGAGTTGTACATTTTAATGTACTAAAAGTTGCTTATATGATCAAACTGGAAAAATCCCATACACCTTACTTATTAATTATTAACAACACGTAGAGACATAAAACCATAATTTTAGGAACAGTGCAAGTTCAGTTACACACAAGCTATTGGAACAAGGCTTTGACAGTGAATATGAATATCAAGAGCTGCCAACAGACAGTGGCAGATATTTTCATTTTAGAGGCAAGGAAGCACTTATACAGAGAGATGAGCTCAGAGAACAGACTCCATCTTTAAATCACCTGCATAATCTCCTTCCTCCTACACGAATGAAAACACAAGTGCATATTTGATTTCATAGTTCTCTTCTGAACCGGATTATCGAATTCATGTTTCATTCATAATGTATTTTTTAAACTGTATTATGCACACAAACAACCAAAACTCTACAAAACAAAACAGAAATGTATTATAAAAAAAACAGAATTTCAGTTTTTCTCAGGAATATTTGTTTAAGTTACTATGCACAGTAACAGGGGGTTTTGTCAGTCAGTGATTCCTGTTACCAGGAGGTGGACGTGCTTTATGATAAGTCACTGAGGATTTATTATGATTATTATGGTTTTCACTAAAGAAATATAAATGAAAGGCATCTGGAGAGCTTAATTTGCAGGTCAGTTAGTAGGATGGGACAGTAAAATAAATAATTATTAAAAAGCATTATTCTGCGCTGCTGTTTAAATAGCAAAAAAAACATGTATAAGAAACAAAGGTGTTAAAATGAGCTGATGTATGTAAATATGAATACATTTTTATGGGATACCTAGTGTTTCTCACCTTGATTGAACCGTTCATAATATTAAGGGATCTTAAAGAGTGAGCTGCCAGTCTCTATACCAGTCTTGCTGTTTGTGAAGTGGATTTTACTACCTGGTATATCCATCTATTTATCTATATATAGAGTACAGAATAAATGCTTTTGTTTGAATGGTAAGAAAAAACAACAGCAACAAACATCTCTGAAGCTTTGACTATTGTGTAGTTCCACAGGACAATCTTCATTCAGGATTGCGTACTTGCGTAAATATATCACCTGTTTGCTTCTGTCAAGAAACCAGATATGCACAGCTCCCTTTCTGTACATTCAACATTATATAAAGATGTATGAATACACTTTTACTTTAATTGTGTAAGACTGTAAACAGGAATGTAAACATACAGACATAAATGTGATTTTAAAATTACAAGCTGCAATAAAATATTGGCTTATTTTTAGTCATAAACCTCACAGTTACTAATGTTTTCAGGAATTAAATGGCTGTTACCTCTAAGTAGGTCTCTAAGTGGTGTAGTTTATCTCTATTCTACTGAATATACACTTCACAGCTTTACCTTTAATTAATTGAGGATTAGTTGAAACTGAAGTTATATAATATTTAAAGAGCTTTACAGACTATTAGAAAGCCCTGCATGTCAGCATAGCGAGACAGGGGGAGACAGACCCGAGATGCGTAGCCCTTTCCCGGACCGGGTTCAAATATACACAACAGCTGTATAGGTTACCGTTGTTGAAACAATTGCGTAAGATGTTTGTCTCCTGAACCTTGTTGCATATGTTGTGCATCACTCATGGGATCACTAGCTGTTCTTAAATGCGGTTTATTTTATTTTTCAGTAAAGAGTAATATTGATTAATATTTATAGTTTTAACAATATAGGGATCTAGCACATAAAAGTGGAAGTACCTCCCAAATCGGTATTTAACTGAAGGGGCAGAGCTCAGATAAAGATGATTTCCTCCCCGAGAAATAGATTAAATTCTCCAAATGCACGGTCCACACTGCCCTAAAAAAGGTTGAAGATCAAATCCCATGCAAACAGACTGAAAATAGCTACCAACAATTTATCAAAGCAGCCATTAGTTAAAGGCTAAGAGCGAATACAAAAATCTAACAGTAGGATGATAATTGAAGTAAAGTGGATTTTAAGAATGCAAAGCACATGTAAAGGCAACAATGCACAAAAGGTGAATAAAATGTTGACGTCTGAGCACGAGGTAAAGATGCTTGTGTAATTGGAAGCAATCCTGAAGAGTCAGTAATCATGTTCTGCAGATGAGAGGTATGACATATTAATCCCATGAATATCCTAATGGGTTGTGGCTATGATTGCTCAAGCCCTGCTTTCCTTGAAGGTCCTGGGACTCTTGGGGCTGTCACTGTGACGAGAGGACCTTGGAAGGCATTTCACCCAGATTGCTTTGCTCCTGCTGTCAAATTTGGCTGAAATAGCATCAGGGGGTTCAAGTCACTTGAATTTAAATTGAGAAAATATGACTGACTTTTAAACTAGTTGAATACATTTGACTTTGACTGAGTAGGAACAAAAAATTACTCGTGTCTCCCAATATCTCAATAAAAAAAAACACAAGAACTAATTGCTTTTATTGATGCAATGATTCTAGAGCTCCTGGAATCAAATGCCACATTGGGCTTCTTGGTTTTAGTTTAATACAGTGTTTTGTTTTTCTAAATCATAATAAACCAAAAAAGCTAAGTCCTCTGAGACTATTGTCTTACTTGGTAAAAAGCAAATGCATAGGTCAGAAGCAGCAGCACCGAGCACTGATCAACCGAAAAGGTTACCGAAAAACCACATTTCAATAGAATGAATCCTAAACAATTAAATACATTTATTATATTGGCATTGCCACTTATGGATCTAAAAATCTACCTACCATTTGTTAAATAAACACATGCTTTGTAATGTGGATTCAGTCATTAGTTCTACAAACAACCCTAGTTTATTTGCTACTATAAGGAAAGCACAATATCCAAAACAAAATTATATACAATGAAGAAAAAACCTAATAAAAACAAAAACATCTCCGAAGTAAATTACAACAGGATTGGATTTCCAATGTCCCAGAATGCCTTTTAAAGGTTGGAGCAAAACAGAATGTGGATTGAGATTAACTAACAGGTTTACATGAAAATAATTCCACATTCAAATCTTTTTGAATCCCTTGACTGCAAATGAAGCCCAGCGGTCGACCTATTTCAAAGATGACAACGTTGAGTGTGTAATATTGTTCGTGTGTACAGTATATACCTGACACAATCGCAGTCCTCTCTGGCTAGAACATGGTGGACTGATTTTAGTAAATCTTAGTACACAGGTTGTCGTTTTTACACTTTCTGAATTTGTTGATTGTTTTCTTAAGTACAACTGCAGTCTTTCATTTGAAAAGCTAAAGTTAAAGAGGCTTCAATACATTTTTCAGCAAGATAGCAGATTCAAGGAAGGTCATTTTTTAAAACTGCACAAAGAACCTTAACCGACTTATGTCAGTATGAATCGCTTGCTTAAATGACTTCACTGCCCAGAATGCTGAGGGTCATGACCTCTGAACCCTCTGAGAGAATAACACGTCCATAACACTGTCCTTTCACAACCACACGTGTAGCAAATAAAGCCCTGTGTTTATGTTACTATGGAGTGTCAGGCGTCTGGCCGTATGACATGTTTCTTTTTGCATGACTGAAGATTTCAATTAATTGCATTTAATCAATATGAAAACTGCAGCAGACCTACCAGGGTCATGACCCCCATGCGGTCCATCTCTCGAGCCGGGCTGCGGGGGGTGAGTTTGGGAGTGGAGTGACCGCTGGGAGGGGATGAGCTGGCCAAGGACGAGGCCGTGGCGGAGGCTGTTATCGATGTCCCTGCGTGAACTCGAGCCAAGTTTAGACCCTCCAGACTGACACTGGCCACACGGTTTTCAATCTCCTCGGCGCGCAGTTCTGTGGACTCCTTCTCCTCCTGGATCAACCTGGAGACAAAGACAGGGGGGTTGAAAAAGTGGTTAAATGTCTAGAGTGACACATTTCTTGTGGCCTCTAAAGGACAAGAAACAATATTATGATTGTGCATCTATAATTGCCCTACACGAGCTTGGGTATCTGAGGAGCGAACCTGAAACTGCAAGTAACATTATTTTTTATTACAGAGAAGAGAAGACAAGACCCATTTATTCTCACCAAAGGCTGGTCCTTTCCTAATTAGCAATTAACATTCTGCTGATTTTAGTTCTTCATCAAATATGTAGAAGCTTAATCTCCTGGACAGCTCAGCACTCTTATGCACTTTCTTATTTAACTATGCTCCCTCATACTATTGATTGTTATGTATTTTTAGCAAATTCATTTTATTGTAAATCCTCTGATGCCTACCCCAGCCTTTAGCAGATAACATTTGTACTTGTTAGCTTGTACTAGGATTGCATTACACAACGCAGTGTGCTTATTGTATTTTTTACTGATTGCATAGTTGTCATAATAGCAAATGAGTAACTAAATTGTGATATTGATATTTAAGTTCTATGCAGATAATTTATTTAAATTAAACCAAAACAACTCACCCTATCCACATGTCTTACATGATATCTGAACAAAAGGATGCTATTTTTGAAATCAAAGTCAGCAGCTGGGTGCTTAGTATTTTCAATTTCGTCAGGAGAAAGGCAGGTGAGCGATAGTCGAAATGTTGCACTCTGCCCACAGTGAAATGGAGATGATAACATGAAGGCTGGCAGTTGTTTTGACGGCACTTTTATCCACATTTGCATTTGAAATGACTTTGGAGACCTGAAGGGCACTCCAATTAAAAGTAAAGCAAAAAGATGAAAAGGGTAAAAAGCCGGGCTATTACTCATAACTGCACACGGGCATTATCTTTAATTAATTGAATTAAACTAAATCCCGCCAGCTCTGTAAGGTATCTGTTTTCTGGGCCATAATAGTTTGTCTGTTAGAAAATACCTCTACTATTGGAATGGTAATGCTGTTTTTACAGACAGCATGCTAATGAAGGACAGACGAGCTTATATAAGAAAAGAGAAAGATGTCGATGTTAAAATATAGTTTTGGTTAAATATGACATTGAATGTATAATACGTTTATTTTCTATATTCTATTTAATGAGTGCATTTTTATATTTGGCTTACAGCTAGGCAGCAGTGTATGTATTATATTTATTTTTTAAATACATTTATAACCGGTCTTGTGATTTCCAAGCTACCATAGTCAATAGTATACAAAAAGCTAAAGAAACAGATGATGTGTTGTTTATTTTCAGTAGTACACATGCAGAGTTGAATTTACATAACCAGTGTAAAAAAGCTTGAGATAAGGGCTTGCAATGTGACATGTGGGTTTATTTCTGTTACATTATGTGGGAATGTTCCATCGAGGAAAATACAGTATAGTTTTTGCTGCGATATTATGTTTTAAAAGTTGTCAGGCTGTGTCAAGCCAATCCCTGGTCACAGTGTCACAATCGAGACAGGCTGACCCATGTGGATCAGACTGGACGTGGGTGTAGATTGTGAGAGGTCTTTGAGTCCAGTAGTTGTCATCGGTTTGTGTTCTTAATGTGTGTCTTCTGTTCATATCATGTTGGCTTTCATAGTATTTTGTATTTTTGTTGTGAAGAGACAATTCCCTAAATGTGTCTAATTGCGCTACACACAAACACACACACGTATATGAAGAGCAGACTAATATTGACCTTCAACAGTCAAATCCCCAAAGATGACAGAAACTACAACCTTTCACTACCTAAAGACAATCGATTCATTTATTGAAAAGTTAGAGCTCTAAAAAACATGATCTGAAATGAAATGACCTTGACTCCAGTTTTCCTTCATATTTATTCAGCATCAATTATTTATTCGCCCATGTAGACCTTCATATCTTGCTGCTCTGCTCTTTACACTACACGAATGATAGAAACCATAGAAGTCAGTGAGCTGCAAATCCTACCAGCAACAAGCCTCAACAGAGCAGCACTGCAAAGACATAATTAGTGTCTGTGATTAATTGAATTTGATTTCCACAGAAACTAGAGGCATGGAGTTGAATTATTTGAGCAGGTGCCACGAGCAGAAAACACACAAATACAAATACAAATTAGCTCTGTTTGGTTCTCTTAGACGTTACAAGTGATGCACAAACATTTAAATCTCAAAATAATAGCTTGGCTCGAGGGCTTCTGTGTATAAACAACATTATGTGGGTGGATTCTATCTGCAATTTAGCCAAGATAACTCTAGTTAACCACTGCAGACCACAGAGTATACTCAACTAAAATAAAGTAAAAAGCAACAACTAAAATGTAAAAATATTCGGCATTAATAAAATCTTAAACCAAAATCAGTTTTGTGGCACACCATTCACAGCTTCTTGTGGGTACTGCATTTTGATCCATCCAATATCTAACCTGATCTCTTTGTTGATGGCGTCTAGCTGTTCTTGCAGCATCATGGCCAGGGTCTGGGCATCGGAGTGGCCGCTGGGAGACAGGAGGTCCATGGAGCTGAAGATGGTTTCCCTGTCATCGTCATCGATGTCAGACATTTCAGTGTCACTTTCAAAGTGGTGGCTGCCTAGGACACTGATTGGCTGAGAACGTGCCCACTCGTGCTCCCCGAGTGACTTGGCCTGCGATGAAGATGAAGGTATTCAGTTGACTTCATCATCAGCAGATAGTTCATTCTTTATGACTAATGTGACTAATCTGGGGACCAGTCACATATGTTTTGTAAGTCGCCCTGGATAAAGGCGTCTGCCAATAAATAAATAATAATAATAATAATAATAATAATAATAATAATAATAATGACCGAGGCTATTTCAGGTGCTCAGAGGACAACTAACACCTCTGTTTCCTCTCTGTTATTATAAATGTAAATGTGAGCAGTGTAAATCTAAGGACCGCCAAAAGCAAATCATGTTCTTTTTGTACATTACTAATGATGTGGCACTAGGGAAAAGTATATTTTATTTAAGGAAAAACAGGATTAATTCAAATATCTGCTCATTACGAGTGACTAAAACATTCTCCATATCCTTTTTCCAATATTAGCAAATACAAGAACTAAAATAGAACTTCCTTAACATAGTTTGCAGATCATTTTTACAAAACTCATTAATCTCAAACTGTTTCTGATCAAAAATAGTATTTAAATAAATTATACTCTCATCATAATTAACAATATAAACTAGAGAATGTGGAGAACTTGAGATTGTTTTTTATATATAATTTTCAGACTACGCAGGGCTTCATAAGAACTTTACTGGTCCCACTGGTAAGTCAGGATATTACAGAGTAGGAGTAATTTCAACTTAATTCTCATGTTTATGCTTGCCTTTGCTAATGCTGAAGTCAGCAGCTATAATATAATCATCTTTACAGATTTCAAACTTGATGGCGGTGCACTTATTGAAAAGTAAGGTTTATTCATTGCACGTTAAACACTGTTTTCAGGACAGGTCTGTGCCCAGAACTTGACAAACTGAATAGCTCAGGGATTTAAGTGAATACTTCCAATTCCACACAATTGTACACCAAATATAACTATTACAGTAATCTGTGCTATTTTAATCAAGGTTTCTGCCAATGAAGAGGTAAAAGCAGGACAAATCCATTTATAAATGTGAATGATTTGAAAATGTGTTAATTTCCATCAGAAATCAGTAACCTAAATCAAACGAGAAACAGTGCACCAGAATCATCTAAAGCCATAAATATAGGCGCTCACCTTTGGTTCATCTCTCAGGATACCCATCCGTCCTCTTCTGGGTCTCCGTATGACTTTGGCAGACCTGTAGTGATCTGATTGACTGTCTGCAAGGGAACCCAAGGAATATCTGAGCTCTGCAGATGTGTCCAGATGAGACCTGAGGCAGAACGGCATGAATGGTACAATTAAAATTCCATCTGCTCATCCATGCATTCATTTTCAATAAGTATTACACTAACAGGACTAAAAGACAATGTATCCAATCAAGCCAAGCAGCATGTCTTTGGGATGTGACAGGGAACACATTTCTACAAACAAAATGCTTCCCAAACATGGAAGTCTGTGAAAGAAATGTTGAAGAGAAACCCAATAGGATTTTAGAAGAAACTCATTTGGTGTGTTTAAAGGCGCTTTTAAAGTGCAGAACAGAAACCACAAAGCACGTGGAAGCACAGATGGATAAACCCAAAATTAAGCAGCGGCATAAAAATGATGACCCTGTAGAGATAAATAAATAATACCTGAATGTCTGCAGCATACCAAGTAATACTAAGCTCCCTTATTGTCACAGATGTTCTCGTTCAGAACAGCACGTACTGCCAGGATAGACTATACGCATTAGGAATACCTTTAAGAATGTACTGACATGATTGATGTTGATTCTGCATTTTAATACTAGATTGGCTATATCTGCTCACAAAAAAACACTAAACTACCTTGACAGTCATTTTACAAAGAAGAAAAATGGATCAGAAAGAACATTAACCCAGGTCCCGCTGCAAACTGGATGTCGGCAGCGTTTTTGTTGATAAGGATAAAATGATCGCATTACTATTCTCGTTACAACTGCCTTACTAATCAATGAGCGGAATGTATAAAGGAATAACAATACTACTGGTCTCTTATAGCTACAGCAACATAATTAATGGTATGGCCTAATATCGTCTGATCAGCAGTCGAAAACAATACCTTTAGGCATCTTTATATGCTAATTTACACCATGCAAATAGCTGCAAAAGTGACTAACAATGTTTTAGCTGCTGTAAGCTGCTTGAAAATATTCAAGTGCGATTCCTATGCAATTTTATTTGAAAGTCTCGCCACCTACCTGGATAATCCTGGTTCAGTTAGGGATCCAGCCCTCATCCTGAACTGATCAAGTTCTGATCTCAGCTTGTCTATTTCATCTGCAAGGCGATCCTGAATGAAACAGACACACACTATAGGTTAACACTAGAAGCGCCGACATTTCGAACTACCTACAAGCGCCAAAGCTGGTCATTGTAACCGATAGCTCGTTAACAGCTGCGATATGATAATCAAAGGCAAACCATCGTATAAAACTCATACGTTTTATTCATGAACATCAAATCCAACATTTACATAGCACAAATGTAGTATTTAAATTGAAATATGATCATAAAACATTAATATTATTGCTATAAATAACAACACTTTTTTCTAAATGAGCACACTGCAGTAAAAACATAAATAACTATATATCCTACAATAAGCAAAAAGCTCAAAAACGGCATACAATAAGATAACGAAACAAGTGTAAACGTAAATATTGGACTAATGCTCAAAAGCAATATTTTATAGTTCAAAAATAACTATTGCGTTCATCAAAACATAATTGTACACTAAAGTAAAAATTTTCAACACCGTGTAAACTTTGTTTTCAACATACACAGCTTTTATTCACTGTAGTTTTGTATTTCAATACACTATGTACTATTTACAGTGAGGGAAAAAAGTATTTGATCCTCTGCTGCTTTTGTATGTTTGCCCACTGACATAGAAATGATCAGTCTATAATTTTAATGGTAGGTGTATTTTAACAGTGAGAGACAGAATAACAACAAAAAAATCCAGAAAAACGCATTTCAAAAAAGTTATACATTGATTTGCATGTTAATGAGGGAAATAAGTATTTGATCCCCTATCAATCAGCAACATTTCTGGCTCCCAGGTGTCTTTCATACAGGTAATGAGCTGAGATTAGGAGCACTCTCTTAAAGGGAGTGCTCCTAATCTCAGCTCGTTACCCGTATAAAAGACACCTGTCCACAAAAGCAATCAATCAATCAGATTCCAAACTCTCCACCATGGCCAAGACCAAAGAGCTGTCCAAGGATGTCAGGGACAAGATTGTAGACCTACACAAGGCTGGAATGGGCTACGAGACCATCGCCAAGCAGCTTGGTGAGAAGGTGACAACAGTTGGTGCGATTATTCGCAAATGGAAGAAACACAAAATAAGTGTCAGTCTCCCTCGGTCTGGGGCTTCATGCAAGATCTCACCTCGTGGAGTTTCAATGATCATGAGAATGGTGAGGAATCAGCCCAGAACTACACGGGAGGATCTTGTTAATGATCTCAAGGCAGCTGGGACCATAGTCACCAAGAAAACAATTGGTAACACACTACGCCGTGAAGGACTGAAATCCTGCAGCGCCCGCAAGGTCCACCTGCTCAAGAAAGCACATGTACAGGCCCGTCTGAAGTTTGCCAATGAACATCTGAATGATTCAGAGGAGAACTGGGTGAAAGTGTTGTGGTCAGATGAGACCAAAATCGAGCTCTTTGGCATCAACTCAACTCGCCATGTTTGGAGGAGGAGGAATGACCCCAAGAACACCATCCCCACTGACAAACATGGAGATGGAAACATGCTTTGGGGGTGTTTTTCTGCTAAGGGGACAGGACAACTTCACCGCATCAAAGGGACGATGGACGGGACCATGTACCGTCAAATCTTGGGTGAGAACCTCCTTCCCTCAGCCAGGGCATTGAAAATGGGTCGTGGATGGTATTCCAGCATTACAATGACCCAAAACACACAGCCAAGGCAACAAAGGAGTGGCTCAAGAAAAAGCACATTAAGGTCTGGAGTGGCCTAGCCAGTCTCCAGACCTTAATCCCATAGAAAATCTGTGGAGGAGCTGAAGGTTTGAGTTGCCAAACGTCAGCCTCGAAACCTTAATGACTTGGAGAGGATCTGCAAAGAGGAGTGGGACAAAATCCCTCCTGAGATGTGTGCAAACCTGGTGGCCAACTACAAGAAACGTCTGACCTCTGTGATTGCCAACAAGGGTTTTGCCACCACGGACTAAGTCGAAGGGGTCAAATACTTATTTCCCTCATTAACATGCATACTTTTAAAAACTTTTTTGAAATGTGTTTTTCTGGATTTTTTTGTAGTTATTCTGTCTCTCACTGTTAAAATACACCTCTCCAGATCAACTCTTTTACTCCACGAATATATAGCATCGCAATAAATGCTCCTCCGCTGATAATGTCCGTGAATCATTATTTTGGTGGATGTGCTGCGCTATTGCACTATGTTCTGCAGTAGCATCGCGTATTGATCAGTGGAGTAAAAGTACTCGTGTATTTAGGAACACAGAGTAATTCAAATTGTAATAACCAAATCGGTCAAATTGACTGGCTTGGCGCTTCTAGTGTTAAAGAGCAACACCTGATGCACAGAAAGAGTACATGATGGACAATTTATCAATCACAGGGTGCATTAAAAGAACTGCTGAAATGATCAAATATAATTCTAATTTCAATTTTCAGAGTATTATCAATAAACAGCATCTTGCATGATGTGAGTTCTAGGAAGAAGACAAACATGAATACTTTCAGAGCTTAGCATTCAGAGGAAATAAGGACAGTAGATGTGTGTGAAAGTTGATCCACTGTTAATGGCAGTGCTAGTTATCTGATTTGAGATCATGTGTTTGCTGTCTTTGGAGTTTGTAAGTTACTGCACCACGTCCTGTAGTATAAATGCTGCTAGGTATTCCATAAAGTTAACCTAATATTCCAGTGATCAAACTTCACTGGTGGTTTGTTTAATTCATTTATACGTGTGCCGATTAATTTGATTTATTATGGCTTTATATTTGTGGGATAACAAAATTAATGCAACTGAAAAAATAAAATAAAAATTCATACACTCAGCATATGATGATATAATTCTGATTACATACTTTATCGTGCAGTGAATCTTCCAGCTGTTTCCTGTAGCTCTCCGAGTCCTGTATTAAAACGTTCTGCAAGAGAGAATGAGACACCAATAGGTACATGGGGAAATGTACATTTTAATTCCACCACACATAAAAACTACAAAGATACATAAAGCAATTCGAGAAAGATAACATTTCCTCTAGATGTTGTAATTGTTTTTAGTGCCGCACGCCAGTTGGGGTTTGGGTTTCGGGTAAAACAAACGTTCATCATTCATTTTCTTACGTACTTTATCTTCTAATGCAGCCATTCTCTCTTTTAGATGGAGCTGAAGACGTTCATTGGATTCAGTCAGGAGTCGGTCCACAGTGTCTGACAGCCTCTTGTTGTGTTCTTCATTCATTTTCTCTCTCTGCCTGGCCTGTAAAATACACAGAGGTCAATTCAAGCCTCAGAGAAAAAGTTAAATGGGAAACAGCAATGAAATAAAAACCCATTCAGGGACGGATCGTCCACTAGGGACACTGGGGCACCGCCCCCACCATAGCAGAAAATGAGAAACAAATAAAGAGCATAAAAAAAACATCTGTGAACATTTAAGTGCTGAATTCTGACATTTTTTCACACTCTTAGTTGTTATTATCATCAGCAAATGTGCATTTTATGGAAGAAATGCCAAATCGCTGGTTATGCCTATTTTATGCCTCTTCTCCTGCTTCCGGGAAGTAGTGCCCCGCTTATGACTGCTTACAAGCAAGAGTTGTTACGTTTTAGGCCAGAATTGTAGCCTAGGTTTAAGCTTCTCCTGTTTATCCCATTTGGGGCGGCGATTTTAACAAACCATGGCAAACTAGATGGCAGTGTACAAAATATTGCTATATTTATCAAGGCGTACCTTCGCGCTTCAGCAGGTAACTTGCAAGTAGTAACAGATGCTCAATCACAATGGGGCAAATAAATCCAAGTGGACTGCTTACCACTGATGACTTCCCTCTAATTGCTATAATTACATTTATATAAACCTCCATTCAAACCCAGAAGAGCATTTCAGTATCCGCTGGAGAAAGGACAAGGATGCCGAAAGAGGGACAAAAACTTACAAACCCTGCTTTGGCAAGACCCCTGTCTGTGAATTTGACGAACATGGTAAGACCCATATGTAGAATGTGGTAAAGCTAGCGATGTTGGGCAAAGTCAATAACTACCCAACTGGATGAGGGCTATAGAAACAGAATTTGAACGCCCAATGAAGAGGTAGACAGGAACAGACATTTTGTCAAAAAGCACTGACTGTGACTCTAAACCAACACAAAAACCAGGAGTGTTTCTAGGTTTAGTGGATTTGATGTCTTCGTTGGACAGTGCTTGAAAGCAACACCTAGAGACTGCAACTGTGTTTAAAGGCACTTCTAAAACAGTGCAAAACTAATTCACAGCTTTCTGCCCCACCTTAAAAAAAAAAAAAAAACCTGAAGAAGCAGCAGAAGAAGCACAAGAAACAAGTGTTTAAAATATGACATAACAGATTTTTTACAAAACGATTTATTTGGCTATATTTTCTGTGATCAGTAATGAATGCGTATCACCAGCCAGCATATTCCCTAGGCCTGTCCAAGTTGCATAGATGTTTCATACATTTTTCTCCAGCTAGTGAATCTCCTCAGGCTGAAAGATTATTTTTTACAAAATGATATATTCACAAACACATTTCAAATGTAACTAGAATGATGTTAGTCCCAGAACAGGGAGGCTGATGTGAGAAAGCACTGTGAAAGGTCCACTCACTCTCTGCAGCTCTTGGTTCTTTTCCTCCAGTTGTCCTTCTAAGTGACGCATGCGTTCCTCGATGCTCCCGTGCCTCTCCTCAGCCTGCAGCAAACAAGAGAGACAACACCTGAAAATTTAGCAATAAAAGAAGGTACCTGTCACACAGTTATGGCAACAAGACAGACAAGCCGAGCTACTACTTTCTGCAAACTTAAGTTTCAAAAGAAAAAGAAAAGAAAAATCCAAGAAAAATAAAAGCAGAAGGAAAGAAAGGTAATTCATACAGGCAGCTGAACAGCATTGCTTGATATGTGTCAGCTCGAAAGGCCTGTCAATGACAAAGCGTCAGCATTGTTTGTCTATGAGCAGTGAAAACCAGCCAAATGTAGCATGCAGCTTCCAAACAATTTAAACAAAAACTTGCCTTCTTTCGAAATCGAAAATAACAAAGCTCTTTGAAGCTCTAAACCACACAATGGTTGACTACAACAGAAAGAAACAAACAAACAAACAAATGTCTGATGGATTCTAATCAGCAATAGACAGTAAAGTCCTGTAGGACTACCTTCCTAAGTATGGAGTTCATGTCTTGGAGTTTAGCTTCCATAACATATTGATAATCATCGGATGAGGTAGAAGAGCTTGGATCAGACTAACAGCCCAAGGAAAAGGAGAGGGACAAATTGTAGAATCAGAACTCAAGACATACAAATACACACACCAAGATATAGCACAGAATGACAAAAGAAGAATTAAACATGGGAGTGTGTTCAGCGCTTCTTAAAGAGCTTGATGCCCGATGGATTACATTAGCTGAGAATGTGTGCAATATAAAGGCTGTTGAGGATCTTTAAATGGTACAGATTGTCAGTGTTGGTTAGTATAATGTAGCCGGGAACAATGAAGCATGAGGAAGCAAAAGAAAATATTAAAAATGGGCTCTGAAAAAAAATATTCCAACATGATAATACATAGAAATTCAGCAAAATACAACAGGAAAATCCAACCAGCCATTTAAAATGTATTTAAAAGTGTTTAAGATGTAAACATCAACGTCAACTCAACATACTGTATTATGTTATTGTTTTTTGTGTTTTTCTTTTTTCTTAGGTAATTTGGGTATGAATGCTTGCTACTTTGCCATTTAAAAAAAAATCAATAGCATTTGTAATTGAAAAACACTATTAATTTTATGTCACTATTGCTTAAATACTTAAATGATGATGATACATTTAATAGAAATGAAAGGTGCAGGATGGAAAGTTACAAACAGATATTGTGCACAAAGTAATGCCTAACTGCATCCCCATCCAACCTGACTAATCTGTTGATCAGATGTCGCTGAGCTCCTGAACCCGGGAGAACAGTTCAGTCACCGGACTTGACACCTGCTGAGTGGGATTTGTTGGGCTGCGGTGGGTGAGTCAATTCCAGATGGTTCCTGCGGCCTAGACAACGTTTCATACCGCACCACACGGAGGTGCATGAAATTGGGTGTCTCCTTACCACCGTCAAATAAATTCACATGTCCATCTTGGATGGGCACAAATCTGACCTTTTTCCCCATCTCATCAACTCTACTTTTGAGGGACCCAAACCTAATGCAGAAGGTTGTCTGACAGGTAAGAAGGCAGTATCAATATGGAGGCTCATAAATACTAACATAAGTTTAATCTTTTGAATTTTGAAATAGGTCAATTTAATCAAAATAATATCCTAACAGAAGAATAACACTTATTTTCTATTCCAAGACTATTACAGGTATTTGGAGCTTTGATGTTTGACAGAAATTGAACAATTAATTATTTTCCCAGTAGGAAGACACGGAGTAGTTGGTTTTCCAGATGTTGGTGCCTTCCTTTTACGAGCTCTTAGTCCCTGTACTGTAAGTGGCGGTTCCTCTTACACTACCTTAGTGAGGGCTGCTATCCTCTGGGCCAGCTCAGCCTCCACCTCGGGCAGAGTCTCGGCCTTCCTCATGGTTTGCTGCAGCTTCTGCTCCGCCAGCTCCAGACGCTCCTGCAGCTGCCGGTTTTTCTCCTCCATCTAGAGGGAAAGGGAGGAATCCAGTCACTGGCGAGTTCAGCTGCTGTTGAGCTCTAGTTAAGCGACTGGGTTTCATGCATTGGTCTACACGGTGGACCACTCCGAGTCTGTGGTGAGAATACAGTTCTGGATGTGGCTGATGATAACTAGGGGGTTGTGGTGAAATGATACTTCATGTCTGAAGAAGCTCACTATAATAAATCCTAATTGCTGTTGATATTCATTTACTTATTTATTTATTCTTGTAATTATCTGAGCAACAATCCGATATAATGAATGATTCTTAAATGATCTTAAACGCTCATTTGCCACTTGTCAAACAGGGACGAATCAATGTTCACCGTTGGAGAGACACTTTTAGCTGCTTCTAAAATATATATAATCAGAATATTGACTGCTGCTTTATCTATATTGCACTTTAATTCCATGCTGCTCTGTTTTCAAGAGCTACTTGGCAAACCCACAATAGCAACAGATGTTCAAGTCCCCGGTGCATTGTTCCTGGCAGAGAACGTCTAACATAACCAATTAATTAAGGACATAAGTGAAATGTAAAGCCGAGGCTGCGGCCTGATGTTGCGTGTTCAGAGGCTTATTACGTATTATCAGTTTGAGAGCAGAACTCTGGGCTGCGGAGAGATTGGATCACAGTATCCCTCGGTTTCTGCTTTCCTCTGCAGATGATGGAGTGTGTCTTTTAGCAGCCAGATAACGCAGGAAGATCAAGACACTCACTAGTGAGTTACACTGCAATATTAATCATCACAATTTTCAAGAAGCAAGGACAAAAAAAAAGGGTTCGTAGCTACTGTAACTCTGCCTTTCAATGTGGTATAAACTGCTATTACATTCTCTTACACAACTTCATTTCCCAGAGGACCTCTGCTCCCACTGGAAAGACAAAACTGTAAAAAGAAATACATTCTATCATGAGCATCTAATTAAAAGTAAGTGAAAGCCCTGATTTCATAAAGTTGCATCAGTTTCCCTTAGTTATTATTCCAACCTGACTGAGATCAAACCTCTTGGTTAAAAAAAGTTAAAAGTTAAAAAAAAAGAAAAGAAAATCAATAAGAAACTAGGTATACAGGTTTGAAGCAGATTGGTGGATTCACTTTTTTAAACCATTCAAATAGTTTAACTGATTCATTGATCTTGGAGTTTGTTATTCATGTGTCGATTTATATAAGTATGTATTGGGAGGGGGGTCATTCTCCTTTATTGGTTGTATTTTTTATTTGCCTTCTCTATTTCACCAAACTAACAAAACATTCCTGTTACAGAGGGAGTACTCTGCACTGAAATCAATGTTTGCCCAGCATTATGTGGGAGGTTTAGCATATCATCCTCAAATTAACTGTTTACTGCGGAGAAGGCAAGAATAACCTTTTGGATCAAAATCATACAATATTGTTGCAAGTAGTTGTGGTATACCATATACTTTTCTTGTAGTCAATAAACAACCCATCCCACATCAACCACATCAACAGGAATCCTGGGAAACATGTAACTGACTACATATGGAATGTGACATTAGACTGAAACACTGTGTCAATATGACTTTCTGGGCAGTATAGTCATGGCCATCTGCCCTAAACATCCCCTAACTATTTATTTTGGATATGGCATTCTCCGACATATGCTGCAAAATAACATAATAGGTATTTTCATAAGGAAGGAATACAAAATAAATATGGCAATACTAATTTAAAACCCATTATTTCAAGTCTAAAATGTCTGATTTTAAAATGTGGAAATGTTAAAATGATTTTGTTTTTTGGGTGTTGTTCACTGTAAAATGTATTCTGAGTTTCAGGACCAGTTTGTTTACAAGAAAGAGAGAAAGCAAGCTAGAAATAATACACTAACGGTGTTGTTGTAAAGGTGATGTAGTGCAACCGTAAGCAGATGTGAATACTAAAGGGGGGTACTGGACCTGACGCAGGAAGGCCTCCTTGTTGGCCAGCTCGTTCTCCAGCTTGTCGCTGATGTCGTGCAGCGAGGTGGACTCTCTCTGGGCGCTCAGGTAACGCTTTTCCAGCGTGGTGATGCGCTCTTCCATGTCCTCCTTCTGGCACATGGCCTGCTCACAAAACAACACGCAAAAAAGCCTCACACAAAAGCTTGCATGTCCTACTTTATGCTAGAGATCTCCTTTACTCAACAACCGATTCAATATCTCTGGCCACATTTTGAATAAGCAATCTCAAAAACACACGCATATTTACAGTTCTGGATCTGGACAGGAACACTAAAAGGTTTATGTATTCATAAAGTAACAAAAAGGGTTTACATTACAGCTTAAACAAACCTCCCCTATAAAACACAGCAAGAGTCTAATTAAGGAAATGTAGCTTTTAGGTTTTTATTTTCATACATATTGTTTCCATTAAACACCAAAAGCCGGGGAAATAACTGATCTAAATGGGTTTGCTTAATCTTGCAAGCCATTAAGAAACTACCATAAATTGAAGCAAATTCACAAAGTAAAGAAATGAAGGACTACATTTTGCAGGCTGCAGACAACTATTTATCTTTGTTATGCAAAGCTTTTACCACAGATTTTCAGATATCATCAGCCCTGCTCTCATCTTCTGTTACTGTGGGCTTTATTGGCTTGTGGATGAAGAGAAATCTGCAGACTTGCAACAACAGTCTTAAGCAGATCAATGTGAGATTAGTAATCTTAATTTTTTAGATGCAGTAGAACATGTTACTGTAGTTTACCAGCTGTTTCACAGACTTCGATTAGGACTAGTCTTGGATTACCTGACCAAAAATAACACTAGGTAGTCCAAGACTAGGGCTGGGACCGAATACGTTTTAAAACATGATTAAGATTATAATAATTCACATTATAAACACAGCTAATATCGAATTTATTTATATTGAAAAAAACAAAGTTGAACCTTGTAATTCAACTCTATACATAAAAAACAAATGTTAGTGTGTAAATTGTGTGTATTTATAATTAAATACTAGAGAAAGTAAATTTATAAACACAAAGCAAGGGTAGAAAGTGAAGAGAAAATAGCCCAATCAGCTTGCTTTAGCTAAGGCATGAAAAAAACTCAACAAAGTTACTAACTGACAACCAAGAAGGTCTCTGATGTGGGCGGAGGTTGGCGAGTGTCAAATGTCTTACCTCTCTTATGTCCCTCTGGTATTTCTGGCTCATCTCCTCGGACTTGAGCAGGTCCTTCCTGGCCGTCTCCAGCTCCTGCTCCACCTCGGACACGCGGGAGGACAGGGAGGACATGCGCTCCTTCATCTGGGCCAGCTCGTAGTTCTGCTTCTCCAGTAGCTCCTGCAGCTCCACCACCTGGCTGGCCTCGTCTGTGGAGTCGATGGAGCCATTGGACAGCCGCTGCCAGAGAAACACAACCAGTTAGCGGAGAAAACGAGGCTCAGCCTGAAACAATTGAGGGGATTTCTGTGTAGATTAAGCACAGCTGCTAGAGGCCTGGGGTTGCAGATACACTTGTGACAATTTTCAACAGGCTGATAATGAGACTTTGAGACCAGCAAATGTTAAGTAAATGTTTATTGAACAGTGATATCAGTCCCAACTAATTAGATCCCAAAACTGAACACAAAGAATGTCATTATGAGAAGTCTAATGAATTAAACTGGATATCAAACCCAAAGGAACAACTTTAATCAGAAAATAAAATGTGCTTTTCTCTGTCAGAAAGATCACCTGTACCACTAAGAAGTTTAGCTCTGAATGCCACACACACCATTCAAACTTCAGAGCAGGCCTCTATGCATGCTAGCTATGTGTGCAGTCGATTGCCCTGTTTATTTGCTGAATAGATGATTTTCTGTCTTTGTACATTTTGTATCCTAAACATGAATCACTTGGAAGACTTGGAGACATCAAAGTTGCTTTAATCAGGAGATTGGGATTCACAAGATCTTCTTAGTGAGCCTGTTGAGGCAGATGCATTTTCATCTTGATTAATCATATGAAACTGAACCAGAATAAACGATTCTGCAACAGTATCTAGGGATATTAAAGTGAACGGGTAGCCTATTATATTAATTTTGATATCTTTATCTTATAAGACAAAAGGTATAATAGATCAAATTCAATTATGTATTCCAATTATTTTATTAAAGGAATTATGAAAACCTACTCGTACACCTGATTCCTTATTCATTCAACTTATTAAAGTTATAAGGAGAAACATGTCTGTGTTCCCTGTTTGAAGACAATATAAACATACTGTAGAGATCATTTTTCCAATACTCCAATCTCAAAATCTGTAGCAATGTGTTAATGCAACAGGTAAAAATCTCTTTGAACTGTAATTCAACTCCCACTTGATATCTGAACCCACTGAACTGGTATATTTTCACCTTCATATTCCTAAATGTGTTCAGGAGTACTTTTCCTGACCTTTTTTAGTAGATCACTTTTTTTTAAGAACAGTTTTTCCTTGTTCAGTCTTTTTCATATCTGCTGTAAAAGTCTGCAACTCTGAACAAACAAGATGCTTAGGAGGGGGAGGCTCAACTTTTGCCCTCTGTTACCATTCTGGCCCAGCTGCAGGGGACTTTGCAGGAGATAAGCCTGATTTAGAAAGCACTACTTATATGGCTACAATAACTTGAAATACATTTGTGAAAAAGGGACTCAAAAATAAGATGTATTCCCTGCCTAGATCTCTCTGTGGGGGGGATTTAGGCAGCTCAAGGGAAACTGTGCTTATCTTCAGAAATCCTGCAGCCCTCTGCCATGAGCCCAAACAAGCGAGTGGAGTATTTGGAAAATGTCCACTATATCAAAGTGTCGAATATGATACAAAATGAGGTTTGAATGCCAAATCAAACACACTACACACCTGTTTGAATTTATCTTTTAAAAGCCACATCCCTGAATTGATTCTAGGAGTTCAACATTTGCGGCCTTTTTAAGAATGAATTCAAACTATGTTATGACTGAATAACATTAGTGGCATTCAACATAGAGATCCTACCAATGATAAGACATTAATTGTGCCTAAGATCATAAGATCAAACCTTTTGATTTGTTAAGTACAATAATCTAGATACAGGTCTGAAAGAACTGTTTATAAGACTCTATTTACTGTTTTTATACACCTAACATATGTCAAGGTGAAAATAATGGACCAGGTGGAAGGATATTTTCTTTCAATGGTGAGTTAAGTAAAGTATTCTGCTCTCACTGAAAAGGTGGAAGCCTGATCAAAGATATCCTCAAGGAATGTCAGACCTTGTCTTAATGTCACATCCAATAGACAGTATCTTAAAGGCCATGATACCATATAAAGCCACACTGTGACCCTGACTGAGTCACAGCCCCGAGGGCACAGTCTTCCTGCTGACCTGTGACAACACCCTCTCCAACATCTAACTTTACATAATCTCCCACGGCCTAGTTTTCAGCAGAAGCTTGAAATGAATTGTTCCATTTCTAAACTACAATTTACATTCAACTTTAAGTATTATTTTATATAAATATGTTTTTAAATATTCAGTTTTCACACATTGTATATCACGAATATTGATTGATTTGTTTTTAGTGTTTTTTAAAGTGGAAAGTATTGGGTACTGAAATAAAAGTATATATCAACACATATTGCTTCATTTTTACATAAATGCCTAGAATTTGTATTATTTTCCTTTTTCACAGCCTGGTGAGTCTTAAACCATAAAAGTAAGTCCAAAGCAATAAGGTCCAAGTTCTCAGCTCACAGTGACGCAGGGCTTGTGCCCTCGAGGCTGAGTGAAGTCACTCACGGAAGCTGGAGAACGCCTTCCTCTCAAACCTGATGTGATGTAAGTGCATGCAGGGGGCATTTCTCCCTCCAGGAGAGATGTCAGACACACAGTGATCTCAAGGACAGAGCCCTGCATGAATGCAAGCTGACATACTGAGAGAGACTTTGCTGGACTGATAACTTATCAGTTAATTATTAATTACTAATTATTTGCACAAAAAATAAAAATGACTTATAGCTGAAGCAACACACTACTTTTCAGAACCTCGCTATCTGGTCTTCACACTTTGTTTTTAAACACCTTATTTAAAATTCCAGTCATTGAAGTTGCAACATAAATAAGTAGTTTTGTGTTTACTTTGTAACAAAGTAAACTTAACGGATGAGATGCATAAATCTATATTATTAATCCTTGAATATTAAAAGTTTTTATTTGCAAATCAATGTTTTATTGATTACATCACAACCTGATTTATATATCCTTCCAGAGTTTTAACTTGTGAATTATGCCAGTGGGCATATCTTGCATATAATGAGCTCTCAGGTGTATTGTTGCCATTAACACATTCACACAGAAAACATTATCTAACTTTGGATGGAAAGGACTGACTTTGCCTATTTAACTTTAAAGGGCTCCTAACCTCCCACGTTTTCCAACAGATATCATCATTAACCAATCAATTTCTTCATCTTAATTAGTATTAAGATCAACTAGCTCTACATCACAACTGTTCTAGAGAGGAACTCGTTTTCAAGGTCTTCACAAGTGAAATCAGTAGATATTATAACCAACTATGTAAAAGCATTATTATAACCAAATTGGGGAAAAGCAAAATCATTACAAAATCCAGTTTTACAGAATATCTATAACATTGTTAATGGATATGCAGACATACCTTTCCATGGACTTTCTGTCCAGGTTCAGGTCCTTCAAGAAGCTCGCCTTCAGACCCATCTCCGGATGCAACTTTCCTCTGGATGTGTGCGTTCTGCTCGCGTAAAGCTACAATCTAGAAGAAAAACGCAGCACGTTATTCAGAACCATGAATTGGAAAAGTGGAGTTAGTTATCCATAGATTTAATGAAATTATATTTAGATTGTCTATAGTTTATATTACAGAATAATCAGAGCAACTTAATGGAACAGACACAAACAAGGAAAACAGCACCTCCATGTCGTAGTGAATTGGGTATTGATTACATCTTTTGAATAAAAGGCCACAGATCAGAATTGTTCATTGCAAACTAGCCCAAGTGTACCCTTAGGTACACTTAAATGAAACCGATACATTTCTGGAGCATGATAATATAGTGAATGATCACGTTTCAGTAAAATGATGAAAGCAGAACTAAATAAGTGCTTGGAGTGAAAGATCAATCGCCTCAACACTGCCACCAATTTAGCTGAGCCGCTAAAATGTGCAAATAGTTTAGTGTCATAGTGTGGAAGCAATTGTTAACCATTGCAATAAAACAATGTGTTGAGCCTTATGAATTTTTAATTGTGCTGCTACTTTTACCACACACGCACACACACACACACACACACACACACACTTCAGAGTGCGTTCACCCTATTTTGAGTTGTTCACTATTCCCACAACACATCTGCTCTAAACTCTAAAAATCAAAGGTATGCATGTATATTAAAAATGCATATCACATTTCCACAACACCTTTTAGATTTTATTATGGATTATATTGAATACATGCAGAGAAATGTGCTCTTACTCCCTTGATCTTACGCCAATATGTAAAATATTTAATGTTTTCAGTTAAACGGGTGTAGCATACCACTTACTTTTAATATTTTAGCATATGTTGCTTTTCTCCATGATAACCACTGTGCAGCTGAAGCCCGTTTGCTCCTGCTCACATACAGAGCTCTGCACCCTAGAGCTCTCTCTCATATTCCTCTGTGGCATCCCTGTTATTAAATCATTCTCTCATAAAAAAATAAAAATAAAAATGTGACACCAGCCCTGAACTGCCTGTTCAAATGTAGTTGTTTAAATTACCAGACCAACGTGATAAACGACCCAATAAAAAAAGCAAAGACATGATAATATAGCAGAGAATCCTCTCTCAGTACTATAAATGTGTCGCAGCGCCCCAGTTGCATATCAGTGCATTTATACACACATCCAAAACCAATCAGTACCCAGAAAAACCAAAACACAAACAAAAGCAAGAAAAAAAAAAATCTGTTTGATTTCAATACCAACTGCCATTAACTCTAAGGAAATGCTACAGTGACAAATGTTGAGAACATAAGCAATCTGTATTATACACCGATCAGCCATAACATTATGACCACTGACAGGTGAAGTAAATAACACTGATAATCCCGCTATCATGGCACCTGTCAGTGGGTGGGATATATTAGGCAGCAAGTGAACATTTTGTCCTCAAAGTTGATGTGTTAGAAGCAGGAAAAATGGGCAAGCGTAAGGATCTGAGTGACATTGACAAGGGCCAAATTGGGATGGCTAGACGACTGGGTCAGAGCATCTCCAAAACTGCAGCTCTTGTGGGGTGTTCCCGGACTGCAGTGGTCAGTACCTATCAAAAGTGGTGCAAGGAAGGAAAAGCGGTGAACCGGCGACAGGGTCATGGGCGGCCAAGGCTCATTGATGCACGTGGGGAGCGAAGGCTGGCCCGTGTGATCTGATCCAACAGACGAGCTACTGTTACTCAAATTGCTGAAAAAGTTAACGCTGGTTCTGATAGAAAGGTGTCAGAACACACAGTGCATCGCAGTTTGTTGCGTATGGGGCTGCGCAGCCGCAGACCAGTCAGGGTGCCCATGCTGACCCCTGTCCACTGCCGACAGCGCTTACAATGGGCACGTGAGCATCAGAACTGGACCACGGAGCAATGGAAGAAGGTGGCCTGGTCTGATGAATCACAAGTTCAAGGTGTTGACTTGGCCTCCAAATTACCCAGATCTCAATCCAATCGAGCATCTGTGGGATGTGCTGGACAAACAAGTCTGATCCATGGAGGCCCCACCTCGCAACTTACAGGACTTAAAGGATCTGCTGCTAACGTCTTGGTGCCAGATACCACAGCACACCTTCAGAGGTCTAGTGGAGTCCATGCCTCGACGGGTCAGGGGTGTTTTGGCGGCAAAAGGGGGACCTACACAATATTAGGCAGGTGTCATAATGTTATGGCTGATCGGTGTATGTTTACAGTATATGTATTTAACAGGGAATAATGTATATGAAGTATATACAATTGTGTCAGATACTGGGTTAAAAAAGCACTAATTTGTAAAATAAAATACATCACTGCTGCAAAGAGATAGGAATAAAATTAATCATAGGCAACCTACTACTATAATTTATTATAACTATATATGAAACTCCTTAATACATTATGCAAAATGAAAATAAGTAACAGAGTAATGTAATAAAGTTGAACATTATATTTTAATACATCTCATTTCATTAAATTAATACTAAGAGAACAATCTATATAGAAACTAAACAATGTTTTATAGTATCACTGCAAAAACTGACATAATGTAGCATTACAATTATTCACACACTAATCTGCAAACACTTTTGGTAGCCTTGAATGAGATGTCAGCATCTATCCTGTAAAAGTTTCTTCTCATTATTTCAAGCAAGCAAACACAAAGGCATTCAGATTGGAGGGTTTACTGGAAGTCACTGCTTCCAATGATCCACCCAAAACATACAAATTGAATTCCAGGCATGTGATTGTGATTGTCAATCTACTCCAATTATCCTATTTGTTGTTGACATCGATGCACTCTTCAGATCATTGCCAACACTGACAATTGAAACTATGTAAGTTAGCACAGTCATCTTGTCCTTCTCTGACTTCATATACACTTTGGGCCCCATTTAGGGAAAAAATAAATCAATTTGCCTCATCTGTACATGTTGCTTTACAGTATGAGTAATGACTTGAGAAGATGCTTGAATCTTGTTTTATGTTCGCCGAACCTCTGTACTGTATTGTTCCCTTGTGAAGTAATGTTCCCGTTTCCACCAGCTCATCCTGTAGGCGCTGAATTGCCTTCCCATTGTTTTTATAGAGCTCTTGAATAATTTGTCTTCTCGGTTTCACAGAGAATGTTGTGCCTTCCTTGGATGTATGAATGTTATCTATCACAGTTCATTACTATACCTAAGATAATGCAGAACATTTCCTGCTGTCTTTCCATCACTTTTGCCTTTTTTGTATAACTTCATAACTTGATATTACAGTTTAGTCTTGCCCATTGTGACAATTATTATCTAGCAGTTACCTGAATCCTCTCGACTTGATAAACACAGCAACGGATTTTTATTATTTTCTTGGTAATAAATTGAATAACCACTGGTTGTAGTGTTTAATTCTGAGAATGCTGTTGGCAATGTACAATACTTTTTACAAAGTAGCTTATATAAAAAAATCGTATTAAATAAAAATGTAATAATGTGAGTCTGACCTTAATCACACTGTATATCATATATATTATTTTGCAGAATATATTCAAGGAGTAATGATTATCGTGCTCTTGAATGTAAAAACTAAAGGATACTAGAGTCTTTATTTGTAATTTAGGAAAGGAGATTGTCACTGTTACCATATTCTGTGATTAATCACTTTTACTTCAATCACTTTACACTTTAACATTAATTATTAACCAAGGGTGAGTCTACACAGTATTGCATTGTTGTTGTTTTTTATTATTTTGTTTGTTGCACCACATTTCTATAGATATTCCGTAATGCCTGTCTACAAAACAAAAAACAAAAAAAAACAATTGAATAATTAAGATTCACACTATTCTAAGCATAATGATATACACCTGACCATTTCAAAGGTGAAAATGGTTGTATATATCTGATGGACTGTTCTTAATTTTTTAAATCACGAGGTGCCGGAGTGTAGTGTGAACGGGACAGAGCGGAGGTCTGAACGCATTTTCAAGCCACCACTGTAGATAACAAGCTAACAAGGAAACAATACAGTAAAAAAAAAAGTTTTAAATTAGTAATCTCAAATACCATAATCATATGTTAGGCCTACTTTATTTTTTAATAATTTACACTCTCTAGGAAACGTAGTCGGCTCCGTGGGGTTTCAGAATCAGACTGTATGATCCACTATACTGTATACAGCAGCCCCGGCCCTGGCCATTTTGCCCTGAGCGACAGGGCCCGGAGTTTCCTTAGAAACTGTGACTCGCCGTTCCAGAAACGGAGCAGTGCAGCCATTGACCGCGGAGGCTCAACAAAGCACTCAAGTCTCTGACTCTGTGAAACTTACTGGATTCTACATACATCTGCATAGACAAAATACAGACATCATTCTAATCTGCACACTAACTCCCCCCAAAACATCCACCAGACAGCAGGAAAGCAAAAGTATGTTCTTACCACTAATAAAGATGTCCTGCCTGGCTTTTCTCCTGCAAAGGCACGTACAGTTTCCGTAAAATCCAGCTGTTGAGCCAGTTCATGCTCAATAGTTATTTTCTAGTCCATGCAGTTGTTGCTTGATCATCGTTGACTGAAGGGAGTTCAATCAGCTTTAGTTTTGAAAAGCGGCGCTCGCCACTTGCAACGGTGCACCCGATCTGACTGTCATCAGTGCATTCATTGATGGGACAAAATCAAGAGCAATCAGCCTGCTGGAGGTGCGGGTTGGAGCCCCATAAGCTGATGGGGTCTGTTTGGTGATTATGAATGCATTGAATGGTGTTCACAGCATTCACACCGTACTTGATCAGTATATTTAACTCATATTTCACGGTTTCCCAATGAAGATCTTATTGTCGATTGCAACTTCCAGGACGTTTTGAAACTCCAGTAATACTTTCTCCTGGCTTTTTCTTTCAAATAATTCTAACCTGTCAGAGACTCCCTGGGCTGACACTCTGCTTAGTCCTGCCTTCAAGCAGAGGTAAATGACCCAATCAGTGAAGCGACATTTTGGAAACATGAACAGAACTGATCCGGGGGGAAGAACATATATGATGCGTCTGATTGGTTACTTGCATTTAGAAGGCGGGACATGAAGAGACCTTAGTTTGAAAGGTTAGAAAACCTGGAGACGGACACTTGCTCAATGGGCAGCCAGCGCTGTATATCATGGAGTTAACAAGATAAAATGGTGATCATGATTAAAACTAATCATAAACGCGCATGTTCAATTTCTTTCATGTCATGAGGAGGTGCCAGAGCTGTGATTAGAGGTCCCGGAGCGGACAGTCTCAAATTGAAAGGTGCCAGCACAAATTAAGCCCTGCTTACAGATTAATGCAGAAGACAAAATGCAGAATAAAAACACTGTTGTGTTTTGTCATGCGTTCTATAAGCATCCTGTACACCATCAGTTTACCATTTACCATCAGTACTGTTTTAATCAGAGTGCCAACCTTTGCCTGAGCTTCAGTTTTAGCCTTGGTACCTTTTCCTTTTTTTGGGTCCTGATTCTTAAACTGTGTCAGGTCCATCAGTTTAATGATCTATTTCTCCAGACACTCTGGAGTGCTTACAATAAAATATGTGGCAATACAACACTATGGGAAATCTGCACTGCAACACAAGCAGTCAGGGGAGAATGTGGGGACCTCCGCTGTCTCCGAGAGACATAATAATGAAGGGCTCGGAGAGAGATGATGTGTAGAAATGTTTTTCTGTTTTAAGGGAGTGGTGACTCACAGTCAAGAGGGCTGTTGTGTTTGTGTGCGCCTGTACAATTGACAGCCACAGTCCCAGACGACACGGAGGCATATTGTCTAATCACACCAACACTCCCAGCACACCTCACTCAAAATGAGGCAAATCGCTTATGTCGAACCTAGTTATCCAAGGCTCAGTACATCTGTAACATCTGCTAATTAGGTTAATTAGTTAAAAATTACAGTCTAGCTAGGAGATAAGATCTGAGGACACACTTCTGGAACACATGGCGGTGGCCCTCTTAACCATGCTAAATTCACTGTTATTTTGCTTCTCTTGAATTAAAACAAAAAAGCTAGCTTCAGATGTTCCAAAAAAGGAGTTCTCTCCAGCAAAGGTTCATGCTGTTCTAGACGGTGCTGTCCTGGTTCCTACCCTTACGAATATATATTCTCATTCTCTCAGCCAGCTCTGCTTTTAACTGAAATACAGTTAATTAGCCTGTTTTTTCTAAAAGGCAGTACATTACCTGATTAAATGGCTGAACTGGCTGGTCGCCACACTGCTGCTGCAGAATACATTTTACAAACAAAGGGCTATAATGCTCCAACTTCCAAATGAGCGAATAACTGCCCCCAAATGCAACGTAAATGGGAATCAATTTTCCTTTCATGTTGTTTATTTCAACACATCAAAGCACGTCTCCACATGCTGAGAGATTTACATAGTAAACGAGTGTCCCTTAAATATAAACATACAATCTTCGCCTTTTTTGTACATTCTTCTTCCTAAAGAAGCACATTAAATAACACACCTTGGCTCTATAGTTTAATATTAAATTTGAATTGGTTTTGTATGAATCCACACATAAAAAAAAATGAGTAGTGATGATGCAGGAAGACATGTTTGTAAAAGCCTTATTTAAAATTCATTGCTATTCATTAGACCTGGGTTACTAGTCCAGAATTGTAATGTTATTTGAATAGCTTTGTAAGAACTGACAACATTAATGTTAGCACTCAGAAACGATAACCATGACTCAGAAACCGTTGCACCGCCATATACGTTATTGTTAATTTTATTGGTGAAAAGATCAAATAAGATTGTTTTTATGATTTTCAAAGAAAAGGAGAGTACTTTAATAGTTTAATAGTTAATACTGTTTAAAATAATAATAAAAGGAGGTTTCTTCAAAGCCCTGAAACAAAGTGGCCTTAATTCACTTAATGAAATGTAATTAGGATAAAGAATTGGTAAAAGAGTGTAACACATAATTGGACACTTTGTTTCTCAAAATATCTGCATTACGCCAAGAGTACTTCCATTTAAATGCTCCTATGGCAAAACTGTGAGGCTTTTCTGAAAGCATGAAGGCATCGCAGGAGAACTAAGGCTGTCTACCTTCAGGAGCTTGAGTACACAAATAAAACTGCTGCTCTATATAGCACAACACTATGCACTAGACAAAACAATACAGGATTTCTTTTGAAAGCCACTGGTGATGTGTTCTGTCAGACACAATCATTATATACGTGGAGCTCAATCTTATCCTTAAGCTATTTTCTTTTATAGGTTTACATTAGAACATTTAACCAAAAACAACAAAGAGACAGAGAGAGAAAGCAAGAATTAAAAAAATGTACTAAGCCAATTATTTTTTGAATTTGAAAACTATTTTGCATTCTTTCAAAATATAAAGCAATACTGTATGTTAAGTTACAATTTTGACATGTTTCTAAAATCATTCATTTACTAAGAACATCCTATTGAATATTATAATTTTAATAGTAAAGGAAGTATTCTGTTTTCGGAGTTTTCAGAGGTTCACAAAACTAGATATTTCTGTTCAGCTTCAGACTTATTTTCTTGGAAATGGCCACCCCCTGCCCTGCCCCCTTTCAATCTCAGCCATCTAATTTCTTGACAAGCTGGAAGTGAAATATTCCATCTTGTCAAAGAAGTGAAATATTAGATAATAGTGATGGTGGTTGCATGAGCAAAGGGCTACTGATTCGAATTCCTTTCAGAAAGGACAGAAAGTGCCTCGTGTGTCAAGTTCAAGCAGATGTCAAGCAGTGACCAGACTGTTGAATGTGAAATCTAGTCTTCCTTTCTTGTTTTGAACCCCACGTGTAATAAAGGCGATCGGAAGCCTTTGCACAGAAGCCCTTGGCAGAATTGTAACTGTCTTCCCCAGATCCACCTGTGAATTTTCACACAGTTAAATGTTCCTTTTTCTGGAAAGTGCTGATCCTCCTGTGACAAGGGACTCATTCTTTCTCCTATGCCTCTATTCCCAACCCAGCGATCACAGCACATTGAAAATGCTTGGCTTTACTGCCCTCCCCTTGCTGAGCTGTGAGATTGGCCTTTGATTGCACACAGTCTGTGAACTGGTAATTTGCATATAAGGTAGAAAAGCTAATGCAGTTAGGTATTTGAGGATATATACATATAAAAAATATATATATAAAACATTTGTATGTATGTATGTTACATCATTTCTATCATCCACTGTCAAATTAAATAATCACCATGCAGAAACAATACTTAACAGTACAGTTAATTTTGTTGTCACTGGGTAACATGTGGCACTGGCTTCACTATAACTTCCATTTATACATGAAGTTTAACTTCATATTTGACAAACTTCACGAAACAGATGGTGCATTCATTTAAACTCTCAATATAATAGGTTGGAAACACCTGGACTCAAATAAACACTTCTAATGTACAACCATAAGCTGGGGTCACATTACAAGATTTCTACAATCTGACAGGATTTTGATAACGGTGGGTAGCTCACACGACTCTTTTGCACAAAATGTATGTCTTTTGTATCATGAAGGAGCGCACACTACACGATTGCTTAAGTAGGGGTGGGGACACACTTCACGACTGATCTGAAACCCTGTGTCGTGTGGAGCTCCGACTCAGACTTGAAACTCCCCAAGCCTCGTGGAAACACACGTGATCCATCCAGAGAAAAGGTAAACAAACATGGATGTGGAAATTTACAGGTCACGTTCGCTGCTCCACCAATGGGATCAGTGGATTTCTGCAGATCTGTGCAAAACTGCGGAAATCTGCGCAACAAAAAAACAACCACAAGCCGCTATTGCTGTTTGTGTTCATCTGTGCAGACAAACAAAAAAAGCAGAGAGAAAAGAGGATGTGTGTGAAGACATGGCTGGGAAGGCGAGGGCAACAGCCTGTCTACTCTGTGTGAGAGCTGGAGCTGAGCAACACACAGGCTCTATCCATCCCACAGTATGACCATCACATTGTAGGGATCGATATTTAGCGCAGACCTGGGTCAATTACAGATACTAATTGGTATTTTAAAATATATTTATTTTATTTTAAAATAACCTGCGCCGAAAGAACCATTATTTTAAGTATTTTAATAAATACGTATGAAAATCTTATTCTCCTGTCATGTTTATTCTTCTCATTTCTTTTTACTTATCCAGGTCGCTTGTCGTGACTATCAGTGCTGATTTGTTGTGAGGGCTTAAAATCAGGCTTAAAATCCTATTGTGTGGCCCCAGCATTAGCCAGATGAGGTAAGGGAGCTCCAATACTCAAATTAAATATATTATTTATGTGCTAACATACAATGATGACTTATATAGACTAAGGGGACTTTAATGGTTTGCGGATAGGTGCAGTTCTGTGTGTTTGGAGGTATACGCGAGACATCTGATAGTGACGTAATCACACAGGATGCGGACCAAACCAAATGGACCCAGACCACTAGAGAGGGGTGGTCTTGGTTTGTGTGAAAGTGAACTTGGTATATTTGTGACATAGCTACGCCAATTTGTTAGCAATGTGAAAGCAAACGTATTCATGGACCACTCCAAACAGAGAACCAAACTGTGGAAGTGACTCAAACGCAAAGGAACTGCCCAGTCTGGTAGCTTCATTGAGGCCCTACAAACCATTACCGACAGAGCAGTACTTGCAAAATGCATTCACTGAAATACACAATAACCTCTCTGTATGTTCTGTTTCTTCTGTGGTTATATATTAAATCCACCAAATAAAGGAAAGGTAGACCACACAATTATTATATATATATATATATACACACACACACACATATACACTCACCTAAAGGATTATTAGGAACACCATACTAATACTGTGTTTGACCCCCTTTCACCTTCAGAACTGCCTTAATTCTACGTGGCATTGATTCAACAAGGTGCTGAAAGCATTCTTTAGAAATGTTGGCCCATATTGATAGGATAGCATCTTGCAGTTGATGGAGATTTGCGGGATGCACATCCAGGGCACGAAGCTCCCGTTCCACCACATCCCAAAGATGCTCTATTGGGTTGAGATCTGGTGACTGTGGGGGCCAGTTTAGTACAGTGAACTCATTGTCATGTTCAAGAAACCAATTTGAAATGATTGGACCTTTGTGACATGGTGCATTATCCTGCTGGAAGTAGCCATCAGAGGATGGGTACATGGTGGTCATAAAGGGATGGACATGGTCAGAAACAATGCTCAGGTAGGCCGTGGCATTTAAACGATGCCCAATTGGCACTAAGGGGCCTAAAGTGTGCCAAGAAAACATCCCCCACACCATTACACCACCACCACCAGCCTGCACAGTGGTAACAAGGCATGATGGATCCATGTTCTCATTCTGTTTACGCCAAATTCTGACTCTACCATCTGAATGTCTCAACAGAAATCGAGACTCATCAGACCAGGCAACATTTTTCCAGTCTTCAACTGTCCAATTTTGGTGAGCTTGTGCAAATTGTAGCCTCTTTTTCCTATTTGTAGTGGAGATGAGTGGTACCCGGTGGGGTCTTCTGCTGTTGTAGCCCATCCGCCTCAAGGTTGTACGTGTTGTGGCTTCACAAATGCTTTGCTGCATACCTCGGTTGTAACGAGTGCTTATTTCAGTCAAACTTGCTCTTCTATCAGCTTGAATCAGTCGGCCCATTCTCCTCTGACCTCTAGCATCAACAAGGCATTTTCGCCCACAGGACTGCCGCATACTGGATGTTTTTCCCTTTTCACATCATTCTTTGTAAACCCTAGAAATGGTTGTGCGTGAAAATCCCAGTAACTGAGCAGATTGTGAAATACTCAGACCGGCCCGTCTGGCACCAACAACCATGCCACGCTCAACATTGCTTAAATCACCTTTCTTTCCCATTCAGACATTCAGTTTGGAGTTCAGGAGATTGTCTTGACCAGGACCACACCCCTAAATGCATTGAAGCAACTGCCATGTGATTGGTTGGTTAGATAATTGCATTCATGAGAAATTGAACAGGTGTTCCTAATAATCCTTTAGGTGAGTGTATATATATATATATAAAATCTAAGAGTGAGTCGAGTATTGTGTGCATGTGTGCATGTCATTGTCAGGCACATTAAAGCAAGAACCACCTTTCACTAGCTTTATTATTTCCCTTAAATCTGAATTCCAGTTGACAGTTTTCAACCTGCAACATACCAGTCAAAAGCTGTGTTTTTTTATCTTAGAAAATCCTTTAGTCTACTAATGATTCTACACTTAAAAAAGTGTACAGTGAGTCCTATTACTCCTATCAAGCTAGCCTAAAAATGCCAAATGAACAATCGGTGCCTTGCTCAATTAGGCAGAATAACCTAATCGTTTGGCCTGTCACTAGCTCTAACATTTACTTCTGCTCCCTTTTGTGTGCATAGTGACCCACCATGTTAAGAGTATCATTCTGACAGCTGGTTTGACTGGACCACTTCCAGTAACTTAAACAAACCAAATGGATCTCTGCGTGACATTTGCAGTGAGGGAGAGGGGGGAGGGGGGAGGGTTGTGCTCTTACCTCCTGGTTTGCTGCTGTCAATTCCTCCTCCAAAGCAGAGACTCTCTCCAAAGAGACCCTCAGTCTTTCCCTCACCTGAAAGAAGATACATGTTTACAAGTTAGATAAACGCAGGACTCTCTTAAACATGTTATATTATTTGAATGATTAATGATTTGAACTTTTTCCACATTTGTCATGAACTGCAATCAAACATCAGTATGTCTCTTAGCTAACATGTAATAATTTCATGAATTTCAATTTAAGAGATAACCTACAATCCCAGCAGTTTGTATTTGCTAGAAATCTGTAATAAGCCTAACTGTATACAGACTTGTAGATGGTCAGTGATCTTATATGCTCTTTCAAATCCCTTTACATTAAACTAATTGGAGAAGTAGCAAACACACACACACACACACTCAAAAGAACAACAACAACAAAAAACTATCAGTTTGATTTCTTTTCCTCACAGTACCTTCTGCCCTTTTCCATTCTTGACTACAACACAGGGATACAAATGTGCACATTAGCATTTCAAATATGCTGGTGTATACAATTTCTAGGCTACAGTATTAAATTAATTAAAACAACACCAAAACCTGCTTGGTAATGCAGGCCTTTAGGGTGCTTGCCTGCAATGAACAGCAATGAAGGTCCTGGATACTGCTTCTCATAAAAACTCATTAAAAAACAATAAACTGCCACGGTCCAAGATTGCTCTTTATTTCTTTCTTGGAAGCTCCATTTCTCTCCAATCTAGGGAATTACAACTTTCTTAAGCATACTTCTGGGAGCAGGTGCACCGTGTCAACAGAAATGTATCGTGTACCTTTTGTTTCCTACAGATCCCATTTATTTTTGTTAGAGCTGATGGCATATCAGCTCGTTTATTAAAATAAAATAAAATAATGGTGTGTCTAGACCCTCAATTATATGGTCAATCACAACAGGGTGTTTTGTAACAATATATATATTTTTTTGGGACCATATTTACAAAATACCACTAGAATCATGTGTGCATCAAATGTCTTGTTACAGTCGAAAAGCACTGCCCTATCAAAGCTGCCTATAGGCCCATGTGTGTGTAGCCCTTTCCCGTTTCCTGTTTGTATATAAGGTGACACACACACATTAACATCCTAGGATCCTTAGGATTGTGGCACCAAACTAAACTTCTGGGGGTTAGATTTGAACATGATGTGAAGAAATACAGTGACTGTCCTTAGTTTTAAAAGATTTTGTTTCCCTACAAAATGCAAACACAAGATATGCAATGTAACTCGTACAAACACATATTTCACTTGTGTGACCCTGTTGTATATGCTATGTTTACTAAAAAGAAACGCAGTTCATTCTTTGCATTTCATATCAGCGCTCTGCTTTGACAGCTTACCTTCTCATCTAGCGCCTTGTGATGCTCAAAGAGAGACTTCAGAGCTTTGAGGACCTCGACTTCACTGGAAACTCCTGAAGGTGACTGAGCTTGTCGCTTCACAACTGTCATCCGCAGCGACCGCTCGTGTCTGGAAACAAGGCACTCCAAATGTTCCAGCAAAAGCTTCGGAGAGATGAATACAACATTTGTTGTTATTATTATTATTATTATTATTATTATTAACATAGATTAGAAGCCTACATTCATTTTAGGCTTCAGAATTTACCACTGAACAAAAAACAGGATGGTGCTTTGCTGAAAGATCTTTACAGACTGTATGCGTGGTAAAGAAGATGCCCATCATACTGAAATGCTACATAGTATGTTATTACAGTGTTAAGAAAGCTTCAGCATTGTAAAGTACTTTCACTTCCATACTGATTATTTTAGAACCCCTGCCTTATTATAAACCAGGATGAATTAGGACACTATACAGCTCTGGAAAAAATTAAGAAACCACTGCAATTTTTTCTTAAATCAGCATCTCTACATGTATGGCAGCCATTCCATTCCATTCATATTTTTATTCGGAATTTGAGAGAAATGTTTTCAGTAGTTTATAGAATGAAACAAAAATGTTAATTTTACCCAAACACATACCTATAAATAGTAAAACCAGAGAAACTGATCATTTTGCAGTGGTCTCTTAATTTTTTCCAGAGCTGTATATAACAGTATTTGTTTATTTTCTGCAGGACAATAAGGCATATTACTGCTAAGAAACGTGTTAATAATAACATATATTTGATGGCTGCTTTTATTTGATTTGAGCTTTGACAATAGACACTCAATGAAATATGAAATGTATTGCTCCTTAAACTGATTCTGCAAAGAACACAATCCTTCTAGTGTGTAAGTAAAGTATCTGTACTATTTCTGTTCATTTCATGCTACAAACTTCTAACACTTAAAAGTGTAACACTCACTAAAACCTTGGCAACTGTCTAAAGTCCACAGGAGTGCTATTTTGGGGGTTTACAAGAACTTGTCTTCCCCATGGCAACTCTGTTAATAATTACGCGTTTTAGTACATATTAACAATACCATTGCTTTAAAAGAACATGTTACAATTAAACAAATTTGACAAAACCCACTATACCCAAAAGCACAATAAAACAGAGGAAATGAATAATCATCATTACTTTCACTATGTGTGCGTTATATCCCTCACACAATAAAGGACTTATGAAACATGTTTTAACAGTAGCTCAAACTCGTACACAATTATAACAGAAACAATAAAACTTGTGTATCAGCTGGGGCAGAAACTGCACTTTGTTTCTAGTTGTGTGAACTGTCCTCTGGGGCTGACATATTTCAAGTTTGCAGTTGATGTCAAAGCATACACAACTCCAGAAATGTTTTTGTGTGGGGAAACTCATTTATTCTTTTAAACCAGCTCTATGGACCAGGTGCCCTGATACATATTGATCATTTTCCTATTTTCTTTCCCAAAATAAAAATAAAGCCATGACATTTTTTGTGACCAAGCGCTATGATTTAAATCCATAATACTAAGGCCTTTTCTAAATTTTGACATTTAAAGATACCATTTTTAAGTTATAGCCTTTGTTTTTAGCATTCTGACATTGTGTGTTCTTTGAAGAAAAGTACAGAATATATTACATTTCCAACAACTATATATTACCGTATACAAAAATAGAGCATCATAATCAAGTCCATCAAGTGACAAAAACTTAATTTTGATATCTGTCTGTCCTTGACTTGTTCGGCAGCTGTCACCTAATATAAATCTACATCAACAATTGACACAGTTTAATCAATCACTGGCTGCTTGCAAGCTGCATTTCAAACACCACCTATGACCCTGTAGAATAATAACTAACTGCCTGTTTTTAGTGATTTTCCAGCCAATATCTCTGAAACTCTGTCTCCTTACAAAAGTATCACAGCAAATAAAATGGACTGGTTTGAACAATTACGGAAACTGCAGCAGATTTTTTTTTCTTTTTTTTTTTAAATATTTCTTATGATGTTGAAGCAACCAATTAAGAGGAGTTAAAATATGAAAGACCTGAAAGTATAAGTAACAATAAAATAATAATGATATACAAACATAATATGAATTGAAAAAGATTATTGGAAATACTCTAGAATGTTACAGATACATTATACACTCACCTAAAGGATTATTAGGAACACCATACTAATACTGTGTTTGACCCCCTTTCGCCTTCAGAACTGCCTTAATTCTACGTGGCATTGATTCAACAAGGTGCTGAAAGCATTCTTTAGAAATGTTGGCCCATATTGATAGGATAGCATCTTGCAGTTGATGGAGATTTGTGGGATGCACATCCAGGGCACGAAGCTCCCGTTCCACCACATCCCAAAGATGCTCTATTGGGTTGAGATCTGGTGACTGTGGGGGCCAGTTTAGTACAGTGAACTCATTGTCATGTTCAAGAAACCAATTTGAAATGATTCGACCTTTGTGACATGGTGCATTATGGGTACATGGTGGTCATAAAGGGATGGACATGGTCAGAAACAATGCTCAGGTAGGCCGTGGCATTTAAACGATGCCCAATTGGCACTAAGGGGCCTAAAGTGTGCCAAGAAAACATCCCCCACACCATTACACCACCACCACCAGCCTGCACAGTGGTAACAAGGCATGATGGATCCATGTTCTCATTCTGTTTACGCCAAATTCTGACTCTACCATCTGAATGTCTCAACAGAAATCGAGACTCATCAGACCAGGCAACATTTTTCCAGTCTTCAACTGTCCAATTTTGGTGAGCTTGTGTAAATTGTAGCCTCTTTTTCCTATTTGTAGTGGAGATGAGTGGTACCCGGTGGGGTCTTCTGCTGTTGTAGCCCATCCGCCTCAAGGTTGTACGTGTTGTGGCTTCACAAATGCTTTGCTGCATACCTCGGTTGTAACGAGTGCTTATTTCAGTCAAACTTGCTCTTCTATCAGCTTGAATCAGTCGGCCCATTCTCCTCTGACCTCTAGCATCAACAAGGCATTTTCGCCTACAGGACTGCCGCATACTTGATGTTTTTCCCTTTTCACACCATTCTTTGTAAACCCTAGAAATGGTTGTGCGTGAAAATCCCAGTAACTGAGCAGATTGTGAAATACTCAGACCGGCCCGTCTGGCACCAACAACCATGCCACGCTCAAAATTGCTTAAATCACCTTTCTTTCCCATTCAGACATTCAGTTTGGAGTTCAGGAGATTGTCTTGACCAGGACCACACCCCTAAATGCATTGAAGCAACTGCCATGTGATTGGTTGGTTAGATAATTGCATTAATGAGAAATTGAACAGGTGTTCCTAATAATCCTTTAGGTGAGTGTATGTGCTCTTTTGTAAAAACACATTAAAACAAAGGTGCAATAATATATATACTTTCAAAATAAAAATAAATGATGACAGATTTCTGTCTCACAATTAGGCACCAATAAAATTATTCAACTGAACACAATGTCACTGATTTTTTTTTTTGGAAAACCAGAAGACTGTAGTTTTGAAGGATTGCTACAGTCAGGGAAAGAAACGAACAGGTGCAATTGTAATTTGAATCAAATTACAAAATGATACCAATCAGAAACACAAGGTAATTCGTTGCCATGGGCATGTGAAATTGTGCTGTAACCACTTTGCAGAATATTCTAGAGAGTCGGGTTCCATCTCACAACTGATAGGTTAGTTCAGTACAGCACTTACTCTGGTGTTGTTCCTCTCAGCTTTCAGCTCTGAAATCTCTTCTTCTTTCTCCAGCAGCTGCTCCCTACACGCATTTAACTCCTTTGTCAGTGCAGCAAACTCCTAGAAAAGATATTTTAAAAAACAAGGTCAAACCTTTCAATCCAAATAAAACATTGTCAAATTGAATACATGGATTAATTCAGCAAGACTTCAATGCATTCTGCTTTGAATTTGATCTATTACAAATAAAACAGTTGGTAATCCACAAACACATTATTAAAATAAATGCTTGTGAACTCTTTGACACATTGACTTATGTAACGCAAACAATCCTTCGTGCCAAAGATGACTGAAGCTTAATGAAAGAGCATAACACACTGCTTTTCTCTTACATATCATTGTATTAGGGTGGTGGGAGGATTTCCAAATGCAACTTTGATAATGGCATTAGACTCCTTTGCATTTATCCCTTATAAACTGACATTTAAACTAATAAATAATAAACACAAATAGTTCTTGGAGGACACGATACAAAATACATAAAAAGGAGGATTGATCTGTAAGCCAGCATTGTTGTGCATGTGAACATGTTATGTAATGAAATAGTGTATTTTTGAACAGAAGTCATACTGGGAAAACCAAAACAAACAGACAAAAGAAAATAAAAAAATATTCACCTGTATTACCTGTATTTATGTGGTAAATTCATCCTGTCTCGACTAAGTATTGATTAAAGTCAAGTCTTCTTGAAATGTGACCAACAATAAATTATGTAACCGCTTTTTGTGTTAACAGTTCTCAAATCAGTAATTCAGATTTATAACCAACAATTGTATTTATGTATTATTTAGCCATAACAAAAAGCCCACAGCCCAGAAACAATCAATGTACACCCAGCACAATAATCAGGCTAACTGACTGCAAGAACAAATCTAATCTGAACAGTGATCAAACCTTTTCCAATAAAGAGGCTCATGTTGTTAAATATATAAATTACATTTAATTAGCATCTGTCTCTTGTTCAGATGTGACACCAGTCTCACCCTAGTATACTGAGACCCCTCTCCCTCAGCTGGGAAAATAGAGAATGCTAAAATTATTCTGTGCATTATTCCATTTGATTATAATATACAATGTATTACATCATTGCACCACATTGCACTCTAATAATACCAATACATCCGAGACTTTTCTGGAATGTGACTTGAAATTATTATTAAAAAAAACAAAACCAGAACATAACAGCATGAGAAACATGTATTTGATAGAGAAAGTCTTTTAAGTTTGAGTCATACTACAACCGTTCCTGTAATTATATTCCAAAGCATGTTACACACAAACCGGACACCACTGTTTTTGTGGTCCATGAGTCATGAATTTAAAATTATTACAGATGGAACTCATGCTCATTAGCACTGTATTTTGATGAATTCCTTGAAAAATGTAACAACCTTGATTCTTTGATAGCTCCTTTTAATGGCATTTACAATTTTTGTGTCGGTAGCAACTATTAAGAAATAGCTCAGAAAAAGTCAGCACATAAGCGGGAAGTTGCATTTTAAAGTTGAGGGTTTTCCTTGAATGGAAATTTCTGATGGGGAATTCTACAAAAAACATAAACAGCCACATCAATCACTTTGTCTGTTATATGAAACAAACTATGTTGTAAGTCGCCCTGGACAAGGGCATCTGCTAATGAATACATAATAATAATAATAATAATAATAATAATAATAATAATAATAATAACCAATTCATCATTCTGCTCAAACTTCTGTCACTATAACAGGCCTTCACAAATAAATATCTAAATATTGGTATTTAATTAATTGAATTGAAGTGGAGAATCCCTTTAGTTATGTTTCAGCCACCAAAGACCTAATTCTGGTGAGTTAATTTGTTAGATTTGTTTTTATTCCCATGAAGCACATAAGCCATCTTCCTGCACAGTGTGAGCCAGTCTGTAGAGGGAGCTTCCTGTTGTTAAGATGAGGGTCACACTGAGCCAATCAAATTGCATTACACCTTGTAACTAAGGTCACCAGTTCAAAACCAGTTTACCCCCATGGCCAGCTGATAACCTGCTTTGTTTGTGTGTTTTCACTTTTCAGATTAGCAACTATAGAATATGGAATCATGGAATGAGACTATTAAAACAGCTTTGTCACATAAAAAATCTACACACACATCAGTAAGCTTCTATTCATCAGAGAGTACACTGTGATCATTCTTTCATCACATCTCCATGATTATGTAATCACACCAGGAATATGACCTCTGTTCTTAATTCTGCCTTGTAGAAGTCCAATAGCTCGGAGAGCAATGTCATCTGGAATTAACATTTGTTACACCATTTTTTTTTTTTTTTTTTTAGTATATAACTACGATATTCCTTGAAGGTAAAGTCCTCTCCAGAACAAATAGGTTTTGACAGATACAACTGCACAGCTAAAATGTACTTAGTATGGACAATTAATATTATACAAATTATATAAACGAACGTGTCGTTTTCTTTACTTGTATTATTTTTGAACATTACTCTATCATTTAGAGAAATTATTGAAATTATGTTTTTATAAAAAAAAAGAAACATGAGATAAATTTAGAATCGCTATAAAAGGCCTATGCAAGAGATATGGAATAATGCTGTAATTGATCTATTTCACATAACTTCTATCAGTTTATTTCATTACTTAACAAACTTCCTCCTTGATTGTGATCAAAAATATTATTTTCTAGATGAAGGAACTGTTGCATTCTATACATCTATGAATTTAGACTTCATTCCCTTTTTCTGATTCATGAGAATAAATATATATATATATATATATATATATATATATATATATATATATATTTTAACTCTACAATCTAATACCAGGTATAACTACCTTATAATCATGTAATTGAAGGTTATAACAAATCCTTGTGTTTGTAAACCAGGGAAGCAAATGGCAATAGAAATTCGGAAAGCACAACGCCTGAACCAATTGGCATAGCAGTTTTATCTCAATAAAACTACCTTTTAGACTTTCTTAACATGATAATGTAGCGTAGACTTATCATAAGCAAATGCAGTTAATAGATTTTATTGATTAATCTATAATGCTTTTAAAATATTCATTTACTCTGTTTTATTAAATACACAGACACATAGCTCTTTAATGACAAAATCAAACAAGCAAATGGGGCAGCAAAGAAAGTTATAAAATGACATTACTCAGAGAGTGGGTGAACTGAGCTTGTCTTGGGTGTGTACTAGTCTATGCTACCAAAATGATGACCTCAATTCCCAACAGCAAATCCACTGTGATATTGTCCGAACAACACAATTATTTGCAATTTAAATGTGTAATATTTGTATGCAATCCTCTTCCTAGTCTTCACCTTGGCAATTCATAAGATTTAAGTTCCAATTTGACAGAATTAGGAGGAGATTGGAGAGACAGGAGATGTTAATATTGGCACTGTAGTGATGGTTAGGGTAAAGGTAAGAGGTTTAGAGATTTAGAGTTAGGGCCTTGGGCTAATGGCTCGATGGTGTTTGAGTTATAGTTGTGTTACTTTTTTTATGAGTAAGGTTACCATAAAGCTAGCAATGTTGTGGAGCTGAATGCAGAGAAAATGTGTTTTATAACAAGAAGCCATGAACCAAGCTAAACTAAAGTGGTAGGGAGGTGATAATATATGTTGAATTTTTTATAGTCAGTGAAGCAGATACCCATTTTCTGCTCTTAAAAATTGGCTCGATTCAGCTCAGTAATGAATGATACAAACTCAGCTAGCAGAATACTGAACTACACCCTTCTAGGTTTGCCCATCAAATGATTCACTATACCTAATGGATATGCCAATATATATACAGTGAGAAAATCCAATGCAAAATATCTTACACATTTGCTATATTTTGTATGGCAGATAATCATTATAAGCAAGAATGTAGGATGTAGTTGGATGAGAAAGGCTACATATTTTAGGGTACATGCACAAGAAATGCATATGTAACTGAGAAAGCAATAAGTGTATGAGGAAGCGGTGGAAAATGCTATGGTAATATATGCAGAGCTGAGATTATTAAACGGAGAAGTCGGTTGTTGCACTTCAGTGTAGGTCAGAAGGCTCCACTCCAGGGGGTGGGGGCTGAGTCTATATTGGGATACCCCCCCACCGCGCCTGCCCAGCCTCACCCTCATTCCAGTCCGATCACGGCCTTTAATTAACACGTTTCTGCGAAGGAGAAGGACGGCGAGTGGGAGATCACACGTTTTAAAGAGAGTGATAAAAATAAACATAATGATCTGGAGAAATAAGATTTTATATTTAATTTGAATTAATAGGTTTGCAATTTCCAGTTCCTTACTTATGAAAGCCTCTGAAACATGTAGACGTATTTAGACTTTTATATGGTGAAAAAAGGATGAACCTTTGGACAGAACATTTCTGCTAATTATTTAGGAATCCTTTATTAAATTTAGATTCTGTTTAGTGTGTTACTTTCTAGACACCATGACTTGAGCATGTGGATCACATTTTCCTTTGCCTATATGTATAGAGATGTTAATTACATCATCCTTCTGGTACAACAGAAGGCATAATTCCACTTCAAAGTCATGACACTGTGAATTGTACCACCCTCTTCATTTCTATCATAAAGGCAATTTGGTCAGCACATTTTTGGTCAATACCCTCTTAACTTTATGATCACTTAAGTTTACCCTAAGAGTCCCTCTGAATTCCTTATAGAAAAAAATAAAAATACAATAATATAAACACACACTTGCCCAGGCTCATTCCTTCAATCTGAATGCACCTCTCAGAATGAGCTATCAGTAAAATGAATTGGCGTACGTGACATCTACCGAGACATAAGTTAATGCTGCCGTATTGCAACTGCCATTGAAGATGCATGCACAAGTGATAATTGATTGTCCCTGCTTCACTTCAAAAGACCTTTGCCATCTGTTCTGTTTACTGCAATAAAGCTGTGCCGACTGCGGATGACATCAGTGGCAGGCACAGCCAGGCAGCTCTCCGCACAGGCCTGTCAGCAAATCAGTGCCTGTGCAGTGGGGAACACTGCTGCCTGGCAGAGAGGGCCCAATTTCACACCGCCCTGACAGCCAGCGCTGCAGTCGTGTTCAACAAGATGTTATGTGTTAATTAACGAGCGTTATTAATACATAGCCTCCGAGTTGGGAGAATAGTAGGAGGCAGCTACATGTGAAACCGTAAGCCTTCTTATAGTGGATGCAGAGATGACAGCCCTTTGGGAAAAGAGGCTTAGCAGGTGGCTTCAAAACAAGCAAGTTGAAACTGGGTCAATCGTAAAGGAAACTTCATAACTATACTTAAAAAAAACAAAAAAAAAAACAATGTCTTAACAAGCATGATTTAACTGAGGTGATTATGCCCCTACTTTTATGTACTATTTTAGTTTTTAAAGGTTTGGTAGGTTAAATGGCACTCCAAGAAAAATACATAAACTAGTAGCAGAAGTACATTATTTTAATACATCCATTTAATTGAATACACCCAGTAAGAAAACACGAGAAAAATAAGACTACTGTACTATTTGTACTACTTTGAATAGAAATAAGAGCTAGTAACAATTCCAGATACGGTGTTCCACAGATTGTTAAATGTAAGCTTATGAAGAGCCTTAGGTCTTGGACTGAAAGAGAGCCAGTGAGATGAGCACACAGTATTCTGTACAGATGGCTCCATCTATTTAAGTCAGTCTGCCATCCAGCGCAGCACTGTCGCCGTACTGCACATAAAATGCCACTCGGAGTGTGTGGACTAAGCTAACAGGTTGCTCATATGGTGGCCAAAGTAACGAAGCAAAGTTATTTAACTATGCAACAGCACTAGCAAAACACAGAGACCAGAATGTTGTCAGGGTTCCCCTGAAAAGGTAAGACTGGGTCAAGTGCAAATTGCTGCCGAGAACAGAAAATGATTAATCTTTAAAACCAGACAAGAAAGGAAGACTGATTTGAACTCCGACACTGTATTCATAGGTGAGCTGAAATATATTTGGCTTGAACTAGGTGCAATTTTATTCATCATCTTTCCATTCACCTTCCGTATTCATATCACTTATGATGTCAACAAAACAAAAAAACTCAGAAGTCAAGGCTATTTTGATCATTCTCAACGTTTGAGTCCCTTTCAAAACAATCCTTTCAACACTCTCTGTCTGTATCAGTCAATTACTATAAAAAACAATCGAACTGCAGCTTTCCCTGGCTATCACCAAGGCAACCTGCCACAACATTTTCAACCGTATGTCTTGTGGGTTCGAAATTGAACTGAAATGCTGCAAATGATCGAAGGGAAGAAAAACAAATGGGCGTCCAAGCCTCAAATTTGAAATTGCTCAAATATCTTTGCTCAATGAATTTGGCCTTTGCACACTTTTAAATATTGCTCATAACATGAGGAGTAAGTAGCTATCAAATCCGAAAATTCAGCAATCCCCAAATGCCGAGCAACAGCTATATCTACAGATTTTCCCCAAGGACCAAGGATAATAAGATTTTAGCAGTGGGTCATTTTTAATCTTGACACACAAGGTTACAAATAAACTAATGACTTAGAAGCAGCAAACACATTCAGAGATAAATCTCATATACAAATATTTGCCAGCCTGTAAAAAAAACTATAATGAGAACTTCTTGCATGAGATTTACAATAATACAATACAAATGTACATTTATATAGCACTCTTAATGACCCGACATCATACAGTGCTATAGAAAACTGAAAACAAGACCCATGCAAAAACAAACCTAGTTACAATCAGTTACAAAAATAAGCAGAAGAATGAATGTACTGTATGTCCCGAAACCTGGCAGCAGCGTTGGGAACCAGCAGAAACCTATTGAGTTTGGTATTAGGCATACCATCAACTAAAGGGTTACAGTAGTCAAGAATGGAACAAATGAAAGCAGCTTAAATCAAAGACTTATATGTAGATCAAATTAAATCTCAGACTCCAAGCTTTAGTGGAGTATCATTTGCAACAACATCCTGTGAATACAGTCAGTTCAAGGAGTAAACTATAGCAGAAATTTGCCTATACAGACAATCATTTTTAAACCTTGTTAACACCATTAATAATACGCTTCTACACTTATACCCAATAGGCACTGTTTTAAAACCAACTTAAATTGTAAAAGGAATTGTATTCAATAACTGCCCGTGACAGAGTTCTCAAGAAGATGTGTGTTATTAATTTAGCAATAGGATGGAGCTGCCATTAGTTGTTTTAATGCCATAGTTCAGTGAATATGTGTAGAACATAATTTTGTTCTGTCATACATTTAATTAGACTTAAATCACCATGGAAACAAGAGATGTGTGTTTTGTTTACTGGGTGGAAATTTCCTTGTGCTTCTGTTCCCAAACTGCAGGGGAATTGAATACTATATTTGAAAACCCAGGGGTGTGATGTTATAACAGTCTCATACTAAAATATTTATTTTTCTAATGAAGACCTTTTGTTTGTTTGTTTTCCATATACTGGATGTATCACACGTATGATTTGGAAATAATGATACCTCAGGTCAAGAAAAACCTTATTATGGAGAGAAACTACATAATTACACCGATGTAACACAGTGGTATTTAAATAACTTCTGCTTAGAACGAAGAGCACAGTAAACACAATAGAAGGAAACTAGCAAAACAGGGAAATTATCGAACTTTTACAAATACGGAATATCGGTCCATGTTTCGTCTCCCGAACCCACAGGCTTCTACTGCATGTTGATCCCAAGGCTGCAACACTCCGTTTTGAGTGTGAAAGGGTACCTTTCCGCATTTTGCTGGCAGTCAAAGTCAGTGTAAATGGGGGTGCAATAGGAAAAAAGGAGGCGAGGTTGGTAACTGAATAATTTTTAAATCCTGATAATTATATGAACTGCATGACATTTATACACAAGATAAGAGGTATTTGAGTGTTTGGAAATGCTGCTCTGTGACTGGCTGGTTTCTCAAAGGTGATTTATAATGTTATGTATAAATGTCATTCCATTCGTCGAATTATCAGGATGTTAATTCTTCAGTTACCAGCATCGCTTCACTTTGTGGTTCTCTCACTCAAACTGCACAAGAGGATGTTCCTTATACAATAAGAGTCACCTTTCACATGACATTAACTTATATAAGAGGTATAGAAATGTATGGAAATGCTCTGTGAATGGATGGTTTCTCAAAGGTGATTCATAAATCACTGAATTCTTGCATTCCCTAATGCCAGCAATCACATCCAAGGTTAACAACTTTAAGTAATTACAATTACTGTTGTTTTGTTTATTATTTTAGTTTTTAATTTCTTCAGAAATGGTGTTTATCAGATAAAAAAAAAACAATGAGATATATATTAGTCATTTTAAATAATGAGTATTTACTGTACTCTTAAAATAATAATAATAATAATAATAATAATAATAATAATAATAATAATAATAAACAACAACAACATTAATAATAATAGTAAGGACCATGAAAGAAAGTCTCAGTGAAATTTGATCCTCTAGATCCTCTATCTGAGTGGTAGAATTGCACATTTAAAATTGAATAGAAACTGAAGAGCAAGGCTCTCCAGATTGATTATTTTGTGAACTTAATAATGAACAAAACACTATTATGTGTTCAGTGCTGTGGTTCCCACTTTTAAATTTGAAGTGTTTAAGAATACATTATTGCAAGTGGCTGGTTAAACCAAAGGGTTTAGTTTCAGTTTACTTCCACTCCTCTCAGCTCCTCTGGCCTTCATTTCACCCGCTTTCTATAACACATTTTTATAACTGGACAAATGTAGCTAAAACTACAATAAATACATTCTGTATATCACGTTTAGATCACTGAACACAATTCAATCAGCATCTGCAAGAAATGCATTTTATTACCATGCATCGTAAGTCCTTGAGTTCAGAGCACCAGATTCTTGTTGCTGATTGTAGGATGTAAAAATACCTTTTGGCTGAAATATCTTTTATATATTTTTATATTGACTGAACTGAAACAGATATGTGAAAAAATAAAATGTCACAGATTCTTCCATCCTGTAAAATGCAAGCATTGACTAACAGTAGGTAGTGATTAATCCATGCAATACATACATTAACTAGTTAAAAGAGTTTTGAATGAATTAATGCCCACATACACTTTCAGAAAATGTCTTGCGGTGCTCTGCATTTTATTGTTAATTAAAATACCCAGAGGTCTTCTATTTGTGCAGAAAATTCTTAGAACCGATTAATTAATCACTATGAACTCAACATTTATAATGAACAAAGAACAAGCCAAAAATGATTAGATCTCATTGTTGTAAACTGAAACTAGATAATGCATTTTTTAAATGTAATGAAATCTGTTTTTTTATCTGAAGATACATTTTCAGAGGTTAAGCCGTAATGACAAAAATTGATTGTAGTATCTAGGGACATTCCCAATAATTTAAACAACATTTGTAAAGACAATACACAACTTTCAACCTTATCTGTGTAAGGGGACATTAATGCCAAAGGATTGAAGCTACTTTAAATTAAATCGATTAAATCGATTAATAGTTAATTTAGATATTTCTTTACAAACAAAGCTTTGTACCTTAGATGTTTAAAGTTAGAAGAACAAAGAGCAACAGAACTACACTCAGCCTACCAGGGGATCCTTACATCCTGTGCAATTCTGTAACTCACCCATAGCAGCTGGTCAACTGCATATTCATTTGATTTTATATTCACAAAGCAATGAAACCACAAAAGTAGTACCTTTTTATCAAAATGGATCATAAATAAGACCCGAAAGCAATTCTAAAAAGGGTAACTTGTGTGATTTACCTTGTCCTCAATATAAATGCAATAAAATTAAGCAGTTTACCTCAGAGAAAACTCTTAACATGTCAATGTTGGTAGGTTGTCTTTTAGAGGCCTACACAAGGCTAAGGAGCTAATTCCCAGGCTGTGCTCATATTGCAGTGTTGCTCTGCCAGGGATGCGTGCAGTCGAACCACAGAGCACACAGGTCAGGACCTGCCATTTAATGGAGATTGGAGCAGTCATTGTCAGATTGTCTTTTAATCAGAGAGAAACGCTGCTCAGCTCTATTTACAGTGCAAAACTTCTCTGCACAAACTGCAATGTAACCCCAGCGCCAATGTTTCTTTGATTGGAATACTCAAATAATTACAATTTGCTTAAATTTATAATAAATCACCTATGAGTATCACAGAGCAGCATTTCCAAACATTATGGCTCTTATATAAGTTAATATGATGTGTGAATGGTGTCTCTTATTGTATAAGAGATGTATGATATCTCATGCGGTTTGGGTAAGAGGTTCTGGCTGCATAAACTGTGTGAAAACACCCCTTCTTCCAGTCTAAAAATGTTTTTTTTTAAATTCCAGGATCCGCTGATACTGACCTACAGCAGCCGATGTGTTTTGTGTTTATTATTATCTGTACTTATTTTATATGAACTAAATAAACATTTCAAAAGGAAAAGTAATATAGGTATCGGTAACAATTTTAGAGTTGAGCATTATAATCAGGATATGACTATTATTTTATATAGTATTATGTATTTCTACTGTATCTTTAAAGACTTTTGTAGAATCTCTTATTTTCCCCCCCTAATCAACAATTAACTGCTAGGCATTGTTTCACACATTTCCAAGCACATGTGATATGCACATACATTAAAAAAAATCACATTCTCATATACAGGTGAAACTAATGTACATATTCCCTATGTGCAAACATCAGGTGCAGGACTGGTTTGTCATATTCCCCTCCCCTCATTCACAAAATGGAAAATGTTCCCTTCATCGGAGGGAGCAATGCATACAGATTGTGTGGAATAACTGCCAATCCTATGACCCTGAACTGCAGTACAGGGTATTCAGCCAGTACAGCTCCCAGAGGCCAATGTTACCTCATCACTTTCCATTGACACACTTTAGCTTTTTCTACAGGTATGCTCCAACTCTATACTACTGGTGGCCAGCTTCAGAGATTTCCAAAACTTTTGAAATGATAATATACATAGAGTTTTAAACTGAGGTTCTGGGGGAAGATAATCCCAGTCTCTTGTCTGACTTCCACACTCCCTAGCATAGGTATCTGGCAACACACACACTTTCCCAGCATTCATTGCATTGCATCCCTCCTCCACCCCAAACACCACCTTTGAACAGCTCCATGGCTCATTCCATCTAGTGGGGGGGTTCTGATGACCTTGTCCTCATGGTCAGGTCAACGTTCCATCGCTCAAGCAAGTCTTGGCCAATATAAACTATTTACTAAATAAGCCTGTTGGTGTTGTCTGAACTCCTGAACCAGAACCTGCTTGTAATGTCTAAGAACCAGGACTTCTCCAGACAAATGTGGGAGAATACGTTTGCCTTCATAGCATTTAAGACATTCACTAAGAACTACTCACATTTTAAAGTGATTAAGTTGGTAGTATAGTTCGCAATCACATTAGGGCATTATGGTTTCTTACATAAGATTCTGATCTCTCATAAAAAACATAAAGTTTACAAAGGAGAGGAGGCCGTTCGACCCATCGTGCTCGTTTAGTGTCCATTAATAACCAAGTGATCCAAGGATCCTATCCAGTCTATTTTTAAATGTTTCCAAACTTTCAGCTTCTACCACATCCCTGGGGAGTTTGTTCAGATTGTGACGCCTCTCTGTGTGAAGAAGCGTCTCCTGTTTTCCTATTTTAGTATCATCTGCAAATTTGACAAGTTTGCTAACTATCTCAGAGTCCTACAGCTTCAAATTTGAGGATCAGTCTTTGGTGTGAAACCTTAGCAAAAGCTTTTTGAAAATTTAAGTATATCATATCATATGCTTTCACATGATCTACAGCTGCAGTTGCATGTTCAAAAAATTCTAATAAATTAGTAAGACATGATCTGCCTCGTCTAAACCCATGTTGACTATCTCCAAGAATATGGTTTTCATTAAGATGCTCCTCTATTTTCTGTCTAATCATTTTTTCCAACATTTTACAGGTGATGCAGGTGAGACTGATTGGTCTGTAATTTCCTGGCTCAGTTTTGTCCTCTTTCTTGTGGATTGGTATGACATTTGCTGTCTTCCAGTCAGTGGGCACATCCCCTGTTCTAAGTGTCATTTGGCATATTTGAGTTAGCGGCCTATAAATAATGTCCCTCATTTCTTTAAATACTGTTGGAAATCTACCATCTGGTCCAGGTGATTTGTTTGTTTTTAATTCTGCTACTCCCTTTAGTACCTCCTCCTCATTTATCCTGATCTCTCTTAGGGTTTGACTGGACTGGTTGTTTACCTGTGGCATGTTATCTGTTTTTTCTTTTGTAAAAACCTCTGTGAAATACTCATGTAGAACATTTGCCACATCTTGTTCGTTTTCCAAGATACTTCCATTTTTGCCCTTAACGCCTAACATAGCGCAGCAAATTACTTAATTTGACATAAATACAACAAAACTTACACAGACAACATTTTTATTTTCAAAACAACCGTTTACAGAATTAACCTGGCTTATAAACACTTAAAAAATCATATTCATATGAAATCGCCAGAATGTTCTTTTTAAAATACAAAAAACGCAGATGTTTACAAATACTTGTTCAAGAGATATAATAAGTTTTGCAAGGAGCGCACCTGTCTAGAAACTAGTCAGAATTACACCGCAAATCAAAAAAAATGAAACTAGTTGGCTTGTGCTGTGTGATGAATACATATAAAAATATCTTCAAAATATACAGATTGTTGTTGTCATTATTACTACCAGTAGATCTACTTCTACTACTACTACTACTACTACTACTACTACTACTACTACTACTACTAATAATAATAATAATAATAATAATAAATGTACATAACTTACTTTGCATTGATTGTAAATGCGTGTGTTCGGCTCAGGGCAGATGAGATCTTTCTCCGTTGCGGAGAAATCGGCTGGTTGGGGTTGCCGTGTGGAAATACATCTTGGACTATTACTACTAATTTATTATTAATTAATCTTACCAGCTTTCCTTTGTGTCAATTAATCCGTTATCTGTTATTTATGTCGAAAAGGTGATTCTGACATATACTGTAGGTTGATCAGCGGAAATAAACTAGAAATGTTTAATCTAATTTAATTTACATTCCCGTGATAAGCTTCTGCCACCCCCTGTTCCAAATCACCATCATAACTCTGCACAATACTAATCAATGTGCCAAATTAAAAGTTTACAATACTAAAAGGTATGTTTAATTTAGTTTTACCGGTCTCAGAAGTAGTAAAATGTTCAAAACATCCCCCATTTGTCTCCTTTAAAAGCAGTCTCATGTAGTGTGCATTTTCAGTGCGCCGCCATCTTTTCCCGTCTTCTCTAAGAGATGGGTATTTTTTTTTTAACCAATACAAAACCTTGGTTTGTTTTAAAAGTTTTTTGAATGATTCATTCCCTCAATGAACATCTCTGCTATTGGTTAAAACAATTGGTTGCTATGCAGATTTGTCCAACAAAAAACATTTTAAGGCTAAAAAGGGGGCGGAATTTTGTGCCGAAAATCACCCCCATAGTCCTCTAGACACACCCCTGGGCGAGCCGATGTTCAATTTTTAATCTGTTTCACTTCCTCCTTTATTGACCTCTTGCTGTTGTAGTATTGAAAAAAGCTCTTTGCATTAGCTTTAGCTCCAAGAGCTACATTTCTTTCTATTTCCCTCTTTGCTTTCCTGATCCATTTCTTAAGATCTCTTTTCAGTTCAACATATTCTTTGCATTCTCTGTTTCGTCTCTATCCCTTGTACTCGCTATACAACATTTTCTTTGTCTTGATATATTTTTGCATATTTCTATTAAACCATTTTGGCCAATAATTTTTGGTCCTCATTTTGCTAAGTTTTGGTACAAATTTCTCAAAGTAGTGTATTCTTACCGATCAGCTATAACATTATGACCACCTGTCTAATATTGTGTAGGTCGAGGCATGGACTCCACTAGACCTCTGAAGGTGTGCTGTGGTATCTGGAACCAAGACGTTAGCAGCAGATCCTTTAAGTCCTGTAAGTTGCGAGGTGGCCTCCATGGATCGGACTTGTTTGTCCAGCACATCCCACAGATGCTCGATTGGATTGAGATCTGGGGAATTTGGAGGCCAAGTCAACACCTTGAACTTGTGATTCATCAGACCAGGCCACCTTCTTCCATTGCTCCGTGGTCCAATTCTGATGCTCACGTGCCCATTGTAGGCGCTTTCAGCAGTAGATAGGGGTCAGCATGGGCACTCTGACTGGTCTGCGGCTACGCAGCCCCATACGCAACAAACTGCAATGCACTGTGTGTTCTGACACCTTTCTATCAGAACCAGCATTTTGAGCTACAGTAGCTCGTCTATTGGATTGGACCACACGGGCCAGCCTTCGCTCTCCACATGCATCAGTGAGCCTTGGCCACCCATGACCCTGTCGCCAGTTCACCGCTTTTCCTTCCTTGTACCACTTTTGATAGGTACTGACCACTGCAGACTGGGAACACCCAACAAGAGCTGCAGTTTTGGAGATGCTCTGACCCAGTCGTCTAGCCATCCCAATTTGGCCCTTGTCAAAGTCGCTCAGATCCTTACGCTTGCCCATTTTTCCTGCTTCTAACACATCAACTTTGAGGACAAAATGTTCACTTGCTTCCTAATATAGCCCACCCACTGACAGGTGCCATGATAACGAGATTATCAGTGTTATTCACTTCACCTGTCAGTGGTCATGTTATGGCTGATCGGTGTATAACCATTCATTTTCAACTGAATCTGTATCCAGTGTGCTCCAGTCTAACTCTTCTAAGTACCACCTTCAAGGTTTGTTTTTCTAAAATTCTCAAAGTGTCCCTCTGACTATATTTTGGTCATTTGAAAAGATCAAGTCAATGTATGCGCTCTCTCTGGTTGGTTCCCTGACAAATTGAGTTAGAAAGAAGTCATTTACCATCTCAACCATTTCTATTTCTGCTTCTGTCGTCCTGACTGGGCTTTCCCAGTCTATGTTTGGGAAATTGAAATCCCCCATTATAACAGCCACATCCTTGCTACATGCAGTCCTGATTACACTGAACAATGCAGCATCTTTCTGAATATCTGAGTTGGGTGGTCTGTAACACACTCCTACTACTAATACTCCAGATCTTTTGGTCAAAAGTTTAACCCACAAAGACTCTGTTTTGTTACTAGGATCTAATTTGAGTTCTTCTGCCTCAATGTCATTTTTGACATATAATGCTACCCCACCCCCTCTTCAATTTTGCCTGTCTCTCCTAAACTGTGTTTATCCTTTCAACTTGTATTCATCCCCATCATTTTCTGTAAGCCACGTTTCTGTCACTCCTACAACATCATAGTCACACACCAGCACTGCGGCTTCTAGGTCTAACATCTTGTTCCTTATACTCCTGGCATTGAGGTACAAACATTTCAGTAGTTTCCCTTGGTTTTCTTTTCTTAGTGGAACATCTCCCATTGTCAGAGCTCCCTGCCCCCCTGGTCCCTAGTTTAAAAGATTCTCAATTTCTCTGCCCATACGATCTGCCAATGCATTAGCCCCCCTTCTATTTAGATGTAGACCGTCCGGTTTGTAAAGGTCCCATCTATCTCAGAAGATACACCAATGCTCCATAAATCTAAAACCCTCTTCCCTACACCAAGATTTCAACCACATGTTAAACTTTCTAATCTCAGCCTGTCTCCCTGGCCATGCACGTGGTACCGGAAGTATTTAGGAGAAAACTACCATGGAGGTTTTGCTCTTTAGTTTCTTTCTAAACTCTTTATATTTGTCTTGCAGAACCTCTGCCCTGCCTTTTCCTATGTCATTGGTTCCAATGTGGCCCTTGACCAGTGGATTCCCCCCGGCTTTGACCAGTAGCCCGTTTACTAGTTTAGGGAGATCTGCAACCTGAGCACCAGGCAGGCAAGAAACCATGCGTGTCTCCTTATCACTAGAGCACACTGTTTGATCTTACACCTCTAAAAATTGAGTCTCCTAATTTAACTACCTCCCTGTTTTGTGGGCACCATGATGCTCTGGCCTCCCATCACCCTCTGAGCTGTCACTGTCCAACTCGGTGTCCAGCAGTTGGAACCTGTTGGGAATTTCTGGCTCTTGGGATGTCTCTAAGGGTTGTGCGCGCCCCCTTTTCTGCAGTTACGACCTACTGTAACCCAGCAGTTCTCTACGCTGTCTCAACTCTCCTAGGTCTCAACTCTCCTAGGTTTTTGCGTGCAATGTTAAAACAAAATGAGGAATGCTAAGACTGGTCTGAAACTAGGAAAACAGCAAAATGGCTGCCTCTCACCTGTACTCTCCTGTGTCTGTTTGTGGCAACTTGTAAATACTTCTGTTTACTTCGTGGTCTCAACAGCTGCTTTAAGTAGCTTTGATCTACCTGCCACCAATTTACACCTAACTGGCTCCACCTGGAACAGAATTCCTGCTAGTCCTTGACTAAATCACCTTTCTTCAACCTATTTACTTTCACCAACTCAGCAGCTGAACTGAATCGACTTCAATTAAGGCAAACTACGGACAAGATTAACTTCAATTCTTCTCATAAACCTATATTAAAAACCAAAAATCTAGGTTAGGCTTTGCAACAGTAATTTTGATAACAGGAAGCATAAACAAGTCTATATGAAGATACAAACAATTTAGTCCAATTATTTTGAAAAAAACGATGATTATATTAACTAATTCACCATGGATTAGGATTAAATTCAAATAGTTTGATTTAGGTTTTTTTTAACCGATATTTGAATGCCAACTCTGTACATTCTGCACAACATTCATTGAAACCTGTTACATATGTCTCTCTCTAGGAAACAAACTACTGTTGACTATGACCAACATCAATCTGAATAATTAAGACAAGAAATGCAGTTCCAAAGGCATATATATAACTTAACCGTTTTGATATATGTTTCAGTGAATATGAAGTACAATTGAATCCTTTATTGAAAAGGGGTTGTAAGTGAGTGCAGTCCAGTACAGAAAGTGCTGTTTTTTTATCTGGAAAATGTTATCCTCAACTATGAGCAAAATTCCCCATTGGGTGGAGCACATTTGGCTGAACAATGTTGGGTTTGGGTGGATCGAGTTGGGCAGGGACTCTTTGGCTTGTCACACTGTAGATTTCCAGTATAGTTTCGCCACAAATGTTGCAGAGGATGCATGGTAACTCCCTACAGGTTTTTTTTTTATAAAAATGAAAGACACTTGAATATGGAATGTAAACATGAGCCCTGTCTATATTGTGTCAAACTGTTCACTGATGTATAATGTAGGCAGAGACAGCAATCCTAAGAACAACATGCCATTTCGGGGAAAAAAGGTTTGGCACCATCTGGTCCTAAAATTACACCACTCTGTTTAATAGACAGCACATTCTTGTCCATCGTTCAACTGTCTTTTTTCTGATTCCCTTTATTGGTCATTTAGATCTTGTTCATTTCATTTAAGCACCTAGCAGATACCCAAAATATGCTAATCAGTCAATAAATGTGATGTATTGACACTCAGCATGCAATATATGTATCTAACAAAGTGCTAGATTCACCACTATAATAGAATATTGTGTGAGACAGGGGCTATAAAATGTATTTCAAATAATATATTTACATTCACACATAAATCAATTGAGAAGTGTTTTGTTTTTCAGTTTTGAACGGATACTGAGCACAGGGGGTAAACCGCTATTCTACAATCAATACATACCATGGTGCCACAATACAGTGAGGCCCAGCTTTCATTTTACAGCATACCAGGTGTATTTGTTTCTTTTACTTGAGTCCAGAATAATTGGTCCTACTGGGTAACTATTTTGTGAACATTTTATCAGCATGTTGCCTTTAGCTAAATAAAAATAGAGCCTGCAGTTTGAAAGTGCAAGATTAAAGTCGCTCCATGAAATCAGCCAAATGCATTTCTGTCTGCAATAAAACAGCTTTTGGTGAAAACTGGAAAGTTCCCTGAGCACTCTCATGTCTGCTGTATAGTACCTATATCTTAGAAACCAACTTCTACTAAATGAGGCAGCCTTAAATGGCCACATCTCTTTCAGAGTAAAGTGCTTTTATTTTATTTTTTAACCACTGCCAACTCAACACCTAAATACCTCAGTTCGCGTCTTGTGTTGCATCCTTTCTTTTTTAGGAGACCTTCAGTTAAACATACCTCTCTGCTGAAAGAGTTTAAGATCATTGGACTGCCGTTTACAAATCAGAAAAGCTATTCCATAAGGGTGTATAACTGGATTTAAATTTAACGATTATTTTATGATTGTTGTGTTGTATTTGTTGCATTTAATTTGAATTTAAACATAAACCAAAACTATGTAAAACTGTAACTAGCCATAACGATCTTAAGTCATGACTCTACCTCTAGTGTCAAGACTTATTTACCAGGATGTACACACAACTTTTAAGATAGACATTCAAATGACAATCTGTTGAGAATAGTTGGCAGTGGAAGGCCAACAGAAGTAACATAACTCCTGTATGAAATATCCCATCCTGTGATAGGTTACTTTAGAGTTCAAACCTACAGATAGAAAGAGAGATCTGGAGAGGTGAGCAAGTGAATCGTGAACCACCGGCCATAAAATGTAAGAGCTAAAGTGCAGTGTGTTAGCCATCGAAGGCTGGAAAGATGAATCCACTGAAGTACGACCTTTAAAGATGAATGCTGTGCACGAACAGGACATGGCCGTGGGCACATCAAATTCAGTTCACAAGTCCACAAAAACTGAGCCCACTTTACCCCCTATCCTTTATTTTATCCACTGTCAGAGAGATTAGTTGGAAACGGCAAGTATGAGAACATAACGGGTGATTTACAAGACCTCTTCCTCACAAGATAGGAAAGGCTGTGCTGCCACAATCCCTGCAGGCACAAATAAAAACTGAATTAGGAATTTACAGGGACCCAATTTACTACCCTTCATCCTTTATAATAAGTAATTCTTATCTACTAACACGAGCAATAAAAAACTGCCAGACATGCTGCAATGTCTGAAGAAGGTAAAATATAGTTGTCTCTTTTTAGTACCAGTAGCTTCAGCTCCCGCAGTTTCGACTGGGAGCGAATGCCGCCCTCCCTTCTTGTTGTGCTACACAAGTAACATTTCTAGGTCAGCTGCTGAAGGGCCAGGTTACTTTAGAATTGTGACGCCTCATGATTTCACATTCAGGGAAATGTCTTCTGAACATAACAGGGTTCTTAACCAGGATACCGAGGGAAGGAGAAGGCAGATCTGTTACACAATACTGTAAACACACACTGAGGCAATATGTGTTGTCAGCACCTTGGTCGATTTTCAGGCTAGAATTTCACATTTCTGAAGCAATAGGAAAGGAAAGGCGTAAATCTGCTAAAAGTACAAGGATAGGTCAAGCTAGGAAGAGGGAAAGCTCGTTTGTTACAATACCAGTGTCTGAAGGAAAGGAGTTTGAAGTGTTAGCTTTTAAATGTTTCTACATGTAATACATACCCCAGATATGATACTATATATAGTATATACAGTGCATCTGGAAAGTATTCACAGCGCTTCACTTTTTCCACATTTTGTTATGGTACAGCCTTATTCCAAAATGGATTAAATTCATTATTTTCTTCAAAATGCTACAAACAATACCCCATAATGACAACGTGAAAGAAGTTTGTTTGAAATCATTGCAAATTTATTAAAAATAAAAAACAAAAAAAGCACATGTACATAAGTATTCACAGCCTTTGCCATGACACTCAAAATTGAGCTCAGGTGCATCCTGTTTCCACTGATCATCCTTGAGATGTTTCTACAACTTGATTGGAGTCCACCTGTGGTAAATTCAGTTGATTGGACATGATTTGGAAAGGCACACACCTGTCTATATAAGGTCCCACAGTTAACAGTGCATGTCAGAGCACAAACCAAGCCATGAAGTCCAAGGAATTGTCTGTAGACCTCCGAGACAGGATTGTATCGGTATTGTATAGGTGACCAAGAACCCGATGGTCACTCTGACAGAACTCCAGCGTGTCTCTGTGGAGAGAGGAGAACCTTCCAGAAGAACAACAATGTCTGCAGCACTGCACCAATCAGGCCTGTATGGTAGAGTAGCCAGATGGAAGCCACTCCTCAGTAAAAGGCACATGACAGCCCGCCTGGAGTTTGCCAAAAGGCACCTGAAGGACTCTCAAACCATGAGAAACAAAATTCTCTGGTCTGATGAAACAAAGATTGAACTCTTTGGCCTGAATGGCAAGCGTCATGTCTGGAGGAAACCAGGCCAGCTCATCACCTGGCCAATACCATCCCTACAGTGAAGCATGGTGGTGGCAGCATCATGCTGTGGGGATGTTTTTCAGCGGCAGGAACTGGGAGACTAGTCAGGATCGAGGGAAAGATGAATGCAGTAATGTACAGAGACATCCTTGATGAAAACCTGCTCCAGAGCGCTCTGGACCTCAGACTGGGGCGAAGGTTCATCTTCCAACAGGACAACGACCCTAAGCACACAGCCAAGATAACAAAGGAGTGTCTACAGGACAACTCTGTGAATGTCCTTGAGTGGCCCAGCCAGAGCCCAGACTTGAACCCGACTGAACATCTCTGGAGAGATCTGAAAATGGCTGTGCACCGACGCTCCCCATCCAACCTGATGGAGCTTGAGAGGTCCTGCAAAGAAGAATGGGAGAAACTGCCCAAAACTAGGTGTGCCAAGGCTGTGAATACTTATGTACATGTGCTTTTTTTGTTTTTTATTTTTATTACATTTGCAAAGATTTCAAACAAACTTCTTTCACGTTGTCATTATGGGGTATTGTTTGTAGAATTTTGAGGAGAATAATGAATTTAATCCATTTTGGAATAAGGCTGTAACAAAATGTGGAAAAAGTGAAGCGCTGTGAATACTTTCCGGATGCACTGTATGGGGATATATACACGAAGGGGAGTACATTAGGGAGCAAATCCTCAGAAGCCCATACCCAGTATATGGGAATTGTACCTTGTAAAAGGCCTAATGTGCATAGTTTAAAATCATGTTCCCAAGAAACTTTAAATATGATCACTAACACAACAGCTGTTTTAAGGGTTCTTAGGGTGGGTTGTGTCTAAACTGGAGTGTTTTCAACTTGCTGTAAACCAGATTACACTAAATGCCAATTCTCTGACTGCAACCTGCTTTAGACTTCAGTAATACAACCAATAATAGTAATAATAATAGGAAGAAGATCTATCCATCTATCTAGATCTAAATAATAGATACAGTTATAGATAGATAGATAAATAGAAGTCAAAAAACTGCTGGCAGTATGCAAAGGAACTATGGTGAAGAATTCTTTATCATTTACAGAATAGTATTCTGTAAGAATCATTGCATAGACAACAAAACTGCAAAACACACCCAAAAACTAAATCTGGTGGAGGGGGCTTTATATAAAACACAATCTCATGTGGGAGTGAGAGAGCGCGGAGGTCAGTGTCAGTGATGTAATATGGCACACAGTCCAGACACGTGCATTTTCACATGTATAAACCTTCCAAAACTAAGCTTCAGAATGTAAGAGCACACAAGAATACAGAAGCTATCATCTTTTATCAAACGGTCAAATGTGAAAACATTTTCGTCTTCTGTTCAAAATAAAGTTGCATAATTAGACAGGAGTGAAACCGTTGAAAAAAGAACAGACCATGAACAGCACTTGCTTCTCTTCATGGAAAACCAAGAACAGGTTGGAGAAATATATGGAAATTAAAAAAGGAGATTTTTTATTTTATTTTTTATTTTATGAAATCATGAAAAAGTGCTTATCTAAAAGCATTAGCAGCAATCTATTCACCCTGAACCGATCACAAATGAAAGGATATTTCCCTCTTTGAGTAGTGTTGCTCTGAACTGCGGGGCTGTGATTTGATACTGTCACCTCGGAGAAGTACCCTCCATTGAACCTCATCTTATTTATTCTCCACTTGCAGTCACAAAAGGATGATGAAACAGAGCCTGAAATGAATTATCTCACATAAAATCATCTAGCGGATCCCTGGGGTTTTGGTTACTGCCATCTCCCTATTTCACTGTCAGTTATGTGACTGCTTCTAAAAGAGATAGTGTTACTTCGGCTGCTCTTACTACATTTTTACCCACCGATTTCCTTAGGATATCCCAACCCCAATCAAGAGCTGCTAGCCTTCTTCTAAGAGAAAGCTCCCCCTTGACTACAAATCCTACTATCAGTCAAATGTTCGTTCAAGCATACTCAACAACAGCCCTCCCCCTGTATTGTAAGGCATACGAATGCTGCATCTTATTGTCTGACACAGCTAGTATCTGGGTCCTGGAAGAACGTGTTAAAGTTTGTTGATTAATTGCACGGATTAATTAGTTTGTATGAAATCTCTACACCTTGTACCTGTTACTACATCTGTCCTCAACAATCTATTGTTAATGGTCTACATAAGAGGCTCCTTAACACTGGAAAAAACACTGAAACATCCCTGTGTAGATTTTGGATCATATTTTGTGCAGAAAAGTTTTGGGGAGAATTCACATTTTAGACACTTTCTTTTTGTTTATTTGTTTGTAGCTTTAAAAACAAAAGACGCTGAATGTGTACTGTAATGCACAATTCAGAGGACATACAAGTGATAATGAAAGAATATGTAATTGCTCTATAGATGAAGTTGCTATTGCAGATAAACTACTTTCTAAGTAATCTATCAAAATTAAGTCATGTATATTTATGAAGAAATGGCACATAATGCTTCATGCTATAACAACTGTTTGTGTGCTCTGTTTATTTGCTTGCATATATTACATCGTGAGGTTTTGGATGCTGTTTCACCTCATTAGTGGGTAGTGGAGGGTGGAAGAATTCAGATTTAATACAGTGCCTGTTTTCCACTGAACTAACTCTGAGGTGTTTCGAAATTCAGTTAAAGTATAAACGGGGACCACTGGCATTTTTTATTTTCATGTTTATGCTCCTTGATCTCTCAATTTCTCTGTTTTCATCTTAAAAAACAACCATAATAAATTCAAAATCAAGAAATACTTATACTTTTCTTTATTCTTAATCAAAATCCAGTCTAGGCTCTACTTAATGTTTGTTTGGTCAATATGACACAAACACAATATACACCGATCAGCCATAACATTATGACACCTACCTAATATTGTGTAGGTCCCCCTTTTGTCACCAAAACAGCCCTGATCCATCGAGGCATGGACTCCACTAGACCTCTGAAGGTGTGCTGTGGTATCTGGCACCAAGACGTTAGCAGCAGATCCTTTAAGTCCTGTAAGTTGCGAGGTGGGGCCTCCATAGATCGGACTTGTTTGTCCAGCACATCCCACAGATGCTCGATTGGATTGAGATCTGGGGAATTTGGAGGCCAAGTCAACACCTTGAACTCGTGATTCATCAGACCAGGCCACCTTCTTCCATTGCTCCGTGGTCCAGTTCTGATGCTCATGTGCCCATTGTAGGCGCTTTCAGCAGTGGACAGGGGTCAGCATGGGCACCTTGACCCAGTCGTCTAGCCATCACAATTTGGCCCTTGTCAAAGTCGCTCAAATCCTTACGCTTGTCCATTTTTCCTGCTTCTAATACATCAACTTTGAGGACAAAATGTTCACTTGCTGCCTAATATATCTCACCCACAGAGTGGTGCCATGATAACAAGATTATCAGTGTTATTCACTTCACCTGTCAGTGGTCATAATGTTATGGCTGATCGGTGTATATATACCCAGAAAAGCTATTAGTTTCATATTAGATACATATAAAGGACGGGACCAGCAACACAATCAAATCACTGACTTCTCGTTTCAGTTACTGACATAAGCAATTGCTACATTTCCATATTAACTGCCTAAAATTAAAATTAAAAGGAGTCAAGACGACCTAAGTAAGTCTGTTCCCCAAAGGAAGCACAATACACAGGCATCTGACAAGTGCTGTGTCAGAGAAAACTGACTGGCTAAAAACCTTCATGTATGGGCAAAGTGCTAATGCACAAGCTGACAAACAAGGAGCCTGCCACTGTACAGCACAGCACAACAAATTGCAGCCCAATGTGAGATAGAAAATGTAATTTAGTTCTGCTGATAATAAGATTGCTCGAGAAGTCAGCTGCTCGAACGCTGTCATGCGTAAAATCACTGTTGGAGTTCTGGGACACACATTCCGAGCGCTGCTAAGAAAAGATTGAGGAGGGCAGCGCAATTCATTGATGTGTTCCCAAACATCAGAGATAACAAAATTCACAGACCGGCATACATGTGCGAACAGCTTGATCAGTTTTTAAATCTGATCATTTCAACTGCACTTTTCTATGCTATGAAAGTATGGTAAAATTTCCACATATCTCTATATCAATCAATACTAAATTAACTGTGATCTGCAAGGAGTGTAGAGAAAGACAACTGACTGACCACCCAGAACCCCCCTTGGAATATCGACACATAATTATACCAACAACGACACCAAAACCAAAACACACACGGCTCTAACCCCACACCATGCTACAATATCATATATATTGAAAAATACACTTTTTTAGGGGTATGGGTGCTCTCCAGGTAGGACACTGCCGTTGAATAAGAAATATATTTTGAGATCTTCTATACACAGCAATGCATAACAACTATCCTTATTTCATGGCCTGCCTTTTCTTAAATAGTAATATTGTCATGAATGGATTCTGTGAAAATGTGATACTGTAACTGCATAGCGATTCATACATAACTTTGATTTTCCTTTAAAAGAAGTCCCTGCCATTTTTTTCAATCTTCTTTCCATTTGATTTGATTTAATGTCTATTCTACGCTAAGATACAAAATTCAATTTGGTTTGAAGAATATATTGAGCCAATATGTACTCCTTTGACCTCTTTACTCTTTTAATCTTCTCTGTATCTCTTTTTGTAAATGAGGTGTGGTTTTCTCTGGCCACCGGCCTGTCTATGTACTATTGCTCGCTCTTGAGTGGATCTGACTGTCTCGGGCTGGGAAGTTTAAAAGGCTGCTGAAAATCCATCTTTCCAACTTTATAAGGTTCTGGATGATTGGTCAGAATGATACATTTTCTTATTGCATTGCACTGTGAAAAACATTTTAAATCTCTCTCTCTCTCTCTCTCTCTCTCTCTCTCTCTCTCTCACACACACACATATGAACACTTAAACTAAAAAGAAAATCTGTGAACAGGTCTAAACTAAAGTGTGTGTGAAGATTAAAATGGTTAAAAATTATGAATGCATGCAGAATAGCAGTGTATTGGTGCACACATTTTGTGTCAGAAGACAACATCTGAGAAGTTAAATGTTCATATTCGGCCTTGTGGTATCCAGAGAATTTCTCCCACAGCTTGATAAATCAAATAAAGGGTTCTGTGTTGCTAGTTGTATCATCTATAAACTACAAATAAACCAAAGATAAAGTTCTGGACTCCAAGGCTCTTTCCAATGCAAAGGATTGTTTTAATAGTTATTCAGGTCCTGGTAGTCTGCTGATCAAAGTGACAAGATGTGGTTCTCATTCTTAATGATATAAAACTCATCCCTAAAGAGCTAGCCAGGAATAATGAATACAAAATGGATAAGCCACTTTACAGTGCATTCGGAAAGTATTCACAGCGCTTCACTTTTTCCACATTTCGTTATGTTACAGCCTTATTCCAAAATTGATTAAATTCATTATTTTCATCAAAATTCTACAAACAATACCCCAGAATGACAACGTGAAAGAAGTTTGTTTGAAATCTTTGCAAATTTATTAAAAATAAAAAACAAAAAAAGCACATAAGTATTCACAGCCTTTGCTCAATACTTTGTTGAAGCACCTTTGGCACCAATTACAGCCTCAAGTCTTTTTGAGTATGATGCTACAAGCTTGGCACACCTATTTTTGGGCAGTTTCTCATTCTTCTTTGCAGGACCTCTCAAGCTCCATCAGGTTGGATGGGGAGTGTCGGTGCACAGCCATTTTCAGATCTCTCCAGAGATGTTCAGTTGGGTTCAAGTCTGGCTCTGGCTGGGCCACTCAAGGACATTCACAGAGTTGTCCTGTAGACACTCCTTTGTTATCTTGGCTGTGTGCTTAGGGTCGTTGTCCTTTTGGAAGATGAACCTTCGCCCCAGTCTGAGGTCCAGAGCGCTCTGGAGCAGGTTTTCATCAAGGATGTCTCTGTACATTGCTGCATTCATCTTTCCCTCGATCCTGACTAGTCTCCCAGTTCCTGCCGCTGAAAAACATCCCCACAGCATGATGCTGCCACCACCATGCTTCACTGTAGGGATGGTATTGGCCAGGTGATGAGCTGGCCTGGTTTCCTCCAGACATGATGCTTACCATTCAGGCCAAAGAGTTCAATCTTTGTTTCATCAGACCAGAGAATTTTGTTTCTCATGGTTTGAGAGTCTTTCAGGTGCCTTTTGGCAAACTCCAGGCGGGCTGTCATGTGCCTTTTACTGAGGAGTGGCTTCCATCTGGCCACTCTACCATACAGGCCTGATTGGTGGAGTGCTGCAGACATGGTTGTTCTTCTGGAAGGTTCTCCTCTCTCCACAGAGACACGCTGAAGCTCTCTGACCATCGGGTTCTTGGTCACCTCCCTGACTAAGGCCCTTCTCCCCCGATCGCTCAGTTTGGCCAAACGGCCAGCTCTAGGGAAGAGTCCTGGTGCTTCCAAACTTCTTCCATTTACAGATGATAGAGGCCACTGTGCTCATTGGGACCTTCAATGCTGCAGAAATTTAAGCAGATCTGTGCCTCGATACAATCCTGTCTCGGAGGTCTACAGACAATTCCTTGGACTTCATGGCTTGGTTTGTGCTCTGACATGCACTGTTAACTGTGGGACCTTATATAGACAGGTGTGTGCCTTTCCAAATCATGTCCAATCAACTGAATTTACCACAGGTGGACTCCAATCAAGTTGTAGAAACATCTCAAGGATGATCAGTGGAAACAGGATGCACCTGAGCTCAAGTTTGAGTGTCATGGCAAAGGTTGTGAATACTTATGTACATGTGCTTTTTTGTTTTTTATTTTTAATAAATTTGCAATGATTTCAAACAAACTTCTTTCACGTTGTCATTATGGGGTATTGTTTGTAGCATTTTGAGGAAAATAATGAATTTAATCCATTTTGGAATAAGGCTGTAACATAACAAAATGTGGAAAAAGTGAAGCGCTGTGAATACTTTCCGGATGCACTGTATATAATGAAAAAAAAAAACCTTCAAATTGAATACAACATCTTGCTCTAAAAGTGTGAATTAGCTCAGTCTAAAAGGAAACCTTGGGTAGGAATATGTTTTAGTGCCATACACTGTCTTTACAGATGCTAAGAGAAGAGTTATAGCTCATGAATAAGTTATTATTATTATTATTATTATTATTATTATTATTATTTATTTTAATATACATAATTTAATGGATACTCTATCTAGCCAATTAAAGATCAAACATAAGCAAGGATTTCCTATTAAAGGTAAACTAAGTAAACTGATTAATTAATTAACCAATTATATCAATGTATACTGCAAATCAATGTTTTCTAGTATCTGTATAACAAAATGTATCCAGAAAGTGGACTGGGAACAAGAATATAATCCAACAGCAACAAAAAGATTGTGTTACAATATGTGCTGCCGTGACAAATGTTGGAATGCAAGTGTAAGACAATCACTGCCATAATTAAATCCTAAACTCAATATTAAATATGTATAAATAAAGAAAGAAAACAATGTTGTGCTCTCAGCCTCAAATGTTAAAAAAATTACTTTCCAAATTGCTTGGAATAAAAACACAAATAAAAAAACTCTATTAAACCTGTATTTTCAATTTTTTCATTTTCTTCTAGTTTGGCTCCCTCTCGGTGGAATTTGATGTGCAATGCCAGTAACATATTTGCAGAAGTTTTACATTCCAAAACCACAAGTGTGCTTTTCTGTCTCCAAATATGGCTCCTCTTTCTGTAAAGTTGGATCTGGGCTTGACATTTATGTTTACTCATTCAAAAAGTATTTTTGTATATGGCACAGAAACAAATCCTAACTCTTGTACAATATGTTTTCATTAGTTCCGCTCCAGTGATTATGAAAGGTCTTTTATTATTCCTAACTTGTAGGATCCAATATTTACTTTTTGTTAGTTCTGTTAGCTTGGCTGTACCATAAAATTATAAAATTCCTTCAATGTAATAGCAACGAGGTGTAAGCATGGGGTAGTTCCCAGAGCAGCCATTAATCTAAAATAAGGTTATTACATTTTAAACAATTTCCCTGTGAACAATAGTCATTACCAATCTAGTTTCATATCAAATTGCTAGTATGATCAATACTGGTGTAGTGTTTAACACCCTTAAGAATGAAAGATACACTTTCTAGACAGCTTGTTTTCCTCTCAAATACTTTAAACGTCTTTTAGGATAATATATTTTCTGTCAATGTAAGCAAATTATCAACTGAGAATATAATTATAATTTTAGAAGGTTATGACTGATTCTGTTTGCAGCTCCAACTGCTGTTTCTGGATGGGTTTTCACTTCACATTGATGAACCATATCTACTCTATATGATTCACTAACTTCCCTGCATTACTCAAAAAGCTCAGTGTCTACTCAGTACAGTTTCCAAAATCTAGAAAGACCTTAAAACGTGAAAGTGGGACCCCTACTTGTACTTATGAATGAAGTAAACTACGATTCAGGAGACAACAAAATGCATATATCTTTTCAAATGGTATAGGATTAGGATCAGATTCTGCTACAGGCAACATTACTTAATATTACAGAACAGTGTAGTTGTATCTGTGATAACTGCATCTTCAGGCTAATATCACAGAGAAACTTATCATAAAAGTAAAGACATTTCACGTAGGCTACCTGAACCTTGCCTTCAGTACAGCAGTAATATCGACTGTGGGTTATACATCTTTTAGCTCTCACAACCACCAAACCAACAACAGACACATAATTCCTATAATTAACACATTGCAGACCGCTAAAGAAGAACACAGCTGTATCTTTATCACCCCCAGAGCAGGTTTCTAAAGATATTCTCAAATATAGCTGGGAGCAAGCTATTGAACATGACTATAACATCTCAGAATAAGCAAACCTTCAGTGTTGCATAATAAAACAGCATAAGAAAAAATAGCAACAATTTGGAAAGGTGGAAGTGTCCAAGCTGTGATATAATGGGTTTGGCAAATGCACTTACACTTAAGTATCGGAAATCTGCAAACTATGCAGCTAGCAAACCTATCATTAAAAGCACACTGTACACCTCATGTAATTGATTATGTAAGTGGCCGTGCCCTAGACTTGTGTCACGACTAAATGTGGTAACACAAAGAACACAGAAGCTACTGAATGAAAACAATAAGACGATCTCTGACCTTAAACTGACTGATTAATGCTCGAAGATGTGACATCCCTATTAACTTGACTTGAAAGTCTGATTTATATTTCTCCGTGCTAATAGCCCATTTTTAGTTACGTCTTTATTTATTTCTCTGCAGTAAACTTGCTTTTGTTCATCACTCTTATCGGGGTTTGGCAGCTTGTCTCTTTGTAAACTACGGTTGGCATATGTCTCATCCATGATTCAGAAAGTCTTATAAATGAATGATTTTCCTCCTTAAATTAAATGAATCTTTAGTGTCTCGTTTGCACGCTATAATAGGTCATTACACACTAGATTCTGAATGACAACAAATGCAACGCAAGAACATCTGGAACTGGACGCAGTCTGTACAAGAATGCTTGCTTCTATCTGGTTCTCTCTAACCAGACAATAAAGTAGATCACACCTCTAAAGGTTAAACTGAAATTGCAGTGTTAATAATGGGAAGGCAATCGCTGTCTTAAATGATTACCTATTCGGGGGTTTCTCTGGAAATGGTATTTGAAACTAAATAAAAACATGAAAAGAATGGACATTTTGTGTCACGCTGGCCTAAGGCTCCTTTCAGATTCAATCACGGTGAATTTCCTTTTCTCTGTATCCCTAACATTTCCAAATTGCCTTCTTAAAAGAGACTACGAAGGAGCTTTCCCGTCGACAATGGACTGAGACCTTTAAGGAGCAGAAGAAGGACAAACCCATATTCATGTGTTAGACTGAAAGAGAAGCAACAATATTCTGATAAGACTATTATTTTTAATTCCAATGTAAAAATAATAAGATTGCAATATTAAATCATGCAATGCACTGTATTTGTCTCCTCAATTAGTGTCGCATGGGAAACAATTAGCAGGAAAAATAATAGGGTATATACACTATTTTCGGCAGAGCAATGCAAATTAGAATAGTGTTAATTAAGGAACCTCACACTTAAGAGTCTAGTTCTAGTTATTGTCTAGTCTAGCTTATGTGTGCTAGTGGCATGCCCCCTACACAACCTACCCTACTGTCTTTCCCACCCCCTGAAGTAACACTTGAATCACAATGCCAGTAGCAGATCACCACAACCACCCATAACAAAAGCCCTGGGCATTGCATTACAGTAAAACTTACTGTCAACATAATGCACAGCCAGTCCTCCCAGATGTCAAGTCTTTGTTTATCCGGTAAACAGGGAGACAGAGAAGTGACATGCTAAACTAGACATAACTTCAAAAAGCTGCAAAACCACAGATTTCCTAAGCGTTTTGTAGGTTTAGCCTAAAGTGCTGTCAGTTGTTTGATACATGTAACATTCGTAATACGAGAAAGCAAGGCCTCGCCAAACAGGATTTTTTTTTCCAATAGAGACGCCCTGTCATCGTGATAAAGGATAAGCACTTTCGCAGCAGCTCTGTGGGCCCGTCAGAACCGAAACAAACGGGGTAATTATCAAGATGCACGTCGATAAGGGTTATTGTAGAGTTTAGTTGAAATTTCACAAGCTATTGTTCAAGGGATACTCTATGAAGAACGAGTGATGAGGTAAAAGAGTACAGGATCAGCAACACTATAAACAAGTTGTTTTTATCACATACACACTTCTCCACAAGGTATATTTGGCCATAAAATGTGCCAGTACTCATAGTAAGATAAAGTTCCACATTTTAAACCGTTATTCTTCACTGGCTGTTCTTTATTTATTTATTTTGTTGATATTTCAAATTTAAGTATATTTTACACTGTTGTGATTTACACAGGAGAGAAGTAACAGTATAATGTCTGCATGATGTAACATTAGAAATAGATGTATATATACGAAAATATGTATGAATCACAGAAGCTGGTGTGGCTTTGGACAAATTTGTCACAGGTAAAACAAGTTACAGTGTTTAATATGCTTACACTAAAGATTTACCATTTATATACATATATTAATGCAGAAATAAGTAGAAATTCTGAAGAAATTACAGAACAAAAATTGAATCAGAAGTTTGTCAAGCTGTATGTACTGACTCTGTGGATCATACACAATGTAAAAAGCATTGAAACAGTGCGCTGGTGGAAGAAACAGTATAGCCACCACTCCCGAGAATCACAGCAATGTGTCGAATGCTTTAGCAAAATACACTTTTGCATTGATTTCTTTTCATTCGAGGCAGGACGAAAATGCTTCCAGACTGCTTTATCGTAATTCAAATGAACCATTTCGTATTTAGAGTCGGCTGAAATCAACCTCCTTGTAGGTCTCTGCTGAGCACAGAAATATTTCATGGGACTCCAAGAACGGGAAAAGTTCCCTGAAGGATGCAAGAAAAGTGCCAATGCTCATAGCAGCTATTCCCAGCAACAGACAGCGAGGGGATCTTTGAAATGTCGCTTTTGATGAGGGATAAAAGCCCTGAGTTCTTGTTCATTTTGTTCCATCCCAAACTGTTTTAAAATGTATTCTAATATTCCCCCTCAGCTTTTGCAGACACTCGTGGATACTCTGTACAGCAAAGTGGAAAGAGAAGTCTTATAATAAGACTTATAATCCATGTCATCTTCACTCACCCTTTTTCATTGTAAGTGACAGAATGGATGAGTGGAGCCGAGACTTGATTCCTCTCGACTTTGTTTCACTAAATTCTCTCTCTCTAAAGGCATTGTTTTCTTGTCCCTTACAGACTTGTCCTGATGCCCATAGGACTGTGGCCTAAATTGAAGTAATGTATTAATTGGAAATGTTACAGCCAAGTACAAGTAGGAATGCAGCTTGCTTGATTAAAATTATATATTGCTAAATACATTAAAACAATTTCCTAATTTTGGCTAGTTCAATGGCAACACTCATCTCATTTCCATCTCTGTATCTTAGCTGTGCCTCTCTTTATTTCCATCGCATCTAAATCATCCCCAATACGACAGAGCTGTATATAGGTTCCTCAGTGGTGGCTATAATCCATCTGCACTGAGTTGCTGAACTATCACTATGACTAGAGAGAAACAGAGGGTATAAATGACAGATGTACAACAAATATGGAGGAGCAGATGTTCCTTATCTGTTCTCTGACAGCCTACATGTGTAAAGTCTCAGTTTGAACAGGTTTTCTTATTACGCAATGGTAATTCTATTCAACAGGGGAAGTGTTTTACATGTGCAGTCAAATCAGAGGCTCAGAACAAGACTTTGATCAATCTGCCAATCACTAAGTCCAATTCCAATACTTGACTGATTTTTGATTAACAGAGGATTCTTCCTTCTACCGAATATAAAACCCTCCACCAAGGGCTCCATTTCTATTAGAGTCTTTACTGATCTATGAAGAAATGGGAATACAGTTAACGGATTCTGGACACAAACTTGGTCAAAATGACACTCTTGCCTAGTCTAAATCAAATCATATTTACCGACATACATATAGCAAATGACTAACCTTTTCCACATGATGGTTTAATTTACTGTGAGAAACCACAATCTACTACTTTATATATGTCAAAAACATGAGAGGGAACTGGATTGTGCTTTGCAATTTGTGGGTAGGTCAAAACTTTGATTTGGTTTTCAAATCCAGATTATCAGAAGTGAGAATCTAGGAAGGCTATATTTAGTAATAGGAGATTGATGAAAATATAATAAAAAAACAACTTTGTATGAACTTGGTCTATCTGGACACTTGTTTTAAATTATGATTTCAAGAGAAAACAAATAAATAAAAAAGTAAGATGTGCCCACATAAATTATGAATAAACTTCATGTCTGTGTTCTAAGATAAAGAATAATTAGCTAGAATAAACAAACTTAACCTTTAAATCAATTATTTTGAAGTGCAAACTCTTCCAGAAAGCTGAATTTTACGGTGACTCGTGTTGCATATTTTTGTTTATTATTATTCAAATCTCTCCAAGAATCATGATCTGGTAATGTGATTTTGGATGAAGTGAGTAGCAGCTGCATGTTTTGAGAGCATGTCTGTCAGTTGCTCAATTCTATTAAGCAACACATTATTTATAAATTACCCTCAGGAGTTAAAGTTCTAGCATTGTCACTTTAGTGAGAACTCTGGCTTGTGTTGCCATGTTTGAAAACTAGTGTTGAGATGGTATTAGGTTTCCTATAAAACTAAACGTTAAAAGAGAGAAAAGCAAAGGAAGCAGAAGTGAATCGCAGGCAGTAATTGTAAGTAACTGGTGTCCTTATGATGGATTCACACAGCATGCTTTATCCTGCGACTGGCAGATTTAACATAAAACTGACGGTCCTGAATTTGTTAACTAGTGTGCATTATAATCCCATTAATAAAACTGGCAGCAAATTGCATTGCAATGGCAAGATAATGGTCCATTTCTTAATGGACGATATTATACACAAAGGGAGTAGCAATAAAGAAAACTTCTCGTATATCCACAACTGGGAAATATATTTCATTGTTTAATTGTAGGTCTATAAGTGTTGAAATGGTCTAATAAATAATTATAATACCTTTTCAATATATTGCTCTAATGGTAATAATTTATATTTTTATACTTTTTGGAAGGCATAGCCTGTCTATATCTCAGAGAAGCCCAGGGGAGTATTAGTGTTCAGAAAACAATTATGAAACCCTTTTTAATGCCTTAAAGTTCATATAAAGTGATATAAAGCCATGAGGTTACAGTTTACATTGGACACAATTAAAAGTACAATAAAGTACAATTCAGTGAATATGCTACAATCTGTTTGTTTGGGAGCACATTCCATTTCTTTTCATTTAAAGATGCTTGACAATGTCCTAAAGAATTCCATTAAAGCTCAATATAATATACAATATGTACAGAATTTATAAAAAGTGGTGATATTTAGTTTCTATATGAGTAATTAAGCACATTTTTACATCAAAATGAAGTTCATATATTTTTCATCAGTTATGAATCTACAAACAATAAATATGTTTATCTGTGAGACATACTGTATTATAATGAAAAACTGCTTTGAGCTCATCGAGAAAGCCATTGTATTTGTTTTTCTGTGTAATACACTACACCGTATAAAAATATATAATTTTGTGGATGAGTTCAATTCAACACAGAAAACCATGTCAGGATTAATCTTTTACAAAATATACCAAAAATAGACAACTACTGCCTGGAGAGTAGATTCAATTTAAAACACAGAGGGGAATTACAAGAGACATTTCCTCAGACAAGCCATTATCAGCATTTCTTCTTAGAAGTAAAAAATAAAAATTACTATTCAAGATGATGTTTTTTTTCTTCCAAAAACGAATACATTAAATAGATCATGCTTTTAATTATATGGTGTAGTTAAATATTTAAATGGAAAATATGAATATTTAAAATTAAAGCTGATTTTGTTTTCTTCATACAACAAAAATGTTTGAAATGACATTTGTAATGTAATTTGAATTTGAATAAAAAGGTGTAAAACAGCTTGCAATATGAAAAGTGGGTTTCCTGATAGAGTGATAGAATAAACCAAGGGGGATTTGTAAACAATATATTAAAATATGGTCAGACATTGAAGGAAGTGAATAATAATGTATACAAAATATAAACAACAACTGCACTTTCTAATGAATCCAATACTTTAGGGGTCAATCTACAAAGAGTTTAAGAACTGTGTCAGTATTCTGTATAGGACTGTTTTCAATTGATAGCATGTCTGTTATCTTCAGTAAAGTCTGACGTTAAAGAACACGAGACAGTTACTCGTGTCAGGGTGTGGACTTCTTGTGTAGGAACTGAAAACCCTTCAAGAATCCTATAAATTCAGCAACACTTCAGACATGTTTTATGTATGTGTAAAATTTCATGCTGACTCCACTAGTGTTTGAAAGTGTGACTGACCTCAGCATGTTTTATTTCATTCTCCAAACATATTTAAACTAAAAGTGATGAAGTGATGTGATGTGAGAGATTAGATGAGATGAAATTAGATGACGATACTGTTTAAGATGCCTTGATGAGATCATCTGAAAACAACTCGAAGCAAACAATCTTGACTTTGATGAATGTTAGATGAATGTCCATTCCAGGAATAGTTCTTTCATTTCACAGTGGCATCACTGTGAAGTTAGTAAGTTGGTCTAAATTCATGTATAGGTAAGAAACAACAATGATTCTGACATTTGTAACAGAAGTAATTGTTCTCAGTACAAAATAAAAATAAAAAAAATCTGCTGAATGGGAAAACTGACTATTTTATAGAGTATTTGCTTGCCTTACGATTAGGTTTTAACTGATAAGAGAACAATTAACTGGTATCAATAAAGGCACTGTTTCAGCTGAAACATTTCTCAGCTTCACTAAGTAGCCATACATCCACCTGATATAACAAGTTGTATGAGAAGTATTGGAAAGATGCAGAGAATATGAACTTCCTCTGTGCTGGGCTTTGTTGACAATGAGAAAGCATTTGATTCAGTTTATATACAAACGGGTTAATAATCAAAGCTCCAAGAAATCAAAACATTGAGGAAAACTAAATAACTTATTAAATATATAACGATGCTACATCAACAATCTGACACCACCAAGACACTGACCAGATCAAGATTCGTAAAGAAGTACATCAAGGAGCCACAATCTCTCAAACTCTTCACGGCAACTCTTGAAGATGTGTTCAAGACTTTGGACCGGAAAGAAAAAGGAATCAAGTTAAACGGAGCTTATTTGAACAACTTACAATTTGCCGACGGCATTGTCATCATTGCAAAAAACACCTGAAGACCTGCAGCTTCTGTCTGAAGAATTCTCAGATGCAAGCAATAAAATTGGACTGAAAATGAACCTGAGTAAAACAAAAGTCATGTTCAACAGCTTTGTTAAATTGAAGTAGATCAAGATACTTGAAGAAGTCAAAATGATGTCTATCAGCGCTGACAGATATTGTGGAAGAAATCAAAAAAAGAGTAAAAATAAGCTCTTGTAAACAGAATAAGACTGAGCTGGGAACATGATCAAATCTAACTGCAATGTTGTGACGAATATTACATTTTTCATCCACTTTTGCTTATGTCAGGGAAAACAACGGGATTTCAATGAATAAATAATTGAACAAGACGTTCTAGAATGCTGTTTTTTGGCTACGTATAGAAGAGCACATGATCTGATTTGTTCAGTCGTTTCTTTTGTTCCAGTCTGAATGTAACTATTCACCAATATTCACTTTACAGGTAAATGTGTGTAATGGCAACGATCAGTGTAAAACATTATGTAACCAAACTTGTACAAAACCAATACACACAAAAAAAAAACCTGACAACTAGAGAGCAATTTCAAGAGAGATAAATACAGATGATCGACATTTATGTTAACCATAACGCTCCTTCACCAGATTAGTAACTATATAATATGTCATGCAATCGTAATTTTGACAGGTCCACAAAAAAACGAACGCAAAAGCCTCCCAAACTAAGACATTGATTTGGTTTAGTCTTGAAGCCCTTCTGTTGCTGTAGTCAGTATTATTTAACTAGAAAGACAACTATGAATCTTGTGTGCGTCCAAAACTATACCATTGTAAAATATAAATTTAAATGTAAAGCATGTAAATAAACAACAATATAAATTCTCTACACTTAACATTGGCTTGGGATATGCAAACAAACAAACCAACCAATGTCGGTGTTAACACTTCAATAAACAAAATTAATCCGATCTCGGCAACAACTGAACAGGAAAGAAAGACTACGTTAACAATTCTCTCCCTTTGTCGTTCCTTAATTATTATAATCAATTCTGCCCAAAGGCTAATTAAAAGCTGTTGATTCATCTCGTATATCATTATCATATCTTCTTTGAGACTAATTTAATTGTGTGGGTTCGAGATTGTTCAATACAAATAGTGAAAGTGCTATTGATATGTCACCTCTGCTCTGCATTCAAATGTTGAAATCCTCTCAGCAGCTGAATCTTAAGTTATATGAATTATATGAAGTACATTATCATATCCTGCTAGAGCAGAACAACCCCCCCAAGTGCATCTCCTGTATGACACAGATCCTTGCACACATGGTGGCTGTTTAACCACCAGATTTTATAAACCACTGATCAGTTAATCATTTGTCTTTTATATGAGGTTTCCCCTCAGAAATGTGTTAGTGTACCGTTAAGGGTGCAACTGAAAGGCTCATATGTGATTCTGCACACATTCAAGGGAAGAAATGGAAACAAATGGCCCCCTATAAACTGGATTTTCCCTTCCCTGCACTTAGTGACTTATATTGATGAGATTATGGTGGGACCCTGCTGACTCTGAGTCAAAGCTAAAGTATTTTACATGACAACTTGCAAAACTGAAACCCTAAGCAATAAACTCACTATCTTAAGCTCAATACATTTCTGGCCAAGTTCTACAGACTCTTTTGACACACTTTTCCCAGGTGATATTTTATAAGACCTTCATAATACTCTCCATTTTAACTTTTAAGTTCTGAATGTGATTCAAACAATATTTGTAACAGCTTGGGGAAGGGAATAGTAAATCAAATATTTTATCCAAAACTAAAGTGAGGCTCCCAATTAATTTGGAATACATTTTATATACCTTTTTCATGTTTCTTTCTTAAGAATAAAAAATGAATAATTAAAAGAATTTTAAATCAAACATTACAAGGATATTTTAACTCTTGTAACAAGAAAGATGGTTTGCACAGTAACATGACTCCGGGCTTTCAGTGAGAGCTAGAAATAAAGCAATTATCACAGTCTAATTACACTAGCAGTGGCTGGCCAAAAAATTAGAAACACCTGTCATACGCACTATACATTTGTAACATTGTGCAAATGGGTTGTTAATTATGTGACTCATTAATTTGACATGCATTTTTCATCCTTGGCATGACATAACACAATACACTTTTTTCTCTGTCTTGGACTTCATCTCAGATTAAGGAGCAACTGGAGACTGATGGCTCCAGTAAAGACTGACCGTTGGAAGGTTGCTGGTATTGAAGACATTGCTGGTATGCTGATGAACCGTACGAAACACTTAACTATGGTGCTCAGTATGAGTTATTGTCAACAGTATGTTAAACTTTCTGTGGCGGGATTTTGAAAAACAAAAACAACCAAACAGTACAGCAATAGCAGTAAAATCCACATAATTCGGTATGTTATTTCGATGTCATGCAACATGGGAAACTTCTGAAAAACTCAGAGCAGGGCTGAAGTCCTCATTAGATCGAATATGTCTAGAATATTCCAAATAAGGAATGGAAAGATAATCCCACATGTAGGTAAGGACGGCCTATCTTACCCAGATGTTGCCATTTCACACTTTCCCTTCAGTTTCAATCCTTAGGCAAGTGCCAAAACCACAGCACTGAATAATGTTTAATGTTGTGAACTTCCCTCTTCAGCGCATTTGGCTGCAGTTCTCAAGCTTTTGCCCTGTGCTATACATTTGAGCATTCATTTATTCTTCTATCAATTGCATCTCTGTGTTTCACTACAGTGTTTCGACAGCTGATCTACATAACAGCTTTAAGGATATATGCCTATGCTAATTAGAGAGCATGATATTCTGATAAGCCAACTTTATCTTGACAGGGTATCCTTTCTACAAATGCTTCTATTAATCAATGTCATCTGGAAGTCCAGTTCATAAAAACAATTGCTAGTAGTCTGTTTATGTAATTTATTTTTGTATTATTAATTCAGTTCACAAATTGGGGAATTACTTTGGCTGTTGAATAGCCACAATTAGTTTCAAGATAATATATGTTCAAGGCAAATTCTTTTCATTTCTCTAACCATAATTATGCTTTAAAGATATATTTGGAGGAGTGGTTCCTTTGAGACCCAAAATCTGAGATTTAATGACAAATGAGAAAATGGAAAGGGTTTTACCTGCATCCAGAGTCTGTTGTAGAAAGTTTATAATTAAGATAAATCAATAATTCATAATTACTTTACATTTTGTTATTTGAGTTATAGGGCAGGACTGAATAGGTTATCTTTTCAGTCAGTTTCCTAAAAGTGAAATATTTAGATTCATGATGGTTTGTATCCTCTCTCACGAACACCATGAATGTTACTAAAATGTGGGAATAAACAAGGTCTTCGCTTTCCATAAACCCACTTATGCTACAGAATACGTTTCACTTCAGTTTGGTCTCCTTCACAAATAATTATTCTGACCTAGAAGGTCGTACTCTTTTAGTTTGATCTGAAAATAGTAAATAACTAATAGCTAAAGGCTTGTTATTATTAAGATGACATGACCTCAAACTGTATGAGTACTGTATAATTTATTGTCTTTAAATTCCTGTCAGTTAAACGGTCATTTCACCCATGCCTAGAGACCAGTACTGGCTCTACATATCTTCCATGTAAATTATGTTACATAACCTGTTGTCTATACAGATCAGACATAACTAATGGATATATTGAATACTGGAGCACAAGTATTAACAGCAATCAATAAATAAACAAATGTTTAATATTGTACCTTTTAAGTCCAAAATGTTTATTTTTAAAGCAACTGCATGTATCCTATTATTTCAGCCTTTATATCCTGTGTTATAATCAGATAATAATCCAATACACCTTTGTATGAACTTGTTACAGGAGATCTATCTTTTCTTTCCTGTGTAATTTGTATTAATTTGGTCTAATTGTCTTTGTGTACTCTTTATCAAGGCAGGATTGATTCTTAGTGTTCTATCCCCTAATTATGTAGATGTGTGATGTCAACCTCACAAGTAACCTTGGCAACAAATGTTGCAGCATTTTTTTATTTAATTGTCTCACTAAAATAACCTGTCACTTTTTCACCTTGTGAACCTTCATTGTATTTCTATTGGTTAAAATGTAAAGCCAACTATAAAAATATACATACATAAATACATATGTAGCTCCTTTTGTCCATCTTTGGTCTGATCTTGCAGTGTCTTTCACTCATGTCACATACTTGTCAGATATTTACTATTCTCACTGTTTCATTGTGTGTGCTGCTCTATATTTAAATCCTAAGCATAGCAAGTAAGTACAACACTTAAAATACTTAAGAATACTTCAGTAATAGCGCATGTAAGCTCACCTCTGTCTGAGGCGATGCCCAATCCCTTCTTTTGGCTCAATATCAATTCTTGGCTCCCTGGCACTAACACCACCACTATTTGTATTCACATGTCTTTCTATGGCTTGTGTTTTAGTCTAAACTAAGAAGTGACATATGATATTGTTTTTTACTTATAAAGATATATTATTTTCTGGTCTCCAGAAGGAAACATTATGCCATACATTCATATTACTCTGATTCAATTTGAATTCAATGCTATCTATTGAAAGTTCTTGCAATAAAGCTGCTCAATGTATTGTGAAATAACAAACCTTACACAAATCTTACAGTGACATCATTCCATGGCAAGGACATGTAATCTGTTCAAAAGCCCATCATTAAAATGCATTAGCAATTAAAGTGTAATGTGTATAATGTTATGTAAAGTTATACTTAATTGCTTTTAAATTAGAGTGAAGTGATGTGTGGGGGAAAAATGAAGAAGCTATACAGAAATATATATGCACTAAAATAAATAAGAAACAAATATGGTTGGGTGGCCAGACAGACTTATTTTCCAGTCTTTCCAGTTTTGTTAAGGTCAGAAATGGGAATGTCATGCTATTTACAAAACCATCACAGGTTATTTCAAAGTTAGCTTAGAAATAAAATACCTACAGCTACATTCCATGAATATCGAAGATGTATATACATATATATTTAGTTTTATTATTATCTTATCTACAATCAGGGTAAAAATAAGTTACAATTCATACATATCCTTATATTTGGTTGGTATGTGGAAAAGAAAATCATTATCTTAAAATATTAATTTATTATTTATAATATCTGCAGGAGTGATGCTAATAGCAACCAGAAGAAAAAGAACAAAACAGGCAGCCATGGTTATATATATTGTCTCAAGATTATAACCAAGCACTGAAGGAGAAAGCTTTCTGTTTCCCCATGGGTACTTACATTCATTTCAGGCTGTAACTAATTATTTAACTTTCAAGCACCTAATTTGTTTGTTGCCATGGAAACTTGGATAGTAAAAGCCATCTAAATGTAATGCTAATTTCTAGTCCACATTTAAAACATGATATTTAAAGTCAGAAGGCAGAGGAACGTCAAAGGCAAAAAATAAAAAACAAAAATAATGATGTATATGAACAAATCAAAACTAAGAAACAAGAAAGAAAAAAAACATGGTTTAAGAGGCATTCAGTTTTAATAAAATCTTTGTCATAATTAACCCAGCTTGCTTCTGTTCTATGCTAAATAATAGCAATGATAAGTGTTTAAGCTCTCAATATCTGACAAGATATGCATAGGGCTGGGTTTCACCACAAAAACATCCATGAAGAATCTGTCACAACCAAAAGCAACATGCACAAGAAAAGCAAATGATGACCAAAGATACTGGAGGTCAGGAACATTAACATATCGCATTAAAATACAACTGCTTCTGGAATCAAAAATTAAATCTTAAACCTTAGATCTTAAATCTATCCTTGTTTTTAAAGACTAGCTTGCTGTTCAAGTCATACAGAATTAGTTCACAAGACACCCGATAAAACTGTTGGAAATAATGGAATGGGATTTATTAATCCTAAGGTGATCCTGTGCTTTCATTGTGATATTGTTCCCGATTCAGTAGCAGTGATGCTGCTGCTGACTTCCTAATGTGGATGTCACATCTATTCTCCTCAGAGGTGTGACTGGAATTCAGTAGTGAATTTATACTATTCGTATCCTTCTAAACAACAACAAAAACTTCAGTAATCACTTAGCAGAGAGAGGAATTATGGGAAAAAATACTGCTCTAAAGAAAGAAAAAATTGATGACTGATGGAGAGAAAGAGAAATAATAACAAAAGTACTCTTATAATAAAAATAATTATCATCATAATGAAAAAGGACAGAAAAAGGAAACAGCATTAGTCGTTCCCTAAAAATTATAGATGACTAATCTGCTATAGAGGGCACCCCATTTATGATAACTTAATGCCACCTTCTTCCAACAACAGTTTAAACCGGTGTAATAATTGGGTCTGTTTGTTTGACTTAAGCTTACTGCTCTTCCTCCACAGTTCTGATTGAACACACGCAAACAACTGTAGGAAGAAATCAATAAAGCTGAATTGTTCAGCTCGCTCATTCACCTGCATTCAGAATGTCAGCTCAGAAGACGCACTGCAGAGTGGCGGGCTGTGACAAATTCCTCTGCGGGCGATTCTCAGCAGAAAACAACATGCATGTCTTGGTAACCGCACTTTTTTTCTTGTATAATATTTTCCAGAAATGATTCATTCAATTTCAGTGGAAAATGCTTCGCCTCTCAAAGGGAATGACTTGGAAAGTCTCCCGGACCTCGACACACAGGCAGTGCAGGTGCACTGGAGTCAGTTATAATCAGATGATAATATGTACTTAAAGTGAAGTTGGGCCTCTTCTCAAAACCAGGGTATTGATTTGCTTGTGCTTTGGAGAATTTTATGACAAATAGGAATTGTGTTTTGTCTGTCACCTGTCAAAATAAACATTATGACTATTTATGAACTGAGCTTTTCTCCTATATATTTGTATTGAACTATTGCAGCATTGTGAGATTTGCTTTCTTAGGGACTTGGTTTTGGTCTCAGTCGCAGGACCTCGAGGATTCAAGGAAAGAATGACTGAGGGGATAATCAATATATTATAAAACCAACCTTATCTTTATATTTGATCATATCTAGAGAATTGTACTGAGAAAATCATATATATTTTCGGTCTGGTAGCTCAGCAGTGCCAAAATCATTTAACGATTCCACATTAGTGCATCTAACACCTGTGCATCTGTCAACGCTTTTGTTATAGAAATTTCTATTGCTTTTATTAATCCCCAGTGAAGTACCAATGGATTACATACCAGCAATGCCTTCAAAAGCCATGATAATGACAGTTTTTGGGTACACTTTAGTGCTTGAAAGCTTATTTTGTTACAGAATCTAATCAGATTAGTATTGGCTCAACAGGGAACCCATGATGAAGAAGTGTGGTATGAGGTAAATACATTTACACTTGAACATCACAAGACTCATTACTTCACTTGTTGCCTTTCCAAGACAAAAGGTTATATATAGCCTTGGGCTCCAGTCTGAGTTAAGAAATCTGTACATGACAATTATGTCAGAATCTGCAAGTGATATACTTAAGCTAATGTGACGAATAATTCAACAACAAAAACATTTCATTTCAAATGAGATTTTAACAAAAAACACATCTCAACATGCCTCACATTACAATTAATTAGACAGTTATTGGGATTTTGTTTTGCAAATACAAGCTTAAGAAAGTCTGACCTTTGGTTTAAACTAAAAAGCATGGCTGACAAAAATTCCAACAAATCTAAAAAGAAAAGAAAATCCTCATCTAAGAAATTATTCTGGGTCAGCTAAAATTGTAGGTTGATGTATGCATAACATCTGTCTAAGCTATAATTTGGATAATTACTTAACATCATTCACTTTGTAGGACTGAATTTGATCAGTAAAGCTGTGCTTGTGTTTCTCATGGGAGAGATGGAAACTGCTGCTGAAGATGTTACTTGGGGTTTTCTCAGAAAGGTCACGTGTATTTTTTTTTTTAGGTAGGCTGGCCTTTGACAGCACGGCTGCTTGTGGGGGTTTGCTTGCTGTCAGGCTCATTTGTTGGTACTGGCTCTGGAGATGGTCAGCAAATCACATGCAGCTGATAAAGCCAATTAACTCGATCGCAAACCCCACCCACGGCAGCCATTTTGTTCCCTTATTTAAGTGCTCATTCTTTCTTTCCAGTAGTGACCACAATCTTAACACCCAACCACCCTATGTCTTGAAGTGTTTGACCATTCGACGCTTCTACTTGTTGTGTTTGTGTGCGTCTCCGTTAGTCCATCAAAAGAATAATGGTCTGTGTTGGGTCCTAGTGGTTTCTGTTGTTTTATTAATGACCATTAGTCAGGGTAGTACTATGTCAAATGCATACGAATGGCATGAGTTACACAACATTCGTGTGTTGAGGTACATTACCATTATAACTGAAAGCGCACCATAATCCTTCATTGGGAAAAGATTTCACTGAACCGCCAAACGAACGTGCAAATCAACCTAGTGGATGTACTGTAAATGCAAAACAAAATGCCTTAGGACTTTTTATCCACATACATGTCAATGAAGATATTGAGATTTGTTCTTCACTCTTACTCACTGCAATAAAAAAAGCTCTTAAGTCTAATTGGAAACCTTTTTTTTAAACATTACATAATACCCCTTAAACAAACACATCCAGACCATGCAGTTATCCACAGGAAACTAACAGACATAGCAGAATAAGGAACAAAGCACGTGGTCAAGAATGCTCTCAAGGTCCAGATAAGTCTCAGTTAAGGACTGACAGATATGAAGTTCTCTCTCTGGAGTTTTACTGAAAGTATTGAATCTGAAGCCACATGAAAGCTGTGCTTCTGATTTACTATCTTTTAAATGCTGATATTAATAGGGAAGTCTGACCTGATCAATCATTCAAATTGACCACCCAAAAGATGGTCAGGAAGCATCAAATCAATGATCTTGAATGGCCAACTGAAACCCAATACCTCAATCCACTGGAATGAACTGACGAAAGCAGTTTAAAGCCATTATATTATATATATTATAGGCCTATTTATAAAATATTATAGATCGTCAACTGGACGAAGGCCTCCCAAAGACCACTTTCGATGTATAGAGTCTCCCTTCCGGGTCACACCAGGAAATGTTCTTTTTTTAAATCTTCACATCTTTTATGTGGTCTTCTTCTAGGTCTTTTTGCATCTCTTGGGAACCATTCGATCCATTTTTGTCCATCTTGGTCTGTTTTTGTGTGTCTGGCACACTGCTATTTTAACATTTTCACATACTTTTCTTCTCAGATCCATTTATTTGTTTTTCTGTCTTTGTGTAATTTCCAGTAGCTGTAAGCACTGATAGTGTACATTGATCAAATACTTTCCTCTTCAGGCAAATGGGTTGCTTTCCTCTCCTCTTTCCAAGTGTACTCAGGGGGGTGGAGTCATTATGACATTTTAGTTTTTTATCTTCAACATACTTATTTTTTTCCCCTTAACAGTGTGGAGTATGATGTGTAGATAAGTGGAAATATATAGATATATACATTTTAGTTGTTCACTCTTGTCCTACTCAATAATTGTGTTAAACCCAATATAAACTTCTGTGATCCTTTTCTTTGCATTGGTTTGCATGCAGTATACAATTGAAGTATCTTTGAGCTTATGGATATCCCAGAATTAAATACATACCCAGAGGAAATTAATTTGATATGTAATTTCCCAGCTTTGAGCTCTAACATTGTGACTAAGAGAATGATCATGTCATGAGAGCTTTACACCAGGGTGGCTTTTCAAAGAATTAAGACTAACCGAACATAATTTAATTCACTTGATAAAATGACTTTAATATGAAGATTAATTCTACTCTGGGAAGAACCTAAATCCATTTCTAACATCTAAGACAGAATGGCAGAAAAAAGACGGAAGAAGCTCTTTGTCATTTGGGGAAAACTCAAGTTAAGATCTTGCTGTAGCTTCCCTCAGACACGTTACTGCTCATTTTGCCTGACATTGTGCATGGATCCTGGAGGGGCACATGTGGTGAACTAAAACAGTGTGGAAATTGATTTGATCAAGTGTCTTTTGAAACTACACTGGTGGTCAAAATCACTACCATTCAGTTCAGGATTTTTAGCCCTGACTGAGGTATAACTTCCACTGGTATCTTTATGCTACAGAATATAAACAAATACAACATTGCAAAATTACAAAAGTAGGTCAAGGGAATATGACAAAGATCTTAAATAAAATCTTAGTAGAGTAAGTAGCAAGAAAGTGCTAGGAAAGATGTATGTTGATAATAGGAAAGAGATATCAAGGGTGAAATAAAGGATTTTGGTGGAAGAAGTGGGGGAGAGGGTGGTGTAGTCAAAGGGAATTGAGATAAAGGGTATAGAGTCTAATAGGAAGAGAAAATATTGATGTGTTCATTTGAACAACTTGTTCAACAGTATTGACGATCCCTCCCCAATTAGCCAGTACATCCCTTCACACTGTGACTGTTAGTTTCTCACTCAGAGAGAAGTAGTACTGGCATTTATGAGTGAAAGTGCACACAATGCAACACTACTTTTTTACATCACATAACTAAAGTGGATACATATTTTGTGCCAATTATTTTCCCAATTCGTTCTTCCTTTTCAGACAGAATGTATTCAGAAAATGTATTTCTCCCTAATCTGATGTTTTTGCCATTTAAATCAGAAATGTACCTATTACAATGTATTATAACCGGTTTTAGAGTGGAAGGCAGCTTTGATGTTGATTGGACAGTTTTTGTATATTGAAAATAAGGCTTAATTTTTAGAAAGGCTGCAAATTCAATGGCACAAAGCAAAGAGCATTTATTCGCAATGTAAGTGCACTTGTTCCAAGAACATTAAACTCGCTTAATTCCTTTCAAGTAAACTTAGCTCTTTCTGATATTTTGGATAAAACAGAGTCATAGATTTTGTTTTCTGACAAAAAAAAATGTGAGCTGTATATCTAAACACCTACTTTGTGTGACACACATATTTCTCTTCACAGCATTCATCTCCTTAGGTCGCAAAGGCAAACAAGATACAGTATCTATACATACGTTGTACTTACAATACAGCTGCTATGTAGAAACACAGATAAATAGATAAATATACAACATTTCTGCACTCTAGTTAAAAAGATAGAGCGCATGTTAATAAATGCAGGTGCTTCTCCAGTCATTGGTGCATCAGTACCACATTTCTTTCTGACACTAAATAGTGTGGTAGAAAAAGACGTATAAAGCAACACAGAAAACAAAGCTCTGTAATTACTGCTCAATCAGCTAAGTGCTGTCTAAACAAAGATACAAGTTAATTAACCATATAGTTCATGTCTTTCAATCAAACATACATTTGACTGTATTCTGAGTAAAGTCTACTGCAATCACTGTCATCCCACACCTCATGACTCATATACATAGACATGGGTTCATGTTTATAATGCTCATTGACTAGAAATGATGAGCTGCCACAGTTTAATATTGCAAAAGATACTGATTTTCTAATCTGTTAACAATACCTGCATCTGGAGATAAGCATTGCTAATGTTTAGATATCTACTGACTTATTAAACAATGCAATTCATGTCATCTTTGAAAATACTCCCCAAAGGGGGTGGGATTTTGTCATCAGCATGGGAAATCATTGCTGCATTGTCTGAAGCCGATTCACATCACAGCATCTAATCCCGGGTTCAGGGTTCACCCTTCGATGTGAACACACCAGTGGAGCTGATGGCGTTCAGTCTCCTCCCTGCTCTTTGGAGGAGGAGAGCCGTTTGCACTTACTTTGCTGGTCTGCTTCACCAACCAGCTGTTTGTGACCAATAGTGCATGGACACGGGGACAGGCCCCATCTAAACAGAGCCTGTCCAATTGGATTGAAATGGGGTACAAGTCTGCACGCATCCCAGTGCCTGATCTCCTGGTGGTGCACTATACTCGTGGCATGGCTTCATCCTGGGCACTTTTTCAAGGTGCCCCCTTTACTGATATTTATGCGGCTGCGTGCTGGGCCTCACTGGACACTTATTAATTAATTAATTCAGTGCTACAGACTGAAGCCTCGGTCGTTGCTTTTATGAACAGAGATCAGTGTGTAATATGTTTGTGTTCTCAGTGGAGCTTGGCCTTTGATCCTGCTCTTAGATCCCTACTTAGGGTAGGGCATCTATTGTACCCTGTCTCCCGTGTGTGTTTGTTTTACTGTAAGGTGAGGCATCATCTCTTAGCAGGCTGTGGCCTGGGGCTGGCTTCCTTCCCTCTGTGCGCTGCTGGCCTCCCCCTTTGAGTAGTATTCTCGATTCAAAAGATAAAAATAGGTTGTGTATGAATCCATGGGTATCTGAGAAAGAGAATAACACCTGAGAGGTAGAGCCCTTCGAGGCAGTTTCGCTTTGCGCTGTGCTAGCTAAAGTGGCAACGCACAGCGGCATATAGGCAACTTTGTGAGACAATGCGTTCCCATTTTATTGACAATATCCCACCCCACTTTGGGTAGCATTCTCTCTCTCAGATAACTGTGGTTGCATTCATAACTTAACATTTTATCAGCAAAATGAAAGATATGGAGTGGAAATCAAAAAGTTGAGACATAGGGCCATACCCACAAAGCTATTTAATTATTATTTTGATGAATCAGATTTTCCATTGAATGTAAATATAACATTTTCAAAAATGCTTTTGCAACTTCTTATCCAATTGTGCCGACTTCTTCATTCACAGATCTTGTTAACACTCAATCAATATGAAAAACAATAATGCTCTTAAATTGGGCCTCATTATAATGAAAAATAAACCAATTTTAATGATTCTGTAGGGCAGTTTGACAACATTATTGAAAGGATGATCTAACCTTTTCATTTTCCCACAACACATCTGAGTAATTATGCTCATGGAAGCAAGTATTCTATAGCTGGCACACACTGATGTCAAGATCCATATAAGGAATGTGGGATGTCAAGGTGAGAATTAAATCCAAAGGATGGATTTATCTGATGAAGGTGTTGCCACAGATGAAATAGACACATGATTTGAGCCACAGTAGAATAGGTTGGGGGAACAGATATCAGTCCAGCAATACGGCATGGGCCATACACCAGTTCCTTTACATAAAAACACAAATACACTTACATTACAATTTGTGAACTGCTGAGAAACACCAAACATTTACTTGCACAGAAAGGTTATTAAATTTGAGGTATTATATTAACTAGAGTCCCATATTTTACCATATGATTGACATGTAAGGATCAAGAGGAAATATTTTAAACATGTATTAACACTTCCTTAATTGTATCTATATTTGTTGAAGTAATTTGTATTTTTTTTCCCTCTCTTTTAAAGGACAAAGTTTCAAGATGTCTTGTCAAGCGGAGTGTTTCCAATATGGGCGCTGTTAACATGAGCCCTTTCATTTCTGCCAGAAGAATTTTTCAGCAAAAATAGTAGAACTAATGTGAAAAACATAGACGTCCTGGAAGCCAAGTAAGACAGTCCTAGTCTAGAAGGACAGATATATATAATGTATTTAGTTAGTAACAGTTCTCTCCAGTTGTGCTAAAGGCTTTATTTTCTCATGACTGATTTCTCTAACAGCTGAATGGCAGCCATGTGTATGAACAAGTGAGTTACATAACAAGCATTATTATTTATTTTAATGTACTGCATACAAATGAAAGTTGTGAAAATGGTGCAAGCTGCTGAATGCATTTCAAATATAAACAAAAGAATACATTCCTTTAATATTTCAATTGAATTGATTCAAATTAGCTGAATACTAAAACTATTCAAGTTAATGTGATATATTACTACTGATGCTATGAAAATACTAGGCCTACATATTTCAAGATTGAAAATGTGTTGTCCATGTTTTTTTTATTATTTCACGATGAAAAGATGACAAACGCAAACGTCCATATCTACATTGATAAATATGCAAATAGATTCTAACTTCACTGTAATGAAAGGCAATGGGACCTGGGCAAATGTTCTTTATATATAAGGAGGTTCACTATAATGAAGTTTCCACTTAAGTCAAAACACAATAAATGTTTCAATGATTTCTCAGCAGTGGTAAAACCAATGGTGTTGACAAGGACATGTTTCCTGTTTGTTTTGTTTGCAATCATTAATCATCACTCAAAGGATGCACATTGGCACCTCCCACAGGTTTACAGCCCCAACCTCAGTCTACAAGCGCCCTCTCAAAACAACACAAACTGAACCTTTCTGGCAGCCGTCATCTTGCAACATCAGGACAGGCCTCTGTTGTTATCTATCCCTTCTGAATGGAGCAGTGAAAAAAATGTAAAAAGTAAAAAAGTAACATAATACAACATAAACATGTAAAAAAATAACATACCATGATACTTTTCAACAGGTTAATGAAATGTTGACAAAGACTTCACTTATTACAAAAATGACTCAATATTTTAAATATAAATCAAACATCTCTTATTATGTAATCCAGTCCTGTACCTTTAATTTATGTTTAAATTATTTTTGCATTATCTGATACAACAGGATGTAAATATGAATGTAAAGTATTTATAATTAAAATAAACATACATCTTGAATCTACAATATACAAAGCACATCTTGGTTCAAGTCTATTTACTTAAGAGAATCTGCTTGCAGAAATGCGTGTTTTAAAACATAATCCCTAAGGACCCTACTAGGAAGCACAACGTTTTTAAATACTGAAAGAAGCTACAGCAAAGAGAGCATTTCTCAACAAAAAAAAAAACATTTGAATAAACAACCATTCACACTAAATATATTATGCTTTCTTGTGGAAACCCATCAACAATATATTTGCATTGAGAAAGCTTCCACCTCCTCCAACACTAAGGTTTAGATTGGTGTGATGCACTGTTACACACATTTAAGTTACTCATAGTCCTAGCTTTTAAAAAAACAGGAACACAAAAATATAATATACTTAGCAAATGTATCACTTAAAATGGGATGAAGAGATTATTATAAAGGGAGGGAAACACTGTTAGCTAAAGCCTAGGGAATTGTATTAATCAATGGCAATAGGAGAAAAATCCAATGGGTATCCGCCAAGAAACAATACGCTTTTGTGTTTAAAAAGTTATACATGTTATCAAGAGTATTAATATATTTGGAGGCAGCAAATATATAGTATGGTAAACAATGTTTGCATTCAATATTTTTTCCTTTAGTGGTTTTCTTCAGACAAATTTATTGTTTATTGTATCATATATTCAAGAAGGAAGGTAAGCAAGAATAATAGATTAGGTCCCAACATATTTGCAAAGCTTTACACTCCCGTCTGTTCATTTTGGATTCATGGTGGTGTTGCAAATCACAAGAGCTGCACTGGAACTTGCGATCATTTCCAGGATTGTACCAAAATGTTTTAATATATCCTCAAGCATTTTGAAATCTCAGTTGAGCGGATTAGGGACTGTGACACACACAATATGGATTTCTGGAAGGCAGTAATTTCTTTATAAATTTCAAACAGGAAAATTAAATAAACATATAATCAATGCCATGCTTAACAGATGTTCAAACAGTACACTGATTCAGCAGCATGTACAAAGACTTAATAGGAGGCTGTATCACAGACATTGCTTGTTATGGACAGAGCCAAGTCTACGGTAAACACCTCAGCAAGGAAAGGAAAAAGAGGGACCAAACGTGAGTAGAAATTCAAGGAAAGTGCAGAGACTGGGGTTTAATGCTGTTTTACAGAACTGAGATGGACTTGGTGTCAATTAGTGTGTGAGTAATTAATGTAATTAGCAGAGCATGGCTTATTTGCACAAACTAAGAAGCCTATACAAATTACAATGAAGGAGTCTAATGGAAGACCATGATGCATATAGGACTGAACACACTATCAGAGAATCTCTAAATAACACAGTTTGGATGAATATGAAACAAACAAAAAAAGATAAATGCTGTATCGTATAGTCAACTCTCAGAAAAAACATCTCTCTCTTGCCTTGGGGTTACATTTGACAGATGTCTCCTGCCACTTGCATTTGGAAACACTTGAGTAGGTCATGAGAAAACTACTGCTGCTTCACTGACTTTCTTACCCTGAACTGGAATGTAGGTTGATTGCCACCTTGGAGTCTTACAGAGGCACTTGTTTTGATAATGCACAAGTAATTCAACTTTTCTTCCAGCTGCTTTAAAAATAAGAAAAAGAATGTACCCACTGTACTGGTGATAACAAGAAAGGCCTAACAAACCAAAGTATCGATCGGCCCAAAAAAACAGCAAGCATTGCTAATCTCAAGCTGCTCAAACTGAATGGCTGTTCGGGGATCTTAAAGTTGTTTTACCATGTGACCTTATGTAATCCTTTCCATATTTTCATGATGGGGCTGCAGCCAAAGATAACAGCATGAGAAGTGTGGCACAAGCGTAAAGCATTTGTGCCAAGGGTGGAGGTAAAACAAATTATTCAGACCTTACTGTATTCAATTGCCATGGTAAGAGAACACCTTTTAACAACATCTTGTGATGCATAATTTGCGGTTAACTAAAAAGAAGGCAAGTTTCTGACAAATCTGTCTGAGGAATTAGTGAAAGACATGACGTGCTGAGAAAAGTGTTTGGAAGAGAGCTTATTACAATTACAGGGCTTTTGCAGATTTAAACAAATCTGTCAGATTTACAAATAAAATGAAGTGTTAAACTACATCTCTAAGTCGAACCATGGATGATTACAAGTTATTATTATGATTGGCAATGTCATTATAAATGTTAGTGAACCTCAACCTGACAAAACGAAAGGACTGTCCATTTTTAGGGACTAGAAACAAATGACAATCCCAAGCAAAATGTCTTCAATGAAATGAGGGAGAAGGCTTGTTTGAAGAAGGAATGTTTTGCACGGAATAGAATTGTCAAAGATTGTTGTTCTCATGTGTTGTGCTACAATAAATTAAAGAAGGAAAGCAAGATAATTCAAATTCCAAAGTAAATTATTTTGGAAGAACATTTTTAAATGTTTGGTTTTCCTGGAATTTATCAATTTACTTCTCGTGCAAAGAAATATTTCTGTACAACTCTATGGCTGCAACCTCATTTGTCAAGGTCAGTCAATGGTCAACGTGGTTTTAACAATGTCTGAGCTTACCTTGCACAAAGTATGACTATTTGAAATCATTAAAACAAGCTTACAGCTTCTCTGCTTCTCAAAGGCATTTCCCTGCTAGAATCAGACTAAAATTCAATCAAAATCTTCAAATGATCTGAATATCATAAGATAGATACCATACTTAATTGAATTACAGCATCAACATACACAGGTACGCATGCGCACAGACAATTTTTCATTTGTTGTAAACAATTTGTATCTGTAGTCTAAAGATTCATAAAGATGTAATTGCAGATATTTAATATATAATAATGGTGAAAATGTTAATAATCAAAATATATTATGTACTGCACTTGTATTATTAATTTGACTTTAAATAGTTACAAGAGATTTGCAAGAAGTTATTCCCCTATATGTATATTTCTAATCAAAAAGCAAACATCAGCAACGCTCCTGCAAACTGTATGATTTAATAACAAATGTCTCCTACCTCTGTATTAGTATTTAAAAGTATATAAACCATTAAAGCCATGCTTCCTTATAAATGATGTAATCGTAAATAAAAAAGAAACAGAGCAGAATAAAGAATAGATAACACAGATATCATATCTTTACTGAAGCAAACTATTCAGTTGTACTCTGGGTTAATACAGAAGATGATGTGGTCACATCCTATATGAATAAGAACGTCACTGTTGAACTCTGGGCAAAGATAGCATTTCTGAACTCTGGGAAAGTTTATTTTATCACAATATTACCAAAATGAAAATGAGTTTGTTTGTTTGAAATTATAACTTCCTTTTTAGCTTGAAGACTGTATTAAATATGTCATTTTGAAGAGATATATTAAAATTGACAGCATGAATGGTGCTTTGAAATATGTGCCCACGTTTGGAAAGTGTAAATATAGCCCTGGTAACTAGCCCTTTCAAATGCCTCACTCCATATCTTAATAGACAGATGCTTATTGGTTGGCAGGGTTTGTTTTACAGTGCAGCTTTGGTGCCACTGACTTGCTGTGATGAAGCCTTGGATATCTTAGAAACAAATTAGATTAATGCCACATGATAAACAGAGGTAGGTTTCAGAAATACCTGTGCTAGAAAACTGAATAAACTGTGACTTTATTCCAACTGCGTACCGTACACTATTCACAATGTGTTGTATCTTGACTTGAGAGAAACCATATTGAGTGCGAGATCGTAAGAGATGGGATTCTTATCAGGCTCTTATTTGAATTTTAAGTTAGGAACGATATATCAGTGGTGCCACAAAGACCAAAAAGACAGCACAAGAAATTAAAACTAACTGCACATTGAACATTACCAACAATAATCTTTCTCCAGCCATAGATAGGCCACTGCCATCAAATGTTGTGGAGGTTATTGAACACCTTACATGAGAAGAAAGCCTGGCTTTGTATATAGGTCTGTAATGACCATGAAACCTGCTGTAAACTTTAATTTGCCTGCAATAAACAAACTTTAATCTAATCTATACAGTAGAATAGTACCTACTTTTCAGGAATGTCTTTTCAGCAAAGATGTTTGAAAAGCATCATGGGTAAACAGGAATTTAAACCTCAAAACTGGTGCCATTCATGGAAAATTATAGTATTCCGCCAAATTCCAGTTGCTCAGGTGAACACATATAATCATATAATTCGTAAGCGCTGTACAGCACACGTGTAAATGATATTGTATAGCATGCTTCAGTTGTATGTACACATTGTTCTGCATTTTAACATTTTATTTTTAGTTCACCTGTTTGACATTTTATAGATTTTACACGGATTCCATTTCTTAGTAGAACTTGATGAATTAATTATAATTAAGTCGAGTTCAACTATTCTCGCTCTGTAGGTTAATGAGGCTTTTAACTGAAGATGAATGTGAAAAAAGGACTGCCATGTTTGAGTGTTTCAATGGTTTCTGTAGCCGTCTGGCTCCTTTTAATTATTAATGAAAAGACGTGTGGGATACAAACTGATTTGCTTTCTTTTTGCAAAAAAATGGAGCATTACGAGTGTGCTGGTACTGTATGGCCCAGCTGAATTCTGGGACTTAAAATCTCCAATGCTAACTACTGGTTTGTTTGTTTCATTTTTGTTATGTGTTTCAACTGTTTGGGATTCTTTAGCTGGTCAGAAAACACAACGGCACAGATACAGGTTACTACAGCCCTGTCATGAGGTTTGTGGCTGCCCTGTGTTGTTCCCTAAAAGCAAAGCAACAGCTGAGATCACCACAGTAACAGAGCCCAATGTTATGTTCCTATCCAACAATTTTTATCCTGCAAGGCCTGTAGCTGAAGCCAAGTGGAAGGACCATTTCTTGCACAGTTTGTGTCTTCTGTCAACACAGATTAGGAAAGGTAGCCACAATGTGAGATGAACCGCATTGAGACAGGTGCTTTCGATTATTGTTATAGTACTAACAGTAGTAGCTGTTGAATTCAGAAAAAGAAACAATTAATCCAACATTAGTTTCATCAATAGTTTTTTCAAATATTTAAAAATCAGAATCTATTCACAATAAAAAGAAAGCACACAAGTATGCTGAACAAATGTCAGGCTTGATTTTTTGGGATAAACTCCAAGGCCATTTCCAATGCAATGAAGTAATAGGATAAGTTATTTCACAGTTTTCAGAGACACATAAAATCTTACTATTAGGAAGTGTGCGTGTTCCCCTTTAAGTGACTCAGTTTGTCTAGCCCTCCCTATAAAAATGCAGTAAAATGTAAAAGTGCAAACAATAGAGAAAATATTACAGTCGCATAAATAACACAGCGGTCCTTTATCACAGCTCAGCCAGAATTATATTCAGTTGATCTAAACTGCAGCAGTGATAATTTCCTCCATCACCATCAAATTTGAACAGATTTTGTACCTCTTGCCCAAATAATTAATTATAAACACAACCAGATTAAAATTCATTGCTCTTTTGAAACGAACAGAAAGGTTTCCTTCTAAGGGATAATTTAGTCAGTCTGAAAGATAATCAGCCATCTTTATTATTGCTCAAGGCAAACAGCGGGGCAGTATGTAAAAGACCTGCAGAAAAGAGAGTGCTAGGTCAACTGTTAGTGCAGATAACTAGAGGAGCTCTTTAAATATCTACAAAGCTAATAAATTGCAATCCATTTGATTTAATTTTGGTTCATAACACTGCTTATGAGATCTTTAAGCTGCAAAGAATACAAAAACCTAATTACAACCTGCCTAAAGCTCTCAGGTATACAAGCTCTTTTATACTCTCTGTAGAGTAATGCAACTTTTTTGTTAATATATAGAATATACATCAATAACGGATAACTTGAAGACATTCTTATTGTGCTTTTTTTTTTTAAATCAACATTTAAAGCTGGTGGCACTATTCAATATAATTGCATTTAATTTGTCTCAGTCTGTACTCAAATCCATTATTTTGATACTGACAAAATTTGAGTCATTCCTTTCCAGTTCAATGAGAAAAAACAACAGCACTAATAGTGATCGTACAGGTGACTCATGATATTTTATTATGATTATTATAATGATTATTATTGTTGTTATTATTATAATTATATATGCTCCCTAAATTAGTGAACAGTTACAGGATCCTGGGAGTTACAAAGTCTGTTACAATAAAAACGTATGCTAAAAGTCTGTTGCAGAAGTGCTGTATTAAAACAAAAATATTAAAATGTACATAATTTAGAAGAAACCTAAACATGTTTAACAGTATACTGCTGTTATTTTTTTTATGTATATAATGTATATAATTATGTAATTTGTATATAATTTAGTTGCCCAATAACTTATTTCCCAATAAATATAGGACATTTTGGTCTTTAATTCATTAGTTTAAGGCAAACCTAATGCTAAGTTAGTAAAACTTATTGGCTATATATTTTTAGCATGCGGTCATTTCCAATAATTGAAAATACACTTCGGATTTTCTCTGAAGACAAGTTTAAGAGCACTGCACTGTTGATATAGAAAAAGAGATACACAGTTAAATAACGCTTTTTGATTAAATCCCCCGAGACGAATTAAAAATGGAAATCTCTCGATACCAAATCCTTTAAATCTGTTCATTTATAAATTGTTCTACCTCTGGCAAGCTGGCACACACACACACACATTCTCCTTTCTGCCCTACTGTGACCAGATAGTTCTTGATTTTATGGGCAATTGCGAACTAATTTAAAAGCTCATGTAAATGCTGAAATGCCGTAAAATGGGAGAATATTAGATCCCCTTTGACAGGCAAAAGTGGACAGCACGTGGCATTCAACAAGTCAGACACTTAATGGGGTCTGAACCTCTGCACACTACATGGGAAATAATTGGTTCATAGTAGTTAAATAGAATAATTCTGTTGATACACTGTGGAAATGAAACTTGTAATCAAAAACAGTTTCATCCCACACTTGATTGATATCAGAGTTCTTTTTGTTCCAAGAGGGAAATTAACTTATTTTGACCTTTGCCCAATATTCCTGATCCAACCATTTAATGACTCAAAAATCCCATCTAGATACAAATCCTATACAAATAATTTATATTCAAATTAGTTTCATATCTTTCGGAAAACTACATATGAAACAAAGCTGCTTCAAAATGAAAAATACCCACATCCATGTTGATGCAGGTTAGAACAAAAGCCATTCTCCAGAAGAAAAAAAAAAAAAGATATGGTCTCAGTGAACCAATTAAAAAACTGAAACATTAGTTATTATTTGTTGGGGTGGGGGTGGGGTGCATTCCCAAACTACATTTATTCTGCATTAAACCTGTAATAAATGGTGAATATTAATCTACAGGAAATCATATTAATAACAGTGTATCTGAAAGAATTTCGGGGCAAAACAGATTTGGGAAAAAATTTAAAACCTTAATCCAGCACAATAATCATCTTGTGTGGGCGTATAATCTAGTCTCCCTGTCATTTTCTATGGGCTTTCTGTACCGACTTCCTCAATTTATATTAATATAAAATATAGATTATATGTAATCATTTGGGGATCGTTCTATTTCCCTTGTGTCCATGCTAAACCCAAACCTGCTTTCCACATCATCTTTCTTCCTCTCTTTCATACACATCCATTGAGGGATGTTTTGTTACAGTGGCTTCTATCTAAGGACCAGCAGAAGAGTTCAAATTACATCAGCAATACTTTAAGGACATGCATCAGAATGTACTTTCAGGATGAAGATTGTCATTTGCCTGTTGCGCTTCATCTTTCTTTCTTTCTGTTCTTTGTATATAACTAAGTAAAGTAAGAATAGCCATAATCTATATAACTTATCAATGCCATACAGGAAGCACATCCTCCTGTATCTTTATGAAAACATACAGGACCGAAATGAGGAACTTTATCATAAACTGTACATATCTGAAAAACAACAGAAGCAATGTCTCACAGTCTTCCACGTTATCCATTAATTAAAACACATCTCCTGGGTTTGTTAACATCTCTGTTGGAAGTGGAAATTAAAACACCCACTTCCTGCCCAGAATTTCAGACTTGCATGTGGTAAACTACTTCACTTGGAACATATTGCAAATGCAGCAGCCCTACCAAACACCTACTCTGATGGAGGTATTATAGTCCATTAGTCCTGTGTTTTATACCCAGTTGTTAACCCTGTAAATGCTATTATGTTGATGCACTGTGATGGCGTCTTTGATTGGCCTTGCCCAGTCTTTATCTACAAAATTGAAGGACAGCTTTAGAGTTCTGTACAGCCTGGTGCAATTGTGCAACTCGGATGCTACTCACACTGCTAAAGCATTCATAGACTACTCTTTCAAATAGGGAAACATCTTTTTACATAAAATTAATTAATACATAAATATGATCAGCACTTTCTATGTGAAACTCTTACTCTGTACCATTATAGCTCAATGGAAAAATAAAGTAAATATATTGTGGCCAGCTTATGTGAAAGGTATTTTATTGCTTCGTTCGTTTGGGGAGGAATCCATTGTAAAAATGCAATATTTTAACTGCTTCAACTGTTATCAAGAGTTTTTACAATTACAAGTCATCAAATGAACTGAGTTACAAACAACCACCTAGGTCACCTCAAATGTTTCACTAAATGTGGAGTGCTTGTAAACCTGATGCCAAACTTGGCGTCTGAAAACATGTTTGGCAGTGTAAGGCCTATAGCGCTCTACCTCGACTACTTTGGCCCTTACTTTCAGCACCCTGGACAGCTGCAGATAAGTATTTAGATACAGTTTAAGGAGCTTCTGTGATGCTCCATTGGGTATGAATGATGCAAATGTAACCTATAATTGTAACTGCATCTCTACTTTTGGTACTTTTACCTGATTTGATCCCATGGCATGGGCCACAAATGTCACAATACTGCTTCTACTTTACCTCTCCCTTAAATTGTGCACTATATTGTTTACTTGATTTACTGAAGATTTACATTGTACAGTGTATTTTCTTGGTATTACTGTATTATTTCGTGTGGAATCTGTATATATTGTGACAAATGTAAGTTGCCCTGGGTAAAGGTATTTGCTTATAAATAAATACATAAAAAAATGCAAATATAAAGAAATGATAATAAACTATATCATAAAGTAGATGAATAACATCATAGATATGTCTTAGAAATATAGACTGGATTTAAACAGAGGTGCAGCACAGCAATTAGTTTAGAAATAGTGTGCATTACCTTTTTTTCTTGGTATTTTCACTATAATGGCTTGTACAGTTTTACTGACAAGCTAAGCCTGTGCTTTTAACAAGTCTCAGAGGGTTTGCACAGTGTTTTACTAAATAAATAAATAAGTGAAGTCATTTTTTTTCTCCTTCAGGAATTTTTATTCACCATCTCATGTTACTAAGATTACCCCGCCCCCAAAAAAAAAAACATTAGCCAAGAAAGTGATAATGACGGATTATAGGAGTGACACATGAACAATTAAATGGCGAAAGTGCTGAGTCTTGTATAATCCACAACAGATGCTATAAAACGCCCCTGTCATCATAAAAAAACAACCACATTAAAAATAGAAATAGCAGAGAAAAAAAAATCTCACTTTCCTACCTATCAGTTGCAAAATGATTCACTGAATTTCACAAGTTCTGAATACAACACAACCCATCCTGACCCAGACTTGAATAATTCAAACTGAAATCCCACTGCATGTTTAATAATGACTACCACCGTCTGATTTCATTAACTCTTGCCTCTCGTAAACGTAGTAGGAAGGCTTTTAACAGACAGGGAAAGCAGATAATACATATTAACTTGAAATGCATGTTTTACTTACTATTTTACAATGTTTACAAGGTTTACAATGGTTTACAATGGTGTTATTATAATTTTTACAACTAATAAAGGGATTATTGTGCTCTCTAGGTAGTTTGTAAGTTAATGTTTATATGGTAAGACAGCAAAAAATCACAATGTTTTTCTGTTTAAGAACGATTAAGGTAAGAACAATAAGGAACACCAACATTTAAGAAGGAAGAGCATATTCTCTTTCCCCGTCGATTAATTTCAGTTTTGCATTTACTTTGGCCACCCATCCCCCCTTTTCCTGATTCAGACAGAGACATAAGCTCAGAGAAAAAAAAAAAAAAGGAGAGAAATAAACCACACAGCTGGGATGGCTGCCTATAAGAAGATCAAGCCCGTCAGAGTCTACAGTCCCTCACCGGCGTTTCCGTTTACCCGTTGAGCCACAAGATGCATCCGACTGTTCAGCAATGATGACGGGGGAGTGGGCGGGTCATGAGAAGATACTCAGAATAACATGCATGAAATATGGGTGAAATCTCATCTAAGAGCAGAGCTTTGTATTTAAAAAAAAAAGACAGACAAACCTGAGCTCCTACTTTCCAAAGCCCACTCATCACTAATCAGCATGGAATCCGTCAAACTGGGTCAAACTGAACTCCCCATCTGCCCAGTAGAGGTTTTAATGCATGCAGCCTGATTAAGAAGAATAAAATAGGCCAAACATTTAAACACAAATAAAAATCTGTATACTAGGACAAAGTCATCATGTCTGATAGAAATACATATGAAAGTATATGTTTGTAATATCAATGTTTTAATTCATTGTAAAATGTAAGACTATTAAAAAGCCATATTAGTCACCTTTATGCATTTGAAAAGCAAACGTTAAATTCAAAGGGTAGCTGGACACGATCAAACAGAACATGGCGTCTGATTATTTGGTTAAAACAGTGGCACTCAAGAGCTGTACGACAACTTGACTGCTAATGACCTTTGGTTTAGGTAAAATTGTTTCATCATTACCTCCATCAACATTATCTGATAAACATATTTAATGATTGTGTATCTAAGTAATACTTTCATGATTCACAGCTGGTGACTGTATGAGTTTGTTTCTAAAAATAGCCTCAAGATTTGATGGTTAATTAAAGAAACAATAAAACATTTATTTCATGTTAATTGTGTGTGCATGTCTGCTGAATGTGCCAGCGCATACGGCTTCTGTGCTAGTTCACAATCATTTATTGAAAGGTTCGGTCACCACAGCTCTAGTAAATGGAAATCTGAATAACAAATCTCCTAAAGACATATCTATAATATTGCATAATTACATGTACTTTCTTCTCGCAAGCAATACTGTTAACATAATCTCAAACAAGATCTCAATTAGAGCATAACTGCTGCATAACCACACAAATTAAATCTATTCACTTAGAGAGAAATAAGACATTTGTGAAGCAAATTTCAAATATATCATCGCTGGAACATGCAAATGAGGACACAATTGCTAGGCTATCTATTTAAATAACATAATAAAATAAACTAACAATAAGCCACTAAAAAAAAAGTCACATTTGTCAATGTTTTAGAGCATTTATTTATTTTGTTTTAATGTACTGAACTGTAAACTGCAATTTGTCATTTGATGGTGTATATACTCTATCCACCATCAAGTATCTATTGTGGAATGTGTGCCTGCCTAGGGTTGAATTGATCTGGGCCTGATTTAGCTGAGGAAATCAACATTGGGAGATTAACTAAAATGGGGTTGTGCGAATCAAACGCAAACATACCACCCAGTACATATTCAGATTACGGTTAGATTATTCTTGTTTATCTGAAGATGACTACTATCGATCCGGAGTAAATAAACAATAAAATAATCCCGGACACCATTTTTACCCATGAATTCGAGCCATGGACAGGAAACAAACATCTATATGACACTTATCTCATGCAGTACAACTATAAATTCATGAAAATTGTATATATTAGTGGTGTGCTGCACGATTAATCAATTCGAATTCAACAGATATTTTGATTTGTCGATTAATCTGTTATCACCATATCGGTTATCTCACTCAAGTGTGATGTCAGCAAAATGTCACCATTTTCACTTACTGAGGGGAGTAGGGAGTGAGGGAGCAGTTCGGGACACAGCTTTGGGAGGCGTTTCAGAGTATTATGTTAACAACATCAATATGACCATTTTGGAGAGGATTTGACAAACAAAAGGCTCAGTTTCGACTCTTAACCTTTAAAGATCATGACAATGTAAAGCTTTTTCATATCCGCTCTTTATGCATGCTGTCCTTTAAGCTAACAATACTTTTACCAGTTCTTTGGCACTTATTTTATCAACCAAACCCAACTCATTATTAAGGGCTCTTGGCATCCCAGCCATTCCACTAAAATGATCACCTAAGTGGGGTTTTCAGATCTAGACACTTGTGTGGATTCAAATGAAAAGTTACATTTTTAATGAGACAGCACAGGTTGTCATCCATCTTGGGTATCAGCTTTGGATGCAACTCTGCATCGTCTCCTCCCCAAGCAAGCATTGGCTTTAATTGCTTTGATCAAGTGTTCACCAGGGAACTGGGCTACAAGAATACTTGTGCTGAGCAGTTCAGCAAAGACTGCTGCTTAAATTAGTACACTGCATCAGAGATATCAAGCAAGACCCACAGTGGCAGGGAAGCTGCCAAATGTGCTTTAAGTGGTAGTTCAATGCAACACAACTTAATTCAAGATGACTCAAACTCTGCTTTGTGGTGTGTCTATTTGAGTTTCTAATCTAAGCCAAAATAAGTTGATGTATCAGTGTCTAAAAGTCTAAAGACTATGGGAAATTTCACATGAAAACTTTTTTCACATCTCGCTCGCATACTTATGAAGAATTAAAAGGTCTTCTGATCACTTGCTTCGAAATGCATACATGAGGATCCAGCTGGTTGTAGATTTGAGTCCTGGGTCTGTCTTAAATAAGACAAGATACTCACCTTGTTAACCTCAGTTAATTGTTTAACAGGCTTACACAGTTAACAAGCATAAATCCCTCCTCTTATAGAATAATCCACATGTTTGACTCTCCTATGAAACTCTACTCAAACTTTTTCAATATGAAAATGTTTTACATCCCATCCTTGATTAACCTCAAAACAGTTCAAATCTATCCATCTTGACTTTAATCCCCAGACTGATCAGAGCTCTATGATTAATCAGGTTAGTGTATCTTTGCCAGAGTTACTTGTTCACAGCCTATTAGGTGGCTCAGACTCCATTAGATTGGTATTATTTGCCTATGCCTGCTGAAAACCAATACAATTCTGGAAGACACCAAACTACAGTATGCCATTAAGCTGTTTATTTCAGAATATACATCAGAAGTGCCTATTTATCAAGTTTAAGTACCAAATTATTGTATCATAATCTGAATAAATAAACTGAATAAAATATTGCTCAAATATAATCATTCTAATGAAGATTCAGAACTAAAATATGTAATGGTTTCATCATTATGAGGTATTTCAATACAATCTGCACAGAACAAATTAAGAACATCTTTGATTTAGACATCGTGTTGATGTTGACATGAATATTACATTAACAAGAATGTTTTATACACTCTACATTTGAATCAGAAAACTCATGTCAGCAAAACAGCCTGGACATTTCCCTACTTAGTCATTACATTTAACTATTACAATATTGAAGGTCTTTGACTTCTTTCTTTTAGTTATTCAAGTAAATGTATTTCCTGCCCCTCTTCAATATGATAATCAATTAATTAACTGAGAGAGAGAGGGGGAAGTGAAAACATCTCTTCATCCAGCAGTAGATCAATATAGGCTAGTAAATATATAGTTGCCTCCAAAATGTATTCATACCTTTGATACTGGGATTCAAAAATGCTTAAAAAAGTATTAACTACAAATATCAATTTCAAGGAAATACAAATACTTCTAAATATACAATATTAAAATGTATTCATATATATAAATTATATTTGTAGTCATATGTTTATTTCATGAAACCTCTAAGTTAAAAGAAGCTTCTGGAAGTCCTCTCGATTGCCATTGGGATTAAATGAAGGGTTCATACAAAAATCAGTATCACTGTTCTCATGGGGAAATTCTTAAATATCTTTAAAAAGGGTAACTGACCTCCACAAGTCTAGTATCAGCTATAAAAAGATAATTAAATAGGAAGGTGAAAGTCACAATAGACCATAGTGTCAATTCAAGGCTGTGTTTACTTTCATACAAAGAAAAAAGGACAGAACAAAATTGTATTCAAATAAAAAAAAGTCAAAAATACGTTTTGCAAATGGCAGTGTTTGGGGGTCTTAAATGATTCTGGCATTATCTTTATATAATGGTGTCAATTTTCCCATTAGGGGAATTATGGGCAAACTGCCCATCTCATACTAAATAAATAAGGGCAATTACCCGACAGTTTGCGCACAGAGAAAATTGTGCCTGATGTCTCCTGGACTACCATTTGATGTCAGTTCATCAATCGGGTATCCATATCCATGCAGAGGTCTGAGGACGAAACATCTCCTCAAGCAACATAAAAAGAAGGGAATGAATGACTCCCAGATTGGTCTGAAACATGTTTATAGTCAAATATGTTCAGGCGCTTCTCGGGAAACATTAAAATTCTACAGGAAGAACATTCTCAAGGTTATCAAAGCTAAAGGAGGATTGTGAATCTCTGTGATTATGTACACATTTATTCCACACTAATATCTGTCTATAGAACTATATGAATAGCTTCCTAGTGCCCTGAGCAAGACAAATGAGTTGAAACATTGAAGCACTTTTATGACTGTAAACTTAACGATATATATATATATATATATATATATATATATATATATATATATATAAAATTGGAGATGATTGTGGTTTATGGAATGATTGGACAGGAGTTACTGTGTCTTTACTTCTGCCTTACCGAAGGGAACTATTAAACTAGTATAAATATACATATAATTCACAAAGAATTGAACAGTTTCTCCTAATGCAGTTATTTTTTTGTTATGGAGAATATCACCTACACAATAGTTTCAAGACATTCTGTAATCGTAGGAGGAATCATTTTAAGCCAGACATAGCATTCATTATTCTGCGCTAATGGTTTAACGAGATCAGATGTACTATGGCCTCGAACATCTTTTAAACACTTGACAGGTTGATTTTTATGATGTAGGCTTAATTTCCAGACCCCAGAGCAGGACTGATGTAGGTTTGATCCAGGGACCTGAGGTAATTGAATTTAGAGATGCACCGCCAATGTGGCGCCACGATGGAATTCCCAAATAACTGCCAAAACGTCAGCTTCCCAAACAGACCGATGTCCAAGTAAAAAAAAAAAAAAAAAAAATTAAAGAACCACAAGGTTTGCCGTCATATTTAAAATTAAATTCTGACAGCCTTTCAAGCTTTAACAGTACATCATATCCTCTGGGCTTCCCTCCAACTAAAGAAAGTATTTTCGACTCACAATTGATAAAGATGATTTACAAAAATGAAACATTTTTCCTTTACAGATTTCTGCATGGTTTAACTCTTAATAGTAAGATCTTAAGAACTTAAGATCTCTTGAAGTCCCTGAGACCTTATAGCCAGAATAATCCCTATCTCATATTATTGGATTGTGGTGAAGGAGTATGGAAGGGAATGTGAATTTAAAGGACTGCCAAGAGGGAAAAATATAAAAATACCAGAAATATGAGATATTGGTATATGGTGATAACAATAATACAGATGCATGGGTGGTTACCAACAAAAATCAAAGGAACGCTGACAACTCCATCACAGCAAGGCAAGCATCAGTAACCCAGCTGGTTTTGAAGTCATATACCTTGATATTAAAACAACTACTACACTAACCTTATTTATGTACAATTATTCATTTTTATTTCAGGACAAGCTTCTTTCTAACCTGCTTTCAAAGGTTGCAGAAGCAGCAGCAGTAGCAGAACAAGAAGCAGCAGCAGAAGAATAATTAGTTGTTTAACAACTTCTTATTATCCAAGCTTTCCAAACTGCTACAGCAGTGTTCAGTTAATCCTACCGGGAAAATACCTAGACATATTGTTGTGCCTGATTATCATGTCACAGGGGGGAATGAAACAGAAGTCTTAGCATACTGGTGCTGTTCAAAGGTAAGCATGATGACTGTGAAGGTATTGTCAAAATATCTTCCTTCTGCAACTGTTACACTTGCTTGCTGAGAGATAATACAAAACATCTGAGTTCAGCAGCTAAGATCAAGAGGGTATGTCAAGGTGTCGTTTAAAAATAGTTCAAGGCCTCCGGAAACCTGTATATTTCATATTTTTATACTGAAAGAGCAGAAACTTCTTAGTGTTCCTTGTGGAATTCAGTAAAAAGGTAAACTGCTGATACACTAATTATGGGGAACTTAAAGATCTGCGTGAAGCGCTTTTTCCAAACTACACACTACAGAAATGAGAAACTAAAATGTCATGGGATGGCCCTGTGAAGTTACAGATTGTGATGATTTATTTAAAAGTCGAGAATTAAGTATCCAAATCCGTTTTATCTACATTACAGCAAGCAGATGATGTGCAGAAGTGTCAATGTCTTGCTTAATGTACACAGCGCTGGCATGTGACGCTTTGGCACTAGTGCTCCTCTGGGAATGTGCAGGCTGAGGTCCCTGGACTACACACTGCCACAGCACAAGCATTACTGTACATATTCAATTTGATACAAACTAAGTGAAAAGCTCATTATTAAATCAAATAAATGATTGAAAACTTGTAACAATGTAAAACACTATTATATCAGATGTATAAAAGACACAGGATATGTGGATATTTAAATAGGGGAAACCTCAACTATACAAACTAAAGTGTACCATCTACGATTATTTTGAATGAGTACATTATACCTGTATTATTTCAAAGCATGTATGCACACCACACACAACACATGCACCACAACACAGTTAGTCCAATTATCTCTCCACAATGAACAGGTCTACCATCAGCAGAATCAATTACCATTTCCCCCAGTGTGAAAACAGTTATTGTTAGGTAGTTCAATTGTTTTCAAAACTGGATACATCTTATTGTTCTGTATTTTGCATCATCTAATGCAAGCAACAATCATAAACCCTTTATTTACAAAAATGCAACAACAACAAAAAAATGCTTTTGCTGTCATATTGCATTACCAAACCGATACAACTTCCTAAGTATAAAGTCATAATAATAAATAAGAAAGTCATTAAATAAGGATACTTGCCTGGAATGTATAATACCGTGTCCCGTTAGGCGGATGCACCTTGGGGGAGTTGGTCCCCGTATTCATATCTGAGAAAATCATCTCTGTTCAGAGGCAATCCCAAAAGTACACAGATGTTATGTATGCGGTTAAATCCTCAGGTCGCTCTCAGCGGGTCTAGTGCACTGCCATCTGCCCCGCTGGGGCGACCCTGTCAGACCCACAACAGCGGGCTACAGTCCCGGGACAAAGGACGGGGATGCGTCTCCGATCGGGGCGAAACAAAAAAGTCTCAACAGCCCCCACGAAGCAGCGAGAAAGTGAGCGCGATCGGCGCGGTCCATGAGTGTCGAGAGCCGCCGGAGCCGGAGCCGGAGCCAGTGCCAGCGCCGGGAGCAGCCCGTCTGTGCCTGCGCTAATCGGCTCCCTCCTCCGCCGCCCGCACCGTGACTGCGCTCCGCATCAGCGCCCGGCCGGCCAATAACCAGCAGGGCTTTTTCTTTTCTCCTCCTAATTTTCTGGTTTTTTTTCCTTGTCTTTCCAGGAGGCGTAGAGTAAGGGAACCTCTTCTACACACTGAAACCAGCGTGTGCTGCTTGTTTTCTGGGATCTGGGATTATTTGCCAGGGATACGGGAGGAGTAAGCATGGGTTGTAAACTATAGTATACTGTATAGTGCATAATCAACGTAAGGAGTAATAGTATATAATAATAATAATAAACACATGCATACATTCATAAATACATACATGCATGCAGAAATGCATGCATAAACAGAATACCCAGTGCATTCCATACAGTGGGGTCTATTGTCAGATTATTTTCTTTAAATCAGTAGAGTTATTCATATCACAAAGTCTTGGGTATAACTGGTTAAAATGTGAGAACAATAACTACTGTTTCTGCCAGTGTGTACCGTGCTATTTAATCTTAATTGATCTCCCTTCATGTTAACTCACTGGGTATGGCTATTCCAGCAAGACTATCTGATTTACACAATAGTATTGGTTTGCACGAACACATGGGCAATACAACAAAGCTCGTTTTGTATAACGTTGGATGACGATGATTATACCCAACTGATTACGGTACTATCAAACCGTCCAGATGAATGCGAAAGCCACAAGTGAAACGCAATTTCAGCAAGTGTTTACATAGGCACATGTGTATTGACTTACTGGAAATCAATCAAAGACAAAGCAATCCTGCAAGAATATACAGAAAGTATGCAGCATCCCAAGACAGGGTAGTGCATGGAGCTACAATTGTTTTAATATAATATTATTATTAATAATCATAATAATTAATAATATTAATTGGTCCTACATTAGTTAAATTAGTTATTAATTCTATGTATGCATCCAGTGTTATAACCTAATAATGCATGTAATGATTTTCGATACCGGCCCCACCTTTCTCTATTGTGGTTTTATTACAGATAATAACGGGTTGTGTTTATTGCTGTACATTTATGTTTCTGTATTGGCTATGCCTCTACAGGGATATGCTTTTGGATAGCTAGTTCTAGAGTCTGCCTCACATTACAGCCCTAGTTAAACACACCTCAGGCAGCTAAATAGTATTTTTCAAACTCTCTTGGGAAACAGGAACATTTCGGTTTAATTCTGAAAATGTGCTTGTCTCACAGGGGTCTCGGTGAAAACAAAGTCCATTCATGGATTAACAAACTGCTAATGGCTTAATTAACATGTAAGTAAGTCTTTGAGGCCCTTTTCTACATGGGAGAATGCAACGGCACATTCTTTGTATCATTCCCATTTAACTGATTTCTATGTCAAGGTAATGTTGCCGAACACAAACAAAAAAAAAACTAAAGTCTAGAAATAATTCAGCTGTGTTTTATTTATAAGGTCATTTTAAAATAATGGTCACCAATTGATGTATGAATACCACAGGAACAATACATTAATAAGATATGCACTTTGAGTTTTGCTGTTAATCACATGTATAACAGGATCTGGGATAGGGTTACAGACTAGGTTTGGGGTTAGGGTTTATAGATGTAAATCAGCATCAGAACTTAGTGGGATTGCATGTTGGATGTGTGTTATTCCTTTGGGATTCATATATTAATTCACTAATAATTGTGTAAACATCTATTTTTGATACACTCGGTTTTGTTTTCCCTTGCTTAGAAAAGAACATGAACATGAAAAGAACACATTCTTAAAAATATGATTTATGCTTGGCGACACTAAATCTGTGCCCCGATTCGCACACGCTGCTCCACTGCTCCGCTCCCTGCACTGGCTCCCGATAGCGGCACGCATTCAGTTCAAGACATTGACCCTCACCTACCGCTGTCTTGACCACAGTGCACCAAGTTACCTTCAGACACTCGTCTCTCCATACATCCCCTCCAGACCACTGCGCTCCTCCAGTGCCAGAAGACTAACTCTGCCTCCTCTCCACTCTCCCTCCTCCAGAGCTGCTCCTTCTCATCCCTGGCCCCTAAATGGTGGAACAACCTGCCCACTGAAGTCAAAACAGCAGAGTCCTTGACCTCATTCTGGTGCTTACTCAAGACACTTTTCAGACAGTACATGTAAATTTAGTCATTTACTCTCCTGTAAGATAACACTTATACAATGTTTATCTTACTACTTGCCTTGCTTTACTAGTACTCGTATTGTTAATTTGATTTCCCCTATACTCCCTTCCCCTCGGCCCTTGACTGTGACCTAACATCTTGTCTGCACTCATCAGCTTTTACAGTCCAGGATGCAAGACCTTATATATTGCATAAATTGGAATTTGTAAAATGTATTATGCTTTGAATTGCACTGTATTATGTGAATTGGAATTTGTAATGTTTTATGCCTTGTACTGCAGTGTAATTTTGCACTTTGTATTGCCCTTATATTTTGTAAGTCGCCCTGGATAAGAAATAAATAATAAAATAATTATAAATACATCAATCTGAACAGAAACTGTGTCCCAATAAAACCTTTAAGTATTGGTGTGGTCACTGCAGAAATGTTTCTTAACCTTTACAAAGCTTCTAATAATGATTGCATTGGATTCACACCAGCACACTGTGTTTGTTATTGACACACTGTATGTGGCAAATAGCTTCCAAACAAAAGCAGAGACTTTGAAACCAGGCAGGCTTGTGCCAGCCATTCACCTCTGACCATGTGGTTATTGGATTTTAACAGGGCAAGTGTCTCAAAATAAAACAATAATAAACTATTGTTTTTCAAGTTTCTTACACAGTCACTGGGGGGTTGTTCTTTGCAAAAGAACTGCCAAGTTAATAGATTGGTAGACCTTTCTCAACTTCCAAAGTTGGATAATTGCCTTATGCTTTCACTGCAACTTTAAGAAAGACGTCTGTTATGAACTCAGTATATCCCAAAGACTTTATTGATGTAAACCGGATTATTTTGTTTTTCCCAACTGTTTAAAATTGAGATAAAGCACACTTCAAAGCCACATTTTACACCCTTATGGAGTTGTGTCCTACACAGTTAAGTATTTTATTTTGTATGTGTTATTAAAGTTGCATCTTAGAACGGAAAACTTTTGCCTCCAGAGATGGAGAAGTGTCTTACAAATGAAAATGATGCTAAGAGCTGACAGCTTTGTAAACCACACAGCCCCCGGGAATTAAGAGAGATTAGGGTTTCTGCTCATGGGCTTCTACAAATAAGGGTGGCCAAGTAATAAAAGTAACGGTGGTCTTTGAGGTGTTTTTTTTTTTTTTTTAGGAGAAAAGTAGGCAAGATTTTTAAAATGGAATTATAATATACTAGAAATTAACTCTCACATCGTTGGTGTATGTGTGTCCTGTGGTAGTTCTATGGGCTTTCATTGTATTATATTACTATAAATAATAGAAGCATTCAGTGCTCATAAATATTGAATTGCTTATAGACAAGGTAGAATTCTCTTATGGACATTAGGGTGGGACTTAGTTGAAGGGGTTTCCTCAAGCAAGCTCAAATGAATATGTAAGTAGATGCAGCCCTGTGTAGAGAGCGGTTGAAGTAAATGGAATTGAAGGCCAGTAGAAATGCATTGTATAAATCAAATTAGAAACTCCTAGGACAGCCTGGGCTAGTTGAATAGAGCCCGTGACTATATTTATTCTTTAGAAGTGAAGAACTGCTCGTCTTTCCCAGTGTGGCTGTGAACGATGTTCTTGTCTTACTGTGCTACAGTACTGTGCTATAGTTCAATACCCTTGATACCCTGAAGAACAAAGCCTGATAAGAACCAGTTTTCACCAGCAATTCGGGATTGATAAATCATACAAGCCCCCCTTATATTAAAACTTACATATGCCTTAATTTTTCCCCGGTTTAGCCATATATGGGTGTTGTTGACAAGTTGTCAGGCAGATACCGAACTGCCACTCATCACAGGACAGACATGTGGGCCTGTTATCTTTCTCTCCTGCATAAAAGTCCCTGAACTTCATAACTTCTCCAAGACAGTTCTTGAGATTGCCTCTTGGACGTCTTCCATGCAGCTGCTCGTAATAATTTCCTTTTGCTTGGCCATGCATCTCTCTCTCTCGATTATATGGACTCTTCAGAAGTTATGCTTATTATTTGTATTTAGGATAGAAACCTTCCTGTAACCTTCATTATCTATGGATGGGGCCAAATCATTTGTTTATTGTTTAATGCTAAGCTCCTTGCACAATACTAATATTGAGATTAAGCATGTGTTATTTTTCCCAAATAGTTTTAAATCAACAAAGTGTCTCAAAGTACAATGGCAGCCTGGAGTAGGTGTGTCCAATGATGCAGCCATGTAGTTGGAAACAAAGTATACTGAATTGTGTAATATTAATAATTTGAATGAACTGGGTCATGTGTAAATAGGCTGAACTGCCCCAGTTATTTCCTAAAGAGCCTGCAACCATATGATCACACACCCCTAATATCATGTTTGGGAATTAGTTGTAGATTAGAGTCCAAACGGTTTTGATGCAGCGCATATCTGTAGAGCAGCTGGGATGTTTCAACTCAGATTAGGCCTTCACAGCATTCACAGAACTTTACAGAACCAAAAAATGCATGCATTTATTTCAAACAGAGCTCAGTATATAGATGTCCCTGGAAATATTAGGACACGGTTCTTTAGATTACATGTTAATGGCTACCTGTCCCAGTCACAGACCCTACATTAGGTAAAGTGATTGCCTAGTTGCCACAACCCACACACCTGTCTCTCAAACTGGAATGAAACTGCAATTGAGTAAAGAACTAACAGGCATCAATGAACTGTCAGGCACATTTGGGAATACCTTCATGAAAAGTGGAATTCAATTTCAGGTGACTTAACAAAAAGCTTAAAAGAATCTAGAACTAGTAAGCACGTCATTAAATACACAAAGTAATTAGATGGGAAAGAGCATCTAACTGTTGAATACGTGTTGTGCACTAATGTTTTAATGTAAGTGGAAGTATCAACAATAAGATTATTTAAGAAAGATCAAATTATAAACCGGATGATTTATTTATTTTGAACACTGATTATTCGTAATAATAATGGCCCATGTAGTTGTGTGGACATCTGTACATCTTTCACTGTAATGACAGGAAAAAGCATTCTAAAATCATCTTCAATTGACAGACTATTGTATTCCAGTGACTGACAGCATTACAAATACGAATGATTTAAGGAAATTGAAAAAGGCAATTGATGCATCTCCTAATTCTCATCAGTTTCCTAGAGGAATATGTCCAGCACACTGGAACTGATGCCATGTCTCCTCTTAACAAGTGCCAGGGGACTGTCTGATACATTCAAAGCAGATGGGTTCTCAGATTTACATGTCCTCTGAGATCCAGAACTTCCAGCAGCACAATGAAGTCCACAGACTAACCCCACCCTGGGGCATTAACAAATACAGTGTCCAGCCTACCCCCCCTGAAGAGCCTGGGTGAAATTCCTTTAATTATTAAAAAAAAAAAAAGTGTATTTATCTATGTCAGTCAACAAAACAGCCTTCATACTACACAAAGGCCTTTCTACATCTTAAAACCTATACCAAAGAGTACGCATAGCCTTCTATTATTTTTAAGGTTGCTTTATTTATATTTTAAATTGTAGATTGTTTATTTTTTGTATTATTCTTCACAGTTTCAGAGTTTTGCTTTTTTAATCACACATAAAGATATTTTGTAGTCATCTGTGTTTTAATTTTAGACTTCTTCTTAAACTAATCAGGAATCAGGAAAATGAGCAAGTCTGGTTTCAGTACTAAGCTGAAATCTCTTAAATATCTGACAACGTAACTTGTAAAATGCTTCATCAATAGAACTCGACATTTGAGAACACTAAATAATCTTAATCCGTTTGGTATGAATGCAGACCAGAACTCTCAGCAACAAAGAGCTAAGAGGATCAAGCAAATTACATCCTTGATCGGCTCCAGGAAAAGGGCCGTGGTGAATTTAATTCATATTTATTGTTGGTTTTTGAAAGCCTTCATGACATGCAAAAATAAATGTTTGTTTTTTTAAATGAATAGAAATGCAGTGGATGCTGGATTCGCTGAAATACAATAAATTAATTATATACTTTCACCAGTAGAAGTAGAGAAGAATCCATTTTTTTTCCCCCGCTGTGTCTTATTTTCAGTCCCTTAGGTCAACCTTCATAAGACCAGTGAGTTTAGTAGGTCAGGTACCACTGGACATAAACCCCAGGGTGGCTAGTAGTTCCCAGTTACTACTTAAATGCAAAATGACTGGATTGGTCTTTTCAAAAAGTTATCACAATGTCAGTAGGCATTTCTGTTCACTCATTAATGAAAACGGGTACCATATGAGGAGACAAAAGGCCTGACAGAAGTGTTTCATTCAAATCAAGGAATATCTTGGTGTAACTGTATAATGAACTCAAATACTGTGTTCTGGTCTGGCCTGGTTATAAACAGGATATTGCAGCACTGGAAAGAATGGTGACAAGAACAATACCAAGTCTATAGGAACTAGATATACTGATAGATTAAAAATAATGAAATTGTATAAGCATGGGGCATAACAGCAATCTGATCAAGCTGTATTTCATTGTCAGTGTAGAGACAAGGGCTGTCAAAACTGAGTCATGGGGGGATTCAATAGGTGTTCTTGGATCATTATGCTATTGACGATTGTAAAACAACATTGGACTGAATGCTATCTTCATACCTATAACCTTTCCTGATCTAATACCTAATGCTCCTTTACTCTAGCCATTATTGCAGTCCCAGAGGACACCATGAATTGGCTGCACATCTGAGGCTGACCTGTGATTGGCTTTAGTTTATTAAAGCTGTAGAAATGGTGGATAATAAAAGATAAGCCATTCTGCTTTCAGTCATGTCAATTCTAATTTAATACCTTACTCTATTCTAGTTGTTTAGCTTTGCCATGTTTAGCTCTCAGTTTAGGTATATATAAATATATAAACAGCTTTCTAAGAGATTAGTACAGGACATTTCAATCTTAAGTTGGCCTTTAACTACCAATACATAGAACTGCTTCCCACACCAATGGCTTTTAAAAAATATGTATTTCTTTTTAAAAAAAACAGACACAAAAACTAAACAAACTGATCGAGACTAGCTACTTTTGTTTAACTTTCCCATCAAAGGTCAACACAAATTCTCTGCTCGTCCTTTGTTTCAGTACGAGGAAAACATTTTTGTGTAAAGACAGTATTCAGGCACAAAATGCAGTCGTCATTTCTTTAAGAGGAGTAATGAGAATATTAGATTTTCCTACAAAGCATGGCTAATATGGCCATTAAAGTGAAAAGAACGATTTGTGTTGCTTTGTGTGTAATTGTTAACGCAGATAAGGCTGCACACACAGAAACTCCCCATTAATACCATAAGAGGTAATATATATTACACAACTGGAATGTTTCTTACTAAATACAGATACTTGTGTTTTCTTGATTGTCACTAACCATAATGACCTGCCATTTTCCGAATGAATGTATTTATTGTAACTCCCAAGCCATATTATTACAATGCTATTCTGTCTGCTTTTATTATTCACTGCTGATTATGCAGACAGATGTGCAGAATGAGTATTACATGACTTATCAACTAGCAGCTATCACTGACAATAAACAGTTGCAATGCTATTTTTCTGATGAATTATAAAATAAATCGATAAACACTTTTTTCACATGTAGATTGCAAATACCTCTCTATTGCCAAACCCTTCACTATCTTCTACCAAGGTAGATTTAAGGTAGAACTAAGGTCAGAGAAAGATGTTTTTACAGTTCACAAAAGCAACACCTCTTTTTAGGATTTTAACAATGCACTTTTGCCTCACCATTGTTTCTACTCAGCAGGCTTTAAGGATTACTATGTTTTTCCACAAGGGATAACTCAATACTTCTAGATTCAAAATTAGGTCAACGGACTATAAAGCAATGAACCCTGACTAACAATGATCTGCAGCAAGCTCCTTTTGTTGACTTCACCTCAGCCGTTGGAAAACCACTTGGTTCAATCCAGGATAAACACCTCCAAAATTATATTTCTTCACAACAATTGCAAGAATAGTGCAGAACTGCAGTCCCTTGTAAACAATACAATTGAAAAATCAATTAACAAGTACATACATTAATCGCAAACAAAACATCTCGACTAAATCAATTTCCTGCTCGTGTTTTCCCTTGAGCTTTTCCTGTGTTGATCCGTTGCCGTAATTTCAGATTTTGATTGCTGCCACAGTATATATTGTGAACTGTAATATTGTATGCCAACTGAAATTAAACAATACTCCTGACATTCAATGTAGCATAATCACTTAAAGGCGTACAAGAAAATAATTCTGCTCAGTCACAGGGAAGTAAGGGCTCTGAGAGAGAAAATAAATATTAAAGGGGATGTAACAAGAGACAAGAGGATGGAAGTGTGAGGCAACTGAACACTGAGGAGACCAATAAGACAATGAGATATAACCAAGCTTGGACAGGGGCTCGGGCCGAATGCAGACGTGTAGGATTAGGGTGGATTTCAGAGTCCAGAAGGCCTGCTGCCAAAGGTTACAGTACAGACCAACCTAGAGAAAAATAATGTTTGGACTAGAATTTGATTAAAATAGTGAGGCAAGGCCAAGTTTAATGGAGCTTTTAGACTTCGGTCCGAGTTAATCTATCAAAGGCTTGCAAGAATCTCCTTGCTTCTATTAGGAAGACAATATCACATACTGTAATTCACAGTTGGTTGGTGGCATGAACCTTTGATTTAATCTGCATTAACGGAGGTTGAAGTATATATTATCTGGTAATTTTACACATGTTTTAGACCATCTGGATTAATAAAACTGTCTCTGGGGATATCTGAGAATCGCTTGTCTAATTGTTCAACTACCAATAACTACATAAAAATCATCGGATTAATCTTTAAATGTGTCATATATTCCTTTTTAGCTCATAAATGAATAGCTACAGCACAGAGTGTGGAATAAAAATGAATGATCTTAAATCATAAAAAGCAATGCATTTTATTCTGCTAAGGGAGTATTTTACATTAAAGGAAACCACTGTGTATGAGGTCCTGCACTCTCAGTAGGAGTGCCATTTCATTCTTACTTTTTTGTGAACCTTGTCCATCATTACTATTTAAGTACAGTTTAGAGATTCGATGTTGAAAAAAAAAAAGTATGAGGGGAAAAAACGATAAAACTGAAAAAGGCAAACATTGCAGTGTTTGCTGTAACACTGAATGCACAGGGGATCGAACCCTTAACTTCCAGCAAGTACACTTGGCCCTACACAGCAAGAGTTGTTTGATAGTCATGTGCTCTGAGACTGATAGCAGACACTCAAAGACCTGAAATATCCTGATTATTTTTGCCCCTTCTGACCTAAATCTGTTTAGCGTGTTTAGTGGTGGTTCCCCACCTCTTGAAATGTGTCTTGGATTGGTTTCTTCCACCCTGTTCACGTAAACTATTACAGCAACGAAATCCATTGCAACAAGCAGGTTTGATTTTTATTTAATCCAGCAGATGTTGCAGGTTTTATGGGATGAGTCTTGGGTGCCCTTATTGTTACCCAGTGGATTAGTCATGCATAAATAGCCAAACATACAGCTTAGAAACACTATGAGCGGACTACAAAATTAGAATTTCCTTTTCAGTATTTTATTAAAAGAATATATGATTATTTGGTCAGAAAATCTAAAAAAATGGCTAAAGCGATATAAAGGTAAATGTAAAATAATTAATAAATGAGCCCTTTTCAACATATGTTGCTACAAATATTTGGTTACAATTTCATTATTTCTCTTCTGAAGCTTTTAAAGACCATTTTAATTACCATCTTGAATATAATTTAAATAAGAACATGGAAGGTATAGAATGTGTAATTGCAATCAGGAAAATCCATTAATTTGTATTATTAAAAGTACACCTTATATTCAGGGGTAGCAGAGGTGTGGGGATATATATTTGAATGGGTTTGACTTGCAAAATTCCCTTTGACAAAGCGAAAAATAGGACGTGCCATGCTTCTCTGGTATAATTTAAATCATTAATTGCCCACACACTTCAAGGCAAGGGAGTCTGTTTCACATACAGCACGCGCTTGATGCTCATTGATGGCAACAGCCATGCATGCTGTTATTTATAAAGTGCCATGCAACCCATCAGTCAAAATGCCACTCTCTCTCATTCCCCGTCCCATGATATGACATCAGAGTCATGTTGGCTGCGATTCAGTTCACAGTGGTGATGCGAAGCGACATTCAGAGTCAATCGAATGCAGAAACTGCTGCACCTTTCAAGGGTAAAGGTACCATAACGAGGTGACAGGTTTGTTTGAGGAATTAAAATGACAATTTACAGTTACAGCATGATTATACATTAGACTGCCATGAGTTACACTATAAATCTACATCTTATAGTTTTTCCTAAATACTATAGTGCTATTTATGTTCAGAGCCAGGATTAACCTTTTGGATGCCTTGTGCTAAGTCTAGGACATATGTGAGTGTGTTTGTGTCTGCTGGGGTTATTCCCTATTTGGCTCTTGTATAATCTGGTCAGGATTATATTTACATCTAAATTCATTAGGACCTGAGGAAGTCTGCTTAAAAATAATTGAGAAAAATATTTAGCATAAAATGTCATTAAGAGCGAATGAAATTTGGACCAGTTTTCATAGGTGATCATTTTCAGTGTGATGATGCACACGGGGGCATTTGGACAGGTTTGTGAGAAAATTGTTGATCGATTAAATAAATTACTCTGACACAGAAATATCTATAAATCCTTTTTAAAAAAAAAACAACAACTGGAAATTCTTGTGAAGTTTCACATAGAAAACTAAATTTCCCATGAAATTTTTCATTATCTTGTGCTTTTTCCCCCATTCATAACTGTGTTCGAGTCACGGCAGTATTCAGTTTCTGTATAAATTATATAAATCACAACACATTACATTCTGGGATGGATCTGAAGCCAAATTCCTCTTTTGATTTCTTCATCTCTTGCCTGAATTGAGTCGCTCGGTCTGTGAGGCTAGATGATAAAAGCCCCAGACTAAGCCATTGTTATCATTAAGTACCAGCTTTTGTAAACAAGGTGAGGGCCTGTCCCGAACACAAAGCAGACCCGGACACTTCATCTCAGCAGAGATGAGTACAAAAAGCACTTATAAAAGACAACAAAAAAGGCTGGGGTGATGAATCTGCTGGCATGCAGATCAGCCGTTGGCTGGAGACCCGACCAATCCACAGTGGTGGGTTGTCCTCTGAGTAGAAATGCCAATGAGGAATCAAGACAAAAAATAGTGTGAAAAGAGTAAGAAAAACAGGGAAATGTTTCACACACAGACTCGAGAGCTAAGAGATCCTAAAGGCTCAGAACAGGATCTGAAAAGATGAGAAGTCTGCTAAATTTTCTCATGCTCAATCCTCAGCTCCTAACATCACTCTGCTTTTGCCCTCAAGTTACACGAAACTAAAAATAATTTACACAAAGTCCTTCAGAACAAACTGAGAACAGTTTCCTCCGATGAACAGTTTGAAAACGTTTAACTCTTTCACCACCACTGAAAGACGCAGAAGACCTGCAGTTTTTCCTGCAGAACAACTTTCCACAAGCCTTGAAACTGCAACACTTGATACATTTAAACACTATGAAAGTAAGAAATAAGCATAAACTAAGTGCACATATATTTATGAGTGACATAATCGTTTAAAATATAATCTCCATTTTTGTAATGTTTAAGTTCAATGAAAATAATTGCAAATGTTAATTGTGTGTAGTTTTATTAATTACCACTGTGCAATTAAGGAACTCCAGGTTTGCAAATATTGATAATTTTTGGTCACTTCGTGGTCACTACATAGTCCAATTAAAGTTACTTATTCCAATGCAAGTTACAGTAGTATATGTACTCATTGCATTTGGCACTGGATACCAAAGCATACACACCAAATTTGTCATGTTTCGAATTTGAGTCTTCCTATGCGAAGCTATAACATCCACTGAAACAAATGTAGACAGACGTGTGTGCATATGTAGCATATGCAAGGGATCTAAATTAATTATGCATCTAGTTTTATTCATGATCTGATAACTCCTCCATGCTGTGTAAAAAACAATGTGGGCAACATAGTGTAACAGTGTTAAACAGCACAGCATGAAACATTTTCAGGGGAACCTATGTTACATATGACCCTGCTTAAGAAGTCTGACTGTACGGAAGACTCACTGCCTGTCTCCATTGATGACAACGAGGAACTACATTTAACATCTTTTCAAAAGGTAAATATCAGAGGCCAGTATCAAAAGATGTCTGGCCCCAAAAGAAATAGTGTGAGATGAGTGAATTGCAGAAGGAGGACCTCTGAGGGATACATTGTAATGTAAATCAAAGGGGGCTGCATCAGTGTCAAAAGCCAGCTACCAAAAAAAAATGTTTAAAAGGAAATGCTGTCTTCCGGGGGAAACCCTCGGAGATTCATACTTCTAAAGGCAGGTAACTTTCCCTTCTCTCTCCTTTTGCTTTGTTCCACCCCTCCCCAACTTTTAGATATCTCTTATTGTTTTGAAGTTACAATTTTATTACCAAAAGTATTTTTTTATACAGTGTCTTCAAGGAAGTCACGGTGGTGGTTCAGACAGCATGTATCCCTGTGTCAGAGCTGTAGCTTATGTTTGAAGCAGAAGGAGTATGGCAAATTGTCATTTTTGTATTCAAGTGACATTTTGGATACATATATATGGAATATATAAGTATCCTTAAATATTAAATATTACCTTCACTGACAGATTCCTAAAAGAAAACATCATAAGCATGCGAGTTAGTATAATCAGATTCCCAGACGAATGTATTTGTATTCTTTTCAATGCATAACACTCAAAACATTTCAAAACTATCAACAAGCCTTTCATTTAAAAAATACTTCACTACCTCCTTCAATAACTACAGAGGTTCCAGACCACTTTTATTGTGCTACAGAGAGTTATCACTTCCTCCTGCTCCCCCTCTCTTCTACAAAGCACCACGAAAGCTTTAAAGTTATCCATCTTCCATTGCGTTTAGGAAGCCAAACCCACAATGTCGTAGGACTGTCAGCAGAAAGTGGTCCTCCAAGGCGCAAAGAATACTGTGATTTAATTAGGTTCATCTACATAATTCATTTGATGGGGGATGGGGCAGCTGTAACAACAGCAATTTCTACTATAGAGGGAAAGAAGTACCTGAGAGAGACTTGTGGTGTTTCTGACAGGGGTGGTGACTCTGAGCTCTTAGTTCATGACTGTTTGAGGCTATTTTTAATTATTTCAATTATTCCATTCCATTGTAACAATGGTAAGAACTTATAAAAAGTAAAATACAAATGCATCTTTTTCTTTTCATGAAAACGCCCTAACCCTAACAACTCAACTCAATTAAAATGTCTGAAGAGCCTAATGGTGCCATTGGTTGCTAACATCAGCCATTACCCTCGCATCCATTGATTTAGTACTGGCTGCCAATAAACTGCTCCTTTCCTCTCAATCAGCAACCAAGGAAGGTGCCTACATGTCCATCTCTCGCTTGTCACCCGAGATACGTCTCCCCATGACATCAATAGAGCTTTCTTAATTGTCGCTGCGACCATTAATGAGAATTATAAAAGGCTACAGAGGGTATTTGACATTGCTAAATCTGTACAAGCGAACAGGCCACGTGGTGCTGAATGATTTTATCTTTCTGAATTGCACATCCTTAGAGCAGTGCCTATTTCTCAAAATAAATGTTTTTTGTCTATTAGTCATGCAGGACTAATGAGTGACTCACACAATCACAGAGTTATTTTTGAAGTTCATTATATTTGTGGAGATGGCATGCTGTATGACATTTAAAACATTCTTTAAAGAACACTTCATCTGGTGAGCATTAGTTTTCTTTTTAAAGCCTGCAAATGTTCAACTCTGTTTCAGTACAATGCAGACATACACACATATGCATCAATGTATATATAAATATACATAAGATTCTCATACTCATTTTGTATTTATTTCTTCCTAAAAATCTAGTAGCTTAAGATATCTTGTTAAAGTGATTTACATTGGTGTTTTATTTGACTTATAACTTAATAGATGGATTATAGTGCTAACTACCAATAAAGACTAGTGCTTGAAATGTCAAACAATGGGTTTTTAATAGAGTAGAGTTGGTAGAGGAGGGTTTAGCACCCTGGAGAGCTCCCAGTAGGAAGGTGTCGAAATTCTATAGCCCGGCCACCAGTCGATTTTCTGGGAAAGATACAACCTTGCAAACAATTCCTAAACCCTTTATCCTAAGCTAAACAAACAGTGATGGAAAGTCAATACATCCCATGCACTCCCTGCTCATGAGAACAGATGTCTGATTGGACAGTGTTGTGGTGCTATGGAGTGCTAGGATGACCAGGTGAAATCATTTAGGTTTGCAATGTTAAAGAAGGTCACGCTGGGCAAGACTGTGCATGCATTAGAGTCTACTGCTGCAAATTCAATGTGTACAATAACACAAACTCCCTAGACCCTCTTTCTGAAGATTGTAATTGTCCCTTTGTTTTCAGGTATATCATCAGTACTGTTTGTTTACAGCTGTTATGCTCTTATATGGCTATTTGAATAGCTTTTAATATCAAATAGATAATGTGATTGCAAATGGGTTTTGACCAATTTGTCTCACTTGAAATAGAAAAGTTTGTTTTCTGGATGTATTCAATGACAATAATTCAATTACACATTGGAAAATAAAACCCTGGGACATTATCATGGAATGAGTATTATATGAATGCTGTTTTAGAAGAAATAATAAGAAAAAACAACTGCAAACATGGACAGTCAGCTCAGAAACACCCTGTAATATAATCCATGCAACTGAAATAGTAAAACTGATTTATTCCTTCATTTCCCCCCCCCCAAGACTACTAAAACCATTTCAGCCTTTCTTTGTTTTATAAGAAAAATGTACAAGAAATTGACACATTACTTTCATTTTCTGTACAAACTGGAAACAAGTTACAATTGTAGATATTGTTTATTTCATTGAACTACACACAGTATTTACTTCTGTTTACAACACTGCCTAATTTTCAACTAGTGATGTATATGGGCATGCTTCAGAAATTAAATTCTCTTAACTATTGATCTCAAAATGCATGGGCTACAAAGAAGTACAAACCATTATACAGAGCGACCTCTCAGATTTATTTATAAACAATGCCACCTAGTGGTCAAACACATTTAAGCAACTCCATGTATGTTCTTGTGTTAGTATGTTTAATGTTTTTTGAGACACTTAGCAAGAAGAAAACAAACCTCTTAAATGGCATTCTATACAATTATTAAGTTGTAAATGACTCAATGATTCAAAGCTGTTTTGTCCGAGTGTATTTTCGAATTGTATGTCCCTGTGTATTCAGTCATATATTAATTTCATAGCCATTGCTGAAAAAACTAAGCACATAAAACTGACAATGAACTGGAACAAACTCATTTTCATTTTCTCCACAGGGCTTCAACAATCAAGTCCTATTTCTTTAAAATATATTTGATCCCACTCAATGATAGGAAAGAAAATTAGGCCTAGACCAAACCAAACCTTTCATCCCCTTTAAAATCGAAAAAATTAGAAAGTTGTACCCGATTACACTTTTAGGTTAAAAACCTTTCACAATGTTTCCAATATGCTGGTAGGTCAACGTTTTGCGCTGGTCTAGGCCTTTGTCACTAGCTATCTTTTGCATGCTGGCCTCACTGCCAAAAAACAAACTCATTATGAAACATGGAAAACACATTTGCAGCCATACGGTCTGATGCAAATTGAAGATTATATTAAATGAAAGTTAATATAATTAGCCACATGACAGTAAATTCCATTGGTAAATAATCTTAACAGCAAACTGCCAGAGCTTGAAATGTGTGTACTAGCCTAAAGGTGACATGAGCTAAGCAATTAAAACTGATGATATGCAAAAAGGAATTATCTAAATCAGGTGATGCCTTAACGTTCTAACACCAGAATCCTATTTTGCAGATCATGTCTTAAAACTAGATAAAAGCCTTAATTAGCATACCACTAACATTGATTCAAAAACAACACAAGGAAACAACCAAGCACCAATTACTGCCACAGATAAATACACTGTTCTACACTGGTGATTAATGAAAGGGGTAGCTCTTTAATTTCCATTCTGATGACAAAGCATTGTTTTTAAACTAAATATATTCCACCACAAATAACGGAAACATTACAGTATTTTATAGATCGTTTCCTATTAAGAGAAATAGTACATATTCTTCTTGCTGTTGAGTCCCGCCTTGCTACCCCACACACACATTAGTGTACTGAATGCAGTATAGGTCCTTTGCACATTTTTGATTCACATAAAGCGACTGAAGGACAATTCTAATAATACAAATTAATATTATTATTACTATTATAAATCAAGTGGTAAGATTCAAAACTGAAACCTGAAAACACTTTTTTTTCTTGTTACTGTTGTTTTAGATCTTAAACTACTGAAGAACTATACACATATACAATCCTTCAGAGCCTACACAATTTTGGTGGGATTTGCACTACTGGATTCTAAAACAATAATTTAGTATAAGTTCACACACTTTATTTCTGCTGATACAACAGCATTTCTAAATAACCCCCAACTGAAAATATGCAGCTCCCTTTCCCTTGGACATCCTGATAATAGACGTTACAACAGGCACAGTAGTACAGAATAATAGATCATTAATGCAACATGGTAAGATATGATTACTATCTGCTAAAAATGTATTTAAAGGAATGCAACATGGGATCATCCAAGAATCTAAAGTTTGATCCAACTGCAAATTACCAGGTTATGCCCTATTGCATTTACATACTATACAGTCTCTGTTGATCTGTTATGATAATACACTTGTGCAAAGTTCTATATAGTCTTGTATGCATTTGTTATACTTGTGGAAATATATATATATATATATATATATATATATATATATATACACACACTCACCTAAAGGATTATTAGGAACACCATACTAATACTGTGTTTGACCCCCTTTCGCCTTCAGAACTGCCTTAATTCTACGTGGCATTGATTCAACAAGGTGCTGAAAGCATTCTTTAGAAATGTTGGCCCATATTGATAGGATAGCATCTTGCAGTTGATGGAGATTTGTGGGATGCACATCCAGGGCACGAAGCTCCCGTTCCACCACATCCCAAAGATGCTCTATTGGGTTGAGATCTGGTGACTGTGGGGGCCAGTTTAGTACTGTGAACTCATTGTCATGTTCAAGAAACCAATTTGAAATGATTCGACCTTTGTGACATGGTGCATTATCCTGCTGGAAGTAGCCATCAGAGGATGGGTACATGGTGGTCATAAAGGGATGGACATGGTCAGAAACAATGCTCAGGTAGGCCGTGGCATTTAAACGATGCCCAATTGGCACTAAGGGGCCTAAAGTGTGCCAAGAAAACATCCCCCACACCATTACACCACCACCACCAGCCTGCACAGTGGTAACAAGGCATGATGGATCCTTGTTCTCATTCTGTTTACGCCAAATTCTGACTCTACCATCTGAATGTCTCAACAGAAATCGAGACTCATCAGACCAGGCAACATTTTTCCAGTCTTCAACTGTCCAATTTTGGTGAGCTTGTGCAAATTGTAGCCTCTTTTTCCTATTTGTAGTGGAGATGAGTGGCACCCGGTGGGGTCTTCTGCTGTTGTAGCCCATCTGCCTCAAGGTTGTACGTGTTGTGGCTTCACAAATGCTTTGCTGCATACCTCGGTTGTAACGAGTGGTTATTTCAGTCAAAGTTGCTCTTCTATCAGCTTGAATCAGTCGGCCCATTCTCCTCTGACCTCTAGCATCAACAAGGCATTTTCGCCCACAGGACTGCCGCATACTGGATGTTTTTCCCTTTTCACACCATTCTTTGTAAACCCTAGAAATGGTTGTGCGTGAAAATCCCAGTAACTGAGCAGATTGTGAAATACTCAGACCGGCCCGTCTGGCACCAACAACCATGCCACGCTCAAAATTGCTTAAATCACCTTTCTTTCCCATTCAGACATTCAGTTTGTAGTTCAGGAGATTGTATTGACCAGGACCACACCCCTAAATGCATTGAAGCAACTGCCATGTGATTGGTTGGTTAGATAATTGCATTAATGAGAAATTGAACAGGTGTTCCTAATAATCCTTTAGGTGAGTGTATATATATATATATATATTAATAGTAGTACATACAAACAACTACTATAATTACTACTATCACTAATATTAAGAAGAAGAAGAAATCGTTACTTAAAATGCTTCCAGGCAGTGGTGTCATGACATTTTTTGTATTATGATTATACCTACATTATATTGTAGATTTGTTTAATCAATATAACTTAAATTTATGGTTTATTTGATGAATATTGTATTCTAGGGTTTCTTGTTTCATCTATGGTGAATTATTCCTTTCCAACACCAGATGGTAGTATAATACAATAAAAATCAGGTGTCCCACTGGTTATGAAATCCTAGTCTCAATCTATGATAATGGCATTCACAAATCCCTTTTTTGTCTAGCTTCATGTAGGGCTGTTTACAATAACTATTATGTGATAATCTGACATTAATGAAAGAGATCTTAACTATGAAGAATATAATTTACAGTAAATATAATGTGTTTGGTTTAAAAGGTTTAGGAGGAGTGGAGTGCCATGCAAAGGTTACTATAGAGGACTCACTCTCTCTCCGTGTGACAGTGAATATCTGATATCCAGTGACAAAAAGCACAGTCCAAGAAACCACTTCACAATCCATCACAGCATCGGAAATATTACACGAGATGAATCTTAATTGTAAATGTAACCCACATTACCGTGTTCTTTTAAACATGTTCCCAAATTCTTCTTAAACAGAAAAGATACATTAAGAGAGGTTGTGAACTTTAAAATGTTTCAATATTTATAATTAGACTCCCTTTTGCTGAGCCCCGCTGAGTAGGCTGCTCTTAGTCTAGCAAAGGACTTGAGTGTTTCTCTGTCTGGAGACCTGCAGCGAAAGGACTTCAAATGCACTGATGATTAAAGCAAACGAATGTTCTAGGGAAGCAGCAAAAGCAGTCATATGGGTCACTTCCAATGATCCGACCGATGGTTACAAAGAAAGTCGTTGCCTGAGAGTAGACTGTTTCCTTGGGGAATAACTGTAAATAGCAGGTACAGTTTCATGTGTGTTAATAGTAATGGCTTCCTCAGCTACACTCATAGAGATGTATTGGAAATGTGGTCCTTTCATCTGTCTGGTCTTTCAGCTCTATACTACTATCAGCTTGTTTTTTTTATCTTCCTGAAGCGTAAGTGGAGAGCAACTTGTGGAATCGCATGAGTCATTGCAGGTAATGGCTCATGAATTACAAATCTATTGGCACTTCACTTATGACTCCATTAACTCTACTGACCTTTTGAAAATTATCTAATCCAAAGTTTAAGATTCTTTTTAATCACCAGAAAACACTGCAGGTACACCATTTAGGTATTAACAAGCATGATTTATAATAAAACAAGTGCTGTAGATATCAATTATTTCAGCTTTGTTTCATGAATTGATAGATTTGAGCAATCTCATCAGGTTCGGTTAAGTAAAAAAAAAGAAGGACATCTCTATGGATTATGTGATCATAATTGAACATGTAGATTGTATGACATAATATATATTAAAAAGATGTAAAATGCAGGCTGGGTTCTATTGAAACTGAAATGAATGTCTAAAAATAGTAATGCAGGATTCTGAAAATAAATTCTGCTGCACATCACCACTCTGTTTGAAATGTTTCATTAACCGGCTTGACCATTTTATTCTATTGTTCCTGAAGATCTGTTAAGCATCTGAGATAAGTGTAATGCAATCACTTTGGAGATGCCAGAGAGCATCCGAGCAGGAGCGGTGTCCTCGGGGCTGCTGTCTGTCTGGGATCACAGCCGCTAGTGAGATGCCTCTCTCCAAACACTGATCTGATAGAGGATCCATCAGAGGCAAACAAAGACACAATCGTCCAGGACACGCCCTGTGCACGAATGCAAGCTGACACGTTAAAGGCACTGCAGTGCTCTTGGAACTACAAAAAAGTGCATACTTATTATTTTTTCAAATTCCTGCCAAGTACACTTCCCTATACTGCTACCCTATTAGTCTTCATCATCTTGTTTCTGGCAAATGCTTTAAATTAGTGACTCACTTCCTTTCTGTCACTGTACGAGAGTCGATTATTTACACCAAAGGTGGCATGTTTGAATATGTCAAGTGATTTAAGGAGTACATAGTTAGGCTACAAGGAATGACTCTAACTGCAAATGACACCAATTTTTTCCATTTGGCTTCTCCATGCTGGTTAGTTATGGGGCTCAGCAGCAGAAAACTGCAGGACTTTAATGATTAGTAACAGGGCCAAGAACTACTTGTCTAAGGTTCTGCCAAATGTCATAAACCAATGACATTTCACAAGCCTCTGTGACAATGTTTTCTCACTCAAGCTTTACTCCCGACTGACAAAAATATCATATGAAACTATACATTGCCCCTTAGAACTGAAAGAACAGACTCCAAAATATGATCAAGTTACACGTCTAAATATATAAAGTAATGATTTTGTGGGGTTCTCCATTTTCTCTCTCTTTTACTTCAAAATAATTTTGGTGGATACAAACAAGTCAGTGATACGAAGCTCTGTCAGATATATACACCCACTAAAGCAATAACCAAATCTAAACTTAGCCTTAAAATCACTATAGGGTACAATTTTGTCATTTGCGATTCACGGGTCATAAACCAATGTACCTACGTTTCTTCATAATTCACAGTAGACTACATTCATTAAGGCCTCTTTCTGCTACAATTTATAATCACACATATTATAATATACACATCAATGAGCTACATCACTGTGATTAAGTAACATTTGAGTTTATTGAACCCTAATCGCATAAATGTCAGACTTTAACAGTGTCTTCATGCAACGCTGAGTCATAGTGCGGGTCCCTGTACTATAAAATATTGTAGAAGTAGTTGTCATGTTCTAGATTAGCCTCAGTATAGAAAAGCCCTTCTTTAATTTAGCACATTCTGACAGAAAAAAGAATTGCTGATGCAGACAGTTCCAGATTCTCTTATAACACACTTGACCAGGAGCACCAAGGTGTGGGTGTCTTCATTCACAAAACATTGAATGTGTGATTCTGGTTGCAGCCCAGAAAATTGTCATTCACATTCATAATAATACCAGTAACCCTGACTATTTATATCACAGTCCTAGAATAACAATGGCCTCAAATCACCTGAACATTATTATTTATTTCTTGCCAGATGCCCTTCTCCAGGGCGACTTATAGGTTACACAAGCATAAACATAAAAGGTCTGCCAGCCTGCGGTTTTGACAGCACTCCCATAACTCTTAGAGACCTGGGCATTGTACAGATGACGGGTTAAGAGCTATTTGAGAAATATATCCTTCATTACCTGGCAATCTAAAGTCTTAGAAACGGGAATATAAGAAAAGCATTGAAAAGTCTGAGTAAAGAACAACAAAGGATAGATGTGGATTGGGCAACAAACACGTTCCTGCAAATTGCACTGTATAGAGAGCTGAAGCACACACTCGATGGGTGGCCAGACAAAGTATTTGTTGGTAAATACTTAACATCCGCCATGTGGTCCTATACGCACAGCACTCATTGGTCATCATCCCAACTTTCTTTAAAATATGTGGGATTGAATGCTCATACTGCAATAGAGATTTTATTCCTCGAACAGTTGCCCAAATACGTGTCTCTGGCACTCGGCTTGCGTGCGATCAAACAGGGCATGTGTTCTAACTGACTAAGTGTAACTGACATCCCTCACTGGTACTTACATATATTTCATACCCAAAGAAAACTGATGCAAAGGGCGCGTCTACGGTTCGAATATCTCCAGCAGCTACAAGAGACAAGCCTGCAGGATACAAGCTGACATGCTGGAAGGGATTGCTTTAGAGATACAACTTAAACAGCTGAAAAATTGTCAAGGTATGAATAATGAAAAGGAAAAGTACAGTCACTTTACTCAAGCAATTGGAAGAACATGCGGTGAGGTCAAAGGATGCACTGACTAACAAATAGCAAAGAAACAGCACAAGAATAAGGTACCAGTGTACTTTTTATGAAAAAGCAAAGGCTTGTTGTCATAACATGATTAGTCAGGTGGCAACACTTATTTAAAATGTCGTTTGTATTATTATTTTTGTATTAACTGATGTCACCACTCAAGTCCAAACTGAAGTTTTCCAGATCTTTGGAAACCCCATGTTGTCGATACTCATCGACTCCTCTGCTAGCTGCTTGACAGGTTTTCTAGTATTCAATAATATGATATTTCCTAGTTCAGTGAAGCCAATAGATATACTCCCAAATCCATAATTTGTCATATAAAATTAATTCAGGCAGGCTAAGAGAGAGAGAGTAGTATAAAGTGATGATTCACACAGAGGACAACACTCCCCCAACTTGTATGCGTTAATAAACCTCTCTGCTTGTGGGAGAAATCGCATACTGAGTAATTTCAGCTGTTTCGATCTGTGCTAATCCAAATTAGTAAGACATCAAAATTACAGATCTTTATTCTTAGTTACATGAATGATGTTTACACTTTTCTACAGCATATATTGCACATTATAATTGACATGATGAAAGTTCTCATTTGTATACAAAAGCACCTAATTCCTTTCTAGGCACAAGAGAGACAAGCATATATTTTTTAAACTTATAGGAGGGTGCAGGTAGTCAGATTTGTAAAACTGAAAAACTGTGAAAATGCTTACATTGGCATTACATTTAAATAATCTTCTCAAAGAACTGCTAGCTTATACATTTCCATTACATAATCTTTCTAGATTAATTACAATCACAACTACATTAAATGAAAATGATCAAATGTAAGATGTATCTCCTCGACAGAGCTGACAAAATGAAGCATGGAAAACTCAGTTCCAGGCTGTCCAGACAATGAACAGGAAATTTTCCTACGAGCCTCCTTGAAGAACCTTCAAACTTATCTGATATGATGATAAAACACAAAATGATTGCTGATTACACTTTTTTTTTCAGATAATTGCAATTGTTACTGAATAATCCTGATGCAATCATTGACTGCACTGACGTTTGACACTTTTGGAGATGGAAGAGAAAACTGAAAGTGGGAAGATGTTAAGGTCAGTATAAACGTCATATTTAAGGATTACATCCACTTTTTGAGACTGAAAAATCAGTTTCTTGGCTGAAGTGGGGAAGAAGGCTATATAAATATATGAGGCATTAAATGTTTGCAGAGAAAAATAGATTCACATTCATGCTGTTATCTGTATTTTCAAAGATATTGTAACTTTTATAATCATTCTTCCACGTATCCTTTTGATTGTACACAACAGTCTGGGTATGAGGAGTGTAGTGATCAGCATACTATAGTAGTTAATAATAATAATTAATAAGAATTTATATAAAGTGGTGAATTATTTAATCTTCTCCCTCTCCAGCTCTCTGACCCTTCAGAGACTGGTCACTGCTAGCTAGCCATAAAATGCATTAATAATGTGTGGTGTCGTCTCTGAAGTCCACAGTTCAGGGGAGTACAGACATCTTGATAGAAAGCCGTCATTCAGGAGACGGGACCTCCACCAGCTCGGCAGCAGCTTGACACTTCCTCACACAGTTGAAATCTACGATTCTACCCTGGAAGGTGTCAGTTGCATCACCACATCTCACCATCAAAGGTGACATGTCGAGAATCCACTGACAGCTACTTGATGAGCAGTCAGCAGGGGGTCAGTGTTCATGTCATCGACGAAAACTATGACAAAAGCTATTAGTCAATGACCTATTTTCAGTGACGATAACTACAACGATTAGATGCTTTCTAATTTTAGTTGACTAAAATGTGACGAAACGAAACTTTAAGTTTTGCAAGGAGGTCACATAGCTGTTTCATGGTCCAATCATAATCATGAAATGCTCAGCGCAATTCTGTCATTGGCCATTGTGCCTGAAAGAAGACATCCGAAAGACAACTACCATGCCCAGAATACATCACTATCGGCGTGTTTACATGGAGTGCGACACGCAGACTCGGTCATCGTGTTCATGTAGTGCAGCTTAAGCGCAGTTCTGCCCCCTGTTTGTTTGCTTTGTTAAATGCACCAGATTATATAAACTGCATAAAACTGTATCAGTAGTATATTTTAGGTGTCGAAGACAGCAAAACACATTATCTAAGTACAGAATGTCAGATGTTACGAGTTCTAGTAATTCGTTTACAGGAAATCTACATTACATCGAAAAACACAACCATAAGCTGAGGAATGCATTTTAAAGACACTGTAGTTTGTCCTACCTGACCAATTATGCAGAACAGATCTAATAACTAAAAAATCTTTATTTTCACAGACACTGTCCATCAAGTTAGCACATGGCCAGTCTCTGCAGGCTCATCAGACCCGGGTCAAATACCATTACATATTTGTATTTCAATTAATTGTAAACCATCTTTGTTGTTGTGATGTTCAAATGAGATGGTATTTTCAAATACAACCCATAGATTGAAATACAAAATCATTGAAATCACAGAATATCAAATACATATTTGAAGTATTTGCTAATTAGATGCCAAAACATCAAATACATTCAACTAGTAATTGTGAAACAGGATTCAATATATATATATATATATATATATATATATATATATATATATTTTTTTTTTAAATAAGATTTTGAAAAAGTATTGCAAATACAGAAAATATGTATTTGACCCAAATCTGATGCTCATATATGGTTTTGCAAGAGAAAAAAAGTCTCTTACCTGTATAATCAGATATAGACATCCAAAAATGTAAGTGAAGAAAGAAAAAGAGAAACACAATCAGAACAATTCAGACATTCATATTATGTCATAAATTCTGCATGGATCAAATGTTGGCATTATATCATTAAAGATTCAAAGTGATAATTCTTATTTGGTCAGTAAAATGTGAAGTGAATTAGCTTACTCCCTGTAATAAAAGGGGACTTTATCTATATCAATGTATATTTTAAATTAGATTAAATATCTCCAAATTGATGTACAAATAAAACACTAAAATTTAAACAAAAATACCAATGTAGACATGGGAATATGTCTCTGAAATCTAGACAAACAATCAGGAGTAAAAGACACATAGAAAATGGAAAAAAAAATTATAAATCGAAACCACAAAAATAGCTAGGGAACACAGAGACAAATAAACACATATTGTGGAATTATAAAGCCAATTAGGCAACTAATTTTGCTGTAATTGAACTATTCACTAAGGGGGTACAAAACATCACGAGGCACTAAAAAATACAATATTTTTGTGGCCACCACAGCCCAGAGAGGAATACAAAAGTGTTTTTCATTTCATACTTTTAAGATGTGTGCATTAAAGCTATAAAATGCCATGCCTGTTTGCCTCTGTTTGAGTACTTCTGTCCCCATATTGCTTCTAATATCATGGTGGAACACATCGTAAGGAATGATTAATGTACAACTAATGCATTTAATATCTCTGCCATATACCTTCCACATATGTTTCAAAGGCACTTTGGACGTTTCACTTGTGCTTGAGGAAGCTGAATGTCAAAACATCCTCTATCAACATAACTCTTATGTTTCGGTCTTCGTGCCAATGCAGTTTGGGCCCATGTTGTGGATTTCTACTAAATATGCACAAGCATAGTCCTTTCATGTGAAATAACCACCCATGGACAGAGCTTGAGCTGGCAAGTAAAGCACCCCCCACCTCAGCCAGATTGAATTTTGGTGTAAAACGTGAAACTACGTCACATTTCACCCACATCTCCACACACAATCCTGAAACCTGTCAAATGCTGACAGAAACAGTCTGGTTACAATATTTCACCATTTATCTTTGTCAGTGTAGTACTGATAAAGTCAGTTGTCAAAATCTTGTTGCAAGACCAATTTTCCTTCTGTATTTTACATATTGTATGACTTCCAGAAAGAGAAACTGTCCTTGTCCTACTCTTGTGGACAATGGCTATTATCTTTTCTGTGTGCATTTTCTAAAAATATACTTCATTTTTAGATTAGCATTTCAACTGAAATAACCAGAATAACACATTTAAATTACAAAAAACTTTTGCTTAAAGCACCTACAGTTTATATAGACATATATTCCATCGTCAAAGCCCATATCTAACGGTGTCATCCTCTGCAGTCATCACATGACTGTTAATGGAAACCAGCCATTTTAGACTATTCATTGCCTGAAAAAAAGCAGGTTGCAGAAAAGCACTAATATATGAGATTTAATGAAGGGGTTTTCTTTTCTTGTCAAATACTTTGTTGCAGTCATCCCAACACTTTTCTGAAGGATATAATATCTGAATTTCAAAAGAGAAATGAGGAAATTTATTGGAAATGTATCCAACTCTGTATCATGACTTAAAACTCTGGCATGTATACAAGGACCTGGGTGTAATGTCTAGTACACATGAACTTTGTCCATGGCTATAAACATTTATTTAAATACTGTATGCCTAAAATTAAAATACGTTAATATGTTCAAGTGACTCATGTTGACTTTCTCAGTTGAAAAAACACAAACTCTCAGTAATTAAACTATATTGCAACAAAAAATGTATTTTAATACTAAACTATACAGTAGGGCAGGTAAGTACCAAGGGTATGTGAGGTACAGTGAGGGAAAAAAGTATTTGATCCCCTGCTGATTTTGTACGTTTGCCCACTGACAAAGAAATGATCCGTCTATAATTTTAATGGTAGGTGTATTTTAACAGTGAGAGACAGAATAACAACAACAAAATCCATAAAAATGCATTTCAAAAAAGTTATAAATTGATTTGCATGTTAATGAGGGAAATAAGTATTTGATCCCCTATCAATCAGCAAGATTTCTGGCTCCCAGGTGTCTTTCATACAGGTAACGAGCTGAGATTAGGAGCACTCTCTTAAAGGGAGTGCTCCTAATCTCAGCTCGTTACCTGTATAAAAGACACCTGTCCACAGAAGCAATCAATCAATCAGATTCCAAACTCTCCACCATGGCCAAGACCAAATAGCTGTCCAAGGATGTCAGGGACAAGATTGTAGACCTACACAAGGCTGGAATGGGCTACAAGACCATCGCCAAGCAGCTTGGTGAGAAGGTGACAACAGTTGGTGCGATTATTCGCAAATGGAAGAAACACAAAATAACTGTCAGTCTCCCTCGGTCTGGGGCTCCATGCAAGATCTCACCTCGTGGAGTTTCAATGATCATGAGAACGGTGAGGAATCAGTCCAGAACTACACGGGAGGATCTTGTTCATGATCTCAAGGCAGCTGGGACCATAGTCACCAAGAAAACAATTGGTAACACTACGCCGTGAAGGACTGAAATCCTGCAGCGCCTGCAAGGTCCCCCTGCTCAAGAAAGCACATGTACAGGCCCGTCTGAAGTTTGCCAATGAACATCTGAATGATTCAGAGGAGAACTGGGTGAAAATGTTGTGGTCAGATGAGACCAAAATCGAGCTCTTTGGCATCAACTCAACTCGCCGTGTTTGGAGGAGGAGGAATGACCCCAAGAACACCATCCCCACCGTCAAACATGGAGGTAGAAACATTATGCTTTGGGGGTGTTTTTCTGCTAAGGGGACAGGACAACTGCACCGCATCAAAGGGACGATGGACAGGGCCATGTACCGTCAAATCTTGGGTGAGAACCTCCTTCCCTCAGCCAGGGCATTGAAAATGGGTCGTGGATGGGTATTCCAGCATGACAATGACCCAAAACACACAGCCAAGGCAACAAAGGAGTGGCTCAAGAAGAAGCACATTAAGGTCCTGGAGTGGCCTAGCCAGTCTTCAGATCTTAATCCCATAGAAAATCTGTGGAGGGAGCTGAAGGTTTGAGTTGCCAAATTTCAGCCTCGAAACCTTAATTTCTTGGAGAGGATCTGCAAAGAGGAGTGGGACAAAATCCCTCCTGAGATGTGTGCAAACCTGGTGGCCAACTACAAGAAACGTCTGACCTGTGATTGCCAACAAGGGTTTTGCCCCCAAGTACTAAGTCGAAGGGGTCAAATACTTATTTCCCTCATTAACATGCAAATCAATTTATAACTTTTTTGAAATGCGTTTTTCCGAATTTTCTTGTTGTTATTCTGTCTCTCACTGTTAAAATACACCTACCATTAAAATTATAGACTGATCATTTCTTTGTCAGTGGGCAAACGTACAAAATCAGCAGGGGATCAAATACTTTTTTCCCCTCACTGATTTTATATATATATATATTATATATTATATTATATATTGTGGCAGTGTGAGAGGCAAGGCTTTGGTCAGGGCGGGTCTTTCATTGAAGGAGACTATAAAACATCTCCTCCAGGACTCCAAACCCCAGAAGCCAGCAGGGCTTCTGATGGCCATAGCCCCGCCCACCACTTCCCCTATAAAAGGAAGAAGGAAGCGAACCAGTGTGTGCATGCTTGGCTGGGGGTAGCAAGGTGCACAGGAGGGCGAGGGCGAGGGCGAGGGCGAGGGCGAGGGCGAGGGCGAGGGCGAGGGCGAGGGCGAGGGCGAGCAGGAGCAGGAGCAGGAGCAGGAGCAGGAGAAAGAAGGGATAAGTTCACAGTTGACTGATTCACTGGCTTACGACCCTTTTCTGGACCTGGACCATTCTCCCTCTTGAACCCCGGACTGTCTGACAAGCTCCCACTGGTAACGAACTTTGATTACGGACTGTGACTACGAACCTGCCTTGCCCCTGTCGTGCTTCTGCTTGCCCGGTGTTCGGCTCCACCGACCCGGGCATTTACTGTTATTGTTAGTGTTTGTTTTGTAGTTAGGGATTGTTTAAGTTTAGTTAGTGCTCGGACAGAGCTAGGTTTTGTTTTGCTTTTTGACACTGTGCCTACCATTTAGGGAAGCAATAAAACAACAGCAAGCCTGTTTTGTACTCTCTGCCTGCCTTCCTACTGTGTGTTTCAAGATCAGACCCCGCCTACATACAGCCCTTTCTTGTGACGGGCCCCCCAACCCGTTACAATATATATATATATATATATATATATACACACACATACACACATATATACTCACCTAAAGGATTATTAGGAACACCTGTTCAATTTCTCATTAATACAATTATCTAACCAACCAATCACATGGCAGTTGCTTCCATGCATTTAGGGGTGTGGTCCTGGTCAAGACAATCTCCTGAATCCAAACTGAATGTCTGAATGGGAAAGAAAGGTGATTTAAGCAATTTTGAGCGTGGCATGGTTGTTGGTGCCAGACGGGCCGGTCTGAGTATTTCACAATCTGCTCAGTTACTGGGATTTTCACGCACAACCATTTCTAGGGTTTACAAAGAATGGTGTGAAAAGGGAAAAACATCCAGTATGCGGCAGTACTGTGGGCGAAAATGCCTTGTTGATGCTAGAGGTCAGAGGACAATGGGCCGACTGATTCAAGCTGATAGAAGAGAAACTTTGACTGAAATAAGCACTCGTTACAACCGAGGTATGCAGCAAAGCATTTGTGAAGCCACAACACGTACAACCTTGAGGCGGATGGGCTACAACAGCAGAAGACCCCACCGGGTACCACTCATCTCCACTACAAATAGGAAAAAGAGGCTACAATTTGCACAAGCTCACCAAAATTGGACAGTTGAAGACTGGAAAAATGTTGCCTGGTCTGATGAGTCTCGATTTCTGTTGAGACATTCAGATGATAGAGTCAGAATTTGGCGTAAACAGAATGAGAACATGGATCCATCATGCCTTGTTACCACTGTGCAGGCTGGTGGTGGTGGTGTAATGGTGTGGGGGATGTTTTCTTGGCACACTTTAGGCCCCTTAGTGCCAATTGGGCATCGTTTAAATGCCACGGCCTACCTGAGCATTGTTTCTGATCATGTCCATCCCTTTATGACCACCATGTACCCATCCTCTGATGGCTACTTCCAGCAGGATAATGCACCATGTCACAAAGGTCGAATCATTTCAAATTGGTTTCTTGAACATGACAATGAGTTCACTGTACTAAACTGGCCCCCACACTCACCAGATCTCAACCCAATAGAGCATCTTTGGGATGTGGTGGAACGGGAGCTTCGTGCCCTGGATGTGCATCCCACAAATCTCCATCAACTGCAAGATGCTATCCTATCAATATGGGCCAACATTTCTAAAGAATGCTTTCAGCACCTTGTTGAATCAATGCCACGTAGAATTAAGGCAGTTCTGAAGGCGAAAGGGGGTCAAACACAGTATTAGTATGGTGTTCTTAATAATCCTTTAGGTGAGTGTAATAATATATATACACATACACACATACACACATACACTTTTTTTTTTTTTTTAATCTCAACTGCTAAACTGAATATATGTATGGATTAGCAGCACATCTCTACTTAAAATGTAATTACACATAGCCTAGGTATGCATAAGTACATATATTAACTAATTACTTAATTAATTAATTATATCGGCAGCAGCATGTTCTTTCAGAATTAAATAAGAGACTACATTGTCAATGGTTAATATCAAATAGCAGCAAAGGTTTTATTTATATAAGAACTGTAATCTTTAGAACTGTTTACCTATACATATCACTTTATCTATTCAAGGCAACACACATTCAAATACATCCAGGATAGAAAGCACATTTTTAAGCTGAAGAAATAGATAACAAAGCCATCAACCCCTTTGTCTGTGAGACGTGTGCAATGTTATAACATTTCAAGGATCTAGGAGAGCCATGTACTATATTGCAATCTCAATATTACAAGTGAGCTGTGTTACAATTCAGTAAAAATAATGTGTCTTTTAATGGACAATTTGAACTTTACTCATAGTATTGCTTTGCACTTTTCTTTCATTGTATTCCAGCACTACTCCTGGTGTTGTAAAGATAGTACTTATTGATCATACTACACTCTTATAAATATTGTACATTGCCTTGTATTAGATATATGCTAAACAAACTAATAATTTTAAAAAATAATAACCATGTTGGAAAAACGTGTACTGGCAACATGATGTCAATCAAATAGAGCACCTCTGGGATGAACTGGAATGGGGAGTAAGGGAAGAAGATTGTTTTGAGGGAGGAATAGCTCAGTATTCCTCCAGCAGTCTATAGAAAGGATTAGAACTCATTTAGGTCAGGGGTGGGACACCACTTCATACATTGTGAAAAGTATTTTCAGTTTTTTTCTGTTGTCCCAATTTGTTATAATTGACAAAGTGAAACACAAATTAGCATAATAGATGCTTAAGATTAAAAAAGTTTTAAGTGCTTGATAATTACTGGCCCTGATGTTTGATATTCAGGGAAATCCCCAAGGCCAAAGATACCTACTTCAAATTCCTCCAGGGGACATGTAGACTAAAAGCAGAATATGCATCACATGCAACTCAAACATAATTCTAAATGCAGTTGACAACACCATTCTTGGCATGTACATTAATTTAGTGTACTGCTCAAGGCGGCAGCAAACTTTGAAATATTCCAGTTCACAGTGCGCTTTCCATTAAATACCTTGCGATCTGAGCATTTAAGCGTAGCTCGACTATTGCCATGTGTTACAGGCATCATACTATCTTGTTCTGCTAAGAGGTGGAATAATGTGCCTTTAAATAGAGTCTGATATCTGTTAATGTCAAATAAAAGGCAAATGTTGGGTCACTCCATTCATATTTGGTGTGACTAGAGTATGGCACGGTCAAATAAATATTTGGCACTGAGATGCTGCAAGACTACAGTAATTAAAGTAAATAAGAACACATGCACAATTATACAGAGGACTAATTGCAATCAGGATCAGTAAACATCTGTGGAATGACTTACTTAACCTATATAGATGTTGAACCTAAGAGAGGTTCCTTAAGACAAACACAAACCCACTTCCCAAAGAGGCATTCAGTTCCATACACTTGAGCGCATAATCTAGACCCAGCCATCTCTATAATGGATCTGCTAAAAATATCGCCAATTTGGTGCGTTTATGCAACACGAACAGCATTTCCCCCTTTTTTATTCTAGTTAAAAACAGATTAGGTCTAGATTAATGTAATGTTTTGTTTATTTGTTTGCTTTGGATAAAAAAAGTTAACCTTTTTGTTGTAGGATTCTTATATAAATTAATAAGAAAGGCTACATAAATCATATTCTGAAGCATAAAACTTTGAATGCAAACCTGTAGTTTCAAAAACGTATCTTATGAAAATAGAAGATACCTTACGGCCCTCTGTATACAAGCAGGGAAAACTGCTACAGCGTGAAATACTATTTTTGCACTGGGTTATCCTTTAACAGCAGTTTGTGTATTCAAACCCTGTACACACGGAGACAAGTATGTCATTAATGAAATAATTGTGTTAATCATTAGGTTTAAAAAGATGTATACTACATTCAAACTACTTATCTAGTGGCACTTTTCCGTATTCTCTCTACATCCTTTTCCAGGTCTCAACTATGACAAGAAGCCCCCAGCTCACCTATTCAAATTTCGCTCAGTCAGCTTGTTCCTGAGGCTGCAACCAAAAATAGTGTACATCAGTGAAATAACACTCTCAATAACAGGTTTTGTTCACCAAAAGGATACAGCCATCTCACTTTCCAGTCCAAAATGACCCACTTTAAGAAGCGAAACTATGTGTGGGTGCTTTAAAAATGAGTAGGTAGTGTACAATGACTATCATCAAATCAAATCACAATTACTGTAATTGGTATGATACAAAGAACAAGCAGTAATTCGAGCCAGAGCAAGAAGTGGACATGGTCAACGAACAGCAGTTTATGTCTATTGTGAAGAGTACTGATTTGTTGTCCACCTCATTAACATTAAGTAACTAAACATTTCTAGATACTAAAGTGTAAATCTTTAAAAGAATATAAAACATTCACAAATGTGTACCTGTTATAAAGTAATAATATTGTTTATTTGACTTGATTCATGATGGGATACTTGTTCATATAAACAAATAAAATAAAAACATGCCAAACTTAAGACGTTGTAATTATTCAAAACTACATTAAAGAAATAGATATATTATTAATTATAAATCAATTACGAGAAATCAGGCAATCACAGAGCAGCCTTTCTAAATATTCATATACCTCTTATTTTGTGAATGTCATTTTTTGCAGAGAATTATCAGTACAAATCAAAAAAGTGTCACAGGAGGTGGCATGGGCTATTATTAATGTTATTATTAATTGCTTTATTGATTGTTTTCCAGTTTTTGCACTTTCTTTGGCATTTCACTTTGGCATGATGATTTATTCTGCTATAGTTTGGATGTCTTTTTATTATTTGTGTATATTGGTCATTCATGTGCACATTTTGTTTAGTTAAGGCCTGATTCCTGGGCACACCTGTTGCCAGTGAGGTTGTTTCCTGGCTACAGGCTTCCCTCATTGCACCTTTATTCCAGCTTACCTGATGGAATTGAATTTTAAAAGCAGGTTGCTGTGGGAGCAGGGGGCTGAACTATTGTAATGTGCACTGGACTAAGAGATTTGGACTTTTAATGCATTTGTACTTTCTAATTTTTTTTATGAATTGCCACTCATGTATTTATTGTACGTAAGAGGATTAAGAACTGGTTAATGTATAGAAAACGAAGCATAATGATAAAGGGAGCTGCCTGAAACTGGAGTGAGGGCATAAGTTGGGTTCCTCAAGGATCACTATTAGGGCCTCTGCTTTTACTAATCTATATTAATGATCTAGACTCTGGTATAGTTAGTTAATTTGTCAAATGTGCAGATGACACTAAAATAGGTGGCTCAGCAGATACAGTTTCAGCAGATACCATTTCAGCAGCACAGATTATACAAAAGGACTTCAACAATACCAAATAATGGGTTGACACAAAATGTGTACCACAAATATACAAAGGGAGGAATAGAACTAGACGTAGACTCGACACTTTGTTAATCTAGACAGTGTGGGGAAGGAATACAAAAGTCAAATAAAATGCTTGGATAACAACTATGGGAAGCACTGGAGTCAACAAAAGTCAGCATGCCTGCGATGCACTTTTAACACCTTGTTGAGTCCATGCCCCCACAAATTCTGACTGTTCTCGGGGCAAAAGGAGGAGCTACTCTCTATAAGGTCGGTGCAGCTTATAAAGTGGCCACTCAGTGTAAGTTCTCATGAAAACTTTTGAAAAAATGTCATGCTGTGTACAAGGATGAACACTTAAAGGAGCTATACTGGAGGAGCTCAGGTGAATGCTTGAAAAAGACCACAGAGGTCAGTCTTTTGGAGCATGTAGCAGTGCTGCAAACAGGGAATTAAACTGAAACTAGATCGCTTCTCAGCAGCTTTAAATCAAACACCACTCGAGTTCTGAAGGAAGGACTTGGTGTACTTGTCAAACTGTGCCGGGCTCCTCCTCATAGCTGCTATTGGGCTTTTTACCATTAAAGAGTAAAGCATTCAAATCCCCCACACATTACATCATGGAATACCAGTACCTCAAAGGATCAAGGCCATATTATATAATATATATATATATATATATATGGCAGGCTGTATTAAAATAAGCATCCCCAGAACACAGTGGAATGTTCCACTTTTCCCAAAGCACTGCTTTGCCCTCAGTATAAATACCAGCCTTCTGCATGAGTGTTCACATATGATGCCACATGATGCACAAAGCACTACTGTTTTTATCTCTATTTTGTGTTGTGTAATGGTTACGACACTTACCATTCAGAGGAAAATCCATCGTACAAGAAATACACAACTTCCAAAGGTTTTCAGTAATAGTTTCTGCACAGATTACTGGTGAACTATTACATGTAAAACTATGACACACTCTTTTCTACATATTAAATAGAGGATCAATAGAGGCTCTGTTTATTATACCCTATGCTTGTGCACACAGTTAAAGCACACTCTGCAATGCATGTTGACATGGTGACATAAATAAATTAGTAATGAAAATGAATTTAATTGAACCAGAACTTAACCAGTTTTAATTTGACCTAAAAGGCAGATCCACAACAAAATGAGAAGGATATACTAATAAATACATAAATAATAAAGAAATGGAATGAGCTCTATAAGCAGGCAAACCATACCAAAGAAAAACAAAAACTGAACCACATCTTAAAATACAGTAAAGTTAAAAGTATTTTCAATTATACATTAAAATGTGAAAGTGAGATATATATATCTCAATATATATATATATATACACACACACACACTCACCTAAAGGATTATTAGGAACACCATACTAATACTGTGTTTGACCCCCTTTCGCCTTCAGAACTGCCTTAATTCTACGTGGCATTGATTCAACAAGGTGCTGAAAGCATTCTTTAGAAATGTTGGCCCATATTGATAGGATAGCATCTTGCAGTTGATGGAGATTTGTGGGATGCACATCCAGGGCACGAAGCTCCCGTTCCACCACATCCCAAAGATGCTCTATTGGGTTGAGATCTGGTGAGTGTGGGGGCCAGTTTAGTACAGTGAACTCATTGTCATGTTCAAGAAACCAATTTGAAATGATTGGACCTTTGTGACATGGTGCATTATCCTGCTGGAAGTAGCCATCAGAGGATGGGTACATGGTGGTCATAAAGGGATGGACATGGTCAGAAACAATGCTCAGGTAGGCCGTGGCATTTAAACGATGCCCAATTGGCACTAAGGGGCCTAAAGTGTGCCAAGAAAACATCCCCCACACCATTACACCACCACCACCAGCCTGCACAGTGGTAACAAGGCATGATGGATCCATGTTCTCATTCTGTTTACGCCAAATTCTGACTTTACCATGTGAATGTCTCAACAGAAATCGAGACTCATCAGACCAGGCAACATTTTTCCAGTCTTCAACTGTCCAATTTTGGTGAGCTTGTGCAAATTGTAGCCTCTTTTTCCTATTTGTAGTGGAGATGAGTGGTACCCGGTGGGGTCTTCTGCTGTTGTAGCCCATCCGCCTCAAGGTTGTACGTGTTGTGGCTTCACAAATGCTTTGCTGCATACCTCGGTTGTAACGAGTGGTTATTTCAGTCAAAGTTGCTCTTCTATCAGCTTGAATCAGTCGGCCCATTCTCCTCTGACCTCTAGTATCAACAAGGCATTTTCGCCCACAGGACTGCCGCATACTGGATGTTTTTCCCTTTTCACACCATTCTTTGTAAACCCTAGAAATGGTTGTGCGTGAAAATCCCAGTAACTGAGCAGATTGTGAAATACTCAGACCGGCCCGTCTGGCACCAACAACCATGCCACGCTCAAAATTGTTTAAATCACCTTTCTTTCCCATTCAGACATTCAGTTTGGAGTTCAGGAGATTGTCTTGACCAGGACCACACCCCTAAATGCATGGAAGCAACTGCCATGGATTGGTTGGTTAGATAATTGCATTAATGAGAAACTGAACAGGTGTTCCTAATAATCCTTTAGGTGAGTATATATATATATATATATATATATATATATATATATATATATATATATATATATATATATATATATATATATATATATATATATATATTTTTTTTTAATCAGACAACCTTGATTTTTAAAATGAAAACTAATCAGCTGAAAACATTCTTAGATATGAAGATGATTAATACCTTAAATAATAACACTAATTGTATAATGTTTTGGACCCCTATCTTTCTGGAACACTAGATGTTTGGCATATGAACAGAGTTTTGAAATCTAAGCTCCTCTCTCGGTCTGTTTGCACACAGTTACATGATCTTGATACACTTCTGGTGCTTTAATAGTTCTGCCAGATATTCACGTCTATTATGAAAGTTAACGTTCACAGGGACTTTTAAACGTCCCTAGTCATTTGGCAGTGGCTTTTCTAATGCACAATACCTGCCAAAATTAACAAGATGGTAACATGTGTAGTGGCAGGTGCCTCCTGTGTGGGACCAGCAAAGTGTGGCAGAATTCAAATGGCGATCCAACTTAAAAAAAAAAAAAAAAAAAAAAAAAAAGTTACCATGTTACCGCACTTTATATTCGCAAACTCTGTTCTCTGTTCTCAACATCCGTTTACCCATTTCACAACTGCGTTTTAAGATTATGCACATCAAAATGTGTCTCATTTTATCTTTGTATCAACCTCTATCTAGGTCTGTTCTGCAGGCCTTTAACTCTACTTTTGAAAATATGAAAACGCAGATGATGGAAAAAACAAACTAACTCCTAAGTATTCCCAATATATCTTCACACTTTTAATACATTGTACAGGTTACATGACACTGACATGAAAACTGAATGATCTGTTCCTCTACAAAATGTGTTATTATAATAAATCTGACGTATGTATAAATCATGGAACTAATATTGATGAAACGCAGTCATTTCTATGCATAGAAGAGAGGGGAGGGCATTCATTTTAGATTCGCTTCAAAGATGTTAATCACCCAAAGCTCAGTTTATTACACTTCACTTCCCTTATGATTTATAACAGATCCCAGCTTATGTGCATGTTTGATAATGAGTTATCTTTGTCTTCATAGGGGATGGATTTAAATTATCGATCAAGCAACTTTTCCAATTAACTCTCAACAGTGCATTTTAATAATACCTTTGGGCATCAAATGTAATATATGTAATGGCTGAGATAAAAAGCATACAGACTCATATTTACATAATTCCTCAAATCGACCAATCAATTATTTTTTGGTATGGTGCCCTTCATAATGTTGAAAGATTTGGAATAATTCAAAATGTAAAAGAAACCATTAGGCACAGAGAAGAAAAAAAAAAATCAAAAACACCTATAGGATGACAGTTTGTCATAGGAGAGAATAAATCTCTGGGGTCCATGGCTTAAGGCCTAGGCCTAATGGTTGCCTGCCCTCCAGGCAATGTAGCATAAACATTAATGTGCACATCCGCACATATACATTTTTCTCAACACTGTACACATTTCTAAATGCTTTGGATTCTCTACAGACTTAATTGTGTTGAACAGAAACAGTCTGAACTCAATGAACATGATGTCTACGCGTGTCACAATCAGAGGCCTGAAGCAGTCCCTGCCACTGTAAAAAAAACGCTCAGGCACTTCCTACTCAAGAACTTGTATGTGTGGAAGGATCTTGACACAGACAGGGCAGGTGCAATTCAAGCAGCAGTATAAGATGTCTTGGCTGTCTCCATAAAAGAAGTCTGTTTAACCAGTCCTCAAACTCAAGCCCACCCAACACCAACAACATTCCTGTAATTGCACACAACCACTAACCCAAATCATAGTCACCTATGGCATTGCCTGATAGTCTGGATTACAGGGCCCGACTTGTACTCTGAGCACAGTAAGTGGATCCCAATCACTAGTTCATAGTCATTTTTATTTTAGTATGACACGTTTGCCAGACCTTAACAGAGCTGCATCTGGATTTGTTGCCAAAGGCATCTCTCACCATGAGAACTCGGTAACATGTTCCTGTAGTGAACTTGAGATGGTCCAGGAGATATTGGTGTTGAACATGACATGGGCCGGATACAAGTTATTGTTTAAAAAGAAAGGCAGACTTTTATCTCATCAAATCTTTTATTCAATTTGCCTGAAATAAACTAAATAACCTTGCAAGAAAGTTGGATGTTCCATAAATTGACAGCTAGAACTTGGGAGATATAATGCAAAAGCTAAGGTCTCGAAACCATCAGTATCATCACATTTCAGGTTAGTTATAAGCATTGTTTTTAATAGCTTCATTTCTTTTAATTGCAAGAGAAAGCTATCAAAGGAACAACTTATGTGAACCAGCACAATAACTTATTTCGCTTAATGAAACGTTAACAACCTCATTCCTCATTCCCCATCCTCGTCGACCTCATTCATTGGCCAATTGACCACAGGTCCTTTGTTTTTTTTTTACATTAAAATGTAAGAACTTACACATTACTTGTTCAGTAAAAGAAAGCTTATTTGCAGTAAAACTGCCCCTGAAAACATGTTTAACAGCGTGCCCTAAATCCAATAAGCTGACCTTAATTGTTTATTGACAGTGTAATTGAGGGAAGAACGATTTATAGTTGGCTTCCAGGAAGAAACAAAGTATTTAGTTACAAATGAAGGATTATTTTTAATCAGCAGAGATGGAAAACATGCTCCAAATAGGGCAAAATCTTTTACCCTTTAACTATAAAACCTCTGAGTTGTTTCATTTGGACTAATCTTGTACAATGACTGACTTTTAGCTGTTTGGTGAAATTTAAATCCGCTAAAATAAACAGTATCCCATAGGGTTTATCACTTCGATTTGTCTGATGCAGTCTCTTCCAAACTTTCTAAGCTTTGTGTAGTGACCAAAATAACATTTTGACCAGAAATTAAACGTTAAATGCAATGGATCACCCACGACTCCTGATGGCATAGAATACCCCATGACAGTTTTCCCTGCGTGCATATGAGAAGCCCCTGGCAAACAAGAGTTACCAATAAGTGACACAATGTACAATACGCAACTGATGGATGAGTCATATTTTTCCATTCATCCAGATCAAAATTTGGTTTCAGATTTCTGAAGTAAATGTTGATCACAGTCAAGATAAAACAGACTGACATATAGTATGTATACAACCAAGTGGTATTACACAGTATTATATAAGTAGAATGTAGAAGAAAAATAAATATATTCCCATATTCATACTGTTTTTTGTCTATTGTTTCTTTGATATTCCACTTACTGACTGTCTGCCAATAACTATAGTAACAGAGAGGAGCCCACCAGGATCATATTTACATTTGACAGTGCATCCATTTGTACTGGGTTACTTGGTGGCAATTTCACTGCCATGATTAAAATGCTTGATGTAAATAGTATAATCTTATTTCAGTTGTACATTATTTTCTATAACATCATTGTATTATAATTGAGAAGTGGGGAGCATCATAGCCTGTTGGAATATGCCAATAAATAAATAAATAATAATAATAATATTATTATTATTATTATTATTATTATTATTATTATTAATAATATAGAACCATATCTGCACAATCATGACAAGAAAAAGCACAATTTGAAATTGACTGTGGGATTAATTTATGCACAATCAATTTATATTCCATGAAATGTTGCACCCTGAAAATGGTGAACAAAAACAATGAATCCACTACTGCAAGGAAAATGTTACCATGATTACCAATTTACCAGTTGTAGTAGATCGAGTCCCCAATACTGACATTATGTAATTCAAGGTCTAAAGCATTTCCCAGTTGCTCACAACGGTCTTGTTCAAGTCCTGCACCCAATCTAACACTTCTCTCTCAAAAGCGTGTTTTCAGATGAGAAGTACAGAATGCCCCACCAGTCTTGGAGCTCAGATTGTGTCTCTCAGCTTCTTCTGTATTCTGTCAAAAGTCTCATAAGGCTGTACCGTTACTTTCACCCACTGGCAGTGTTCAGTCAGAGTTCCCACACATTACACACTCATGCAGAATACAATCGCTGAGTTTAGGCACTCGTTTCATGTTCTGTACTAGAGGGATATTGAGTGCGACCTACTTTATGAAATTGGGGCTGCCAGTGCTTTTACCATGAGTCACACCAGTATTTGGTACATGAACCCTAAAGTCCCAAAGATTTCTTCACAAAAAGAGGGCAAAACCTTTTTCAGCACTTTTTTTTTTTTTTTTAAATAATAAATAAATTTTTGGGTCAGGTAGATCTCAGGATAAAATATGTCTTACAGTCACAGTGTAGATATGAATTTGAAATTCTTATGTAGGCCATGATATTCTTAGAAGGCTAAAGGTGAATCTTTCTGGCTTGAAAATTCTCAACAAATGTATTAGTTCCGAGACAGTCATAGGTAAAATATTAAATGATAAGGACATACAATTTTGTTTCTGAGCTGGAGTGACACATAGGAAGTTCACATGAGTGCAGAATGAAGGGTTTATTTTGTGATTTACAATTGTGGGGAAAGCAACAATATGCTCTAAATTATTATTGCAGTAAATGACAGGGCCTCCCAATTGGCTAATCCCTTGCGTTATAATGCACCTATCATTTTTGGATACTGTCTACTTGCACAGTATTATGTGATGCAATTGAATAGTTACAATTCCTTCATTGTCACTGTTCAAACTCGAATGCCAACATTCAGCAATGTAACCACTTAAGAGATTGTTCGTTTAAAATGCCAATATGACGGCACCATTACGCAAATTTTCCCAATAAAACTTTCCTTAAATGTCACTACACAAGTTAATTCACACATTAGTTTCCCAGAATTTATCCAAGATGTCAGTTTTGACTGCTGTTACCCATTCATCTAACCCAAATTTGCTGACAGGATTTCAGTAGGATGCTGGCAGGATGCTACCTCTCCTACTATCCCTAAGTGATGCATTGATTGGTTAGTAGACAACACACTGGCTCCCATAATTAGAGAGCATAGCAAGAAGAAAGTTTGATGGTGCATAACCAAAATGACAAGGACTGATGCGCCATTTTTATCATTAGTATTCTTGTAGGCCCCTTAGGATTAAATGTGACGGGACACCAAGTAAGCACCAGATCCCACATATGTGCCAGGAGGAGACCTAGCAAAACCAGCTTTGGATTTATGAGTGTACAATACAGGACACTCTACAGACTTGCAGCATATATAAATCTAATTGAATTACAGCATTGATACAGATCTGAAGGTAGAATTTCTGAGAATTATAGATCAGAAACATTTTTAAAATGTATTTTCAATGTCAATGTACTCTTGAGGTTCACATCAAATCTATTTAAAAAATGGGAATTTAATAAAAGCAAGTTCAATCAGGCACTAATTTCATGGTTTGCTATAATAAAGCATCTCTAGTTATAACGACACATCATGAAAATGTAATTACAGACACTATTCTTTTCCCGTTTCAGTTCTGTCTCAACACAGGCAACAGTTCTGAATAAGGACAGCTTTTAGGAGGCGGCACAATGTGTTACTGTACAGTGACCCACTCCACAGGAAAATAGTTATGAAGACAGGCTGGACTGAATAACAAACTGGCAATATGTACACACCTTTTAAATCAAGGCAGCCGTAGACAAAAATACCACAGCTCCAGTCACAATGAGATTCCTCTGCACCTCTTGGACCTTGACAAGGGTTTCAGACAGACAAGCCAATCAAAATGGTTTCTAACACAGGTTTTGAAGCTGATGATGGAAGACAGGAAATAAAAAGGCAAAAGCCAGAAGTTTGTCTTGACATGTAATGGTGTATAAACAGCTCTAATAATGCTAAAGTCTGCAAAGGGCAACCTTGAAGAAATATTAGCTTTGTTGCCTAATACCATTTTATACCAAGCAATAAAATAGAACAAACTACTGTGCTATATAACCATCAGCTCTTTTGGAAACCATATTTATCACTGTGGGGGATTTCCAAACCAGGAATAAAAATAGGCTAGACGAAAAACAATACACTAAAACTGTAATGCATGGACTACAGTTTTAACACAGGGGCAATCCATCAGTACAATTCATAATCTCGGAGAAAGTCAGGGGATGTTGTAGAGAAAAAAAACTTATCTGCAGAAATCTGGACTAAGCTATGAGGAGAATCATAAATTAACTTCCCAATTTTAAATGTATAAATACGTTTGTGGAAACTGATATGGTTACTACACCGCCAGGAAGAGGATACAAGTTTTTACCAAATACAACAAAAACAACCTATATGGGCTATTATATCATTATAAAATAATCATCTGTCTAATTAAATGTATCTGAAATGAGAGAACATTTTCAACTACTGAATGGTCTACACCCATATGCTTTCATTGACCTTGAAAACCAGAAAAAGTCACTATATATATTATGGTTCTGAGCAGAAAGAAGAAAATCAATATCTCATCTCACTTTCCCATACTGGGCCCCAAGTTGTGCTGTTTGATCATAAAAATCATATGATTGTTCAGAGACAGTTGCAATAATGATACCATGTACCTACATATAGTTCTCCATTACATTTAATTCAGTCATATGGGACTCCATCACTTATTTTCTGTTAGTCTTTTCTTGTCATGTTAGCCCTTCAAACGAAGCTTTTCAAAAGGCCAACCTCATGATGTCCTATTAAACATTTTTATCTTGATTTACTGCTTATGACAAATCTCCTTTTAACCATATTTCCCCCCCACCACACCAATTATTTCTCTTTTCACGGATGTCAGCTGATTTCCAGTCATTAAGGAATAAGGAACCCTTCATTTCTTCAATTTTCAAAATATAAAAATCAAAATGTAATTTCTAAAACGAAGTCTGTCTGAACTCTACTAGAGACAGATGAATCATTTAAACTTATCCTGAATAGTTGGATACTATTTTTGAGGTTCTTAATAATATCTGCTCAGAAGAAAGTATTCTCCAACCTAAAAAGTATTTCAACGGATTCTCATGGTTTGCTCATTTGATGTACATTAACATATGTCATAGATATAGCTAAAAATGTGTACATGTTTCAACTAACTATAGTAATCCTTCTAGTTTCCTTCACAAGTATTTGGCAATAGATTCAAATATATTTGGTGCTTCAACATGTATAATCAACAAAGGAGACATCAGGTCCCTGCACTGAAAAGCTACATTTTGTAGATGAATAGTACAGCTTTTAACAAAACACTCCTTAAGATCTTTTTTTTCTTCCATAGGATCACACACAAAACGCAGTCGTATTAACCATGAAATCTTCAGTAATCACATGCAGGGTTATAAAACATCAGTCCTGTAAGACTATCACATGCTGGGCTGCTATAAAGCTTCCTTTGTAGTGAGACAGTTCTGCACAGTGATTGCTAAAAACTCCAGCTGAAAAGGCAAGTGGAAATCATTTAAGATAAAAAAAGATAATGACAACTTGAATGTAGTATTCAGACACAAGAGATGTTAGTATTTCCAATCTTGACAAAGTGTAATTTTAAGGAATTAAAGTTCAGGTAAGCGCCATATATGTTAAGTTTCGTTTCTTTTCATATACCGTCTTTAATTATGGCGGGGTTGAACGATTTCAGTCGAGTATCCATCACTGAAAGTTGTGGGATAGCTGTGGTAACCTTGAAATGGCAAACGTTATTATGGTACAATATTCCTATAAAAGGAAAAAGAAAAGGAGAAAGGAGGGATTTTATAACTCGCCTCATCAGAACCATGCAGGATCAATGTGTGCAAGTCGTCCCAGTTAAACCATAATAATGGGTGTAAAGAGTAACTCGGTAACAATTAACTTTATATCCGTAGACTGCTTGCATGGAGATCCTTTGCATGTTCTTCCCTATGGACACTCGCTAGAAAATTCTTCAACTCCATATAAACCATTACAATGCATATGGCTATCAAGCAACGAAAAGGCATAGAAACAGAAAACATCATTTTTACATTTGTTGATTTAATTATTTTTCATTGCCTAACAAAAATGTTAACCTGAATTGTGGGGAGGCTCGAGTGAGTCCTACCACATTTCTCCTTCGACTGCAAACAGGCTGGATCGGGTTGTTAAAATATCCCTTTTGAAATAATTAAGCGTCTACAACTGTGAGTGAGTGCTGGGGCATGAAAACATAACACTGTAAATAGTTCTACGCACAAAATGAGCAGCTGTGATCTGTGGGAGGTTAGGCCTTGTCTCAGGAATCACCGAGGTTGTAATTATCACTAAATAGAACAGGAGAGATCTGCAGGAAACAAAGCTCCGACTTGGCACAAACTTTAAGCAACTGTGATTTCCTCCGCAGAATTCAGCAACCTCATCCCATCTGAACACCGACACGAGTTTAATGGAACGGTCTAAATTAAGAAACAGTGAGATGTGACGTGTACACTCAACTTTGTTTACTTTCTCCCAAACCGCCCCCCCTAAAACAATTAGCTTTGTTAGGAAGAAACAATCTTCATCTGGTAGTTGATTGCTTCTATCCCCTAATTTCTAGGCCCTGCCATCTGACTGGAAAAGTATGTAGCTGGACGGACAGATCTCTCCAAGCAACATCCTTCTGTATGTATATATTTGAAGGAAACATGGTGTATTTATTTGATTTTCATGGGGTTTCACTGGGTGTGCAACACTGAACCACATTATACATCTTCAAGATTCTCAAGGTTAGAGCAAATCATTCTATTGAATAATATGATGTAGGATATGCCTGCCAGCAATTTTCTATAGCTCACCATCTTCAGAGCCTTTCCATAATATGATTCCTTTCTAGGGTATCAGTAAAATATTCCCATGCAAGGAATGTCTCCCAAGGAAGGATTTTTGTAAAATGTCTTCCATCAACATGCTTGACCGGTAGATTTTGGCAGAGGAATACATACGTGTAGCGTTATGTTGGGTGTATTTTGATAAGAGCATTTTGGGCTCTGAGCTGAAGCACTGATCTAAAGAAGACCTCTCCCACCCCAAAGTTATCAGATTTCCTTAGCTCATCAGCTTGGAACTGGTTTGCATCAAAGTGACAGTTTTGGGGAGGATGGCACCGAGAAGAGGCCAAATAGGTTGGAATCCTGCTATGAGATGTCTGGAGAAAGGGGCCTGTAGGTGATAAAAACTCTTTGAAGTGGACGAGAGCCGAAATCCCGACATAGAGCTACGAACCCGGGCCAACCGGCATTTCCAAAAGATGGCATGGATTGACATCAGTCATAAATCAAGCCCCCCTCCAATAGGACACTGGGGGCTGAAACCGAAATCCAATCTCAAGAACTCGGGGACCAATCACCTATTGATCTGACAGACTATAAGGAACAGCGCACTGCCTTTCTCTCTCTCTCTCTCTCTCTCACCTGAACCAGAAACTCGCTGCCACAGCTCAACCTGTAGCTCTGTTGCCAGAACCGGAACCAGAAACCAACCAAGTCTTTGCCGGCAACAGAAGAGTTAAACTGGGAGAAGGAGATTGAGCCGTACAAGAATTCTTTTAAAGGACTTTATTAAATAAAGAACTTTACAGACTGCGCTGCCCGCCTGTGCCCACCTGATCAGTGGAGTTTTACAGCTGGACAATTGACTAAGTCGACTGTATACGCAAGTGTCAGTCATTTAAATAGCTATTTGAGTCGTTAGAAACTTGACCCTTGGAACGAACAGGGCCCTGCTTTCCTCAAAGACTTCGTCTTCAAATAAGTACGGTGAGAGACCCTGCTTGCCAAGAAGATTTTGTGCACAACCTTGGAGCCTTCAAACCAGTGGAAAATCTGTTTGGAAAAGACTCTACTTTCGCGAAACCCCAACTTCCAGGTGCATCGACTGAGTGGAAGTTCTTGGACAAAGCCGAACCGGACTGCCTTTGTTCCAACCACACGGACCTCGTGCCGTGTGCTGTTATCTGAGCCCGAAGCCAGAGAGGCCTCTCTGCGACGAAGTTCAGATAAGTTTAACAGTTTGGAGTTCATGATTCATGACATTTGAGAAATCAATTAGAAATGTTAATCTGTGATTCATAACTCTAGAATGTGTAATATCATTAAGTTTTCTTAAATATAAATGTGTGTTGCATTAAACTGTTTTGTTGATAATTTTAGAAATAAAATCTGTCAACGCCGAGAAATATCTTCTCATTCCTGTTTAACTGTTTAGTCTGAAATTGACACAAGTTAATAGACATTAGATTATTGGTGGCCCTGCCTATCCTTAATCATTGAATAATAATCAGTTAAGGGAAATTGTGGTAACAAGTAATGATAGGATCTTTCTCGGCACCTAAACGTAAATGAGACTGATATATATATAACGAGAAGTTACCTGACATAAATACTAACCTGCGTAGTTATTTAATGTCTGACTAACAATACTAATGAGAGACTCACCTTCGTCTTACTAACCGGTATTGTAGTCAATGTGTTTATAACCTTTTTTGTTTAACGATTTGTGTTATCATATGCGATCTTTGATTTGGTCACGGAAGTGATTTGTCTTTGATTTGTTGATCTAGAGTTGAATTTTAATTAGTTTTTCCCTTTTTTATAATTAGTGTAGTGCTACATTTAGTCTTTGTTTTGAATAAATTTGACAATTTATATCTTTGGAATTGGTGTCTGCGTCCAATTATTACAGAAATTGAGTTCTACAAGATTCCAGGATTCGTGATAAGGTGATACTATAAATTCACTTCTTTAATGGAAATTTATAAGTGTGCCTTACGCCACATATGCTTTATATTCTATGTTTTCTATGATACTCAGTATATTCCCCATCTAACTAGGATACTCAGACTTCCCATATTTACAAACTGTCATTTAGGCTGACAATACAACATGGCTTGCAGAGATGAGCATTGTTTCCAGGAATTCGGTGCGTTACCGAGACAGCAGACAGCTCTTCAAATTGATGAGAGATGCAGCTGCCCACATGAACAAGGTAGAGAATACTGATTCTGAAATGCAAGGCCACCTTTTTATTGTGAACAATTTTTTTTTTCCTATAAAAATGCAAGGACACTTTGCAGATTGCTCCAGCTGCACTCTGAGCAGAGGATCAAAATGTTGGAAATATACAGAAATGGAAGATATCCATTTAAACAGAATTATCTAGAAACTAATTATTTAACCCAGATAGATCAGTATGCGGAACAAACGCAACATCTTTTAACAACAGGAGTAATCTGTTTCCAATGTAAAATCTAAATCCACCCTTCAATTCATGGATTTGGACAATTACCTCTTAAAATAATAACATAATTCACCAAACATCATGTATGGAAAATATCATGAATCACTGTGTTTATATAGTGTAAATGTGTTTGGAATAGATTTCTGACAGAGAGAGAGAGCGACATTAAGACTGCTTAATGATTTCTTTTTAATGCAATTTCTACTTCGGCAATCTATGTTTTCCAAATTAAATCTCTTGTGTTTTCAGTTATCTATTTTCCTAAACACAATTAATCATAAATAACATCTATTTGCGATTGCAGAAATAAAAACCACTGAGTATTGGTCATCCAAATTCTCAAATGCATTAGCAAGGCATCTTCTATACCACAATACTCACAACCACTGCCAGCTTTCTGACTTTCATTTGCCCTCTGCTTGTATCTGCTATAAATTCACAGGGTCTCATAAGAAAATAGTCCTTACACTTTGTTTATTTATTCAGCAAAACAATCTGGAGAAAATAAAAGTATAGTAGGTGAATATTTCTAATGACCCATTTCAAGTTACCAAAGCACTGCTGATTAACTTATATAAACTTCAGAGACCACACATGTAGCCTTTGGATCACTGGTGGATAAGGGACATCTGGAAACTGTATAACAATACACAAAATATATCACTGTACAGTCAATTAATTCTATATTGACAATTTCAAACCTGTACATTTAGCAAAAGTACAACTGTATATTTAGTACTACGGTCAGTAGTAATATCAGATATTCTGTATCTAAACAAGAGTCAACTCCCACTTTTCTCCCATCTTTGAGATGCAGTGTATTGTGGGATTGCAAGGCGCTTTTCTCCCCATCTATATAACAGAAAACCTACCTCATTTCATATTCAAATGCTTTTCTTTTAAAATCAACTGCATCTTTTTAACACAATGCAGTTTTATTGTATTAGAGACACTCCTCCTTAAAATGTACACATCATTATTTCAATAAACAATGATTTCTTCGAATTGTTGTGTCTATTAGCTGGTGACATGAATATTCATGAACATATATCAAGACTGAGGCCTGGACTGGTTGCAATAGACAGGTGACAAGAAATTGGCAGCAACTCAAAACATAAGAGAGCGTGTGGGTTATCATCATCATCGTAAATAGCAGAAGTTGTAATACTAATGCCACACAAGTGTTCGGAATGTAATTGTGGCAACACAATCAATAACATTAAAAATCTCTTTTCTGTTTTCCGCAGGAAGATATTCTGTACATTTTACTTAATAAATTATAAAAATACTGAACACCTCCAACACATTAGTATTACTGATATTATCCATTATGGATATTATATACTGATATTATAATGTGTTTTCCAGTGACGAGTCATCTTAGCTGCTGCTAGCTTGACTGTGTTAACTGCCCATTGTAACAATTACTCAGGAAATCCTGATTTGGAACTACAGATCTGCCTATCAGTTACGGTTTTATCCAATCCAGACAAGATGTACAATCACTGATGGGATATCCTGAGTAAACTATTTTAAATTAGGCATCACCACAGATTGATTGCAAGTGTTATTCTCTACTGTCAGTTGATTAAAAGTTTGAAATATTGTAAATATATATTACAGTGGTGGTTAGTATATTAAACAACAGTGTTCAATTGCATTTGCACAACTTCATTTCCATTTTAAGAGATCCATTAATGCCACTGGAAATTCCATTAATGTGCATCTGTCCAGGAGACTTGGATAGTTTGATCAGCTTTCCACTCTCCACTGGTCAGTAAAATTGCATACCTTTAAGGATTTTCAACCCTGATAGAGGTATGATTTCTACGATATCCTAATACACAGATTGGTACCTAAACAGAACAAATAGTGGATCTGAAACAGACCGGCAAATGACTGCTTTATTTTTCATAGGAATTGGCATACACCACTTTAATCCAAAGATAGAGAAGTACTCATTTAACAAACAAAATGAAAGATGTATTGCATCTGACTCTTTTTCTGCCCATGACTTCGGCACATTTTTGTCATTGAAGTGCTGTCAGTGGAAGGCCATGGATTGAGTGATTTAATCTGTATGAACAAAATACTTTTCCTGATGAGTGATTCAACCACACCAAGGTCCCGATAAAGTGTATTTTATATTTTTCGCTTCAAGTTGTTAAAATGTTTACAACGCTTGACAGGACAACAACCACTATGTTCCACAACAACGTGCTTCCTGAATTTGAGTTTAAACTAAAGTAAAAACTAAAAAAAGAGTAGATTGTAAATCAAGTGTAAAAACAAAAAAAAAACTGACGTAAATGCCAGTTTGTGTAATAGAATCTCATTGTAGTAATGATTTCCCAGAAGTCCTAGTATTATTGGGATCATTATTTATTTATTTATATTTCTTGTTTTTTACAATGTACTATTTCTAATCGTTGTTATTCCCTGCATAAACTAATACTTTTACTGTACATACTCCATAATAAACAATAATTATTTAATACCATTTTTATGTCACAACATTTAATATTTTAAAACAATTAATGAGGCGTCTATTCAGATATTTGTCCCCTAAGAAATACAGAGCTGTGTAGTGTCTTTCCAACCTTCTTGTTCTGCGGAAAGCTGTCACTTGGTTATTGCTTTTGGTCTAAAATGAATTAAGTAATTAACTCATCATTGATTCTCCCATCTTCTCATCTTTCCTCCATGTTTATTTTTTTCATTTTGCTGGAATTGAATTCCTACTAAGCATTCATCTAAGACTAGCAATTGCTGAAATTGTCCTCTGTTGATCCAATGAGAAGTTAGCTCTCATTCCTACTACTAAATGACCAAATATACCAGAGATGTCTACACTGCTGTGAACATATGCTCTGGAGCAGAGGGAGCACACGAGACTCCCAGCATTTTGTCTATTTGGTGGATAGAACGGAGAAGACATGGGCCTTAGAGGAGTCAAAAATCAATGTTTTAAAATATATATATATATATATATATATATATATATATACATAGATAAGCATGTATAAGAGAGAATTTAGCTCTTATGATCAATAAAATACCATGTACAGAAGTTCACCAGCTCAGCAGCGAATATATGGTTTCCTTTCAATTTTAGAGTGAAAACATATTTTCAATTCAACTCATTCATTAGATGACTGACATTTGCGAAATCTGTACCAGCTACATACCAGATGTGTACCAGCTTTAGACATTCATTAACAGCTTCAATTTTAAAATAGTCAGTTAGTAACATGGTGCTGATTCCAACAGACAGGTCATAGCTGGGAAGAACACTAATGACATTTGAAAAGGTGTGAAGTGCTTGAAAAAAAAAAATAGTGCAGTTATGAAGTCGCGATATTCCACTTCACTACACTGAGTAGTAGTATGTTCTACTACAATAATGGGATAGATGTACCAAGAAAGGGCAGTTGCAACACCAATATACCACAATAAGGGCTACAGCTAAAGAACTAAAGGAGTGTTTATTTCTTCCATCAGATACATAAACGTGTTGCAAATGAGTCAGAAACTTCCAGTGACATGTAGAAAACAAGCGCAATGGCGGTTTTATGGAAATAATTAGGCCTATTTTTTGCCACTGCTGTTGATGAATATTTAATCCTGGGCATTTCTGTAAAAATCTGCAAAAATTGGGTTTTGTATAATTTATTAAAATGAAATGTACTAAACTAAAGCAACACTTGTAAATTACAATTACAGATTTGGCACAAGAATTCATTTTGAACAAAGTTAATGGGGCAATAATATGAAGAAACTGGGTGGTGATTGCCTGCTTTTTATGTTAGGTGCTAAACAAATTACGTAGACAATGTTAACAACAGTATATACATCGTTGATTAAGTCACTATGCAATAACTGACAGATATTACAAGAGAGGAGGAGTATTTGATTATTTATTGTGTGTGTGTATATATATTATATATATACATACATGCATACACACACACACACACACACACACAGGTTAATTTGTGTAAATAAGTGCTGTGCTTTAAACTGTACTGCGGGTGCTTGAACTCACAGACTGCAGGCACAGCAAACTGCATGACAAAAGACTACTGATGCTCAGGCACGAGACACTTCAATCTCTTATTGTGAGGCTCAACAGTCATTGGTAAAAGGTGACTTTTCAAGATCACAGACTGTAATGACAATTAATCAGCCTCGAAGAACATTGCAAGATAATGGGACTCTTTCTCTTTCACACTCCAGACCTGAGTTTCCAGTGGCACCCTGGGGGTAGGTTTGTGAGCAGCCCAAGCATGAAGATCTATAGCCGAACATAAATGCGAAGAGGGAACACTCTTGTTTTCTTCCCCTTTTGTCTGCCTAACAAACTTCAGTTGTACGCTTGCTTGTACCATCCTAAACCAGAGAAGAGGAAAAAAATACTGACCACAGCTGGCTCTAGCTAGTTCTAGAAAGGGAAGTAGGGCACAGATAGGATGGGCTATAGTTCCTGTAGAAATACAAGGGATATGTATATTTTATTCCTGTTCCAGAAAACAATCACTCCTTTGGGAAATGTCAATGTTAAGGTGCAAGGGATCTTCACCTTGTTTACATTTTCTGAGAGATATTCCTGCTGTGGTAAAATGCAAATTCAAAGATAAATGCACCTTCAAAGATAGGTTTTTCATATTCAAAACCCATTAGGTTGTTTGGTTCATTTGAGCAAATTTGCTTACTTCTGCAATGTAATTTGACATTTTCTTCCACCAGATACAGAGCAAAAACCTGCATAAACAATCTGGTGAAGATGTCAAGTTAAGATATGATCACCATTGAATCTTGAACCAGGATCTCCCGAAAGTAATGTTTGAATGTAAGAATTTTCTGATATCACACGCATTCCTCCTCAGCTACCTTGTGCGTAATTAGTGGGTTTTCGTAGACAAAAAAGGCAGACTGAATGTCTAAATTGCTCTTGAGTAGAGTTTTCATTTTTATAGTTTTAATTATGAATAAGAAAAGGCAAAATTAAGATAATTGCAGTACCAGTTTAGGATATGGAATGGGGTTACTGACATACCAGTAATGAATGAATGATAGGACAGTGTAATGATTTGTCCAGGTTCAAATCCAGCTAAAATCGTATAGGTCAGTGCTGCCATCTCAGTTGAGGAGATTAAAATGCCCAACTATGCCAGAAAAATGTTGGTACCAGTCAGTAGGTTTTGTCAGATACCGAGGCCAAAACCGCTTCAGTATTTATGCAGCTGCTAGTACAATGACAGACTGCATTCAATCTTTTCCTATTTATTGAACAGAAGATTATTATTATATATTCATACATTTATTTTTATGGACACTGATTCCGTTAGAGAAAAAGTAAGATTCCGGTTGATGGAACTGAGCTATCAATGCAGTGTAACACACCTTTTCATAACTTAGCGCAATCAACTGGAATCTGTATTTTCCTGTGAGCTGAATCAGGGCTGAAGAATCTGTGAAAATAAAGTACAGATAAATCAGCGTGTGATTACTAAAACACATATATATATATATATATATAACCTAATGCAAAAAGATGCATCCATATCCTGACCTCAAAACAGAAATGTACAATAGAAGGCTTCAGTGGGCTGCAATTGTCACTCCAATCATTGTCATAGCCTATGGGATGTGTCATCAGGAGGTACAGTAGAGGGTTGAGAAATCACATGCCAGCATCGGCCCTGACAGAGAGAGCAAAGCTCTGCTTGGAGGGACATGGGATCAACATTAACAGAAGCGTGCAGCTCCACTGTGCCTTTTCCATAGCACTCCCTCCTGCAAAGCTGTGTCCACAAAATGCTTCAATTTTGCAACGTATTAAATCAAATTGGACCATTTACATTCTGTTAGGCTATGTCTGAGATTCAAATAAAACTTCCAGCCACTCAACGATTTCATATTACAAACCTGATACGTGAAGGAGGATTTTGTTGCATCTTGTATCCAACAGTAACCTGCCATTAAGCACTGAGATTGTAATGAGTGTCAAATCTTTGATTGTGTGCCAGGTGGCGTACTGTACATCAACAATCATTCGTTTGACCATGACCGAAACTAAATGAAAACAAATCGACCTTTTCAAAATGTTTCTTTTTATTTTAAGAATCTGAAATGAGTCAATGTCAATGAGACAAAGCAGAGCCACATGCTACTTTTTGCGCTGCAAGACCAGAATACCTATTGTCTATCTATCACAGCAAGCAGAGGATTTGATGCAGATGAAACATCCAATACCCTGAACCTGCAAGTGCCTAGGAAGACACAGGAGTCACTCATGAATGGAGAAGTGAAACATCTCCCAATATAGTCCCCAAGCAAAAGCAGGTCCACCTTGATGCTTGGGATGAAGGGATGATATTCAAGACTCAATTTTGTGTTTCATCCAAATACGGAACAAGATCTTGACCATTTCAGCAAAGGTTCTTCTATGAGCTCTGCCATGAACACCAGCATCATGCATCTGACTTAGTCTTGGACTTGTTATATCCTGATGAGTCTCTTGAAGATCCCTACTTGTTTCCACTTGGGACAGAATCAGCCTCCTGAACCACTTTTCTGACCACACGTTTGGATTCAACTTTCTCCTGTCCTCTTCCACAGTAACAGTAACTCCCCCGCTAACCTTGAACAGATGGACACTATTGTCAAAACTGGAACATTCATCTTCTTGGGAGGGTTTTGATAGATCTGTTTTTTGACCTTGATGACAAATAGAAGGCTAATGGCAATCCAAGAGTCCTATTAACTTCAATAATGATGTATATAAATAGCATGCCCCCTTAATTATCAAGCCGGTGATGGAGGTCAGAAGTGGAGTACAACTAGCCAAGATCTCTCTACTTCATATCTGAAGGCTATTTGGAGATAGATCTGGAGAGTGACATCACCATAACAGGCTCAAATACAGAAATCAAAGTACATCTGATTTCTACCAACTCAGCATGCATCTGGCAACAGAAGTCTAACCTTGTTTGAGCATATAGTAGGTGAAATTACATTATCTGTACTCCTGTGTCACTCAACACACATTTATAACGGTTGAAAACTGAAGTAATGTGTAGCAGACATCTCAGAAATCCATAGTCAGTCATGTGATATGTTAAGGAGGTCAAATGCCTTGCCTAAGTAAATAAGCATATCACTGAGCCTTTCTCCATAATTACACCACCAGTATTAAATATATTACTGGTTTCTAGGACTACTGAAAGTGAAAGTATTATGAATGCAAAAGCCATTAATGTACTATTATTTTGTGATTACTTGTAAAAATGAAATTGGTCACCAATTACTAAAGTTATTTTGATCTAATTGCTCCTAAGTTTGCATTTCACAGATTCTCTGGGACATTATTAGCAGGAAGTGAGATACTGGATGAAAAATGTCTTCGTTTCAGTAATGCAGTTTTCTAAATATACCAGAGCAAGACAGCCGGGCACTTCCTCTGTTGTAAGTGTTGGCTACTCAAGTGGAATCTCAGACTGATTTATAGTCATATTGACTAAGTACACCATTATCCATGAAAGCCAGCACTGCCTGTAGGCCGAGACAGAGGTGCGTTCAATAAGCAAAGTGCCACACAGCTTTTGAACAGCCTGCTTGCTAACGGTGCTCAGTATACTGTAGTTAGCCAACACTTTAAAGACTCAATGACTGACTTTAGGTAATAAATTAATGAATACTGTAGGTATATATGCATATAGCTAGCATACAAATAATTATCTGCCTAGAGAAAAAATATATAGGGGGACAAAAATCATGAGGATTGCTACCTCAGTGTTATCATACCTTTGGCAAGTTCGCGTCCCAAAACTCTTTGGACAACAGACAGCTGTTTACAAATCGGTGACTGGGAACCACTGTTTTGGGAGATTGGTGTCAAGGCTCTGAGCAGGCCATGAAGCATTTTCAATACTTTTTTAATTGAACCACCGAGTTCACACTCTGCTGTCTGACATGTTGCATTATTGTGCTGGTAGATGTAGAGGTCCTCACAATAAGATTCCATTAATGCCAGAATAATGCGATTTCAATCCATGGTGGTGCTCATGTTGTCATTTACAAAAACCTTTACAGAGCATATTTTTGCTTGTAATGCAATTTAAACAGAAAGGATGCTTGTGCTGTTACTATTGCTGCAATTGTGTGAAAGCGTAGGTAACAGCTATTTTTCCAAAACTGTGGTTTGAGATGTGTAAGCCTGTTTCAATGCCCTGAAATCAGTTTGTATTCATTCTACTGACAGTTTGCCTGCTTTTGGGACAAGTGCGAGAGAGGCATTGTTTGTCTGAATTTTAGCAAATAAATTAATAGATTTAATAGATAAATTAACATTTTTCTTTCTGGCTATTGTATTTAATCTCCTTCCTTGGTGCCATGGTAACTCGTGTGTATACTCCTTCTCTGCCCTGTTTCAGGCTCACCATTTAAAAGAACGTTGCCTTTTTCCAGATTTTCCCACGGTCCTCTGGTCCAATAAATCAAGTTCTGAAAACTGTCTACAGCTCTCTGACTAAGAGAGAAAGGTACCCCCTGTTACAAGAGGTAATAAGCTAAATAATTGAGGTAAAATAACAGAAAACAATACACTATAGTTTTCATATTTACATACATTTTTCTGCATTTAATGTTTCTTTAACTAGACTAAGACTAGACTAGTTCTAAGATATGAATATCTTATATACAGTGTAGCATAAATCTCTGACAGAGAACTGTAGCCAGAATGTTTTTATTTCACGTAATTTAAAACAATTCATTTTGCATAGATCCTCCACCTCCCACAGCTCTTTTCTACTTGCTACATACAGACGGGAGACAAATTAAAGGAAACAAAGCGTCTCGGTAAGGCTGGGCACCACAAGCTACCAGAACAGCTTCAATGCTCTTGGCACAAATTCTAGAGTCTCTGGACTCTACTGCAGGGATATACATCATTCTTCCAAAAGATATTCCCTAATTTGGGGTTTTGATGATGGTGGTGGAGAGCTCTGTCTAATACGACGCTCCAAAATCTCGCATAGGTGTTCAATTAGGTTGAGATCTGGCGGCTGCGAAGGCCATAGCATATGATTCACATCATTTTCATACAAATCACACCATTCAGTGAGCCCTTGTGCCCTGTGGATGGGGGCATTGTCATCATGGAAGTGACCACTCCCATCAGGATAGAAATGTGTCACCATAGGATAAAGGTGATCAATCAGAATAACTCTGTAATGATTTGCAGTGACCCTTCCCTCTAAGGGAAAAATGCCCCCCACAGCATAACAGAGCTTCCAGACCCCCTCACCGTAGGGGTCAAGCAGTTGGGCCTGTACCGTTCTCTTGGTGTAGCCACACATTCACTCGCCCACTTGTCCAGAACACGAGCCAGTCTTTGTGACTGAAGCTCCTGCCATTCATGCCCCAATAATGACCCCTCTTTCAAAGTCAATTAGATCCTTTCCTCTTGCCATCTTGATCCAACATCGAGGTCACCTGGGCCTGCTCAGCATTTTTATACATGCCACAGAGCATGATAGGATGTTAATTGCTTAATTGTATCATGCAGTACACCTGTTTGCAGGCATCTGCATTCGTTATGTTCCTCCACTCATTTATTCAGGTTTTTCCTTTACTTTGTCATCAGTCTCTACGATTCAGCATCTTCATGATATTTGGATTGTTTTATTATTTGTTTTGTGCTCATCGTTATTTATAGTGGTTGACTTATTTTCACAATTAATAATTCATTAAATAAAGATTTTCAGACTTTTAAGTCTTTAAAATAGGATGCCTGCCCTGTCACCTCTGATTGGATACAAAAGGTAAGATGAATGGATAGAGCTGACTAAGTACAGCAATGCAAAAGACAAGGAGTGTAATTAGAATCTTAAAAAAATATTAAGCTAGCCAGCCGTGGCATCCTTCTCTTAAGGGAATGCAAGGCTGCAGTTTTAAAAGCACCATTAAACCAGCCAGGTAGAACGCCCACCAGAAAATGTCTGAGGAGCAATAGCATTTGTATAATTTAATAACATATTTTAAAGAAGCTATGACATAAGAATAATATTTTAAGCGCTGAATAACTAAATAAAAAGCAGTTCCAGAATGAAAATGAATACATGCATCCTGTATACAGTTTCTAACTCCCTGCCAACATGGACATTGAATGATTATTAGAGATTTTATTAAAATGCAATACTAATTTATATGAAAAATTTAAATATTTGAGAAAGCTCATCAACACAGATGCTAATTTTTAATTAGTATAAAATATTTTAATAGCTGCGGTTTCCCCACAATGTTTTCTCAGTAGTTTCTAGATAAGAACCATTACACAAGACATGATTTAGCAGATATTGTACAAATTGTATTCTTTAAACTTAAATGCCACTGAGATTTCAGGAAAGCAGTGCAAGATACCGACACATTTTTAAACCCTGTGCAGATACGGAGGGGTATAAAAATACTTTTCAACAAATTAGTATGTACGTTTTTCCACAAATCCAGTCCAGTCAGTGATTTTCAGTGCAAATGATGTTCTCACATTAGGGTGTTGATCAGAAATTAAATGAATACATGGGAATTATCATATCCGAGTAATGTTGGATCAAAAGTTTATTAATCAATTTTCTTGGGTAACATGAAACACGTTTAAGACTAAGAGTACATTAGTTGGTCCAGTATTGTACACTTATTTGTCCACTATTCAAAGAAAAGTCTAAAGTCCTGCTAGCCCCACAACTTTAATTTATGGTGCATTTGGTTCCATGAATGTTGCCTCTAGTTTTTAGATCATCCATACGACACACACTTCCTCAATAGGTACACCCTGCCCCCAAATATTATTATTAAAACTCACCTTTGTTCTATGCCAAAATTAAAACTCACTTCCTCACGTCAGAAACGAGTTAGCATACCACTAAACCAGCCAATTTGAATCCTACCTAATGGTCCCCAAAAGCACTTTAACCTTTAACCTGTGCCCAGAGATAAGATTAGCCAATTTTCTGATACATTCGTCACCTCTAATGCTGCACAACTATATCCGCAAATCTATTGTTACTGAAGCCTAAACACAGCAATTAAGAGAGGATTCGAAGTAATGGAGGCATGCAGAACAAAAGCACAGGGAAGCAGCGAGGGAGCCCAGCCGCCTGCCGCACTCACCCACCTGAGGGAGCGCAGAGTTGAGCTGCCTCTGCAGGGAGTCGCGATCGTAGATCACGTCCTGGAGGTGCTGCTGAGCCAGACCCAGGCTCTCCTGCGTCTCACGTAACGTGTCCAGCAGCCGGTCACGCTCGTCCAGCATGTTGACCATCAGCTGCTCGAAATGCGAGTCCGAGTCAGAGCCGCTGCTCTGCGAGCCCCGCTGGCTCATGGGGGTGTCTTCGTTGATGGTCGGCATGACTTCACACATCATTTCTCCCTGGAATGACAAGAAGCCATGGTTATTGTACCCCTGTGTTAAAGGACTGAAGAAAATGTGTTAAGGGCACCATCACATACACTCACCTAAAGGATTATTAGGAACACCTGTTCAATTTCTCATTAATGCAATTATCTAACCAACCAATCACATGGCAGTTGCTTCAATGCATTTAGGGGTGTGGTCCATGTCAAGACAATCTCCTGAACTCCAAACTGAATGTCTGAATGGGAAAGAAAGGTGATTTAACACAGTCACCAGATCTCAACCCAATAGAGCATCTTTGGGATGTGGTGGAACGGGAGCTTCGTGCACTGGATGTGCATCCCACAAATCTCCATCAACTGCAAGATGCTATCCTATCAATATGGGCCAACATTTCTAAAGAATGCTTTCAGCACCTTGTTGAATCAATGCCACGCAGAATTAAGGCAGTTCTGAAGGCGAAAGGGGGTCAAACACAGCATTAGTATGGTGTTCCTAATAATCCTTTAGGTGAGTGTATGTCTTAATTACCATGTGTACTCATTCGACAGTTTCATATATTCTCTTATCTATTCAAATGTTTAGTTTTTCATATTCTCAATGGGATGCGGTTAGAACAAGACAATAAAATGCTGAAAAGTAAAACAAAAAAAATGGCAGAAACTCCAGTTTTATACCTTTAAGTTATACCTATTTTCTTTAACCTCTAACCAAATGACACGAAGATTGTAGCCTATTTCTGACAGATTAATTGATGCCCACTGATCTACTTTCAGGAAAATCCCTACATTTTACTGCTGGGTTGCCAAAACATGGCAAACATATACTGCCTTATTCTCGCTTGTAAACAGGACCTGCCAGTTCATAAACGTTGCTCTGCATCCCAACACTACTTCTAGCTGTGGGTCGCACTCTCCCCATATGTGTGTTCATCTGCCAACACATTGCTGCTTCTGTTTATTCAGCACATTCATCTATATCATTTTAATTTCAGTAACTGACTAATACATCCCAAAATGGGGAGCTTTAACCTTGTAAGATAAAGACTGCTTTGCATGTTTTGTCTGATAAGATACATTTCTTGGAAAATGTACAGATTTTTCATCAAACTATATGAGCCACTCAAACTGTATTCTAAGTGTGGCAGAAAGAATGACAGATGCTTTCAGAGACTGGACACTTAACAGCTATTTCACAGCTCCCATGTGAACATCTTTAACATTAAAAAGGTTCTAAGTAGTATAAATGTTTTTCCATTTTATTTTTCACTTTCATGGGAAGGAAAACAGTATTTACAACATTACTACAGAGCCCTGCCAAATGAATACAAGCACCCTCAGAAAAAGTGGAAGTGTCCAATTTGTCCACAGTACTTTGTATAAACTACATAACTATATGATTAAATAAATACTAACTACTTAAGACCACCCATAGTCTTCCAGTACTAATGGAAGTAACATAAGAATTATCTTTCATGAACACAATAGATTTAATGACCAGAGTTCATTAAAAAAAAAAAAAAAGTGAGCTGGTTTGGACTTCTGCCAACTATTACACATTGAGTGCTACTTATATCTTAAAACGTCTTTCCTCAGTATTTCAGGCCTGCAAGTCAAGGGAATAATAAAATCTGCAGCCAGATTCTTAATGGTATGAGCCTAATGGGCATACATCAATAAAGATTCTATTTTTACTTAATATCCTGTTTGCACACAGCAAAAGAACACCATAGCTTAACATTATCACATTTTACTGTAGGAACTGAAAAAGAGGCAGTTTTGAGGCAGTTTCCCAGTTTATTTCACATATTGAATAATCATTTTTCCACAACACTGGTTTTCCATTGTTCTTTTTACTAATTATTATTGCCAGTTCTAATGACAAATTAGAGTTTTAGTTGCATTTCTCACTCCTTGGTTCTTTAATATATACTATAATATGATGATGTTTGTTGTGGATTTGGAATTAGCTGTTGATATTTGATTTGTTATTTATCTTTCTTCGCTTGTTGCACTTGTTTGCATACCTACCAGTTTTCCTGTATCTGGTCAGCATGTCTTGAAACAGACATTTTTTGGCACAATTTTACTAATATGAAAATGGTTTCATACCTCAGACTACATAGGTGTATTACTACTAAAAATATCAATGCAGATAAACCAATGTCCAGCAGTTGAATGTATTTCACGATTAGAAAATCACAGCTATCTGAAATTCCTTTTGATATTACTAGGCAGCGGTAGTTTTGGCATTGTAGGTAGGACTTATTGTATGTCTATGTTTTCAATAGAAAAACTTTACTTCCATATGGTAATCCTTATTTGGTTTTGCCTGTACCAAAAACAACATCTGTCTCAATGTAATAAAGTGTTATCCACCTTCCATCATAGATGCAAAGCATGTGGGAATAAAATAATTAACATCTAACTGCAGTTCATACATTAATTTCCAACTAATGTAGCTGCTCTGAAGAAAGAAGGTTAAAGTTCAGAAATATTTTGAATCCCCTGCTATATTTACTTACCTCATCGTTACAGATATGCAATTAAAACACCCAATTTGGACATTTTACGATATTCTGACAAGTGCAAACCCTGTACAAAATTACACTGGCAGAAGTTAAATCATTAACATTAACATATTATGCCGGATTAGCAGTATGAACACATGCACAGTTTTATGGGGAAAGTGTTGAAAGCAATGCTTGACACTTGCTCTGTTTTCACACATGCATGCTAAGGGACAAATTAACTAAGATTAATTTACTTTTCATTAGCAGGTTCCATTTGCACTGTCATCTGCTGCCTTTTTAATGAACCACTTGAATTAAGACGCCTGCAGGGTTCTTGGAATTCAGGGGTTCCCTACTATGAGACAAGACATGAACAGATAAATAAAATCTATGAAACTCTGAATGAGGACGTGTTTTTTCATTCATTTTACTTACTGTATAACTTCTAATCTGGGAGCACACAATATGCCAATGATTTGAATACATTTTAAAAGACAGAAAAGCACAGACTGCCCTGGATTTCTTTAAATATTCATATATATAACTAATAGCACTTTATTACAAATGAAGTACAGTACTTTAAAGAAATTAGCCCAGCCACATGCATTTAGGTCTATAATGCCTCTGACCATTGCTGTTTTTTGCATAGGAAGTTTACATCAGGTTATCCCCCTGATTCTTTAACTCTCATAAATGTTGAGATGCTAATATTTAATCCATGATTATGTAACTTGTATCACTCACAGGTGCCCAACAGATGTTCAGTAGGTCTGCCATTCAGTTTCGCCAGAAGTGCCTTTCTAGCCTAAAACAATCAATCAATTCAACTAAATTGACCTCCACTTGGCTCCAACAAAAATGATTATCCCATGATGATGGAGTAGCCTTTTATTATACTCCTCACCTTATGAATAGTATCACAAAGAATATTTGTAAATAATTTGTTAATGATGTCAAAGTAAATTATATTTGCTGTACTCCCTTCACTTTTAGTACCTTCTGACAATAACTGTGAAGTACATCATGATGTAGTCATTGAAGGTTTGTATTCCCACCCCCTCTCTCGCCTGGTTCTCCTCTCCTATCTCAATACCATCCACACCTCAACCTCTTCTCACAGGTGTGCACCAAGGCTCTGTCCAGCACCCCCTGCTGTTCTCTCTACACACGCTCTCTGGGCCCCCTCATCACATCCCATGGTTTCTCCTAACACTTCTATGCAGATGACACACACATCTTCCTCTCTGTTCTTTTCCCTCTTCTGACCACCTCATCCCCTCTCGCATCTCTCCCTGTCTGGCTGTTATTTCCTGCTGGATGCACTGGCATCAACTCAAGCTCAACCTCTCTTAATTCTGATCTCCTCTTCCTCGCCTTATACTGATCTCTGCATCTCAATTCCCTTGGGATCTATCACACCCTCCCCCACTTCTTCTGCTAGGAATCTAGGAGTCATCCTCTCAGCTCATGGCCACGCTGACACGCACCTGCTGATTCTTCCTGAGCAACATACGTCAAATCTGACCTTTCCTCACAGACTACTCGACTCATCTGCTCACACAACCCCTGGTTCTCTCCCACCTAGATTACTGCAACTCCCTCCTGGCTTGCCTGCCTGCAACCACTACCCACCCGCTCCAGCTCATCCACAACTCTGCTGCGTGTTTGGCGTCTCTCTGCCGTGATCTGCACTTGCTACTCCACTACGTTCAACACTGACTTAACCGACCACTGTCTCAACCAGACTGCACAGAGCATGCCTAATCTCTTCTTGCACTCCATCCAGACCTCCCTGGTCCTTCTGCACCAGAGGACTAACTTTGTACACCCTCTACACTCCCCTTCCTCCAGAGTCCACTCCTTTTCAACCCCTATTTAAACTGTTTCATATCTGCATTTTCCAGCTGGAATATCTCTAACAAGCAGCATACCATATTATGCACCACGGGGTCAACTAAGGCAACTATGTCTCTGCACTATTTCCACTGGTTTAAAAATATCACACAAATAGTATACAGTAATAAGTATAAAAGTATGGAAGGAAAATGCTTTTGATAGATAATTACCCCTTGAGTGAATGCAGTGATATGTCTTTATTTGATAAACAGTAAAAACAGTGATTACTGTCTCCAGAGAGAATAGTCTTTTCACTGGAGGAGAGTGGAGAGGTTGAATGACATCGGAGAAGTCTACTGCTGCTACAATCTAACAATAACATAGTAGCATTAACCCATCTGACTTCCAAGTTGTAATTTTCCTAGAAGCCTTTAAAGGGGTACATTGCAAGAAAACAAACTTCCTGTACTTTCCTATTATCCTTTGTTGTGTAATGTACATATGAACCCAACTCATTTTGACTTCCATTACTATGAAATATGTTGTTTAACTCAGTCAGATAATCCATAACGATATGCATTCATTTACAACTTGATAAAAACAGCAAAATAGCCTACTTAACTTTCCTGTTCAGTATAAATTAAATGTATAGTAAATGTCAGATAATCTTTTCACTCTTCATCCAAAGCCCATTCTTTATAGTTTTTCAAAGTGCAATATGTCATAGAAATTGTTTTGAACAGCTGCTGGGTTTGAGGAGCTTTGTGGAACATTTTCATTATGTTGTATTTGTGCTTAGGGAATTCAATGTTTTTTTTTTTTTGTTTTTTTTTTACATTTCTCACCATCAATGACTGTAGCTGACTATTACTCAGACATAAAAAAAACTGGGGCTGATGATAATGACACGGTAAAGACTGGAATGCAAATTGTTGAGGTTCTCCACACTCACACTCCAGTCTGCTAGGCCGTAACTTGCATTGGAACTCAAAGACTAAGAGAAGTAGTACCATTTACAGAAGATCCATGTATTTGATCATTTATAAAACTTTGAGACACTGAGTCTCAGAGGGAGAAGATTGTTTCCTCATGCACAATGACATTACAGAGCCGGCACATGGGAGGTCTAAAAGAGGGGGAAGTGGATGGTGAAGCAGGTTTACTTTGCAGTGCCTTCGCCACCTATAAGCCAAGGCAGCAAGGTCATGTAAACCATCAATCGATGAAGATTTAATAAAACACAGATAAACAGATAGAACAGCATTAAACCAAGCTCAGATCTGATTTGCAGCGACCCAGAAGGGTCACCAAGATATTATTTCAATGGCAAACCTGTAAATGTCTTTAATTTTCTCATGCAAATCCTGCTAAATTGATAAATATAGCTACACACACATATATCCTCCTCCATATTACTCCCTCTTTAGCTAATAATATATAAATCCATATGCATCTGTACATACATATGTATACAGTATCCTTCAAATGTATTATTTCCCAAGATTAAAAAGTGTGTGTACATTATATATGAGAGAGACACAGAGAGATAATGTTATATAATATCAACTGCACACAACCATCTGAGCACCAGGTACTGTTTAGTATGTATACATTTTTCTGTTGTTCACTATTGTGCAGTTTTTTTTTTTCATATAGTATAACATTTTAACTTCAGTGCTTTAAAAATATGATAAATATTCCAACAGACTGCATAGTGTGATTTAGTCTTTTTTGTTAGGTTTTAGGATCCTGGAGAGAATTTAAAAATAAATAAATTATATATATATATATATATATATATATATATATATATAATGTTTGTTTTTTCAGGATGTTTAAAATGCTAATATATATATATATATATATATATATATATATATATATATATATATATATATATATATATATATATATTGCATTTTAAACATCCTGAAAAAAAAAAAAAAAATTAATTGCACATATTCATTTTTTATAGTCAAATTCAGTTCAAGATGTTACAGGTTCCTCCTTCCAAATATCCATCATTTACCATTCTAAAACCGTTGCCTTGCTTCATTTTGCAGAAATTATTGCTCCTATTATTTTTATTTTTTTTATCCTTTTAATTTGTTAGTGTTTCACAATATATGCTTCCCTGACTAATACCTATGTGGTGAGGGAGAAACCAATCAAACTATTAGTAACGCCCAGGTGGAAAACATTTAAGACATGGGTAATTTCATGTTAATGCTCTAATTATTCAATTTGCACACGTACATGCACACATACGTGTGTGTGTTTGTGTAGTACAGTAACTGTGCGCACCCATGGACAATATACATTCATACACATGCCAATATGATCTTCAGCTACACACAAGCAGAATTAGGAGCGGCACAAAGCCACTTCTGCACGCCAATTCCTATGTGCGTGTGCGTGTGCGTGTGCGTGTGTGTGTGTGTGTGTGTAAAAGTATATCACGTCCATGCCTCCTGTTCTGCTTTTCAGAAGTACTACCATCTCTGAGCTATATCGCTAATTGAGGAAAATCCTTGGCTATTGTCTCAGTTGCATTACATCATGCTGCTCCCTCCCTCCCCTTTAACTCCTCTTAATTTCTAAAGGCACGCTTTGTATTTGATTTTAAATAAATTATAGTGCACATGCACACAGATACATCCGACAATGAAATTGGGTTTGATTTTGACACAAATGTGCATTCACACAAGCACCACCCCTATGCTCCACCACCTTGCTTGCACATCTGTAAGAAGTTTCCTTTACGACTGTACCAGGCTGGCACTCATCACCTTGCAGGTAAACTGACAAGAGGGCTTGCATTTCCAGCATGCAGACAGGATTGGATGGGTAAGGGGATCACGATTGTATTTGCTTTTTCGTTACAATGACAATAACCAATACTTACAGTGTCTTCTTAAGCGTCCGCTCCCCCAGTAGATCAATGACAACCGCAGTCTCCGGAATCACACAGCTGCCCACTCCGGGACCATCTGCGCCCAATCCTGCAAGAAAGCCTCACTGCAACACCCCTGCCATGCAAAAGCCAACACTTCGGGGATAAATCTCAGATCCGCCGCTGACATTGTTCAAAACTTGCAATTGCCCGGCTTATGGGTGACATTTTGTGCTCAAAAATTGGCCATGGCTAAAAAAAAAAAAAAAATGGCATGTTACAATTTCTGCTTTGAGGAGCAGCAGAGCCCGGTGCAGACCATTGCTGGCACTGAAGGAGGGGAGATGCATCTTAAAGTTGCAGCTGTGCATTTTCAACAGCCCGGTGGAAACGTGGATCTGCCACCAGATTATCCCGAGATGATGTGTGAACCCGGGTCTGGCTTGAGATGTCTCCTCTTGCTGCTATAGCTTTGTGAACACGGGGGAATCAAATAATTAGCTGCGCCTCTGCAAAGAAACATATGCACCTGAATGTGTATAGTATCATTATATTGTTCCAGCTAATTTTAAACAAGGTAGTGCATGCTATATGTCTGCAGAAGAGGCATGTGGACTTTCCACTGTTTTGCTAAACACAGAACCATTTCGTAACGGTTGTAGTATTTCCACACTGGCAATGGCATTCATAAAAAATCCTATTAAAATACCACCTGCCCACCTACCTTTTCGGATCTCCCCCGCTGAAGTAATGGTCTCCACCAGTTTCTAAATACATTCTGAAGTAATCACGTCTGCTCTCCCAATTAGGGTTAGATTTCCCTGGATGTCTTGTGATTTTTACTCCAAGGCTTTTGAAGCTCCAGCAGTGAAATGTTTGTACAATAGACACACAAGTCTCCATTGTCAGATCTAGGGATCATTTGAGAACTTCATCATAATCCATCTGAGGATTTGATTCCCAGGTAACCAGTGATTAGGCAGTTGATTGTGACCATCTGTGGACAAAAAACACTTCATGCAGAAGACAAGAAAAGGGCCAGGACTGTGGCAGCACACCTTGAGGCCAAATCCATTTCTGGGCGTGGCAGGGCTTCTTCTTATTGTATCACAAAAGACACCCTGTGTGGGTCCTCGAAACCAACACATTATTATTATTATTATTATTATTATTATTATTATTATTATTATTATTATTATTATTATTATTAAGAATAAGTTCAGAGCCAGTGTATATTTTAATAGCTTTATGCTTGCGAAATATTAAATCACAGAGGTAACTTTTATTTGTATTATTATTATTATTTTAATTAACCTCTGCTCCAACACAATGCTGTATGCATGCATGATATATACTCTTCTCATTATAACTTAATTTGACTCTCTGTGTGTATTCAATATCTTGGTACAGACACCTGGGTCCCCCTCCCTCCAGCAGGCAGGAGTTGATGTCAGTGCTGCCTGATCCCTGAGAAGTTCCTCGCATGCTTATCTTCCCACTGCAGGGCTTTACTTGCATATTTCCACAACTAGCATCTCTAATATGCAAATACACAAATCTGAAATGTTTGGCATACTGAATGACCAGAAAACCATCACTCTGCTGTCTTCATTTACAGCCTCTCCGACTGATCAAAGGGCTGTCAGCTTTATTTTATGTCTTGGTGGTTTGGGTAGTTCTTTAATTATCATGCTAATTTGAATGGTGTTATTTTCCCATTACACCTATACAGTATGTGTCATGTGTAAATTAGGCCCGTATGCTCTAATTCTGATTTATTGCATGATGTTCAGGGGAAAAGAGGGACTGTAAATCAGCAACAATAAAATACTTTTTTAATACAAAGAAGGAATCTATCCAATGAAAGACCAGCAGTTCGAGTTTATATTGCAGGGATATGTGTAGCAGTTTCAAGATATTGTAAACTTTATAATGAAATGAGATCAAAATAAGAAAGTGAAACTACTTACTATAGTGTGTCTCAATGGATATACCAGTGTAGTAAGGCTGTGCTCCAGCTTGTGACATACTAGGACTACTAATACTATTAATTCCTTCATGAATAGCTCTATAACATGGAAATAAGTTTCAGATCTTTCAAAATATCTGACCACAGTTTAGCCCCTCAAACCTAATAAAGAATTGGCTGTGTTTCCACATTAATTATATATTTTGAGGTGACACCCTGGCAGCAGCTGCTGAAGAGCACATAATGAGCCATAACGAATATTTTAAGAAAGTTATCATTTTATACCTGAATCCAGTGAATCCAGAGCCAGCCTGGAAATGTAGTGTTTTAGCAAAAAAGTATCAGAATATTAGGTATTAGATCAGTAAATTGCCGAAGAACTATGTGTACTGCCTTCTACAGGTAGATATTCATCTTCAGTATCAAAGAGAATATTATTATTATTATTATTTTATTAATATTATTTTATTTCTTGGCAGATGCCCTTATCCAGGGCGACTTACAATGGACATTATATCCTATTTAAATTATTTACATGGTGGTGCACTTTCTGAAGTTCAGTCACTTCCAGATTTAGAGCCATCTAACCACAGTGAAAGCACAAGCTGTCCTCAGGATATTTAACATGGATGGGGGGGCAGGATGCAGTGTCCCTGCAACATTTTCACATGCCCAACTGTAAAAATACATAATAGAAAATTAGAATACACCAGAGATTTTTAGCCTGTCCACCAATATTTAAAGATGTGTGCAGATTCCTCTACAGTGATGCTGCATTTTAAATGGCATTTTACAACAAATGTACTGTGTACTTTTTATTATTAGGTTCACAACTTACTCAGCAAACATGAGTATCTCCTTTATATGATTAGCTGTTACAAGAAAGTCCTGAAATTCCAAACAAAAATACACTTCTTATTTTCTTGTAATGTTATTATTTAGTTCTTGGCAGACACCCTTTTACTCAGGTCACTGCAGTATATATTTTGTTCTTGTGTGTGCAGAATAGCAGTATTCAAACGTCTTTCCTTATTGAGGAGTGAAAAATCATATTGGAAAATACATTTCTGGAAATCCCATACAGTGGAATAAAATAAGAAAGCTGCTGTTTCAATATTACACAGAAACAATATGTTGCCCATGTCAAATCTCTTACAGTGTGATTGTTCAGTGAATCCCGGGTCACTCCTTTGGAGAAACAGTTGCAGTCGGCAGATAAGGCAGCTGTGGATGTGATTTGACCCAGCAGGTATAGGTGGTTGGGAGGTCTTTCCATTGATCCACACTCTGCTGTTCAAGACCCGTGTCTTTGACTCAACTTTCTGCTGATGCTTTGTATAAGTGGGTGACTTTGTTTAAGGTCATATGCTATTACAGAGAAATAAAGAAAACATACATTTAAAAAATATTCTCTGAAGAACAAAATCAGAAGTATCCTGCCTGGAGCTCAATCATTTTAAGAGGAATTAACATATTACAAAAATAAAAATATTACATATTGTTAAATAGATGGGGTTTTTTTCCCTTAGTAAATGTAGTTACTAAACCAAGATGCTTCTTTTGAGTGTACACAGCTGGTGAGTTTAAGTCAATTATACAAGTGCAGCTGAGAGCAAATGTCGCTTTTAACTGAACTAGTCAACAAATATAATTACATATTTTGATTTAAAAAAAAATAATGATAATATATATATATATATATATATATATATATATATATATATATATATGGGGAATGTACATGCATTTATTTATGTAAAAAAAAAGAGATGGGGGCAAGCAAGTTTACAGAAGAACACTATATAAACTCCCTTCAGGACTGAGTTTGGCTTTATTAGAGGACTGATTCACAGGCATGATGGGAAGTGCTTCTCCTGCTCTCTCGGGTCCCTGTGCTCTACCTCGTGGTGGCTCAAGGTGACTCACAGACGCACCTTTCAGATAACAAGCCTTCCTGTTGCTGTGGACACTCCCACAGTCACCCAGCACGGTGCGCTGCTTCACAGCTCTGTACGTGTGGCTGTGCCTGAATATTCAGTCAGATTAATTCATCTAAATGATGTCTCCTGCAAAAACAGCAGAGACTATATTCACATTACTCATATTGCTTTCATTAAGCAAAACAAAAAAAGAACCTTACATCCCAGGGCAACCTGAGCTGAATACAAATGCTACTTTGTTATTATAATGAATTATTTTTTGTGTCTTCTTTTCCCATTTCTACCTGTAAATAGTTGGGGTCAAGCTACAATGTACAAATTAAATGTCACAGCTGGGTGGCTCAGATTGCCAGCTTTGTTAAGAAAGTTGCTTTATACCTAGAGTGTAAGAACCCTCAATGAAGGCATCTAATGGATTTAATGACTGAAAAAAGTTTAGCATCCAGAAAATGTGGATTTGTTTATGACATACAATCTTCAGTTAAAGATGAATATTTGCATATTCTTTGCTGAACTTGGGGCAGGCAAACCTTTTATTCCTTTTCACAAAAATATGTACAGCGCAGTTAATGTACTTAGTTCTTGTGTAACTTAATTGCATAACAAGGATTTACACTATCTCATTATGCTTCAAAAGTAACACCATAGAGGCCACATATATAAAAAGTGTTTCATGGCTTTCAATAAACAACACTGGAGGTTTGTTTCAGTCAGTTAAATGCGATTTTCCTCTTTATTTCCACAGAGAAGAGTTCAAGAAATTGTTATTATGTTTTAAATGATTTTGGAGAAACTAGAAGGCATTTTTAAATTATAATTCTTCTGGGTATTCAACAAAATATGTGTTCCTGTAGAAAAGAAAACACATTTTTCAGATATATCAGATGCTTACATATAAAATGAATTCTTAATTTATCAAACGAATACAGAAGTACAAAATGAACCAGCTTCAAACTACCCAGATGCGCTTCTAGAAAGAAATGTTATTGATATATATACACTTATATACATTTTTTGTGGAATTACTAAAGACAGGGGATGGATAAGTAATAATACATTATACATACATCAACCAAACCAAAATAATTTCACACTCAGTTTGCAAGAATGAATAAATTCAATTAAAGAATTCTTGAATTCAAATGAATGAATGTCACTTTTAATACATTTTACAAATCTCTAGTGGTGGCAGATTCAGTATAAAGGAGACATAATATAATTTTCATTTTACAAAGTACTGTTACCTCTTTGAAAATGTCACATTCTTATATCACATCTCAGAAACATTCAACACTGTACATTTTATGATAACCTAAACTGTAAAGTATCTTGAAGAAATAAATAGCAGAGTTCTCCTAAACTTAGTGTTGAGGTTTTGCTCCAGCACTTCAAATTATAGTCTATGCAGAATGATGGACATATGGAAATGTCATCCATCAGTGAATTCTATGCACCAGTTGCTCACTCCATAATTATGCCTTGTATTACTGAAAGATTAATTCCTGCATCTATAATGTTTTACCTTTTTAATAATGCTTTGATATCCTCTGAAAACAATCCAGTCTCAATCCATTCATCATTACCGTGAATGTAGTCAAATGTAGTCAGGCCTTGATTATCTTGCTGCATCACATCTGCTCCTGTGGGGGAAAAAGAGTATATTTAATCAATAGGCAAAACATAAAGAGAGTTCTATCCTACTTTAATATTAGAATTATTTAAGGATAAAATCAGAAAGGCTTGCATACATAAAAAAGACATAAATCCAAACAAACTATGACTGCTGCTGCTAACATTTTGAAACATTCTGGAGTTCTGGAAAGGGCAATACATAAAAAAGGATTTCTAAAGTAGGTGCATGAGATGAAAGTGAGCATCTGAAGAAAGTAGTGCCTAGCTTGGAATATACAACATACATAAAGTAACAGACATAGATTTCCTTTGAGCATAGCTATATATGTTATTGGTGTAATTAAACTTTAATTGGTGTTTCAAAGGGAATAACTGAATAAATTATAATGTATCACCTAGGTAGACACATTTTAAGAAGGGACCCTTGATGCAGATAATCCAATTTGATTCTAAAAAGGTCAACATACTGACATATTGCATGTATGATTAGATATAATGTTTTCCCTTAGGACATGCAAATGAATACAGTAAATCCATATGTATAAATCACTTACTGCAACTTGTAACACTGATGTTTTTAGAAGAAACATTTTCAAAGGCTCTGTACACATGCTAGGAAGGTGTCCTCTCCAGATCAAAGTAAATGTAAAATAAATAATTATATATATATATATATATATATATATATATATATATATATATATATATATATATATATATATATATATAACACAAACAGTATTATATACATAAAACATATTATGTAAATGTTAAAGAAAACTCCCCTTAGATCTAAAATCATGGTTTAATGCATCATTATATGATGTAATAGTGTATAAGTAAGATGCATGCTACTCTTCCAGATCACTTCTGTCATATAAACAACTTTAAAAAATTTAAAATTTAAAAACATACCCAATACTGGTGAATGCTTCTTGTGTAAACTGTAAACTGTCACCCTGGATAAGGGTGTCTGCTAAAACAAATTATAATAATAAAGCAATTTATCACAATTGGTTTCATTCAAATCACAACACAAATTGTATCTGCTGCACTGCATACGTTTTTATCTTCTTATAAGATACTAGTTCATGTTTTTTTTTTTGATACATTGTGGAACTGTAAAGTGGCTCTTGTTTCATCGTAAGATTACAAAGATTTACTCAGCCGTAGTCAGGGGTATTCCAATCTGCTGCAGGGTGAATGGATTACATAAGTATCTGAACCCAGATAAATCTTCAATCAAACATGAGGGTATAATATTATTATAGTTTTTTGGCCTGATAATGCTGAGCTTATTTGATGCCTTTACAATTGCAGAGCTGGCAGACCTCGTAAACACTCAACAGAGAGTATCTTGGGATGCTGGAAAACAACATGTTAACACTAAAAATAAACACATTTTTGGGGGTCATTATGTATTGCTGTCATAGCTGAAGTTTCCATGTGTGTTTTAATTCTACTTGAGACATATTGCTTGAGTTCAGCTGTCCATGCAATACTATGCAAATGAAGAGGAAATGGGTCTATGAAAGAGCCATGCATCCATTTCTCATACTGTTTCTCCAGACATTTCACTCAAAAACAGGGTTTATGAGTTTATATGAGAGAATCTCAAGAGGAAATGTACAGTGGACACGTACCATAGCATCTGATTGAAGCTATTTAAAGGACAGTGTTAAATTGATGTCAAGCTATGATTTGTAAATGTCTCCTCCAATTTGTTTTTGCATTATTCCAGGATTTCTGTACCGTTCGTCATGAAGTAAACAGGCCCCGTGAAGATTAGACACACAGGTTGCACAGAGTGTGGCACTCATTGACTTTGTTAACCTCGGCGCTTGGCCCAGCAGCAACGCCAACAACTCATTCAAATCAGGCCGGAGTGCCGAGAGATGTAATGCGCTGTGAGAAACAAGAGACACCCAATTAATCACTACAGTACATTTACAATCAGATCCCATTATGCAGCGTTACTTCTGCACTTTGACACCTCCACATGATGTTGTCTTTTAGGGCACTGAGCCATGAAGAGGAACAGGTCAGGGGCGTGCAGAATCCAAGTGATCTCAGCAAACAGCATCTCAGACATTTATTACAGGTCTGGACAGCTTTCCTACAGACACACTATTTCTCCGCTTGCAACCAGCACAATTAATATGCCTCCTTGTATTGTGTGCTTTCTTCCGGAAGAAACACATTCGTGATGAAAATGGAGCTCCTGCCAAAGCAAATGTGTGTCCTTGACAATATGCTGTAAGCTGTTTTTTTTTTTTTTTTTTTTTGCTTCTGTGATTTGTAGCATTTTCCATTTTTCAGGATTTGTCTGCATTTGTGCATATTTGTAATGAAATAGGGAAAATAAAGAATGATACATGAATGCAGCATGTTAAAACTGATTACATGAATTATGAATATAAAGACAAAAAATGTGCATGTAAGCTGTAGTGATGCAGAATTCGATCTGAACACCAACCAACTCAAACGATAGCATTCAAATCTGTTATTGTCAAAGGATTAAGCTAAGGCTTCTGACCTAAAAATCAGAAACATACATCCATATTCCAAAGCTTCTGAAGGACCATTTGTGACATATGTGGTCTAGTGCCTTGGTAAAAAAAAACAGATGTACAGAAATTACAGCACATGATTCAGCGATTGCAACCGTTTAAAATGAAAGTTAATAACATGGATTTGTCATCAAACAGACCATATTTAATTGTTGTTGTTGATGATGTTATAAAATAAATCAATATTCACACATTTGCAGTCCTTTCCGTAGTCTTTCAACTATTTTGATATATTGTTTTGCATTCAGTGGTCTCTGTAGAGTGCTGTGGAAATAAATCAAGTGAGAACAAATATTTTTAAAAATGATATATGTATATATTAAAAATAAATAGCCCACTGGCATTTTTGCAAAAACCGACAACTGGCCTGTAACTGACAATGAAACATGGAGATTTTTTTAAAATAAACTATATCATTTTGCAGGATGACGTGAACTAAGTATTGTGGGCTGTAGACAAGCTTGTGCAATCTGGTATTTGGTGAGAAGTAGGAAGTGCTAAGTACAGATACTTGCTTTGCTAGAGTCTCAAATCCCTTTGCATATTTTAATTAACTCAAAGGCTTTTGAAGCTGCTTAAATGTATTTCTCCCTTCATTACTTAACTGAATGTGCCAAAACAGTCACCAGGTGCTATGAAAGCTGCTTGAAACACTGAAAGAATAACTTTATATTGAATAACACAAAGAGAGTAAAATATATCTAAATGCATGAAATAAAAGGAACACAAAGTATTCATGTGTTTCGTGATAACATTCACAAAATATTTAAATTCCATCGTTGTCTTTTTCATTTATAATAGGTGAATCATGACATTGTATTTCTAGTGTCTGTGGTGTATAAAGAGGATTACAGGGTGATGTCCTTATGGTCTTGAAAATATGGAAAAGCAATTGGACTCGGCATGGGTTCTCTGCCACTCAGAACTAATGACAATGCCAATTTAATTTTTGGGAGTAAATGTGTATTTTAAACATGTATTAGCTTTAACTCAATTCAAACTTAATTTGGTAATTAAGAAGTAATGCAAAAGGAAAGTATCTTATCAACAATGTTCCACTGAAATGTGTGGGTTGTTTTGAGATCCAGTAAAGTTAAAGAGGAAAATGCAATGAAAACTCAAGCGCAGAGACTGCCAATCAGTAGGGGTCACAGTGCTGCCCCAATTTTATGTGCCAGCCACCCACATCCTAACCTCCAGTGAATATCTCCAGCATCTTCTTGCCTTCATGATAATAAACTGGCATGGTGTTCATATTCTATTCTCTAAATGCTGCACTGGTCTTCATGCTTTAAAAGGTAATAGCTAGACTTCTGTAAAACTGAAACACAGTACTTACATGACATGGTCAATTATTGTGCCCGACTTATATATTCTTAGATAACAGACATGTCATGTAAATGTGTCAAGACCCTTTGCACTCTATTGTAGAAGGTAACAGAAGTCATTTTTGAAATGCTGAGAGCTTTACTTTCTTTTAAGAAATTCTTCAGTGTTCTGTTATGAACATGTTGATTTGAGTTTACACACAATAACGTCTGACACCCTTACAACAAAATAGATCAATTTTCAATGTATACATAGAAACAAAGGTATATATATATATATATATATATATATATATATATATGTATATATATATATATATATGTATCTATCTATCTTTATTAGGCTAATGGGTTTTGTGGGTTTGTTGTGTAGGTGATTATCATGTGACTCAAGAAAAACTGTTTAAATCTAAGCAATATAGATGTACTAGTATGACCACTCTTGCTGGCAGTGCACTTTAACATCTATACAAATATTTACACAAGTGAATACACATGGGAATTCATGGATGGTTCCTCAAGGAGACTTTGATACCCCTTTTCCACTGGCATATCTGAGCCGTGCCAGAACCAAGCCAGGCCGAACTGAGCTGATCTGGCCTGGCACGGCTCGGGTGTGTATCCACTGCAATACCTGTGCCAGGTGAATGACTTCAGACTCTGTGGATGTCGAGATGATGCTGAAAGATAGGTGGGTTTTTCAGATGACAGCAACACAGGAGCTTGAGAGTGTGGTTGTAGTCATAAATTTGGCATTATACAGTGGAGGGAAAAAGTATTTGATCCCCTGCTGATTTTGTACGTTTGCCCACTGACAATGAAATGATCAGTCTATAATTTTAATGGTAGGTGTATTTTAACAGTGAGAGACAGAATAACAACAACAAAATCCAGAAAAACACATTTAAAAAAAGTTATCAATTGATTTGCATGTTAATGAGGGAAATAAGTATTTGACCCCTTCGACTTAGTACTTGGTGGCAAAACCCTTGTTGGCAATCACAGAGGTCAGACGTTTCTTGTAGTTGGCCACCAGGTTTGCACACATCTCAGGAGGGATTTTGTCCCACTCCTCTTTGCAGATCCTCTCCAAGTCATTAAGGTTTCGAGGCTGACGTTTGGCAACTCGAACCTTCAGCTCCCTCCACAGATTTTCTATGGGATTAAGGTCTGGAGACTGGCTAGGCCACTCAAACGTACAAAATCAGCAGGGGATCAAATACTTTTTTCCCCCACTGTATTTTAACCTGAATGGAAGTGAAAACTAACTGGCCCTGCTACCAAATTGTAATATTGAAGCTGCAAATACATAAATTAAAACATTCTCAAATGCAACAAAAACAACATGTGAAAGACCGTAAAGATTTAATTGAATTTCTATTTGTTAGGCTATAGTATCGTTTAGGTAGTCATTGAACCCTGATAATATGCAGTATTCCAGCATGCACTGAAACAGTCAATTTATATAATAATTATGTATTATCTATATATAACATTGTGAACATTAATATTAGCTTTTAATAGGAGAGTCTAAAATGCTTAATGTAGAAAATGCTTAACATGGCCGTACTGTACATAAAATGTAACCATTATATCCAAACTTCACAAATTACAAGACTGACACCATCCAGGCTGATAAAGCAAAGATTTGTGTTCTATGTGCCCCCATGCCAGCCCTAGGTAAGGAGCAGGGCCGAAAATTCAAGGCCTGGTTCCGGGTTGGCTCGACAAAAGTGTGGAACCAGGCTGGTGCGGCTTTGGCTCGCATTTGCCAGTGGAAAAGGGGTATGAGAGGCATTGCAGGGGCAGTGTGGCAGAGTTCTCAGACAGCTTAAAATTGTGAAATTAGTCAATCAGATATGAACCTTGCTATTTGTAAAAAAAACACACAAAAAAAACACAAATAAACAGAGAAGGTAAAACAGGGAAACAATAATGTAAGTGCATTTACAGTTATTAAAATTGTAAATGATGAACATGTAAAAGCTAAATGTTAAAAGAAAGTTTATGAGTTGTTAAAATCACAGACAAGGGGTGACAATGTGTAGATCACCATGGAGAGCATGACATTGTTCAGAACCTGACCGTTTTAACTCTAAAGAAAAGGCAACTTTAAAGATGTAAATTTTGTTCAGGACTAAATATGTAAACACCAGCCATTAAAGTGGGGAGCAAAATGAATTGACCTGCATGTGTTCAAGAGACATTGGTGTTGTATTACTGTAAACAAACAAGTAATTGTTGTTGTCATTCACCCCTGGATGGCCAGACAAGCTCAGCTCAGCTAAGTATTGTTTTTTAACGTGTTTACTAGTTTAGTTAATAGATACATCGATTGTTTGCATGGTTACTTGTTTAGCTAAGAGATATACAGTTAGGTCCATAAATATTTTGACAGTGACATAAATGTCATAATTTTGTCTCTGTAAGACACCACAATGGATTTGAAGGGAAATAATCAAGATGTGCTTTAAGTGTAGACTTTCATCTTTAATTACATCAAAATTGGGTGAACGGTGAATGATGATTGTTTCCTTTCAAATCCATTGTGGTGGCGTACAGAGCCAAAATGATGACAATTGTCACTGTCCAAATATGTATGGACCTAACTGTATATACACTCACCTAAAGGATTATTAGGAACACCTGTTCAATTTCTCATTAATGCAATTATCTAACCAACCAATCACATGGCAGTTGCTTCAATGCATTTAGGGGTGTGGTCCTGGTCAAGACAATCTCCTGAACTCCAAACTGAATGTCTGAATGGGAAAGAAAGGTGATTTAAGCAATTTTGAGCGTGGCATGGTTGTTGGTGCCAGACGGGCCGGTCTGAGTATTTCACAGTCTGCTCAGTTACTGGGATTTTCACGCACAACCATTTCTAGGGTTTACAAAGAATGGTGTGAAAAGGGAAAAACATCCAGTATGCGGCAGTCCTGTGGGCGAAAATGCCTTGTTGATGCTAGAGGTCAGAGGAGAATGGGCCGACTGATTCAAGCTGATAGAAGAGCAACTTTGACTGAAATAACCACTCGTTACAACCGAGGTATGCAGCAAAGCATTTGTGAAGCCACAACACGTACAACCTTGAGGCGGATGGGCTACAACAGCAGAAGACCCCACCGGGTACCACTCATCTCCACTACAAATAGGAAAAAGAGGCTACAATTTGCACAAGCTCACCAAAATTGGACAGTTGAAGACTGCCTGGTCTGATGAGTCTCGATTTCTGTTGAGACATTCAGATGGTAGAGTCAGAATTTGGCGTAAACAGAATGAGAACATGGATCCATCATGCCTTGTTACCACTGTGCAGGCTGGTGGTGGTGGTGTAATGGTGTGGGGGATGTTTTCTTGGCACACTTTAGGCCCCTTAGTGCCAATTGGGCATCGTTTAAATGCCACGGCCTACCTGAGCATTGTTTCTGACCATGTCCATCCCTTTATGACCACCATGTACCCATCCTCTGATGGCTACTTCCAGCAGGATAATGCACCATGTCACAAAGGTCCAATCATTTCAAATTGGTTTCTTGAACATGACAATGAGTTCACTGTACTAAACTGGCCCCCACAGTCACCAGATCTCAACCCAATAGAGCATCTTTGGGATGTGGTGGAACGGGAGCTTCGTGCCCTGGATGTGCATCCCACAAATCTCCATCAACTGCAAGATGCTATCCTATCAATATGGGCCAACATTTCTAAAGAATGCTTTCAGCACCTTGTTGAATCAATGCCACGTAGAATTAAGGCAGTTCTGAAGGCGAAAGGGGGTCAAACACAGTATTAGTATGGTGTTCCTAATAATCCTTTAGGTGAGTGTATATTGCACCTGTATTGTAGTAACAGCAGCAACAGTTTGTTAGTTAATTAGCAACTTACTTAGCGCTCTTTCTCCATAGATCGACATGCAGTTTCTGTAAATCAGAAGTGGTTACATTGCAGGCTTTTATTATTTAAATCTATTTTTTTTTAAAGCTATTGATCAGTGTAACTATGTGTCCGGCACTGCCCTTGTCTGTATTCAGATCTTAATCGGACATTAATTGTGCTATTAGCAGTCCTGCCTGGGAGGGATTGTGCCATCCCGACAGCCTTCTGTCATTCAACGCAATGCATGTGAGTACCCTCCTAATTAGCTACAGGTGGAGTATGGAACAGCCCCCTGGACCTCTGTGCCAGCAGTCAGCACCAGCAGCCTTCAGTGCCCCTCTTCCCAAGGGCCCCATCTCCAAAGGGCAAGGGCTCTAGCAGTGGGATTCCAGCAAGGAGACGACACACAGCAACACCAGGCAGTCATTACAATGTCTCCGATTCCAGTCCTGCTCTCTCCTTCCTTTCTGCATGCATCTGCACACCATTGCCTCCCTAATCCCTCTAACCTCATCTCCCTGCCTCTCCCCTCCTCCTCCCTCCCCTCTACTCCACTCTCTGGAGGTCTGTGGAACTGCCACTCAGCTTCCAACAAGGCCGACTTTATCTCCGCCATCACCTCCCACCAGTCTCTGGATTTCCTCGCTCTCACCGAGACATAGATCTCCCCGAGACATAGATCTCCCCTGAGAACTCAACCACCCCTGCTGCCCTATCCTCTCTGTTTGTCCTGTCCCACGCCCCTCATCTTACCAGGCGGAACAGGGCTCCTGCTCTCCCTCTCTCTCCTCTTCACTGTCCCCACCTCTCTCTCTTCTATCATGACCTACAGCTTTGAATTCCATGCAGTGGAACTCACCTCTCCCTCTCACCTCTTCCCTCTAGTTCTCTACCGCCCTCCTGGTCCACTCGCCTCCTTCCTGGATGAACTCGACTTTCTTCTCTCCTCCCTCCCCTCACTGTCCTCACCTACCATCCTCCTGGGAGACTTCAACATCCACCTCTCCAACCCCTCCACCACTTAATTTTCTCCCTTTCTCTCCCGTCCCTCCCCACCCCACCCACTCCATCAGTCATCTTTCGCCGTAATCTCTGCTGCATCGCACCCTCCACCATTGCCTCCACTGCTCTCACTCTCTTACCGTCCATTGATTGTTTTCCCCATCTGTCTGTTAACTGTCCTACGTCCTCTTTGTTCTCCTCCCTCACCTCCTCCCTTGATTATCTCTGTCCTCTCACATCTCGTCCTGTCCGTCCCTCCCCTCCTCAGCCTTGGATCTCTTCCGTTGTCCGCTCAACCCAATCTAGTCTGCGCGCCGCAGAACAGAAGTGGAAAAGGACCAAACTCCCAGCTGCCCTCGAACTCTACCACTCTCTACTGTCCACATTCTCCTCCTCTTTCACCTTAGCCAAGAAGTCTTACTTCCAATCACTCTTTGAATCCACTGTCAACAACCCCCACAAACTCTACTCCACCTTCTCCTCCCTCTTCAACCACCTCCCACTCCTCCTCCCTCGTCTCTCACTGCAAATGATTTTGCCTCCTTCTTCTTCTCCAAGATCACAGACATCTGCAAGCTCTTCAACAGTCCCACCTCCTCTCCCATCACGCCCAAGTCTCCCACCGATCAAGTTTCCTTTTCTTCATTCTCACCTCTCTCGGAATCTGATCTTTCCTCTATCCTCCTAGGTCACAAACCCACAATGTGTGCCCTGGACCCTCTCCCCACTCGCCTCCTCCAAGCGACTGCTCCTGATCTACTCCCCTTCATCTCCTCAACTCCTCTCTGGCTGTTTCCCCTCTACAGTTAAACAAGCTGCTGTCATCCCACTCCTCAAGAAACCAACCCTTGACCCAACCTCTCCTCAGAACTACCGCCCTGTCTCCGTAATCCCCTTCCTCTCAAAGACTCTCAAGCGGGCGGTCCACCATCAGCTCTCTGCATTTCTTTCCCATCACTCACTTCTTGGTCCTCTACAATCCGGATTCCGCACAGCTCACTCCACTGAGACTGCTCTTCTGGCAGTCACTGACTCCCTCAGCTGTGCACGGGCTGCCTCCCTCTCCTCAGTCCTCATCCTCCTCGATGTCTCCGCAGCATTTGACACCATCGATCACTCCATCCTCCTCTCCTGCCTCGCTGACCTTGGGATCTCTGGGACTGCTCTCACCTGGTTCTCCTCCTACCTCAGTGACCAGACCTACCAAGTGACATGGCGAGGTTCCTCATCCACCCCCCAACCTCTCCTCACAGGTGTACCCCAAAGCTCCGTCCTGGGCCCGCTCCTGTTCTGTCTCTACACTCGCTCCCTGGGTCCCCTCATCGCATCCCATGGTTTCTCGTACCATTTCTACACAGATGATGCCCAGATCTTCCTGTCTTTTCCCTCTTCTGACCCTCTCATCCCCTCTCGCATCTCTTCCTGTTTGTCTGCTATTTCCACTTGGATGCACTCACACCACCTCAAGCTCAGCCTCTCCAAATCTGATCTCCTCTTCTTTCCCCCTCTTCCTCACCTTCTGCTGACCTCTCCATCTAAATCCCCTTGGAATCTACGACACTCTCTCCCTCTTCTTCCGCTAAGAACCTAGGAGTCACCCTCGATCCTGCGCTCTCCTACACTCAGCACATCACCACGCTGACACGCACCTGCAGATTCTTTCTGAGCAACATACGCCGAATCCGTCCCTTCCTCATCGACTACTCGACTCAGCTACTCGTCCAGTCCCTGGTCCTCTCCCGCCTGGACTACTGCAACTCCCTCCTGGCCAGCCTGCCTGCATCTACTACCCGCCGCTCCAGCTCATCCAGAACTCTGCGGCTCGTCTGGTGTCTCTCTGCCACGATTCGCACACGCTAGTCCACTGCTCCGCTCCCTCCACTGGCTCCCGATACCGGCATGCATTCAGTTCAAGACACTGACCCCCACCTACCGCTGTCTCGACCACACTGCCCCAAGCTACCTTCAGGCCCTCGTCTCCCCATACATCCCCTCCAGACCACTGCAGTCTTCCGGTGCCAGAAGACTAACTCTGCCTCCTCTCCCCTTTCCCTCAGCCCTTGACTGTGACCTAACATCCTGTTTGCACTTATCAGCTTTTACAATCTAGGATGTAAGACCCCATATATTGTTTACTGTATATCTTGTATACACTTGTGTAAATTGTAATTTGTAAAATGTATTATGCTTTGAATTGCACTTTGTATTGCTCTTATATTTTGTAAGTCTCCCTGGATAAGGGCATCTGCTAAGAAATAAATAATAATAATAATAATAATAATAATAATAATAATAATAATAATAATAATAATAATAATAATAATAATAATAATAATAAACAATCATTAGATTAATTAAATTGAGTATAGAGTGTATATGTTGGCCAGATGTCCATGTACCTGCTACATTTTAGTATAGACTGATAGGTGAATAGCTAATTCTGTAGTAATTGGAAACATTTATCTTTGGAACAACAAATAACACTTTATATGCCAGGAGTACATACTTCTTTCATCCCTGAAAACTGTTTTCCATCCATTTTCTACAGAAGCTATCACCATTTTCCTATGTCTTTAAAAAAACAGTTATATATTACAAAGTAGGCTCTTACCTGTCTCCTCCTGTATACACAGTGTTGACATTCAACCCACTTTTACTGAGAAACTTGACACATTTAATTTTCTCTTTGCTACAAAAAAGAAACAAATACCATCATTAGAAAACACAAAGCTAAGCTACAACAGGTTGGTCTCACAAGCACTGCGGTGTAGTGTCAGCTGTGCTCGAATATTCACCTTGTCTTATTAGTAGCACATACTGCTTGCAATTTAGTCTTATCTTGTCTACAAACATATGTTTAAGGTTTGATATAAACAACATTATTATTACAGCAGGTTATTTGTTGTCCATCTCTTGTTGTGACAGTCAATCCAATGGTTTTGCTAAGGGACAGACTGGCAGACTGAGCACCTGCATGAACTGGTGTGGCTGTGAGAAGAGTGATCAAGTGTGATCAAACATGTACAACATAGTTCACTGGATGTCAGTTTTGTAATGTTTCAACACCTTATGCAGAGTCTGCCCAGCCGTGTTGTTCTTCAATAAAATAGTGCTTCTTGGAAATGTGGCTGTTACTCTTCTCCATTCTAGAGTCGCATTGGGAAATGTTTCAAAATGTCAGGAAGTCACTGAAACGGTGCAACAGACTAGTATGGCATCAATTTATCTAGGTCAGCTTTTATTGTAATCCACACTGCTGGTCATTAAATATCTCTTAGGCCAACAAACCAAATCAATTAACAACAAAATTGACTTGAATGTATTTCTTTTTGGAACAGATTTCTTTGCTCTTAGATCTGTATTGCTGTTGTTGCAGCTGATTCTAATTTAAATAGCCTCTATCTGAACGCAAATATGTAATTTATCCTAATGATTATGGCCTTACTAAATCTGCGATTTTTACTTGCTTAGTTTAACAAAATGTGTCTTTGTGGTGCAGTGCAGTGACAACAGCCTCCTACATTCCCATTTGAGAAACATGAGAGCTAGTAAAACATTTTAGCTCATTTTGTCATTAGACAGACATTGTTGAACAGATCTAATGGAGGTGCATCAATATCAAAACAAGGAGCCATAATAAGAAACAATCAAACAAGTCCCAACTTTCATTCACTAGAGTACAGTACAGTAGAGTAAGTAAAGAAAAGGACCTCTAAGGAGACGTGATTTTATGTTTCCAGTTAAAAAACTCTTTTAGAAGATAGCAACATTCATAATCCTCACAATTCCCAGACCAATTACTGATGCATCCATGGCAATATCCTCCTGAAGTAGTGCGTGTAGCAATTCTTCTTGCTCTGCAGGTTTGAAAGTAAAGATCCTTGCAGAGAGCCTGAAATAGCAGACAGAGAGAACATGTGAGAGAGAGAGAGAGAGAGAGAGAGAGAGAGAGAGAGAGAGCGAGAGATAACAGTGATATATTAGTCTAAATCTCCAGCACCAGCAGCAACCTTTCAGTGAAGATTTTAATGGACCGCAGCCATGTTTTCAAATGATTCACTGAACACAATGCTCCGGTTTTAATAATGTACTTAATCGCCCCACTTCTTTGTTTTATCTTGATTTACATAGTTATTTATAAATGAATACTATTCTTTAAATACATCAATACAATCTGAAAGCAAGCATACTTTACTGCACAGATATATACAGGTCCACGATGATGTGTAATGTATATCATTTCAGAAAATGCACTTTCATTCATTTTTTATGAATTACTTATTACAGAAAGAGACTGACAATAGTGCAGGATGAGAAGACCATTAAAAATACGACTGAAAAAACAAAATGCTGCTGCCCTCAGGTTGTTCCTGTGCTTAACGGAGCAGGTTGTCTGATTTTCTCATTCCTTTAATTTAATTTCAATCCTGTAGAGTATCATATGTCAGGTTGCCCAGTTTTATTTTCTGTCTTCTGTATCTACCTTCAAAACTGATGCTGTAGCTCAACTGATATATTATTCAGAGCTTGAAAATATGGTATAGGTTCCTGTCTAAAATGCAGTAGTAACCAAAGAAAGTGGTAGACAATACCAGCATGCTTCACGGGACCTCACGGTTAAATTCTTAATTAAATTAAAAGTCTCTGAATTTGCAATACATCCTGGAATATAAATTGTTGGCATTACTCTCAGTAAATATTAGAAAAGTACATATTATATTTCTCTTAAAAAGAGCACTATGTAAATTGCAATTGTACCATACAGGGTAGCACACCTGTCTATCTATCTATCTATATATGTTTTTTCTGTACAATTTCTAGCTATCAAATTTTAGATTAGACTAATTTTCAGAATCCTTTTTTATGGGAGTAGAATGTAGACGTAGAATGCAAAATAAGTGACTTTAGATGAAAATGCATTTCATAATTTTAAAATATGTTTCTGTTATATGTCAGCGTGTATGATTAAAAATTTGACAAAAGGAAAGTCCATTCTTTAACCGTTTACCCACATATATATGTGGTTCAACTAAGCAAAATTCAGACACTGGTTCTAAAAGATCTCTGTTGCTATGCAACCATCAAGTTGTGTAATTTGTAATAGACAGTCAGTTTTTAATAAAGCATGGGGAAGATATTTGGAAATGCTGCCACACATTCTTATCATTTCTCATGCTTCATACATAAGGTATATGCACTAAGAATCTGACAATCAGGGAACAGTCATCTCAAATGACTTGGCATCAGTTGAATAAATACAATTATGTGTTGTTGGGCTTTTTATATATTTATTTATAAATCACATTAATTTTAGATGTGGGTTTTCTGGTCTAACTACACATACAAATGTACTAAACTAATGGGCAACTGGAAAGGGGACTTTTTAAAAAGTAAAAAAAAATCTAATTAGAAAAAAGGTACAATGTGTTCGGGATTTTCAATTTGATGGCCCTGGCATCTTATTGCATGAATCATCACTGGCAGATTAAGAACAAATATACAGGACATAATTCACCACATGTTGCTTGATAACCTATCTAAGAAATATAATACATAGGTATATCATAGGAAACTTAAACATGTATTTGTGTAAGCTGAGCAATGTGGAATGGAATTAGGTATTTTTCTAGATCATATTTGTATGCAAAGCCATTACCTAATAAATTGTAGACCTACAGCTACAAACCAATTAACACAGCAAATGAGATGAGATTGCCATCCTTATTAATGATAAAGAAAACATCTTCCCACTCAGCACATTGTAAATGACCATGTGCGACTGACAGGTACAGCAGGCTAGGCACGCTGCATGTCTTAGTATGCATGATTTTCCTTTGGACCTGTCCATCACTATCAAACTGCAGTAGGAGCCTAATCACATCCATCCTGCCTTGCATTGCCGCACAGTGGATTGGAAGTAAGCCTTTATTATTTGGCTCTGCTGTTTGGATTCATGGGAAAGCTAAACATAGAAATAGTCAATCATCAGCAATGACATTCTCTCTAGCACGGCTGTAAAACAAGAGACTGTAACTGCTCCATAATTTGAGTCAGTATTGCTTAATTAGGCTCTGACGTCAGTAATTTAAGAACACTTATCCAGGTTACTGATAAGCATTTGGTTCACTGTTCACTTATAGATGACAACCTCTGTGTGTTTAATATAAATAGAGCTAAGAGTTTCACTTCACAAGCCCTTCATGTAATATTTGTATTCTTCAACACTGGCTACACAAACTTAAGAGAAACTTGTTTTGTCTCGTGTACAGCAGCTGTTGGGTGAAGTTTTACATTCAATTGTATGTATATGTTTTTCTAGTGAAAAGATCAATTAAGAACGTGGCACATGTTAACATAATATTAATAGACTGAATAAAATGGAACTAACTGGCCTTCATTTATTATACATTGCATGGTGTTAACGAACTGTCAAACTGTCAAATGTTTTCATATAAACACTATGTAAATTCTTGGTGATTATACAGTTGACAATTGTGTACCTTAAATTACAGTGATACAGATATATCTGCCCTGTCAGTTGTAAACCATTCTTTAAAATTAAACTGAGCAGCTTAGGTCTGAAAGAGCATAAATTAAGAACATTAATCAGGAGACTGAACTTCCAGGTTATAACCCCAGCTCATTTTCAAGCTTTGTAAAGGTAGTGTGTCTTTTATTTTAAATGTCTGAAAAACATGTTTCATTATATTTTTTAAGGATTGTTTTTTTGCTATTTGTTGGGAAGCAAAATAGTTTAGAATACGTTTTCACTGCTGTATGTAGTTTTTCTTTTCTTTTTTTAGAAACATAACATCTGTCACTAAAAAAGATTAATATAAAATAGCCTGGGGGGATTTCCTTGAACCCTCAGACCATTCATCTCTGCACTGAAAATAGTTTACTACAACCCAGACCTGGGCAGAGTCCCAATTTGTACTTGTACAATGGTGCTTGATAATAAGAAGGTCTTTGCATGTTTTATATGGTTCAGACCAGGACAGTTTTTTGCGTGTGCAGGAAACAGTGACTTCCTGTCACTGGTCTGAACCATATGAAACATGTCAGTGTTATTGTGAATCAGGAAGACCCATCTAGTGTGTGAGTTATAGCCACTTCCTGGAAATGAGGATGCTGATAGAATAATGTATAGGAAGCAGTGCAATCCATGAAAATATTCCACTTTTGGTCCATCATAAACCATAAGGAGAGTTTGGTTACCCATATTACAGGAAATAGTTTTAAAAATATAATATTCAGATAGTCAAGGTGACCATCAATAATAAACAAAGTAGAATATGCTGCTATTATTTTAATCAAAAACGCTGGCATATGTTTTCAGAAAGTAAGATTTTTATGTCAATATGACATTTTTGTTCATGTGATTCATGTTAATTTTATTTGATTTCTTATAGTGTAATATACCATTGAATTTAGTGCATTGTTTTATTTTATTGCTGTATTTACAAAAAACTTTTTGATTTTGAGCCATGACACCAATTGGTACATTTGTTGAGCTATCATTTTAGTGGCCATTTTAGAACCAGTTTAAGTTCAAATGTAGGGAGTTTGTTTAGCTTTCAATTGCGACACTACCGGCAATGTTGTTTAGCTAAAATATCAAGATATGAAAATTAGCATACTTTACGGTATGATTATAATTTTGTTTTCTGCAACCTGACGGACCTAATTGAACATACTGGAACAAAGGTTTGAGTTTTGTTCTCTTAGGAATTCTGAAGCTATTTCTCGCTAACACAGGCTGTACCCTTTGTAAGATAACATTTTAATCTGAAGTATTTTTGTGTTTTTTGTTTTCCCAAAGGAAGCTTCTAAACAAATGTATGGTGTTTGAGTGACCTTAAAACGGAGGAAAACAAAGCACATACAAAGTACCACACTCTTGAAATGGGCGAATATATAAGAGAACTCAAAGAACTATCACATTGAAAACACAAGGGCCAGCTCTTTTGACTCATATTATGTGTAATCCATTACTGTGTGTGATTGTTTTAATTACACCTGATAACAATTAAAAATGTTGGCGACATTTAAGGAAAGGAAGTGAATGAATCTTACACTGCAATTCATAATTACAAGCTGGTGATTTTAACATTAAAAGTAACACCTAAGCACATCACATTGTATTGGTATTGCTGAAATCAGTAATAGCTCCAGAAGTGGTCCTTGAACCCTGTTACATACCAGAAGCCTCAGGCAGTCCAACTTTGACTACTCTTCTGGCTCTCCATAGGATACCACATGTAGAGGAGTATTACCATCATCATCTCTTCTGTTTACATCAGCCCCACGGTCCAACAGGACCTGAAAGAGGTGCAATTCTTTGGTTTCAAGACAAACTCAACTGTGATGAGGGGCTTGCAGAGAGGCTTTAAGTAGAACAGCAATGCTCTAGTCATTGCCATTCCTCACCGGAGCTTCATGAGCGCTGGCACTTTGAATTACTCAAGGTGTTAAAGTCTCTCCATTTTGACTTTAAGCTGATAATTATATTAGTGGATGTTCTGGAACTGTAATATATTTCTCTTCTGGATTTGTAGTTCAAAGGACACACTGGAAGAAATCCTCATCTGGACAAAAAAAAGGCTAATTTTTTAAGCTGCTGGTATGTTACAAGTAAATCTAAGCTCTGCAGGTAATGTCACATTACTACATGACTTTAGATATTAATCAATTCTAGACTCTTCAGCCACTGAACATAAATGGTTAATATTTGTGCATTTGCTTTAATCCAAAGATGGCTGACACTCAAGCCAGGAGAATGAAAGTGGTGCAAGTATAAGTCAGTGTTCTCACAGAAACAGCTATAGGGAAGTTTATCAATCCTAAGGGAGTTTACCTTCCTCACCTGTAAGGGAACATGAGCAATACAAAGTAAAATCTGTGGTGTTGCTGGGGTAGAGAGGGTAGAGTAATTTTCCATATCAAGGCCCTGACAAATGTATACAATCCAATTAGAGGTATTGAACATAAAATGACTGCACTCCACTGGGCAAGGAGATCCCCTTGTGAATCTATGGAGTTATATCAGCAGATCTTTCTGGAGTGAGCAGGCACTACTAACCTGATTTCCCAGACTGCATGCTGTGGGTACATTGTAACAAGGTAATGGGAAAACAGTCCTTTCCTCAAGCTATACAACTACCAAGGGCAACCCCCTTATGTAGCAGCAGTGTCTCAGTTATGTGGCTTGCCTCACACATCACACCAAGCTCCAGTTTAGGGATTTCTTGCTAGATGAGCTGCTGAAGACCTTCCATCACTGCTTGCTATTTGCTTCTGGTGACATTAACATGATAACAAACGTTTATATGTAACAGACACATCACTAGGTGACTATTCACCCTAGGGGTAGGCTTTTGGAAAACAGTTAATCCCTATCTCTGTGGTCCCTGATCAGTTACAGGAACTCACATGCAAAGTCAGTGTTATACTTCACACAGAAAGTCTTGCGTTTCTGTATCTTTGAGTTACAGATACAGTCACCTACAGCTGAAGACGTCTCTAGACATCTAACATGCCTTCTACAATGGAACAAACAGAACAGAATGGAATTCTAGTACATCCAGAAAAATGTTCTGTCAAATGCTAAGCAATTTTGGATAAGTTCTTATTCTTGCAAGAAACTTACACTTCACTAATCCTGCCTCTCCTCAAAATAATTTTGACTTCTGTTCTAGATTAAGGTCTTTGGATTTAATGCTTGTTTTAGCATTCCAAATCTGTACTTCTTTTCGCGTGTTTTCTTACTGCTGCTCAATTTTACGGCTGTTATCCCTTCAGTCTGAATTGGGTCAGAAGTTTTTGATATGGATAAACCACATTATCATGCTAGGAACGCTTTTCATAAATACATCTATATTTAGATTAATAAATAAATAATACATCAATCAGTCAAATACTGTTTGAAGAAATATTCCTTAGTAGAATAAATTGGGTTTAGTATTTAAAGGACAATCAGCTGGGAAAATTATTCATCAGGATGTGATAACAATGAAAACTGTCGATGCACTGGGAAATGAGAAGGGCTAGTAAAGCAACAAAGAGAGAAACCTTAAGTAGAATAAACAGAATTGAAAATCAGACAGAGCGATAAACATTAAATTCTGCATAATATAATCTGATTGTGAGAAACAAAATCTTCAGCGTTATAATTTACAAGCATAACACATTATTTTAATGGGGAATTCAGGCTAACACCTTTATTAATATTGGAATGTTTCTATTTGAAGATATCACCTTTCATATTTCATTATGACTGAGAAAAAAAGGCCATTTTGGGGCAAGAGGACAGGGCATCGATCTGTCTAAGACAGGCCTGTCTTAGATCTGCTTGGTCTGATTTTAGGAAAGACAATTTTGCAGTAGGAAAAATAAAAATAAACTGGAATTATAAAAGATTTTAAAAACATACATGCTAATGTAAACTGAGTTTAATAAGTATCTAATGTTACAGGAAATATTCTGTGCTTTTACAACTTCCTTCCAATCTTCATAAGCACATCATACATCCTGCTAAGATACAGACTTATTATATTTCAAACATTGGGAGTACAATTTGTGAAGCTGCAATTCATACATCACTAACACATTCAGACAGTTTACGTAATTAACACTTCCTCTTACATCTATTCATAATGTTGATGTGACATCAGAGATATGACAGATGTAATTGAAGACAGCAAACAGCGATTTGACAGTTGAATGTGTGGCTCAACAGAGGTCAGAAACAAAAGCCATACATTTGGAAACATTAGTCTATAACCAAAAAGTTTGAAAGCTCCTTGGTGCTCATGGTTGAGTCTTTGCTTTGAAATGCAGAAGAGGGAATCAATAGGAACTGCTAAATTTATCCTGTGTTTGCTTACACCTGAGCTAAATTTTTCAGTTTTTATTTTGTATTAATGTTCAACAAATTTCAATAATAGTTTTATACTTGGAAGTTGTGGGGTAGGATGTGTAGATGAAAAAAACAAGGGTGTGTAGACTTTCTATAGGCACTGTATATATATATATATATATATATACACTCACCTAAAGGATTATTAGGAACACCATACTAATACTGTGTTTGACCCCCTTTCGCCTTCAGAACTGCCTTAATTCTACGTGGCATTGATTCAACAAGGTGCTGAAAGCATTCTTTAGAAATGTTGGCCCATATTGATAGGATAGCATCTTGCAGTTGATGGAGATTTGTGGGATGCACATCCAGGGCACGAAGCTCCCGTTCCACCACATCCCAAAGATGCTCTATTGGGTTGAGATCTGGTGACTGTGGGGGCCACTTTAGTACAGTGAACTCATTGTCATGTTCAAGAAACCAATTTGAAATGATTCGACCTTTGTGACATGGTGCATTATCCTGCTGGAAGTAGCCATCAGAGGATGGGTACATGGTGGTCATAAAGGGATGGACATGGTCAGAAACAATGCTCAGGTAGGCCGTGGCATGTAAACGATGCCCAATTGGCACTAAAGGACCTAAAGTGTGCCAAGAAAACATCCCCCACACCATTACACCACCACCACCAGCCTGCACAGTGGTAACAAGGCATGATGGATCCATGTTCTCATTCTGTTTACGCCAAATTCTGACTCTACCATCTGAATGTCTCAACAGAAATCGAGACTAATCAGACCAGGCAACATTTTTCCTGTCTTCAACTGTCCAATTTTGGTGAGCTTGTGCAAATTGTAGCCTCTTTTTCCTATTTGTAGTGGAGATGAGTGGTACCCGGTGGGGTCTTCTGCTGTTGTAGCCCATCCGCCTCAAGGTTGTACGTGTTGTGGCTTCACAAATGCTTTGCTGCATACCTCGGTTGTAATGAGTGGTTATTTCAGTCAAAGTTGCTCTTCTATCAGCTTGAATCAGTCGGCCCATTCTCCTCTGACCTCTAGCATCAACAAGGCATTTTCGCCCACAGGACTGCCGCATACTGGATGTTTTTCCCTTTTCACACCATTCTTTGTAAACCCTAGAAATGGTTGTGCGTGAAAATCCCAGTAACTGAGCAGATTGTGAAATACTCAGACCAGCCCGTCTGGCACCAACAACCATGCCACGCTCAAAATTGCTTAAATCACCTTTCTTTCCCATTCAGACATTCAGTTTGGAGTTCAGGAGATTGTCTTGACCAGGACCACACCCCTAAATGCATTGAAGCAACTGCCATGTGATTGGTTGGTTAGATAATTGCATTAATGAGAAATTGAACAGGTGTTCCTAATAATCCTTTAGGTGAGTGTATATATATATATATATAGATGTTTTCTCTTTTTCTTCTTCACAGCTTTGCCTTTCTCTGTTTAAGTTATTGTGTGGTTTGGTGACACATAGCTCCCACATTCCAACACAATAAGGCAATCTTCAGTATATGATCATTAGTCTCCCCAGCAAACTAATGCGATCTCTGTGTGTAATGGAACTTGCTATATAATTGTAAGCTTTCTTAATTTCCTTATAGCAAGCAATAATCAAATGCTCATCACAGTTTATTCAGCCTAAGGACCTTACCAGAAACTCAATTTTCAACTCAAGAAAATATGAGAAACAGATCAGAATCAATCATGCTGTATTAACTTAATATAATGGCAATGCAGTCAATGATAAAAAAAAAGATATGTATTACAATATAAAAGTATTACCAGCATTGTTTCTGCATAACTTGATCTGTGTAAAGGGGTGGTGCCCTTGTTGTCTAACAAATTCACATCTACTTCCAATGCCAGCAACGTCTGAAACTGAAACCAGTTTGTTGAGTTACACAGGCAGGCACATCAGCTTTTATAAACAGTTAAAAAATATCAAACTTAGTAGTACTGCATTACTCACATTAAATGTAAGCAAGACATGCATGACCTCATTTGTTCAGCATTCCCGTCATTTTATACAGTTAAAAGGAAATGGGAACTCAATTTGTCTCTGATTGTAACTAAGTGTAAAGACACTTCAGTTGTAGAGTGGATAAATTAGCTAACACATCAACCAGTATTAGTAATTCATGTTTTATTTCATGTATCCCTTTTCAGTTTGTTTTCAATTTGAGAAATATAAGTACTAATGGCCTATCATAGAGCAAACTTCCCTGCAGGGTTGTATCAAACCTAAATACTTACATCAATGAAATCTCTTTCACCAAAATAAGCAGCTGTGTGTAACACTGTGCTTCCATTTATACACCTGTCAGAATCATCTCCACTCACATAGTCGCTCATTTCAAGCAAGTACAATATTTGTGTAGCAGAAGTGTATTTTGCTGCTTATGTCTTTACTTTGACATAAGGGTTCTGTACGATGTACTAGGCTAATATACCAGACAGAAGTGTTTCTGTTTTGTTATTTTCTTAGTGTTTTGTCACAGAAGGCTGTGTCATTTCATAAGACAGAACTCTGTAATAATGGCACTAACAAATATATATATCACACAATATGTGAAATATACTGTATATAATTGTATAATATTTTAATGTTTGTATTACTTTTCTGATTGCACAGATACACATCATAGCCAGACATAAGAGGAAAAGCTTGTTTTTCTAAAAGAGCACTCTGAAGGCAATTTTGCCTTTAATGAATAAGACTTGTGATAATTCTTCTTTCAAGGTCATATTATAATTAACAATAAAAAAAGCAGACATGTTGCTACAACATTCAGGCCCTAGGTTTTGGAAGGTTGTTTTAAATTCATTGTATATATAATGTCTAAATTAGCACATGTCTTTACTTTGCATCTTTAATTGTAGTGTCAAAGTCTTAAGAAATCCATTACAAACGTGCTCACAATATGACTTGATTCATAGAGTACTTTTAAATCTTTTAAATCCATTGTTGTTCAGTTTAATGCTAATTCTCAATGTATTTAACTACAAGTACAAATAGCAAGATATGTTCTACAAAGGAGATCTTTGTTTTGATAATAAATGTGCTAATTCTCACACATTTTAGAACCTTTAGGTCATACACTTACTGTCTTAATGAACTGCAATTTTATGACATGGCATTAAATACTGTTTCCTACCTTCTCATAGATTTTAATCATTAACAACACTCTCATAGTGTTAATATATAGAGAACGGCTTTAAAACCCACAGAAAAATCACACTAATTTGCATAGCTAACAATGTTAAGTATAGTAGTGTGAAAAAGCAAGACTAGAAAAACATGTACTTCATGTTTCATGCAGCTTTTCTTAGAAAATCAGATGGAAAAAAGATTGATGTAATGTATGTTTGATCATTTCAGTCAATTGGACATGCTCAGCTTATCTTGTCTTAAGTATGTACAGCCCCCATCTCTATCCCCTTGACTGTTGAAAGTGTGCAGCACAATACAATAGCAGTTGCTTCAAGCAGATACACGAAACACTCAATTTCAAACTATAATGAAGGTAAAAAAGGTGAGTTTGGTAATGAGTGTTTCATTTTCTTTCTCCAATAATATTCGCTGTACTTTGATGACATATAATCCTTGCTTCATGTAGTAATGGGAGCAATTTTGTATAACTTCTTTCCTATAGCCTTTTCAGATTACAAAACACCTTATGTATCTGGTGCTTGTAATCAGCTTTTTATTATGTCCAGCCACGTAAATTGAATGAGTCGCTTAATCAAAAAAGAATTTCAATTTAGCATGATGGCAGTGCAATAAAACCAGAGATGCATTATTTCTCTTTTTTACTTTTTGTACTCCTATAGACAATGTTTCCTTTGTATGCAAGTGTTCAATGCAATCCTGTGTATTTAAGCTGCTGAACACTGTTAAGTTCTAGAGAACAACCTATGCTCCTCCTCAGTGTCTTTAGTTTCTACTTGTCTTCTCAGAAACCATAATGGAAAAAAGCTGCTTCTTTGAGGTTCACTGAAAAGAAGTCTTCAATGAAATATAGCCTACATCACTAATGGCTTGTATGCCTTGCACAATAGCTCAATGGGTGACCTTCTGCCATTATAGAATACATACAAACAATCAGATTAAACACACCTAAAACACAATATCATGACAAGTATACCTTACAAAACCATTTAAACCAAGAAATGCATATATATATATATATATATATATATATATATATATATATATATATATATATATATATACCTGGGAGTTCATTAATGATGCAAATATGGTGTTGAATACATTATTTTATTGCTGAAGTTCCGCCACTTTGAATTAAATAGCTTGCCCAAACAAGTCATTTTGCATAGAGGATTATTACTTCCCTCAAAAAAATATGCAACCTCCTGTACACTGTATTGCCAATCTTGTTATTTCAGATCAAAAGACAATACTTAAATTTGATTCAAATACATCTTTAAAAATATCGTTATTATACATGTTCAAAAATAGCTAATTACTTAACTGGAAGGAACACAAAAAGATGTGTTACACAAATTAACCATATGTACATTCATAGGTCCATAACCTATGACTAAAATCATCTAAAGCGAACTCGCCTACCAAAATAAATAATAATAATATCAGATTACACATAACTGAATAAAATGGTTAACAAAGAAGCCTAGTCATTGTATGTACTAGAAAGCATCTTCCCAATAGTGAGCTTTACTGAGGTATATATTCCCAATATATATTTTACACATAAATAAAAGTAACTCTTATGCATTTATGAGGCACTGTTCAATGCACAATAAATTATGCAGTTCAAATCTTGTGAATTACTAAACTCAGAGTCTTTGTACTCCTCCCATGAGACGGTTTATCAAATGGATGATAGAGGAGATTTGTCACTGTTGGGGTCTCCGGGGAATCGCTTCAATAGATAGCTATAATTATCAAATACTGGGGAACCTCCATTTGTGCAGCTGAAATTTCCCTTTTAAAGCTGAAAGATTGGAAATGCTGCATGTATGCCATGTATGTTAATTAAGTCTAAAAGTGTTGTCCCTTCCAGTTCTGCATGTATTTAAAATGTTGGACAACCTTAGACATACAAATAACAGCCTTAGGGAGAAAAATAAAATGGTGGAAAAAAAAACAATTTAACAATGAAGTAACATGCTTTAATTACAGAACCAGTTTTACTATGTTTTCAGTGTGAAAGGTGACTATAATACATATAACGTAGCATTGAGAATAATGACAGACAGGCCACACATGTAACCGTATTGAGTACAGTATATCTGAATAGCAATAAAGCAAAGTACACAGATCTAAAGCATAGACTTCACTATGAATCACAAAGATTACAATAGGAAATGTAACCTGATCTCCCACTAACAACGGAAGGTGGGATTTCTCCTGTATGCAGTCACACTGGGTCTACACTAGTCAGAGCGCTCTGTTTTCACATCTTATTTCATTGTTTCCCAGGAGACATCAGCAGAAAGTGAGTCCCTTTCAGGGCTGACTGCATTGGTTATGTCACAACACTTATTCTGCATTTCGTTTCTAATTAAGTGCATACATTCACATACTGAGAAAGGCTGTGAAAGTGGTCTTACGCGCAGGATATAGTTTTGATGAGTCAATCCATGTTCAGGTGTGGAATGCATGGCACCAAAATAAGAATATTACAGTTATTTTAAAAATGTACAAACTAGAATTGTAATGCAAGGCAGAGTATAATTTATTACTTATGTAATACGCATTTATATCTATTTGACTGGAGGATGAAAAACAGCCCTAAAGAAATATAGATGCGCCGCCATGACTCACAGAATGACATGTTTCTTCATGTTAGCGTCACTGTTATCTGCGCACACATATGCCATTGTTGGTTAGCATTAGTGATGAAATTGGCAATTTGATTTCATATGCATTTATCGTAAAGTAATTTAACAATGAGAATTGATGTCCCAACGCTAAAGAACGTTATTAATAAAGTATGGAATATCCAATATCTAAAAGCATTGTTGTGTAGTTAACAGAAAGCCTCACCCTGGGAAATGGTATCACATAAATACCAAGCAATACTAACTTTCACTCAAATAATAACATATCTTTTTTTATCCAGATTATAAGATAGTTTTCTGGTATTTCCATGGAAACACATATCTGTATAGTTTCCAAGCCGTTTTTGTTTTTTTCTAAGTAATGCACAAGTAAAAGGATGAGGCATTTTTATATAGCAGAGATTAATGATGGAGTATCCATGGTGCTGCTTTGGGCATGCAGTAATGCGTGTGAACTCAACAGGTGAAACATGCAAAAGTAAATGTTCTGTCTTTTCCTATCCTAGGAAAGTGCACTGAGAAGTCTGTTTCGGGATACTGGCAGTGTGTGAAATGCATATGTTTGGGAGCAGTGCCATGCAATTCAGTATTCAGACCCTCTCACAGTTCTAACATTTTGTTGACTGAAAAGCTTGCAGTCAGCTTTGAAAGATGTGTGTATGCATCATTTTTAAATTTCACAAAATGGGACACCATAGGAAGGGTCTGAATACTTTTGCACTGTACACTGTAGAGCAGGAAGATGGGAACTTTTAGGTTTTCATTCTTGTTTTTATTATTTATATTTTAATATATCATATTGACTAAGGTAGATGTTAGAATAATGAAGAATTATGGGACTGAGAGTTCTAGGTCAGACTTATTTTTTACTTCACTTTATATATATATATATATAAAGGATTATTAGGAACACCATACTAATACTGTGTTTGACCCCCTTTCGCCTTCAGAACTGCCTTAATTCTACGTGGCATTGATTCAACAAGGTGCTGAAAGCATTCTTTAGAAATGTTGGCCCATATTGATAGGATAGCATCTTGCAGTTGATGGAGATTCGTGGGATGCACATCCAGGGCACGAAGCTCCCGTTCCACCACATCCCAAAGATGCTCTATTGGGTTGAGATCTGGTGACTGTGGGGGCCACTTTAGATCACTTTAAATTATGTTCCAATGTCCCCGACGACTGAAAATTAATTATAAACTCAGCAAAGAAAGAAACGTCCTGTCACTTTCAACTGCTTTTACATTCAGCAAACTTAACATGTAAATATTTGTAAGAACATAAAAGATTCAACAACTAAGACATAAACTGAACAAGTCAGACATGTGACTAAGAGAAATGGAATAATGTGTCCCTGAACAAAGGGGGGGGGTCAAAATCAAAAGTAACAGTCAGTATCTGGTGTGGCCACCAGCTTCATTAAGTCCTGCAGTGCATCTTCTCCTCATGGACTGCACCAGATTTGCCAGTTCTTGCTGTGAGATGTTACCCCACTCTTCTACCAAGGCACTTGCAAGTTCCCGGACATTTCTGGGGGGAATGGCCCTAGCCCTCACCCTCTGATCCAACGAGTCCCAGACGTGCTCAGTGGGATTGAGATCCGGGCTCTTCGCTGGCCATGGCAGAACACTGACATTCCTGTCTTGCAGGAAATCACGTCCAGCGAAGGCGGGTTTGTGCCCATAGGCGACGTTGTTGCCGGTGATGTCTGTTAAGGACCTGCCTTACAACAGGCCTACAAGCCCTCAGTCCAGCCTCTCTCAGCCTATTGCGGACAGTCTGAGCACTGATGGAGGACTTGTGCGTTCCTGGTGTAACTCGGGCAGTTGTTGTTGCCATCCTGTACCTGTCCCGCAGGTGTGATATTGGGATGTACCGATCCTGTGCAGGTGTTGTTGCACGTGGTCTGCCACTACGCGGACGATCAGCTGTCCTTCATGTCTCCCTGTAGTGCTGTCTTAGGCTTCTCACTGTACAGACATTGCAATTTATTACCCTGGCCACATCTGCAGTCCTCATGCCTCCTTGCAGCATGCCTAAGGCACGATGAGCAGATGAGCAGGGACCCTGGGCATCTTTCTTTTGGTGTTTTTCATAGTCAGTAGAAATGTCTCTTTAGTGTCCTACGTTTTTATAACTGTGACCTTAATTGCCTACCGTCTGTAAGCTGTTTGTGTCTTAACGACCGTTCCACAGGTGCATGTTCATGAATTGTTTATGGTTCATTGAACAAGCATGGAAAACATTGTTTAAACCCTTTACAATAAAGATCTGTAAAGTTATTTGAACTTTTACAAAATTGTATTTTAAAGATAGTGTCTTGATACAGTACTTGATCTTGCAGCTTAAATGGAAAACATTAATAAAAACAAGATAGGAAGACAGTAAATCTTTCTTTGCTTGGGTTAGTTTGTTTTGATCTGTGGTTACTGTAACTTAAAAATGTCCTTTGTTCGATTTACTTTTCTAGTTTTTGCCCTAGGCATGCCCTATACGTGTTTGTATTTAAGTTTAAAGGTTAGCAGGAAGAGGAGATTCCTTGAGGTTTCCACTTCATTTATCAGTCAGCTATGTTGAGCCTGCAGAGCAAAATAGGTTCCTATTAATTCACACAGCACCATGACAGCAAAGGCATTATAATTAAAAACTGTAAGAAATAATTAAACTCCATATATCCAGTGCGTCACTTTCCACGATAATAGATGAACTGTAGCATTTGGGGCCAATCCATTTCTAACATCACTGCATTTTTTTCCACTCTCACCACCTGGGGAGGTTCAGTTCCAAGCATGAAACCGCTTTTGTACACTGTTATGCAACTGGAAAAGTATTGAAAACCATTCTCACCAGCGTAGCCAACCAGCTATGTGCCTCTTCTTTAGGTATACATAATTCAAATCATGAAGAATAGAAAAATGGCAAGCTTTGTAATTGCATCCCATTATGCTTCCTTCTCAACGGTGATGCAGCACGTCTTAGTCATGTAAGACAGCATTAGCATCATTCCTATAACAGTTGGCAGCATAATCCATAATGGAGGAAAGCAAGCTGCATCACTAATCTCAGGCTGCCCCTACTGCTACAGCATTTCCTCTAGCCAAACTCTAATACTTACAAAACGTTAGTGAGAAGCTCGCTCTAAGACACTCCCAATCTTCAGTTACTGGAATAATACTTAACATAACTATTAAAATTAATACAGCATATCATCATAATTTAAAACCGGCATATTTATTGTTTCTCCCATTATTAATTTAGGTATGTCGGGAGCATGAAAAACACTAATGAAGAATTATGTACGTTAGCTGGTATAATCTGATATAATTCAGGTCTCAGGATTATATTTGAGAATACGTTTGTGGTAGAATAGTAAAACAGCTTCCTGCAGTAAGGTTTATTTACCTGGTGGTGTTCTGAATTCAAAAGGGAAGAGTCATTTTAAAAAACAAAAGCGCAAATGAAGCAAGATCCTGGACTGTGAATTGAGGGTTCTTTTTGTCTCAATGTAAGATGCATCCATATTCAGAATAAACCCAACTTCAGTACAGGTATCTTATACACTCACCTAAAGGATTATTAGGAACACCATACTAATACTGTGTTTGACCCCCTTTCGCCTTCAGAACTGCCTTAATTCTACGTTGCATTGATTCAACAAGGTGCTGAAAGCATTCTTTAGAAATGTTGGCCCATATTGATAGGATAGCATCTTGCAGTTGATGGAGATTTGTGGGATGCACATCCAGGGCACGAAGCTCCCGTTCCACCACATCCCAAAGATGCTCTATTGGGTTGAGATCTGGTGACTGTGGGGGCCAGTTTAGTACAGTGAACTCATTGTCATGTTCAAGAAACCAATTTGAAATGATTGGACCTTTGTGACATGGTGCATTATCCTGCTGGAAGTAGCCATCAGAGGATGGGTACATGGTGGTCATATAGGGATGGACATGGTCAGAAACAATGCTCAGGTAGGCCGTGGCATTTAAACGATGCCCAATTGGCACTAAGGGGCCTAAAGTGTGCCAAGAAAACATCCCCCACACCATTACACCTCCACCACCAGCCTGCACAGTGGTAACAAGGCATGATGGATCCATGTTCTCATTCTGTTTACGCCAAATTCTGACTCTACCATCTGAATGTCTCAACAGAAATCGAGACTCATCAGACCAGGCAACATTTTTCCAGTCTTCAACTGTCCAATTTTGGTGAGCTTGTGCAAATTGTAGCCTCTTTTTCCTATTTGTAGTGGAGATGAGTGGTACCCGGTGGGGTCTTCTGCTGTTGTAGCCCATCCACCTCAAGGTTGTATGTGTTGTGGCTTCACAAATGCTTTGCTGCATACCTCGGTTGTAACGAGTGGTTATTTCAGTCAAAGTTGCTCTTCTATCAGCTTGAATCAGTCGGCCCATTCTCCGCTGACCTCTAGCATCAACAAGGCATTTTCGCCCACAGGACTGCCGCATACTGGATGTTTTTCCCTTTTCACACCATTCTTTGTAAACCCTAGAAATGGTTGTGCGTGAAAATCCCAGTAACTGAGCAGATTGTGAAATACTCAGACTGGCCCGTCTGGCACCAACAACCATGCCACGCTCAAAATTGCTTAAATCACCTTTCTTTCCCATTCAGACATTCAGTTTGGGTTCAGGAGATTGTCTTGACCAGGACCACACCCCTAAATGCATTGAAGCAACTGCCATGTGATTGGTTGGTTAGATAATTGCATTAATGAGAAATTGAACAGGTGTTCCTAATAATCCTTTAGGTGAGTGTATATCAATATTCAATTACACCTTTGTTCCTCTAAGAAGTATACGTTTGTAAACACTTTCAGGAATATTCCTTAGGGAAGAAAATACATAGGGCATAACTTATAAAATGTTATTTTCAATACAGTTACATTCAAAGTAGTGATCAACAAATATGGCAACTGTACAGCTGCTTGTGTCTTGAAAGAACTGATTTAAAGCTTAGTGTTAATCTTGCCTTTCAGGATCCTGGAGGAATGCCAGTGCAAAGCGGCTGGTTACAAATTTTAAAGGATGGGAAATTATTGCCATTTTTAAATCCATAGGTATTATAAAAATCCTTGTACAGTATGCTAATTCATGTAAATTCATTAAAAACATCTGTCGCGGCCTCTTTATGTAATCTTAAAACAAAAACTTTGCCAAGCATATTGTTGACAGGTTTCTGGTTCACTGGATTAATATAATGAGGTTTTTGTGTGCTTTTAATGAAATGCCAGTTTTAAATTCAGGAAAATGCTTGTTTACAATCCTTGCTATCTGACCTTTATCTTTCTTCATGATTTGATTTATATTTAAAATGGAACTCCATACAAGATTTCCCTGGGTTATGTAGAATGTCAGTCAAAAGTAGCAAATCTATGTTTCTTTTGGCTGTTGTTGTACTATGTGTGATTTCCGTTTTTTAGTAAACAAAATCTACTGATGTAAAGATTTTAATTGAATTGCTCACAGCAAAGCCATAACTTGTAGTGTAATGAATAATACATTCTATTTTAATAAATATTAAGATCCCCTTAAATATCAGCAGGATTTTCTAAATATCAACAAAATATGAAATAGCAAGCTTCAGTAAACTCTCTAATAGCCTGTCACAGTTGTTTATAAACTTAGTCTGATTAACGAACGATGTTCAAGAATGTAATGGGATGCACATGGTTTCAATAATATATTTACATAAATGAAAAGGATATATTTTACATAGAAAATAAGACATTGTTACAAATGTGGCATAAGCACTGCATTCTCTGCTTTGCAAAATCCCCCCCAAGCAGTATAATCTTGGAATACTTTATATGCCTTTAACTTACTCACATGTTTTGTCGTTTCTTGTTTTAAGATAAAGTTTATGTGTCTAAATGTATAAATATAGAACCCTATGAACTGGTTTCACTGAGATTAATGTCTTGGACTATATTCCCTTATTAACTATTTTACCTACCAAGACAAGCTCAAATTAAACTATTTTGAATTATAGAAAAATAGCTCTATCCTGAAACTGTTACTTTTCTTTCTTTTTTTCTTTTTTTTTTTTTGGAAAATAGATTTTCCACTATAACAGGCAATTGAAAAGGATTCTGTTTTGCTGAATCTCAAGGTGGTAATTCAAAAATTGTCCACATCATGAGAAGCTCTTTTCATTCAAATTAATTAAAATTGCATCTGTTCTGTGAAACCTTGGCTGGATCAAATACATGTCTGGAAAAATGCCACTAACTTAAATATAAAACCCATAGAAACATAGGTAAATCCTAGAATAATAATGTGGGTCCTAACAAATTAAATCTCGCTATTACTAAGCTGACAGGTGCCAAATGGAAAAATAAAATATGGGATTGTAGTGGTTTTAGTAAGTCCCAGGATACACCGATGAAGAAGTAACAAGTTTATTACAGAAAACATAAATACTGGTTAACCCGGAGCTCTCCTCTCACATGAATTGAAGAAAAGAACTAAGGATGTGAGTTGGAGAAGCCTTTTTGTATCTTCAGAGACAATGGGTTACAGTCTTCTCTGTCAGAAGTGATTACATCTCATTACAATAGAGTTGTACAACATAGTTTACCACATACATAATAATTAACACAGACCTAAGTGTGTTACTGTTGTTGAAGTGTTTGATGAGTTGATTGGTGATAGTCAGCATTCGTAGGCAACAGATGTTTATCAAAGACATTGTTGTGAGTCCTTAACCAAATACCTGTGCCCTAAAACACACAATCTCTATATTGTTTGACTGTTTCAGCTGATTGAATATCCAGAAGACAGTGGTTGAATGAAATCATGAAAAGACAATGCTTGATTGATGTAACCTCTCGGACAGAATAAATACAAACTAATGATTGCTTCATAGATAAACTGAAACAATGTACACTCACCTAAAGGATTATTAGGAACACCTGTTCAATTTCTCATTAATGCAATTATCTAATCAACCAATCACATGGCAGTTGCTTCAATGCATTTAGGGGTGTGGTCCTGGTCAAGACAATCTCCTGAACTCCAAACTGAATGTCTGAATGGGAAAGAAAGGTGATTTAAGCAATTTTGAGCGTGGCATGGTTGTTGGTGCCAGACGGGCCGGTCTGAGTATTTCACAATCTGCTCAGTTACTGGGATTTTCACGCACAACCATTTCTAGGGTTTACAAAGAATGGTGTGAAAAGGGAAAAACATCCAGTATGCGGCAGTCCTGTGGGCGAAAATGCCTTGTTGATGCTAGAGGTCAGTGGAGAATGGGCCGACTGATTCAAGCTGATAGAAGAGCAACTTTGACTGAAATAACCACTCGTTACAACCGAGGTATGCAGCAAAGCATTTGTGAAGCCACAACACGTACAACCTTGAGGCGGATGGGCTACAACAGCAGAAGACCCCACCGGGTACCACTCATCTCCACTACAAATAGGAAAAAGAGGCTACAATTTGCACAAGCTCACCAAAATTGGACAGTTGAAGACTGGAAAAATGTTGCCTGGTCTGATGAGTCTCGATTTCTGTTGAGACATTCAGATGGTAGAGTCAGAATTTGGCGTAAACAGAATGAGAACATGGATCCATCATGCCTTGTTACCACTGTGCAGGCTGGTGGTGGTGGTGTAATGGTGTGGGGGATGTTTTCTTGGCACACTTTAGGCCCCTTAGTGCCAATTGGGCATCGCTTAAATGCCACGGCCTACCTGAGCATTGTTTCTGACCATGTCCATCCCTTTATGACCACCATGTACCCATCCTCTGATGGCTACTTCCAGCAGGATAATGCACCATGTCACAAAGGTCGAATCATTTCAAATTGGTTTCTTGAACATGACAATGAGTTCACTGTACTAAACTGGCCCCCACAGTCACCAGATCTCAACCCAATAGAGCATCTTTGGGATGTGGTGGAACGGGAGCTTCGTGCCCTGGATGTGCATCCCACAAATCTCCATCAACTGCAAGATGCTATCCTATCAATATGGGCCAACATTTCTAAAGAATGCTTTCAGCACCTTGTTGAATCAATGCCACGTAGAATTAAGGCAGTTCTGAAGGCGAAAGGGGGTCAAACACAGTATTAGTATGGTGTTCCTAATAATCCTTTAGGTGAGTGTATATTATAACAACATGAAACAATTAATAATATATGCAGAATATAAAGGAAATTATAAAAGTAAATTTTCCCACTACAGGATAAATAAAAGAAGCATGCATAAATCCATTAAATGAATCAGGAGAGTAATGTGAATACCTTCTGGTGAAACCCAACACATTCCACAAAAATTAGGAAGAAAATGTGTCTATTTCGACATTGAGGTCAGGATTGGTATTTAAATGAAGCATCTAAAATGTCTATTCTCAGAGTGGAATTTCAAACTGAAACGGGAGAAGCTTTGTTATCATAACTTTGAATTCCCATTCTTGAGAATCACTAATGGAAAACTCAATCCACAATTGTGTAAAGTCTCCCCTACTGTCCCTTTTGCATGTTAGAGAATTGATCTTTATAAAATGCTACTAATATAGTAGGATGCATGAACCCCAGTAATCATCTGTTTATTATACTTGTATTGAAGAAGTTATTCTTAAAGCAAGTAACCACAGCTTAAACTGGGCTTAAAGGCACAACTTCTGTGAAAAACAGCTGCAGGAATGGGAGACTAATGGTATTGTTATGAATTTTCACTTTGACCATGTTTGATTTTGACACCTTTCAAAATCAAGTTTTGGGGGAGAAGGATTAGCATCATAAAGTCATAATATAGAGCTGTGAAACACTGTCACTACTGCCAGCAGCAGGAGTGTCTAGGGGCTATGAAACTGGCTGTGTGGAGGCCCTATCAATGACTGAGACCCAGGGGAGGTAACAGCATTGGGTACCACACACACACTTCTTCACACATCATTTGTGCTTTTAACTTGACTATTTGAAATCATCAAATCCAACAAACATTTGATACTAATTTGATCAGAAAACCACAAACATTACTTATAATCATATTGATCTATGAGAGCGCTTGGAATCAAATCCTTTTTTGGATTTTTAAAAATATAACTCTATGTCAATAATTTGTACACTCATGTTAGTGCTATAAGAGGTTTACTATGAGGAACATGTCCCATTCCTTGTGATACAGTCAAAAAATGTATGGTAACACATTACAACAAGTAATTAATGCCGCAATCCCACAGGAATAACATATAAACGAGTTCTAATGTTGATCACATGACTAAATCCCAACCTCAAACTGTGTCTATAAACCTATACCTAACCCTGACACTTACCTTGTTATACATGTGATTAACAGCAGAACTAAGATGCATTGCATACAGTATTGACACGGTTATTCCTGTGGCATTAAAACATCAATTCAATAAGAATTGGTGCTGATTATTTTAAAGGGTGACCACGTTTGTAAATAGTTAAATAGTGCAGACCATTTTTTTTTTTACCATCTCTAATTTTTCTGTGCACTTGCTATATACCAATATTCAATGAGAGAAATCATTTTACATAATCTTTTTACAAAACACACATCTAACAAGGAAACAATGACATGCAGATGTATTTAACCAAAATAACAAAATAAACAACTAAGAGTATAATCAATCAAAATACAGAAAGCTCTTTGCTACTATTAATGAGCTTGCAGCAGGAGTCGGGGTGTGTCCTGGCTTGGGAATAATGAGCTCGGAGCGAGTGTACCCACTGAGGAGATGAGCTCTCCCATGACAGGTTAGCAGCAAACAGTGCTGACACAAGAATCCCCTAGCTGCCCACTGGTGCAGGTTCCACTAAGAAGCAGTAATGAAAGATTGCGGTCCCGTCACTGGTGTTTCCAAGGGGGGGCCAGGGGGGGCCAGGGGGGGCCCGTACCCCTGTGACACCAAGCCTGTCCCCCATGCGGCCCCCCTAAATGCGGAATCTTAAACAAAACACTGTCAGCCCCCCCTAGTACCGGGGAGAGAACACCGTCAGCCCCCCCCACCACCACCCCGCTAGTACTGCAGGGAAAACACTGTCAGCACACCCCCCCTTGCGGAGAAAACTGTGGCCCCCGTAAATTGAGCTTGTGCCCCAACTCGGCCACCCCGTTGCCAGTGATCTGGAACCGCCACTTGGTCCCACAAAAATAAAAGGAAATGTATGTTTACAGAAAGCTAAAACTCTAAAAATGCATGCTTGTGTAAATTAGCCCCATTCTTTATTTACTGATACAGTTTTTTCTCAGTTATACTTAAACTGGTTTGATCCCCCAAATTTGATACTAACTGCTGAACACAAGCAAAGAAGGATATTTGAGTTACAGCGAATTTGTGTCATTCAAATAACTCGCTATATATTCAATATTAATTTCTCCCCACATCAGATAAACTAATTTAGTTTTAAGAATTCATAGTGATTGAGAGGCTTTTTAATAACACAAATAATAATCCCTGAGCAATCATCAATTGCAGAATGTTGAGGTAAACAAAAAACATTTATAAGGAAAAATCAAACTTGTAATTTTAAAAGACATCCAGACACACATTAATAGATCCAAGAGATGTATATACTGTATGAGGTCAAAGGACGGGTGTTATCTAAACTTGTAAACTTTCTTATATGTTACAGATGAAAAAAATTCCTATCTTTATATAGCAACATCTATAATATGTGGTAGTATTGATGAGTCGAGGAAACAAGCATATGACAAAAAGTTTAAGCCACCACAGAGTGTGTTTGATATTTTGTATTAGTAGGTAGATAAGTTGTAATCTGGCCCATAATCAAGTTTAAGGAACTTGTTAGTATTTCCTTTAAAGAACGATGGATATCGACAAAGAAAAAATCACTCTCCAAGGAACAACGTATGTAGTACAAGCAGCATTACAGATAGATTTCAGTGCTTTGTGTCAAAATACATCATTGGCAGCATCGCTCTACACTGGACTGTATTGCACAGCTGCTTTTTTGTTTCTCATTCTTATTTATCTTGGCAGTTAATGCCTAGCCATATGAAACCTTTATGGAATTTGATAAATATAATTGAAAATAGAACTGTGTCAAAATCAGATTCACAGTAAGGCCAAAACTTGCTGACACTGTTATCCACTGATATAACATACCTTATTTTATTTATCAATTATAAAGCTGTCTCTGGCTGTGTTTCAGCGTATGTGGTGTAGCCTGTTAACTATTTTATAGTATACTAAAGTTTTTAAGGTTTCATTAATCTAGCATTTTTCCAGATCCACAGATCTTGAATAACTTGTACACCTCTTTCATTGAGTCCTAAAATTATATTTTGATTGTCAATTGTTTTTAAATAAAACATTTAAATAATTTTAGAGAGAGATACATATTTAGAATAATTAAAAAATACCTTTCAAATGTTTTATTATGTACAAATATGTAAAAAGGAAATGCAAATTAATGCACTTATTAAATTAATAATTATGTCTTCATGTGGATGATTTTCCTATATAACTGTGCTGTACCAACACGTATGAATGAACCGTAACTATGCAGGTTTGTGAATCTCACTGTACTGCAATACTGTCAGGGACTTTGGCTGATGCTGTACTCTTGGGAATGCAGTAATTACCAGAGCCTTCTTCAAACCTGCCAAGAAGAAAAAAGTATACCCTGGTTGTAGGAATCCCATCTGTTCTTCAAAACAGGATAGCTTTTGGTCTTTATTGACATTCCAGCATGTCCTTGAACTTTTCATATACATAAATATTTAACTATTTTTTAACTAATATAATACTATTTCATTGCGCAGCACATTAATGCTTGTCTTATGAAAAGTACAGAAGTGCATTTTTTCCATACTTTGTGGATGTCAACTAAAGATGATCTAGTGGTCACAATTCACCAATTCGATGACCTGCCAGGGTTTTAGATGTATTGGTGTACTAAATCAAATGTTAAATGAGATTAATATACACCGATCAGCCATAACATTATGACACCTGCCTAATATTGTGTAGGTCCCCCTTTTGCCGCCAAAACACCCCTAACCCATCGAGGCATGGACTCCACTAGACCTCTGAAGGTGTGCTGTGGTGTCTGGCACCAAGACGTTAGCAGCAGATCCTTTAAGTCCTGTAAGTTGCGAGGTGGGGCCTCCATGGATCGGACTTGTTTGTCCAGCACATCCCACAGATGCTCGATTGGATTGAGATCTGGGGAATTTGGAGGCCAAGTCAACACCTTGAACTCATGATTCATCAGACCAGGCCACCTTCTTCCATTGCTCCATGGTCCAGTTCTGATGCTCACATGCCCATTGTAGACGCTGTCGGCAGTGGACAGGGGTCAGCATGGGCACCCTGACTGGTCTGCGGCTACGCAGCCCCATACGCAACAAACTGTGATGCACTGTGTGTTCTGACACCTTTCTATCAGAACCAGCATTAACTTTTTCAGCAATTTGAGCTACAGTAGCTCGTCTGTTGGATCGGACCACACGGGCCAGCCTTCGCTCTCCACGTGCATCAATGAGCCTTGGCTGCCCATGACCCTGTCACCGGTTCACCGCTTTTCCATCCTTTGACCACTTTTGATAGGTACTGACCACTGCAGACCGGGAACACCCCACAAGAGCTGCAGTTTTGGAGATGCTCTGACCCAGTCGTCTAGCCATCACAATTTGGCCCTTGTCAAAGTCGCTCAGATCCTTACGCTTGCCCATTTTTCCTGTGTCTAACACATCAACTTTATGGACAAAATGTTCACTTGCTGCCTAATATATCCCACCCACTGACAGGTGCCATGATAACGAGATTATCAGTGTTATTCACTTCACCTGTCAGTGGTCATAATGTAATGGCTGATCGGTGTATAGAATGCTTGTTTAGTTTTTAAATAGAGATCCTTCCTGTGTGCAACTGATTGTTATTAAATGGCATATTCAACAGCTAGATTATTAAATATTGTAAATGTTTAAGGTCAAACAAAATATGCCAACATCAATAATTATAGTACTATGAAAGTTCAATATCCATCACTGATACCCCTAGGTAGCAATTCAAACATTTGTCTTGAGAATTAAAATCACTAAAGAAAATGAATTCTGGGTTCCTATGGATGAAGATTTTTTTTTGTTTAATACGTTCCGTTGATTATTTAAAACTAAAGCCTGTGTCAAAGCTTATTAGAAAATAATGTGAAGACCGTTCACCTAATAAGTCCTTCTTGAGCTGTTTGCTATGAACTCCTTCAAAAATTCCTTGGCTCCACAAGTCTCTTGCATATATGTTGCATTCCTATTCAATTAACAGCTGGAAGGTTTAAACAAATAGAGGCATGTCAAATCAAAAATTCATTTTCAAGCCTAGCAACGCATTGAGAGCAAATTGTATTATTACTACTTTACTTTCAGTAAAAGTATTTATTTTACAGACATTCTTTGCTTATCAAAATGTTCCACTTCAGAGTTGGGGGTTGGTTATAAATTAAAGTAACAGTTTTTCCCCATTTAATACTTATAGGTTATTGCTGGTTGCCAAAAAATGTAAGAAAATGCTAGAAAATAACTACATTGGTCCATCTCATTAACATTTTCTTATCTGTGCATTTATTGAGAAGTGTTTTTTTTTTAAGTAAGATAGTATTTGCTCAGTTTATCTTGGCATCTTTGCATGATTAGCACTCCATTAGGTTTCTTGATTAAAATTACAATGTTCAACATTCAACATACTTGGAATTCTTAAAACAGCATATTTTAAATGGTTGTGACAGAATAGTTATTTTTCTGTCCATGTCCCATTGTTCAGCCGAAGAATCGCACACACACTTCCATTTGCAATATGTATTTCCAGGAATATAGTGGTGACATTAAATGCACGGTACATCAAATGTAAGTTGCTGAATAGCTCCAGTATTACTAAAACATATTAGTCATCAGGTAACATTTTAAAATTTGATCTAGTCCCTAAGTTTAATTTCTGTATTACGAAAATCACAGTCTTCAGTCTTTTTAATAAGGTAGACTTATTTTTACTTAGTGAAAGGTTGTAACTAATTACTTTCAACAATTAAAAAGTGAAGCCTTAAATGTTTTACATAAACCTGATATTAAAATGTGTCCTGAATGTACAATTGGGCTTATTTAAACTGCAAGCGCTCAAGGGGCTTTTGTTCAAAATGAATGTCTCTTCCTTTGTATAATTTAGCATCAGCTTGCTTGGTTCTTAATGGCTGATTTTGACATTTTCATAATAAGTGGCAGCAAAGGATAAGTCAGTGCCCTGGAGTCCACGTTGTATTCCAGTTCCACTTCTGCAGGTCATATTATAAATGTTAAATGTGAAGCTATAGGAGGTTATTCACAAAACCTACTGTTCATTTTCACATGCCAATAGAAGATTTTAACTTTTTGTTGTGATTTTTCCCAGTTCCTAGAAATGTTTAAGATCCCAGAAACCTGCTTTGATAATGACCATTTTGTTTAGTTGAGGCAAAGGAATGTCTTTCTGTACGTATGTTTCATTGTTAAATATTTCACTGATAATTCAATAGCTGTACGTGGCATGTAATTTCAGGTGAAGAGTATTGAGGTTGCCTCTGAGGTCACATTATTCCTAGAAAAAGGCTTGATAGATTGTCATTTTATATACAGCACTAATACGCTATTTGCACTTGTTGACAAGAAAATCAGTGATCCAAGAGATTTGTTAAGCTCTTACAAGGGTGCCACTTCAGTCAAATTGTGCTTTGTTAAAAAAAAAACTAAAAATCTATAACTTTACCAAAACATTTCAGCAACAAAAACCAGTCTTCTGAGGAGAAGACGGCTTTGTGTTGTATTATATAATAGTAAATGGTTTGAAATATATGCCTAGAGTGCCGAGCACATTAACACAGACACGCACACTCCCACTCAGATGCCCACACAGCAGCACCCACTCACACCCGATCATCTCCAGCTCGTTACTAGGGAAATTACTTTAAAAGATGTATTTTTTTTTTCTGTGACTGATATGCTTCATACTTACACTGTTTCTCTTCTCAAAATCATGTTTTTGGAATTGATTACAATACATATCTGGGTTGGGGAAGATCTGCATTAGACGTCCTCTACAACTTGAAAGGATAAATTGAATAAATATGAATCAATGGATATATATTATATGATACTTACCTTAACCAACTGTTGACATTATCACACATTCATGAGGTTTATATTGGTACCTGTTTACATGTCAATCCTATAACCCGAATTAACTACTTTGTGACATGCGCAGTGTCTCTCATCCTACTATTCAGACGGCGATGGCCAATGAAACAGTAGTATTTACTTAAAATGTCATGACCATGTACAGAGATCAATAAATCCACTTCGACACCCAAGAGTAAAATCTTTAAGTCATTTCCTATCACTTTACACCAGGAGTAGTCCATTTTTTTTGGTCAGGGTCCAAATTTCTTGGTCAAGGTATAGTCAAGGTCCAGACCCTAGAGGGTGGTGGGGGGTTGCTTATATTTAGTACATTCATTTGACAAAGTACAAAAATAAAACTTTTAAATAAATGTAAATGTGTCAAAGCACTTTCAGACCACTTTTAATTATGTTAATTGTTAAAGATTATTGTAGGCATATAGATCAACATAACAGAAACTTTCAAGCATTTTGTGTCTTATTAGATTCAAGTCTTAACCACTTCCCTTCATCACTGTCCACTGTTCAAAATTAATGTTGCAAAATGAGGGGAAAGAGGATTGAGGAATTCCGTGCTGGGGGTCTGGGGGTCCTTGCACAGATTTGGAAGAAGACCTGAAATGCGCGATTTAGTCATTTAAAAGTCGGAAAACTCAGCTCACAATCTTTATGAAATCAGGCAGATTTGGACTAAACATATCTTTGCTTCACAACCACACATCACCTGCAAAAAATCACATACAGTATCAACCGACATTATACATGCAAACTAAACGTGGTTTCTGGTGCTTGTCAATCATAGATCTATTTCAGTGGGTCTCTGTGATTGTAACGGGTGAGGATGCACAATTTGATATTCGTGCCCCTGCTAGAAATACGCGTCTTCATTGGAAATCAGATGTTTCCACCCCTGATGTAGGAGTTTCTAGATGAATGGCATCCTGAGCCCCCCGCCACCCCTGGTCGTGTGTATGCGAGGTTGAAATTTGTCCACATGTCAAGCTATCCGCAGTTTAGCTGTTTATTACGGTGGCCCTGAAGTGTAAATCTGAAAAACAAAATGAAAAACTGAAAATAAAATGAAAACCTGAAAAACAAATTACAAAACATTAATAAAAAAATAATTGAGGACATAAAAAAATAAATAAGAGGACATAAAAAAACTAATTTAAAGATCTGAAAAAACTGAGGACCTGAAAAACAAATCCAAAGAACTAAAAAACAAATTCCAAGACATAATAAAAATAAAAAATAAATACGGGGACCTGAAAAAAAAAAAAGGACGTGAAAAATTGAGAAGCAATTAAGGAAAGGGAGTGTACATTGTCAAACAGATTGGACTTCAGCGATTGGATGAAAAAATCTGTCAATTACTGTAACACACCATGCACCGAGGAGTGGCTGTGAAGTGCGTTTCTAAGAGAAAACCTCAGTATTTAAGATCAAACACTTTGAATTAGTACAGGGCAGAGAAATACTAAGTAAGCCCTTTTTGAATTTCAGTTTTTTTTTAAACAAGGGAGTCTTGTTTTACAATCCTTATACAGTACCAATACATTGAAAGCATACATGACTTTTCTCATTATTGCATTTTTATTATGAGTATTTTACTTTTTATCTTTATTGGAGTTTTTGGCTTAGTCTGGTTACACTTGTCAACAGTCTGCAACTTGGTTTGTCCTGCTCGGCCCGCACCACGGCTCCCAGATGATAATACGCCACTGCCAGGTAACATATGGTGTGCAGGATGGATTCAAAAACAGGTAGACTGCAGTATACAAGACATTGGAGGACTGTGAGAAAGTCACTGTCTAATATCTCTAAGAATTCTAAATCAGAGAATAATGATGAGATGCTGCCATCGGATATTGAACATAATGAAACAGAAGAAATACAGCCTGAGTTACTGACATTCTTTGAGGCACAAGGAAGCAATTTGTATGGGCAAGAAGTCCTAGTTTATAATGTGTATTCCATGGTCCATCTTGCATCTGATGCACATGAGTTCAGGAGCCTTGATAATTCCCGGGGTTTCCCATTTGAGAACTACCTACAGCAGCTGAAACGTCTGGTTTGCTCAGGTCAAAATCCTCTTGCACGAATCATGAAAAGACTTGGAGAGCTTGACAGTTTTCAAATGATACAACCACAACGCAAGCGGAAAATCCATATCAAGAGGCCCAACAATGCCTATGTGCTCAGTGACACTGCTTGCTGTAAAGTAACTGCCATTGCACATGACACAGATGATGACAATACAAAGATGCATCTTCGTAGAGTGATCGAAAGAGTGGATGCCATGTGACTCCCGTATTATAGGCTGTTACAGAGCTCACATGAGAGATGCACACATGAAGATTATTTCTGCCAAATGGATGGTTAGAAGGGCAGTGATGACTGCAGAGGAGCAGGTGTCACAAGTTTTCTTTGCAATTCTTCATGCATTTTGATTACAAGGTAAGTATTTCAACATGTGTTTCTGCCTGTTGCATAATAACTGTCTTTAGTGTAGAATACATATTAAACATATCAAGTTTTACATACCCAGAGTGAAAGCAAAATTGTATTTAAAACTCAAAAAAACACTACAAATGTGTATTGAGTATTGTTTACAGGGTGTGTAGTGCAATTGGCCCTGCTTTAATATGCCAGCAGGTGAGAAAAGATGAGCTTCCTGACAAAGCAAAGTGGACAAGGCATCCTGTGAAGATTTTCACAGATACAGGTACAGTAAGTAGACAATATGTGTCTTGTAGATATAATTCAGCATATTTATTTTGGCACCTTTACTTTACATATTTCTTAGGTGACTTTGGCTTCAGTCCTTTATCCCGCTTTTTTTTATAATATATAGTGTTAAATCTGACTACATTACATGGAGTATATCCATTTTATAATTTTGTTGAAAATACACCAAATTAAAACAACTGATCAATAATAAAATCTAGTTAGATATTAATTCATGTTTGTGTAAAAGTATTATACAGCAGGCTGCTAAATACTGTTTAAGCTTCCCATGATTTTTTCACTGTCAGATTCTTGGTTATTCTTGGTTATCACAATTCAATTTTCTCTACACATGTGGTTCTTTTTAATTGCATTTTTCTGTCAATTCTACATTTTTGAGAAATCCTAGAGAGACTGCCTACATGGATTGAATGGTCAGTTCACTCACTGTCAGACTAGATGTGGATCCATTAAAAGATACTGTTCTCTTGTTCTTAAATGTAGCACACACACAATGTCTTTACAAAAAATACTTTAATTCTCAAGCAGCAACTTGCAGTTTTGTCAGATTCTGCCCGGTTTGTTTGAAATCCAAAAATGAAATATTGATTCTGTCAAAACATTATTATATTTTTCTTTGCTGTTGTTGCTGTCTTAATAGAAAATGGAATCAGAAAAATGGATTCAGGTGAAAAAAGGAGGCCCTGAAAGATAACCACTACTTGACTTAATTGTACACAAATGCATGACTGTGGTATCCATGTCTCAAATAATGAATGAAAGCTTACTAAGTTACCGTGTCTTTGAGATGCCGAATTACTGATAGTGAATTCCCTGGTCTCTTTATACTGAAGTATGATTGTCCGATTGCAGGACACGATGTCATTCTCCCGTGCCAGATAAAAGGCATGTCTTAAATTAGTTGAGAGAAAAGAGAAAGAGAAAAGAGCTGCAACTGTTGCATTTATACTCTTTGGACATGTCTACCTTAAATCTTTCTTGAGAGGCAAATTAAACTCGCATCAGACAATCCAGGTGTGTTATAGCAATAGGTGTTACTAAATAGGCTTGACAAAACAGAAATGCTTGTTTTATAAAACCTTATTTCTCCCACTGCCCATTCCATTTGCAATCACAGTGCCTTTGAAGAAAAGCTCCAATTGCTGCAAAGTATAATTAACTGTGGCACAACAAGATATGTGCACAGCAATGGGAATATGATTTAATGATTCATGAAGTGCCTAGCTTATTAAACACTGTGGTAGGGCCCCCCTCCGGTGAGAAGTGTGGTTTGTGATGCAGCAGGACTTCGTATGTTACCCTATCTTAGATATTGACTTTTGGTATGACCGCTGAGGCATGACAATATAATCAAGATATGGAATTTCAACTGGGAAGTTAAGAGATATGAAGAATAGACTTCCCCTGATCATGGATACTGGAAGCCTAATACCTTTGTCCATATTCTAGGGTAAACAAAATGAATAAAAAAACAGCTCCTTGGCAGTTGCATTACCGCTGTGTCATTAACTGAAACAAAATTACCTATTTTGTTGTGGTGCTGTTTCTACAGAATACTAATTTGCATAGATATCTGTAGAGTATATATTTCACTTCACTGATACTTAGCCTCTTATCACACTGTCTGCATTTTCCTTTTATTACTTATATTTTGCATATCCTATTATGTGTGTTTTGTGCAAATCTTTGTTGTTGTTTCTGCTGATTATTTGCCTTATTATTTGACTAACAATTCTAGGAAACAGCTTCTAAAAATCTCAACGCTAATTGTGAGGAAGTGTGGCAGGAAAACAAATGATGTCTGAAGCCCACTGGTGGAGGATTATGTAATAAAGCCTGCAAGACGTTCTCCATTTCACCTCGAATTCAGATACATTCTCACAAATGTATTCATGTATTTCTGAATAGGCACTGGAATGGCGAATAAGAAGCAAAGCAGCATGGAAACAGAAAATGAACGATTCAAAACAGACACATGAAAGATACTAAACAAGTCTGCAGTTCTAGACATGAATGGTTAGAAAAACAAAACAGCTACACTCTGAATGACGCCAGGTTTAAATCTAGTGTCATGTGTAGACAGTTGACAAAAATATATATTTTTAGGCTGGAACCAAGATGAGAGAGGAGAGATCCGATTGAGGTTTTTCAGAACCTAAATATGAGGCACAAGGGATGTGCATACGAGGAACAAAGACGTTATGTGCTTAATGGTGAGCTGCTGGGGAGGAATCTCCATAGGTTTTTTGGATCATTAAGCATCTAAAAATAAGCAAAAAGGACTAAACATCATACTAAATGAATATATCAACAACCCCTTTTAAGACACGGCATTACATAACATGGCATCACTTCTACAGCCTAACTGTGTGAAGAAGTGTTGAATAATAACACTCATATTACCACATTTAATTGGTAGAGTTTAATTACCCTTTTCCACTATTTACAAACATTTGACTATTTGGAGTCAAACCTGACAGGAAGTGATCTGTTCCTGCCAACCCAGATTCTAAGTGACAGTAGTTAGGGTTCAACAGGTAACATTATTTAGCCATGCAAGCATACAGGGCTTTAGGAAGGTTGTGGTATTAAAGGCACTTCGTAATTAAAGCAAGACCCTCCACATCCTTGGAAATCATGGTTTGAGCACCTTCAAATTCCATTATAAAAACACCAGCACATAAAAAAATATAATTCAGACCTTTATGAAAAATGGGAAGGAACGCCCTTTCCGAGATGTGTGATATCATGCAGCCATGAATATGATTTATAATGCCAGGCCTTTACTAATTTATGAGCACTGTGTCACTAGCATATTCAGCAGAAATGTATTAGAAAACAGGTCCTCCAGCCATTGGAAGCACACAATGAACAAGACTGAAATGTGACAGGTGTTTGGAAATGCCATTCTCAGCGGCTTTTATTGGCCTTTGTCTTTTTCCAGTGTAGTACTGAAAAGCTGCTTGCAGAAAATTAAAAAGTGAAGAAGTACAATGTAGTGCACTTCAAGAAGACATCCACCCAGGTATCACGCTGAAGAGTTTAATAATGATGTTTGAAAGAGTTCCTCCTGTGAAAAAGCTTGACATGATACACTGTTTGTGTCGGGTCATTACCAATACCACTAGAACAGCCTGATGCAATGTAAAGACATAATCCTGTACGCTCATTTATATAAATGATATATTCTTACTTGCTGGGAAGTTCACACAAGTTATAACTGTATTCTCATTTATTCTCAAGAGACTTGTACTGCCATGCCAACCACACACGATCTGTAACTTGAACAAATTTGTGCCAGTGGCTAATTTCCACTGAGTGTCTCGATACAGATATTCTTATTAATCAAATTGTGTTCATAAATTAAAAGTTTTAGCATACATTATCCATACAGCAGTGAGAGCTTGCTAGCAGCTAAAAACAATTAACACATGAAGGAAATGTATTAATTTGGAAGACGGGGAAAATAATGCTGGTTATTGAGAGAATGCTGTTGACTAAAGCACTCCAGAAAATGTTGTATCTAAACCAGAGGAAAATAATGCAGCTAGTAAAAAAAAGATTACAGAAAGAAAACAAGCTTTCAGGTAAAATCTTACCTTGGGACTGTCAAAGTTTCAAAGGGAGATCTGATTTATTTGGACCTTTTCAGCATGTGATAGGATAGCATAGGAATTGTGAAGCACTTTCCAATTTGGGGTAATAAAGTTTTTTCAAGAAAGATTACTGATTATCAGAAAACTTTGGTGACGTTACAGGTTATAAGAGCAGTGGCCAGTTTGTACACTTCAGATTATGCTATGTGGATGCAATTTTTTGGGCATTTAAAACACATTACATTACTTCCATGAGCCTATCCAACTGCACATACATAGGCTGTTATTTTTGAACAGAATTCAATCCTGAATATGTAATGCTTCTCATGGTTGGGTCTTAAGTCATTATGCTCCCTTGGTGCAGCTTTGAATACCAGTCTATGAACAATGCAGCCGTCCAAATCACGAGACAGTGAGCGAACGCTTCAGCTGTAAAATTCTGTATTTTGACAAGTGCCTTTGAAGATGAATTTCATAGGAAATGTTATCTGGATCTGTCAGGGTCCTACAGTTGGCGCTTTGAGAAACCTCGCTCTAAGGTACAATAAAAGCCTCCATAACTGACATATAATAGGCTGAGCCACTTAAGCTTCCACAAAACCCAGTCTGTGTCCTTCATACCCCTTCCAAAGCACTTAACACTCGTTTTAATTAGAATGACTGAAATACTCTCTCACAGATAAATAATGACACGCGGCATGAGTATGAAGTACCTCACAGGCAAAGTACTGACCATGAAGATGCGTTAGGAAACAACAATAAAATGGGTCAGGACTGTCATGCAAAATCTGTTGCACTCCAGTGAGCCGAGCGCAACGCTGCATTTTTAGACTGCAGCATCTTGTGTTTCATTTGATGCACATAGAGCAGGTGGTGTTCATATTGTTAGCTAATTCTAAAGCAGAAATTATGAGTTTTGGTTTATGATAATATGAGAATGAATGGGAGTATTTTCTAATTGTGTGTGTGTGTGTGTGTGTGTGTGTGTGTGTGTGTGTGTGCACTCGCAGGTCTCCAAATATTTTTTTCTGAGCTGTTGTAAAGTGCTGTGATTTGGAATTGCAGAAGGTGAAGGTGGAGTGAATGTTATCTGAAGAAGAAAAAGAGAGATGCTAAATGAATACTACTCTCAGTGAATCAAATATATTAGTGCTTTTGGGGTGTAAAACACAAATAGGAGATAAAAAAAGAGACACACATGAATCACAAGAAATAAAACCTGACTTTCTCTAATTCCAGGAGCTTCACTCTTGTGCTGGAACTGCTCCAGACCCAGTATTTCAGACGCGAAAGTCTTCAGTTTGGGATTGATCACGGCTGTCTGGGAGCAATTTTTTTGCTGCTGTGTGTTCCAGTGACCATTACAGCCCATAAAACACAATGTCTAACAAGAAGAAAAAGATGCTTAGAAAAAGGTACAAAACCATTGATGACATTAAAGGACAACAAAGATATTACCATGGTCTTTAAACATTACTATGGTCTTTAAATGTTAAGAGTTAATCCACACCTTTGATAATAATGTAAAGTTCACAATGATTGTATATTATGCTTTCCCTAGGTATAAAAAGCTAATGTACATTATGGGCATATTGGGATACGTGTTGCCAATGTTTAATGGTTATTAAAAATAAAAATTTTGCAGGGTGCAAGCAGGAGCAATAAAGGGGGTTTGTATGTAGGGGGTATCCAAAAAATTCTACAAACTGAAATAATATCTAACTGATCCATAGAAACTGTGTAAAAATACAATATGAATGAAAAGGTAAATACTAGCTATAGTTACTAGTATACAAAACTTTAATAAAGTTACTAATATCGGGCCTGCTGTCTGATGATTGTGTTGATCCAACTGACGATACAGAATATGTGTCAAGATTTTATTTCCCTACACAAAGGTGTGTGTAGGGTGCACACATTGATTTTTGTATAATGAAAAGTAAATATCCAGAACAGAATTAAACCCAGAACCCAGTATGGATGAGTCTTACACTTGATTTTTTTTTATTATAATAATAATAATAATAATAATAATAATAATAATAATAATAATAATAATAATAATAATAATAATAATAGTAATAATAATTATAATGATGATGATGATGATGTATGAGTAGTATCATGATCAAGGATATTTGTTTGCTATTTCATGTTAATGAAAGCTTAAAAGAGATACAGGCACAGCTCCAAAGGAAAACAGCTGTAAAGATTGCTCTGAGAATTCAAGTGTTACATTTACGTAAATTGGTGACAGCAATCTTTTATTTGTATATTGCACTCAAATTCCACCCACTTTTTTGGGGAGTTTGTCATTACTTGTAAATCGATGTTGTCTTGCCTCCAGAATTATTGCTCCTGTCATACATGAACTGCCTCAGCATGCTTGATACATTTCTAGTATTCAGATGCTTGTTACTAGTGCTGCCACCTACTGTGCTGTTCATGAAATGGATGTTGTATTGCAGAAGACAGCTTGACTAGAAAAAGAAAATAGATGGCGTCATGGATTATTTTATTGTTTATTTTCTCCAGATCTGTATGGATGTTCTGTTTAAAAGGAAGAACAATGTAAATATAATTTGAATACATACTGATGGGTATGATTTAAGTTAATGTGTTCCCATTATACAAGACCTTTAAGTTAGTAGAGGGTCATGTGATTCAATAATGAAGCAAAAGAGGTTTCTCCACACCTCTACTAGTGATCCAATAGATGTCACCCCAATGTGTAATATTGGTTATTACCTACCAATATTATATTAAATACATCTGTTTACTTGTCAGGGTGATATGAACAATGTGTATACTTGAAGGCAATTTTGAACAATTTATAAGTCAACAGAGAGGAAGACAGAGAGAGAGATGGATACTTACAATAATGTTTTGCACTGCTCTGCATTATTTAAATCTGTATCCAGCCGTGAAGATACAGCACAGATAGGCGCACACGGCCACAGGGTCAGCCTTCAAAACATGTATTTTTAATTTAATGATCCCTGGCCATTCACAAGTTTAAAACAACAATGGGTTTTGGTGTCTGTAGAAAGGTGAAAAAAACAAAACTCATTTCATATGGGTCTTTAAAACTTAAAATCAGACCACAGAGAATTTACCAAACTTATATTATTACCAGTCTTACATTTGTTTCAGACCTTCTCTCAACCTAAGGCTTCTTTGTGAATTTAATTTCCAAATGTCCACCATGCCTTTTGTTAGTGCTTCACTTCCAAGTGAATGAACTGAAGTGTGAAGTCCTGCAGTGAGGATTTCAGATACAGTAAGTACCATGTGTAAAATAGTTTTTTTTTTTCCCTGGAACATTTCAATACAATGCTACCATGAAATAGCTCTTTATTCATTATACAACATGTTCCATTTATGACCCCTAAATCCTATACTTAAAAGAGCTGTAGGAAAAAAAAAATCTGAACACTGCGTAACACATTAAAAAGTTCAGCATTTAGATTAAATTCTGAAATTGAAATTAAACCTGTTAACATTCACCTCACACACATGTAATGTCACTATATATATATATATATACACTCACCTAAAGGATTATTAGGAACACCATACTAATACTGTGTTTGACCCCCTTTCGCCTTCAGAACTGCCTTAATTCTACGTGGCATTGATTCAACAAGGTGCTGAAAGCATTCTTTAGAAATGTTGGCCCATATTGATAGGATAGCATCTTGCAGTTGATGGAGATTGATGGGATGCACATCCAGGGCACGAAGCTCCCGTTCCACCACATCCCAAAGATGCTCTATTGGGTTGAGATCTGGTGACTGTGGGGGCCAGTTTAGTACAGTGAACTCATTGTCATGTTCAAGAAACCAATTTGAAATGATTCGACCTTTGTGACATGGTGCATTATCCTGCTGGAAGTAGCCATCAGAGGATGGGTACATGGTGGTCATAAAGGGATGGACATGGTCAGAAACAATGCTCAGGTAGGCCGTGGCATTTAAACGATGCCCAGTTGGCACTAAGGGGCCTAAAGTGTGCCAAGAAAACATCCCCCACACCATTACACCACCACCACCAGCCTGCACAGTGGTAACAAGGCATGATGGATCCTTGTTCTCATTCTGTTTACGCCAAATTCTGACTCTACCATCTGAATGTCTCAACAGAAATCGAGACTCATCAGACCAGGCAACATTTTTCCAGTCTTCAACTGTCCAATTTTGGTGAGCTTGTGCAAATTGTAGCCTCTTTTTCCTATTTGTAGTGGAGATGAGTGGTACCCGGTGGGGTCTTCTGCTGTTGTAGCCCATCCGCCTCAAGGTTGTACGTGTTGTGGCTTCACAAATGCTTTGCTGCATACCTCGGTTGTAACGAGTGGTTATTTCAGTCAAAGTTGCTCTTCTATCAGCTTGAATCAGTCGGCCCATTCTCCTCTGACCTCTAGCATCAACAAGGCATTTTCGCCCACAGGACTGCCGCATACTGGATGTTTTCCCCTTTTCACACCATTCTTTGTAAACCCTAGAAATGGTTGTGCGTGAAAATCCCAGTAACTGAGCAGATTGTGAAATACTCAGACCGGCCCGTCTGGCACCAACAACCATGCCACGCTCAAAATTGCTTAAATCACCTTTCTTTCCCATTCAGACATTCAGTTTGGAGTTCAGGAGATTGTCCTGACCAGGACCACACCCCTAAATGCATTGAAGCAACTGCCATGTGATTGGTTGGTTAGATAATTGCATTAATGAGAAATTGAACAGGTGTTCCTAATAATCCTTTAGGTGAGTGTATATATATATATATATTAGTTATATTCATTACATTTTGTGCACATAAAGAATTACTATGGTTTTATAGTGACTACCCTACCTCACTTCACAAGTACCATCTTGTCTCCCTTCTCCCCTTTCTCTCTAAAACCCTTGAGCAAACTGTTCATCATCACCTCTCTTCATTTCTATCTCACCACTCACTCCTTAACCCTCTACAACCCAGTTTTTGCACAGCTCACTCTGAATTTCTGGCACTGCTCATGCCTGGTTATCCTCCTAACTCTCCGGCCACACCTACCAGGTGACAGGGTGAGGCTGACGAACACCTCAACCTCTGTAAACATGTGTTCCCCAAGGACCTGTCCTGGGTCCTCTCCTGTTCTCTCTCTGCACCTAATTTCTGGACCCCTCGTGTTCTAGGATGTGTGCTGCTTATTTTGTTTTGTCCTGATTGTATGTACTGCACTTTGAAAAGCTTTGAAATGTACCTTAAATATATTGTCCTGTCTGGTGTTGATGCATCATAGCAATTAATCCACAACAAATGCACTATATTAATTACAATATAGTAGATATACATTACAATATCTTATAGCAATTATTTATTAGTTTCTTGTATGTGGTTATACTCACAGATATACAGTGGGGGAAAAAAGTATTTGATCCCCTGCTGATTTTGTACGTTTGCCCACTGACAAAGGAATGATCAGTCTATAATTTTAATGGTAGGTGTATTTTAACAGTGAGAGACAGAATAACAACAACAAAATCCAGAAAAATGCATTTCAAAAAAATTATAAATTGATTTGCATGTTAATGAGGGAAATAAGTATTTGACCCCTTCGACTTAGTACTTGTTGGCAAAACCCTTGTTGGCAATCACAGAGGTCAGACGTTTCTTGTAGTTGGCCACCAGGTTTGCACACATCTCAGGAGGGATTTTGTCCCACTCCTCTTTGCAGATCCTCTCCAAGTCATTAAGGTTTCGAGGTTGACGTTTGGCAACTCGAACCTTCAGCTCCCTCCACAGATTTTCTATGGGATTAAGGTCTGGAGACTGGCTAGGCCACTCCAGGACCTTAATGTGCTTCTTCTTGAGCCACTCCTTCGTTGCCTTGGCTGTGTGTTTTGGGTCATTGTCATGCTGGAATCCCCATCCACGACCCATTTTCAATGCCCTGGCTGAGGGAAGGAGGTTCTCACCCAAGATTTGACGGTACATGGCCCCGTCCATCGTCCCTTTGATGCAGTGCAGTTGTCCTGTCCCCTTAGCAGAAAAACACCCCCAAAGCATAATGTTTCCACCTCAATGTTTGACGGTGGGGATGGTGTTCTTGGGGTCATTCCTCCTCCTCCAAACACGGCAAGTTGAGTTGATGCCAAAGAGCTCGATTTTGGTCACATCTGACCACAACATTTTCACCCAGTTCTCCTCTGAATCATTCAGATTTTCATTGGCAAACTTCAGACGGGCCTGTACATGTGCTTTCTTGAGCAGGGGGACCTTGCGGGCGCTGCAGGATTTCAGTCCTTCACGGCGTAATGTGTTACCAATTGTTTTCTTGGTGACTATGGTCCCAGCTGCCTTGAGATCATTAACAAGATCCTCCCGTGTAGTTCTGTGCTGATTCCTCACCGTTCTCATGATCATTGAAACTCCACGAGGTGAGATCTTGCATGGAGCCCCAGAGCGAGGGAGACTGACAGTAATTTTGTGTTTCTTCCATTTGCGAATAATCGCACCAACTGTTGTCACCTTCTCACCAAGCTGCTTGGCGATGGTCTCGTAGCCCATTCCAGCCTTGTGTAGGTCTACAATTTTGTCCCTGACATCCTTGGACAGCTCTTTGGTCTTGGCCATGGTGGAGAGTTTGGAATCTGATTGATTGATTGCTTCTGTGGACAGGTGTCTTTTATACAGGTAACGAGCTGAGATTAGGAGCACTCCCTTTAAGAGAGTGCTCCTAATCTCAGCTCGTTACCTGTATAAAAGACACCTGGGAGCCAGAAATCTTGCTGATTGATAGGGGATCAAATACTTATTTCCCTCATTAACATGCAAATCAATGTATAACTTTTTTGAAATGCGTTTTTCTGGATTGTTTTGCTGTTATTCTGTCTATCACTGTTAAAATACACCTACCATTAAAATTATAGACTGATCATTTCTTTGTCAGTGGGCAAACGTACAAAATCATCAGGGGATCAAATACTTTTTTCCCTCACTGTATATATATATATATTTATCAATAAATCAAATAGAGAACATTATGTTTCATACTGAGCTATGTTTCCGTTTCATTTTAGTTAGAATTGCCATTTTCTGAGTCTCATTTATAAACCTCCCCAACCTCTGAAATAGATAATCTTCACATGGTAAAACATAACAGAGAAATACTCTTTTCTGCTGAATTTGCACTGAACAAATAGTGAGCATGACATTTACATTTAATTTTAATAGTTATTAGAGTTATTTGAAGCTAGCATTGAATTGGGCAAATAATATATATGTGCTGCTATACAGAAACAGTTCAGGTTGGGACATTCTCATAATCCTAATCTGAATTTTAGCAGTAAATATAGTAAAATACAATGATCCACTCAAATCCAAAGACAACTGTGACACACCTACAGACATTGTGCTTCAATATAGGCACAAGCTGAGACTCAGAACAATGTGTTTTTCACTGCCTGAGCAGAAAACCAGTATGTTGCTTCATACCTAACAAGGTATTTACATACCATGTCTATGATACAAAGGATGGAATAGCAGTCCTTAGGGTACGAAATATTGTGTGTTTGTCAATAATAAAATACAATAAAATGTGCCTTGTCCTTAGCACTGTAGAAGCATCTAAGGGAGGATATTAACAGCTTGACTGTCAGTGACCTCAGCTGGAAGATGTGGAGCTGGAATAGCCCGAGGCATCCCCCCAACTGGATCTCTGCAAAGACCTGCTCTTGATCAGTCACCAGCTGTTTGCTTGGCAGCTGCATACAATTGTCTTCTACCAATCTATGCTTGGAGCACTTGGTTCCCCCGATCAGCAAAGCAGACATTCAAACTCATAGATGCTGTGGGTGACAATTTATCTAATCAAGCATCCAGGCATCTCAGCTAATGTCTACTTTCTGGCTTAATCTTTTCCTATGCACCTTAAATATTTGTATTTGTAGGAAACTGCTGAAAACACAGGAATTAAAAACTGGTCCCAAACTGGGTCACATTTTACAACATGCACCAAGTAGGAACACCATGTGAACAACATTTTACAAGTTCTTGCAAAACACTTTTATGTTCCACATACAGAAGACAGTATGCAATTAACCAGCCTTATCGGAGGCAACCTGATTTTGGATATTTAATGTCCCTAGTGAAGTCAGCCTCTTAACACTTTATCAGAAAGATAGCATCATCTATAAGACAAAAATCCCTACAACCATACATTGGCTAGTAGTCTTTTTTATTTGGCTGTTTGATTACTGTCTATCAATACATACTGACATATCATTTTTAATGTGATGACAGTACTACAGTTCTATGGGTTTATATGACAATTAATATAAGTAACATAGCATCATGGCAGTAGTGTCATTAATTTCTGTTATAAAATAACATAAATTCAATTCTGGAATGGATTTAAAGACAGATTCCTCACTCTGTCTCTGTATTTCTTCCCTGAATGGAGTCACTCTGTCTGCCAGGTCAGGTGATAAAAGCCCCAGCCTAAACCCTTGTTATCATTAGGTACCATCTTATGTAAACAAGGTGAGAGTCTGTCCAGAACACAAAGCAGACCAGAACACTTCATCTCAGTCAACATAGAAAGTTGGTTGACAAGTCATCAATCTGCTGACATGCAGATCAACCAACCATTGGCTGGATACTGACCAATCAACAATGGTGGGCTGTTCTCTGACTAGAAACACCAATGAGGAACCACTGCATGGTCAAATTTGACCATGGACAAGGAAAATGTGAACAGAACTTGCATGCTCAACAGAAAAGTTCAAAGAAATGGGTTCACACTGGAACACACAGATTTGAGCATACAAAGATCTAACAGGTTCCAAACAGGATGTGAGAGACAGCTATAAGAGATAAGTTTGCTGAATTTTCTGTTGATCGAAACTCTGCTTCTAACATCAATCTTCCTCCATGGGCTGCACTCTGTACATCCAAGAAAGGTCAAACTATTTAGTAAATCATCCTAATCCAGACACCAGAAAAACAACTTTAATTGAAAAGCATTCTTAAACTGAGTTTTGTCTGATCAATGGACAACTAACACTTTGAATTCTTAGAACTCTTTCACTACCCAAAACCCTCTGGATTTATTCCTGTAGAACAACGTTCCATGAGTTTAATAAGTGATATAATCTCTTCAGATATTATCCCCTTTTATTGAATGTTCCAGTTGAATAAGAATTCTTGTAACTGCTCATTGTGTTTAATTTCAATTAAGTATGCACTTAAAGATATTCACTCTTCTGCTGTTAGCTGTCTTGAATCTAAATTAACAGGAGATAATAGTGGATTGATGTGGGTATAGACCCTGTCTATATCTAAAGTGATAGCAACCAATTCTTACAAGAATGATTAGGATTGCCAAAGACACCCCAACCTAAGTGGAACTGTGATTTTTTTCAGGCATTAGATACAGAGACTAATATAATGATTTTTAATAATACAAAATACTAACGCAATAGCTATTTGTGTCAGACTAACAATATTAATAATTGTAAGTATAATTAATTAGCATAGTCAATATTATATTGTTATTTTGTATGTCTTTGAACTTACTTATAATGGAAAATCATGTTCTAAATGATGAAAATTACAGGCATTATTGTCATTATTCTGTACCCTTTATCCTTGATTTTTGTATTATCTTGTTATCATATCACGTTATCAAGTAGTAGTCAGAATCTTTATAGATTATTCTTATGACATCTTTAAAAACAGCTAAACGTGTTATGTTAAATATAGTAAATGTGCCATTGTGGAAAAAACGAATTGCAGAATAGTATAATAAATAAATAAAACAATGAATACACAAGAAAAAATGTTTTGTCAGTCCTGACTGCCTTTGGTTGCAAGTGACTGCGGCATAACGAAGAGTAATCCCTTCAGGGAGTATTAGTAGGGGAACTAATGACCAAGCCTAGAAATATATGATCCATTCCACACCACACTGTATCATTATAAATAAAGATACATAGCAATAAAGCAAATACAAATTAAATATCATCAAATGAACATGATCCTTCATATAATTTTTACCTGCACATGTGTGTTCACCAAATCTAAGATACATTGATCTGGAGAGGGACAGGACTCCCAGCCCCCAGCCTTCTTGTTGGTTTTGCCAGATCTCGACCTAAAACAAAGACAATGCAAATTTTTCTCCATTCAAATACTGAAGCAAAGTGTTCAGGGATATGTTTTCAACTGTGCTTGCTTCTATGGTAGCATTAAGGGATTCTGAAAGGGCAAAACCAATTGCAGGGGGGATTGTGCTGCATATTGAATGTGATTGTAAAATGGTGTTGTGATTATACGGCACTTGTAGGAATGTAGCAATTCAGTGCCTTAAGTGCACAGCTTACAAAGATGATTACTATGATGTCTATTTAAGGTACACTAGAGATGCAAAAATCAGACATTTATAAAAGCAAATTTAATAGAATTTACATTCACAGACATTTAAAAAAAGTATTCAAAAAAGAATTGGCATCATAATTGTTCACCTGGGAAAGGTTCTGTTTCCAACTGTTGAACTGAACTTTGACTAGACAACAAATCCGAGTCTTCAGTTATTATAGCCAATGGTTCTGAATGTCCAGTGATTTATTCGGTCACACTTGCAGGAGGATGGTTTGACATTTAATGGATGGTTTGACGTCTGGAGTCCATTGTTGGAAAGTTTGAATTGAATGTATACATTACAGGTTAAGTGTTCCAACTGATTCAAGAGATATGGTCCTGGAGATTACAGAAAAACATAAACGAAAAGATGCTATTCTGTAATAAGAACTGTACAACAATAATGCCAATTAGAAAGTGCAGTAATGATCACTAACATTAATGTGCATTGAGACAGAGACTGAGATAGTACCAGATAATACCATTCGTCCAAACCCCCAGCCCCCACGCTCACACAAAATCAGGAATTGTAAAGCATTTTTAGAAAGAGCTCTAGAAAGAGCAGGAAAAAAATATTAATTTCAGTGAAGGAAGAGTGAAGTGGGACAATAAAAATGCTATGGCACAATTTGAGAATTTCCCCACAAAAATAAAAACATCTAAAGACAGACTTTAAGTGAGAATGTACGCATTGTGTGTTAATCAGCTGTATTGTTTTAATGCCACATTTAAAAAGCCCAAAGTAATCAAAACAAAACAAAAAATCCTTCTAAAAACCTCTACAAGACACACGGATGTAGAGAAATACCCTGCGAGGAAGAAACATCAATTTAAAAAATGATGCAACAAATGCAAAAGTGACATTCATTTATCCTGATGCCACACACATATTTCTGATTACAAATGCTTCTGAGCAACACAACGAATAAGCATTTTCAATCAACTTAATATGCTTCTTGCATGAGTACTTCCTGACACACTCAGCAGTGCCTGTGAAAGTAAAAAACAATCATTTGATTTAAAGGTAGCCAGAAATTCACACAAGAGCGGCAAAAGAGGAAAGGAAATAAGGAAAGCTCTGGAATTTGAAAACTAATCATTTCTAATATTCTTTTAACTGTAGCTTTACTTTGTGTGCTGCAGTGTTATTTCTACACTGCATACCAACCTCGAGCACCACTGGGAGGAGAGTGAAGGCAGTGAATTCAATTCTCCGGTAGAATTAACTTCAACACAGCAGAGACAACACTGCAACAGTTCCCTTAGAGATATGCCCCTAACCTGACATCCCTTTAAAACCTGGAGGGCTGTGAGTCAGCAAGTTGTTCTCATTTTCAACAAGCCTGTGTGATGTCTAACACTGGGGAGTTAGCTATTTTATTACTGTTTTTGACTGTAGGCTACTGTGGTCATGTAAAATGGGAGGCTTGGGACTGTCAGACATAGTCCATGGCCCCTGCAAAGATTCATGCTTTGCTTCCATCAACAGGACAACTAAATGTCTTTTTTTTACATTAAAATAAAACCAATTTAACATTTGAATTAATGCTAATTTGATTGTGATTATAGGCATAGGTCTTGTATTTACATACTATTACAGATTCCGGGCTATATGTATTATTTCTCAGTGAATGAAGACATTAGATCAATATTATTTTCATCAAGGCCTCAGAAAAGGCATCTATCTTCATCCAAGAAAAATAATGTAATAAATAATTTTACCTTTCCATTATAAACACGTCTTTGATATTTCTGCCAGACAGATATTAACATACTGTAACCTATAAATTATTATATGGATGGATATAACTCTTCTTGAGTCTAGAGGCACTCAGATATAAATACTAAGTCTCTGAAGTATTAACTGATTTGTGGAGTGACTTGTAAACATGTGCTATAAGTTCTTTCCCTTGATTAAATGTACCCATCTCTGCACACCTCTTTAGAAGAAGAGGGCTGGTTGAGAGTCTCCCTATAGATAGCGTGCTGCATGCTTAAGTGGTAGTAGCCTCAGCTGCCTGCTGCCTCACACATCCCCGAGAGAGGCTAGATATATCTACTTCTCCAGAACAAAAAACACGGCACTCAAACCACAACATCTGAAAGATACCATGAATATGAACCTCAAAACAAAACAAAATGTGCCAGTACTCATCATTGCTGTAAATGTTTATTGTATTGTGTTGTTGAGCATGTGCGCTACATAGGCTCTGTGTTCAATATATTCTATATTTTGTATTAATTTGTTGATATTTTAAAGTATTAAGGGGCTAAAATCACCCTGAAACCAATCCACATATCAAACACACACACGCACACTCGCACACACACTTCAATTTAAGTTTGAAATTCATTCAGACTCTGCTACACAATGAATACTTCATTACTACCAGTGCTTTTGGATGCGGAGACAAACATGATTCAATCCTTTCAGTGATTCTGTTATATATGAAAATAAATAAATAAATAAACACTCGTCTGTCTTCTGTTTTACCTTGAAGAGAACAGAGCAGACCGGTTTGTCATTAGAGACCTGCAGCTGGCTCGTGGGCTCCCAGGTGAACCAGAAAACATGTGTGATCAGCTTCCATAGAAAGTCAAGCACCTAGGGAACAAATCAAGCACAACCTCAGAGCAAACCTCTGCTTATTGTCCCCTGAAACAGAGCAGCCAGAGATCACTCTGAGTACAAAATAATGAGCCAATTGTGAAAGCAGAAATATCAACAAATTCCACCCAACAGCCTTTTCTGGCAGAATCAATAATGTATTGGTTCAGTATACTGAATTAAGAAAAAAGAAACTGTACAGAATAACGAAAAAGCTAATAAGCATGGTGATTCTTTGAAGTATAATAAATACTCTAGGTCTGTGGCTGATATTGATTATCTATTGTTCTCAATTTGAAAGTCATTGCATCTACACTAAACGATTTTGTCCAGCACAATCTTAAGACTAACACAGACTTCTTTCCAGATCACATTTCTCTCTTTAAATGTTTACCCTTAGCATAAGAAGATTAGAAAAACAAAACAAAAACTAACAAATCTTGCTTCTGGTGGAAAGCTTCCCAAATATGACATATTGCTTGCCAGTTTCTCTGTATTCGGAGCTAGAACATTAGACTCTACATATACTGTATTTGATTAAATGTAATTCCTTTACTAAACAGATTTCTGGAAAGATTGGATTTGTTTATTTTGATGTCTCTGAAGAGGCTGCCACCTGTTCTGGTTTACATTGGAACATGCAGTGCGTAAGCAAAATGTCCTGGGATTTAATTGCGCCTCCCAGATACACTTTATGTACAGTAATTGCTGCATAATTGGATAAATCAAAACACTGAATTTCTGCAGCAGACTCTCATAATCATTCCGTTGCCAAGAGCGATGTTGTAGGGATTAGTGTTTTGATGAACACTGATTTTCTAAAAAGCATTTAAATCCTAAACAATCCCCAAATCGTTTAAATGTCATTGCCCTTTCATTTGTTGTTGCTGTTGATGTTAGTTTGGTTGGTTAAAAGACTCTTCTATTTTTTTGCTGCATTGAGGAAGTAATCTTAAACGCTTATCATCTCTACTGAGGTTCGAACCATTTTGTCAAAACAAACAAAGGTCCCTAATGGCGGTCTAAACTGAGAACACACTCCACATGCACCCAAGGATTCAACAGGTTGAGTCCCAGCTACACTGACATGTGACTTTTAAATGAGTGGGAGCATAAACTTGCAATCCAGACTCCTGGGAGCCAGAGAGGTAACCATATTCTCCTCTCACCACAAAAGTGACTCAGATTGAACACAGTCCGCAAGTCGTCCCTGAAGGACTGAACTCAATTGTCTTGCGTCATTCACTAATTTTTGTAAAATTCCATTCCGATGCTGGTATATACATACACTTGAACTCATGAAGATTATATTTCAAACAAAGCATGGATGGCAAAAATATATCTTCTGTAACAATGTTCTGCAGATTTTAGGATTTGTTTTACAAGCACTGTTTTGTAATTAAATAAATCCCTTTCTATACTAGAGTTTATCTGACTGTTCGGGTGTATCTTAACATTCATGTATGGATATGTTTTTAAAATAAGTTAATCTAACAATACAATAAAGAACAAAAAAACGAATTAATGAACAATGAAATACATGAGAAAAAGAAAGGGAGAAAGAGAAAGAACAGCAAATAAGATTTCAGTATGCATATGGTTTGCCCTTGTGTTAAATGTCATACAGTGTACTCAGTACTCCGTTATAGTTTAAGGGGTTTTCAATGTCTAAATGCTATATGAACATATATTAATGTATACTGCCATCTAGCCATGGAGAAAAGACAACAGTATTATACTGCTTATCAGACACTTTTAAAAAGAAGCAATAGCATTGTTTGCACTCCAACTGCAATTGTTGTGAAAGATCTGAATAAATGCAAAGTGACTTACTTTCCAGCAGAGCTTTCATATTTGTGTCCACAAAGAGGTTTTAAATACGTTGTCTAAAAGGTGACATTTTCCTGAGAGACGCACATTTACCCAAGCAGTGAAGCCACTTAGTTTGGAGAGGAAAGACTGAAATCTGAACTCTAGAAATTCAGCTCCATGGAATTATACTCTGGAAAACAGTTGAAAAAATACAGGATGGATTATAAAAGGTTTTATTTTAAATTAAAATTGTTATTAGGGAAAATTTACTAGATCTTCAAAAAGATAAAGATCCCAAGTAAAGAGTTTAACTTTTTCAGTCCATTATTCCTCCTTAAATACATTCCATAACAACAAAGCTTACAGAGAAAGGGGGGAGGGATAGTTGGTGAGAATATATATATATATATATATATATATATATATATTTATATATATACTCACCCAAAGGATTATTAGGAACACCTGTTCAGTTTCTCATTAATGCAATTATCTAACCAACCAATCACATGGCAGTTGCTTCAATGCATTTAGGGGTGTGGTCCTGGTCAAGACAATCTCCTGAACTCCAAACTGAATGTCTGAATGGGAAAGAAAGGTGATTTAAGCAATTTTGAGCGTGGCATGGTTGTTGGTGCCAGACGGGCCGGTCTGAGTATTTCACAATCTGCTCAGTTACTGGGATTTTCACGCACAAACATTTCTAGGGTTTACAAAGAATGGTGTGAAAAGGGAAAAACATCCAGTATGCGGCAGTCCTGTGGGCGAAAATGCCTTGTTGATGCTAGAGGTCAGCGGAGAATGGGCCGACTGATTCAAGCTGATAGAAGAGCAACTTTGACTGAAATAACCACTCGTTACAACCCAGGTATGCAGCAAAGCATTTGTGAAGCCACAACACGTACAACCTTGAGGCGGATGGGCTACAACAGCAGAAGACCCCACCGGGTACCACTCATCTCCACTACAAATAGGAAAAAGAGGCTACAATTTGCACAAGCTCACCAAAATTGGACAGTTGAAGACTGGAAAAATGTTGCCTGGTCTGATGAGTCTCGATTTCTGTTGAGACATTCAGATGGTAGAGTCAGAATTTGGCGTAAACAGAATGAGAACATGGATCCATCATGCCTTGTTACCACTGTGCAGGCTGGTGGTGGTGGTGTAATGGTGTGGGGGATGTTTTCTTGGCACACTTTAGGCCCCTTAGTGCCAATTGGGCATCGTTTAAATGCCACGGCCTACCTGAGCATTGTTTCTGACCATGTCCATCCCTTTATGACCACCATGTACCCATCCTCTGATGGCTACTTCCAGCAGGATAATGCACCATGTCACAAAGGTCCAATCATTTCAAATTGGTTTCTTGAACATGACAATGAGTTCACTGTACTAAACTGGCCCCCACAGTCACCAGATCTCAACCCAATAGAGCATCTTTGGGATGTGGTGGAACGGGAGCTTCGTGCCCTGGATGTGCATCCCACAAATCTCCATCAACTGCAAGATGCTATCCTATCAATATGGGCCAACATTTCTAAAGAATGCTTTCAGCACCTTGTTGAATCAATGCCACGCAGAATTAAGGCAGTTCTGAAGGCGAAAGGGGGTCAAACACAGTATTAGTATGGTGTTCCTAATAATCCTTTAGGTGAGTGTATATTAGGTGTGGTTACACCGAAGGACACTTTCATGGTATCACACTTATCAATCTTGGTATAAAAATAAAAACCAAAAAAATATTTATGGATAGTTTAGATTCACACAAAAAAAACATAAAATACCAGTTAAATTCATTTTTTTTTTCACTTTTTAAAACCTTATCCATCATTTGCTCTAAAGCAGGGATGAGTGTAAGGAACAGCAAGTTTTTTCAGAAAGTACTTTTCAGATGTTCATATACAGGGGCGTGTCCTAGAAGTGCTCTTATAAGGAATTAAAAACATTATACTGTTTTTAACAAAACAACAAGATGGCAAATTCAAATTTGTAACAAAAAATAGACTACTTTCAGCACACTTATGATTTTTTTCCTTTATCTGAACTTACAACTAGACTTGTAAAAAATATTTGCCAGAAGTACAAGCATGCTAATGGGTCTATGACTGCAAATAAATACAGATGTGCAACTGGAAGTGAAATGCTGAGAACGATTTTCAAAAACTTCTACCAGGAGCTTCTATTTCCTTACATCTCTTGTAGAAAGCAAACTAGCTGTTCTGTATCAAAGAATTGAAAACACTACTAACACAGGCAATACAGTAGTTATTAAAAACAAAAATAAGATACTATGGGAAGTGCATGCACCCCTGAATGTATGTACAGTGCATCCGGAAAGTGTTCACAGCGCTTCAATTTTTCCACATTTTGTTATGTTACAGCCTTATTCCAAAATGGATTAAATTCATTATTTTCCTCACAATTCTACAAATAATACCCAATAATGACAACGTGAAAGAAGTTTGTTTGAAATCTTTGCAAATTTATTAAAAATAAAAAACAAAAAGCACATGTACATAAGTATTCACAGCCTTTGCTCAATACTTTGTTGAAGTACCTTTGGCACCAATTACAGCCTCAAGTCCTTTTGAGTATGATGCTACAAGCTTGGCACACCTATTTTTGGGCAGTTTCTCCCATTCTTCTTTGCAGGACCTCTCCAGCTCCATCATGTTGGATGCGGAGTGTCGGTGCACAGCCATTTTCAGATCTCTCCAGAGATGTTCAGTTGGGTTCAAGTCTGGGCTCTGGCTGGGCCACTCAAGGACATTCACAGAGTTGTCCTGTAGCCACTCCTTTGTTATCTTGGCTGTGTGCTTAGGGTCGTTGTCCTGTTGGAAGATGAACCTTCGCCCCAGTCTGAGGTCCAGAGCGCTCTGGAGCAGGTTTTCATCAAGGATGTCTCTGTACATTGCTGCATTCAGCTTTTCAAAACGCCCCTGGTAAAAGCAAGGCAAAAGGGGACTCGCCTGTTCATTCAGAAGATGACGAGAGGTGAAAAGATCAGCACTTGACACGTGTGGGCTCACTGTAGTCTTGTGTTCCCAAAATGCATTGCACAAAAGAGTGTAAAGTACTGTTTTCTTTCCTTTGAGCAATCAGTACTGTACAATAGTGTAATATTACATCGAAGTCATTTAACCAACCAACATTCACAGTAATGTACTGCATTCATTTAAATAGAACAGGATTGTACTGTTGGTCTTTTGAAATAAATGAACAGCAATTTGTAAGAGTTAAAAGACAATAACTCAGAATGAATGTAGTATAATTATTATCATTAGTAGCAGTGGTATAAGTATTATAATGATACAGTATTTAATAGAGAAATGAATAATACACGCTGTGACCGCAGTGGCAGATCACGGGGCGACGCGCAAGCGCAGAGTATACCAGCGACAGAGAGGACGATTCGAACGATGGGGATCGTGACCGCTGATTGGCTACTGACTGTGCCGTAATTTGCATGTCCAACGCTGATTGGCTGCCGGTGATCGGACGTGTGCAGGATAAAAGGCAATAAGTCGCCCGTGTGCCGCTGCGGGAGTGGCCGAGGGGATAGAGCAATGGATAGCTCTGCGCGCAGGGAATGTCTAGGCTCGAATCCCCCTCCCGCGAAGAGGACCGAGGATCGTCGCAGGTTTGGAGGAACGTTTTATTTTACTGAATTGATTTCATTGACTTCATGTTTAGCTCACTTCAATGTTTTGGTTACACAATTCTTTCCAAAATTGCTTCTGCTCCTTACAGGGACTCCACACCCCATAGTGGAGGTCAAGGGTCAAGGGGCGGGGCCGCAGGACGCGCCTCTGTGGTTGACGCGCGTCACGCCTGCGCAGTGAAGCGCAGCTGCTCACGTTCCTGTGGCGCAGCTGTGCGCAGTTCTGCGCTGCTCCACCAATGAGGTCGATGGGATTCTGCACATCTGCGCAAACAAGGTACTGCACTATACTTTCCGTCATTTGTTTAGGTTGCATTTATTACTATTCACAATGAAAACATGATATTGTGAAATGTTAGGGGGTGCTATATGAAGTTGGATGATATTTATTTGTATTATTATTATTAAGTTGGCCTCTGTCAGTATGACAAAAACATATAGAAAAATATGTAATACTATGCAGGTGAATATGATTGTAAACCGCACAGCAGAAGTACGATCATTTGGATTAGGGGCATCATTCATATTTTAGTAAAAGTATGCAGCTTAGTAATCGTATATGGCAGGTACGTTCGTACTTTTAGTCATAGTATGTAAGTTAGTATAAGTAAATGTGAGTTGTGATTCGTAGGAAGGCTCTGGGCAGCTGTGGGAATGGCCGAGGGGATGGAGCAGTGGATAGCCCTGCGCGCTAGGGAGTGGTCTTGGCTTGAATCCTCCTCCCGTGAAGAGGAGCGTCGTGTTTCTAGGTAAGTATTTTTTTTGTTTCATTGAATTCATGTTTAGCTCACTTCAATGTTTTGGTTACACAATTCTTTCCAAAATTGCTTCTGCTCCTTACAGGGACTCAACACCCCATAGTGGAGGTCAAGGGTCAAGGGGCGGGGCCGCAGGACGCGCTTCTGTAGCTGACGCGCGTCACCTATTATTGACTTCATGACGTACCTTGTATTCAAATGTACCAGATGAATGACTAAATGACTCTTGCTAAACACTATGAATTGAAATCTAGGCTCCCAACATGTGTTGGGATGTTTCACCCAGAACCAGTTCCGCTTCAGGCCGTGCTGCTGGGGTCAGTGACCCATGAGAAAGACCTAGGAGTCTATGTGGACTCCTCACTCTCCCCATCCAAACAATGTGGGGAAGCAATAAAAAAAGGCAAACAGGATGTTAGGGTATATTGTCAAAAGTGTAGAATTGAGATCAAGGGCAGTGATGTTCAGACTGTACAATGCACTAGTTAGAGCTCATCTGTGGACAGTTCTGGGCTCCACACTTCAAGAAAGATATCGCTGCTCTAGAGACAGTTCAGAGGAGAGCAACCAGACTTATTCCAGGTCTGAAGGGAATGTCCTACTGAGAGACTGAGGGACCTGAACCTTTACACCCTGGAACAGAGGAGACTACGTGGGGACTTGATCCAAGTCTTCAAAATCATGAAAGGCTTCGACCACATCAAACCAGAGGAGCTTTTCCAGATCAGCAGGGACACACGCACCCGGGGACACAAATGGGAATTGGGCTTCAAGGCATTCAAGACAGAAAACAGGAGACCCTTCTTCACGCAGAGAGGCGTCACAATCTGAACAAACTCCCCAGCGATGTGGCTGAAGCAACAATTTTGGAAACATTTCAAAATAAACTGGATAGGATCCTTGGATCACTTAGTTATTAATGGACACCGAACGAGCACGATGGGTCAAATAGCCTCCTCCCTTTTGTAATCTTTCTTATGTTCAAGTGGGCAAGAGAGGTTGTTGCCTTTTGTTATTAGTTTGATGCATATGTTATTAAAATGTAGCCTAAGCTATTTAAAGGTTGGTGTACCTGCCTCCATGCAATTTAAATGTATTAAAATCTGAGTTCATTTTTAATTGCTAATGGCTCGATGCTGCCACAAATACACAAAAATGTGTGTTTTGAGTTTGGATGGGTTGGTGGCGGCGGGGAGGTCAACAAAACCAAACGGACAGCAGCGTCCCCCCAATGTTGGAGACAAACCTATGCCAATGCCTACTGTCTACCCTCATAGCACATATCTAGGACTGGTATTATGTCTGCACTTGTTAGCTCACTATATAAGGTAGGGATGTGCATGACAAATAGTGTGACTATAATTCCACAGCTGTTATCCACAACTCTTTGAATAGTCACCCCTATATTCAAAATGCGGATTCAGAATTCTTAGAGATATTAGACAGTGACAGGGTTGCAGTCTTCCTATGTCTTGGATACTACACTCTACCTGTTTTTTGTTAGTCAAATAGTATGTATAGTATTATTTGTGTCCAATGTAGGTAGCAATTTACAATAAGTGTCTCTAGGTACTTGCATAGTAGGTACTCATGAGCTACATTTGTAGGTACACACAGGTATAGTGTAATTCTGCATTGTTACAATGTACCTAATGTTTAAAACGGATAAATGTTATGTGTAAGTACATAATCGTAACTACCCATTTTTCATGAAAGGTGGTTACACATGTAGTTACTAATATATGCATTTACTAATTTAACATGTATTTACTAATGTGTTACTGGTCCCAATTTTCCATTTGGGGAAAAATGTTTAATAGAATGACTTCACCTTTTGGATGTCCTTAGAGCAGTTACAACAATGATAACCCTTTGTTGGCAGTACCCCTCCCAAATCTCTTCCCTCTTTCCTGGATATTGATCATATGAAGCTTTCCTCCTCTCCAATCCATGGTGCTGGGGAGGGGACTGCCAGGCTTAGTGGTCGGTCTCGGACTCTACCAAGACCGTCATGCGTTATTGACTCAGTTCCAGCTTCCGGGGTCCTTCTTAGGGTGGGTCCCATTGGTGGAGCTGCGCAGATCTGCGGAAATCCGCTCTACGTGAATGCAACCGTGGTTAGTCAATCGCAGACCACAGATATAAAATCCCACCCTCCCGTCAATCTTCATGACAGGTACATTGAGGTACATTTTACAGGCTATATGAAATCAATATATAGGCCTACCTGTCAAATGATGTCACTCGACGACAGTCCCCATCGGTAACCTATAGTTGAATTGTCGGCTGTTCAGTCTCATCCCAAATACTAGGATGTATGCTTATTGTATTTGTACTAATTGTATTACAGCACTTTGTGTTTTGAAATTGCTCTCAGGTAAAACTGTAAACCTTCCTGGATTAGGGTGCCTGCTAATGAATAAATACAAATTAGCTTCAACCAGTGCTTTTTGCGTGTATGCATTTACATACTAACTTTCATAATCATGGGTTCAAAATACCTCTCGTTAAAAGCTGTTGAGATTTCAAAAGCAAAAGTCACCCCCATCTTGCAGTTGTTCCATAAATAGGCCCAACCCTAGAAAATAGGCATTTTGATCATTGTAAAGTCCCGTGGACAATATATAGGGAGAAAAAAGCTTATTGTGTAGAACTGGGCTTGTAACAACTCACTATGGTACTCACTGAAGTACTACATTGATGTCCACAGATCTGACATGGAAACATGCTGACAAGTCAATCTGGGCAGTCCTTGGGTATGAAAGAAAACTCAATCTCAACCAAAAAATCTCCACCCGCTCAAATGTCCATTAGCAGTCTGTGCTGAGCAAAATAACACTGGAAAACAAATCCGCAACAGTTCAACTGTTAATATGAATGATCCTGTCTGAATATTCTATCACCAGCTTGGACCGACACGATCCAAAATACAGCCGTCATTAAAGAGACAAAACCATCATAACACTGTTACAGAAACGATTTCCCCTGCGAACAGAGACGTGTACAAATGAGAAAAAGCTCACCCACACAAATGAACGCTTTGACGAACGATGCAGGTTGTGGTAAATTACTGTCATTGTTTAGTTCGTTAAACCAGCGAGATAATATTAGCAAACACGCTGCCTGTCATTTCAGCGCTACAGAGACAGCAAAGCAACATTTCAATCAAACGTGCAACGTTGTTTGAAGGCTGCACTTCGCACAATGAAAACAATTGAGTTTGTATGAAACTCCCTGCAATATGGAGGATCCGATTCAGAAATCCAGCTGCACTCCACGGTGTCACAGTTGCACTTGGCTTCCCACTGAAACAAGTGTTTAAAAAGTTACACAGCTTTGCAGTATCACCGACGATTTCAGATGAAAAGAGAAGGAATATCATGCATCCCTGCATAAAACGTAACAGTAGCAACTGTACAGCTGCGTTTCCCAAAAGCGTTGTATGCGTCGGAAGGAGATTGTAGAAATGATTGCCACCAGTGGCTTCTGCAACCTATGTAAGCTTACAATGCTTTTGCGATTCGCAGGCCAGATCTGAGCTCTGAAGTTGTGCACGTTGGCTGAGCACACAGCGCTTGAGTGAGGGCTTTCTGCTGCACTGTGTGTGTCAGCTCAGACTGCACTCACATCTGACATGAACATTACACAGTCAACCCGAGTCCAGTGCATTGCTCAGGCCGACAGCAGTCACTTACGCAAAACTATTTTAGTCAAAGAAACAAAGATCTGGGGCTTAAAGACAGCAATATAACGTTACAAGCAGCTTCTTTATTTGACATTGGGATCTGATGGCAGGTAGGCTACCAAAATCATTCTCACAGCACAACATGAGTTGAACGCAAATGTGAGGTATTATGGCTGTGCTGAAAAGCAAGGCAAAAGGGGACTCGCCTGTTCATTCAGAAGATGACGAGAGGTGAAAAGATCAGCACTTGACACGTGTGGGCTCACTGTAGTCTTATGTTCCCAAAATGCATTGCACAAAAGAGTGTAAAGTACTGTTTTCTTTCCTTTGAGCAATCAGTACTGTACAATAGTGTAATATTACATCGAAGTCATTTAACCAACCAACATTCACAGTAATGTACTGCATTCATTTAAATAGAACAGGATTGTACTGTTGGTCTTTTGAAATAAATGAACAGCAATTTGTAAGAGTTAAAAGACAATAACTCAGAATGAATGTAGTATAATTATTATCATTAGTAGCAGTGGTATAAGTATTATAATGATACAGTATTTAATAGAGAAATGAATAATACACGCTGTGACCGCAGTGGCAGATCACGGGGCGACGCGCAAGCGCAGAGTATACCAGCGACAGAGAGGACGAATCGAACGATGGGGATCGTGACCGCTGATTGGCTACTGACTGTGCCGTAATTTGCATGTCCAACGCTGATTGGCTGCCGGTGATCGGACGTGTGCAGGATAAAAGGCAATAAGTCGCCCGTGTGCCGCTGCGGGAGTGGCCGAGGGGATAGAGCAATGGATAGCTCTGCGCGCAGGGAATGTCTAGGCTCGAATCCCCCTCCCGCGAAGAGGACCGAGGATCGTCGCAGGTTTGGAGGAACGTTTTATTTTACTGAATTGATTTCATTGACTTCATGTTTAGCTCACTTCAATGTTTTGGTTACACAATTCTTTCCAAAATTGCTTCTGCTCCTTACAGGGACTCCACACCCCATAGTGGAGGTCAAGGGTCAAGGGGCGGGGCCGCAGGACGCGCCTCTGTGGTTGACGCGCGTCACGCCTGCGCAGTGAAGCGCAGCTGCTCACGTTCCTGTGGCGCAGCTGTGCGCAGTTCTGCGCTGCTCCACCAATGAGGTCGATGGGATTCTGCACATCTGCGCAAACAAGGTACTGCACTATACTTTCCGTCATTTGTTTAGGTTGCATTTATTACTATTCACAATGAAAACATGATATTGTGAAATGTTAGGGGGTGCTATATGAAGTTGGATGATATTTATTTGTATTATTATTATTAAGTTGGCCTCTGTCAGTATGACAAAAACATATAGAAAAATATGTAATACTATGCAGGTGAATATGATTGTAAACCGCACAGCAGAAGTACGATCATTTGGATTAGGGGCATCATTCATATTTTAGTAAAAGTATGCAGCTTAGTAATCGTATATGGCAGGTACGTTCGTACTTTTAGTCATAGTATGTAAGTTAGTATAAGTAAATGTGAGTTGTGTATCGTAGGAAGGCTCTGGGCAGCTGTGGGAATGGCCGAGGGGATGGAGCAGTGGATAGCCCTGCGCGCTAGGGAGTGGTCTTGGCTTGAATCCTCCTCCCGTGAAGAGGAGCGTCGTGTTTCTAGGTAAGTATTTTTTTTGTTTCATTGAATTCATGTTTAGCTCACTTCAATGTTTTGGTTACACAATTCTTTCCAAAATTGCTTCTGCTCCTTACAGGGACTCCACACCCCATAGTGGAGGTCAAGGGTCAAGGGGCGGGGCCGCAGGACGCGCTTCTGTAGCTGACGCGCGTCACCTATTATTGACTTCATGACGTACCTTGTATTCAAATGTACCAGATGAATGACTAAATGACTCTTGCTAAACACTATGAATTGAAATCTAGGCTCCCAACATGTGTTGGGATGTTTCACCCAGAACCAGTTCCGCTTCAGGCCGTGCTGCTGGGGTCAGTGACCCATGAGAAAGACCTAGGAGTCTATGTGGACTCCTCACTCTCCCCATCCAAACAATGTGGGGAAGCAATAAAAAAAGGCAAACAGGATGTTAGGGTATATTGTCAAAAGTGTAGAATTGAGATCAAGGGCAGTGATGTTCAGACTGTACAATGCACTAGTTAGAGCTCATCTGGATACTGTGGACAGTTCTGGGCTCCACACTTCAAGAAAGATATCGCTGCTCTAGAGACAGTTCAGAGGAGAGCAACCAGACTTATTCCAGGTTTTGAAGGGAATGTCCTACTGAGAGACTGAGGGACCTGAACCTTTACACCCTGGAACAGAGGAGACTACGTGGGGACTTGATCCAAGTCTTCAAAATCATGAAAGGCTTCGACCACATCAAACCAGAGGAGCTTTTCCAGATCAGCAGGGACACACGCACCCGGGGACACAAATGGGAATTGGGCTTCAAGGCATTCAAGACAGAAAACAGGAGACCCTTCTTCACGCAGAGAGGCGTCACAATCTGAACAAACTCCCCAGCGATGTGGCCGAAGCAACAATTTTGGAAACATTGCAAAATAAACTGGATAGGATCCTTGGATCACTTAGTAATTAATGGACACCGAACGAGCACGATGGGTCAAATAGCCTCCTCCCTTTTGTAATCTTTCTTATGTTCAAGTGGGCAAGAGAGGTTGTTGCCTTTTGTTATTAGTTTGATGCATATGTTATTAAAATGTAGCCTAAGCTATTTAAAGGTTGGTGTACCTGCCTCCATGCAATTTAAATGTATTAAAATCTGAGTTCATTTTTAATTGCTAATGGCTCGATGCTGCCACAAATACACAAAAATGTGTGTTTTGAGTTTGGATGGGTTGGTGGCGGCGGGGAGGTCAACAAACCAAACGGACAGCAGCGTCCCCCCAATGGTGGAGACAAACCTATGCCAATGCCTACTGTCTACCCTCATAGCACATATCTAGGACTGGTATTATGTCTGCACTTGTTAGCTCACTATATAAGGTAGGGATGTGCATGACAAATAGTGTGACTATAATTCCACAGCTGTTATCCACAACTCTTTGAATAGTCACCCCTATATTCAAAATGCGGATTCAGAATTCTTAGAGATATTAGACAGTGACTGGGTTGCAGTCTTCCTATGTCTTGTATACTACACTCTACCTGTTTTTTGTTAGTCAAATAGTATGTATAGTATTATTTTTGTCCAATGTAGGTAGCAATTTACAATAAGTGTCTCTAGGTACTTGCATAGTAGGTACTCATGAGCTACATTTGTAGGTACACACAGGTATAGTGTAATTCTGCATTGTTACAATGTACCTAATGTTTAAAACGGATAAATGTTATGTGTAAGTACATAATCGTAACTACCCATTTTTCATGAAAGGTGGTTACACATGTAGTTACTAATATATGCATTTACTAATTTAACATGTATTTACTAATGTGTTACTGGTCCCAATTTTCCATTTGGGGAAAAATGTTTAATAGAATGACTTCACCTTTTGGATGTCCTTAGAGCAGTTACAACAATGATAACCCTTTGTTGGCAGTACCCCTCCCAAATCTCTTCCCTCTTTCCTGGATATTGATCATATGAAGCTTTCCTCCTCTCCAATCCATGGTGCTGGGGAGGGGACTGCCAGGCTTAGTGGTCGGTCTCGGACTCTACCAAGACCGTCATGCGTTATTGACTCAGTCCAGCTTCCGGGGTCCTTCTTAGGGTGGGTCCCATTGGTGGAGCTGCGCAGATCTGCGGAAATCCGCTCTACGTGAATGCAACCGTGGTTAGTCAATCGCAGACCACAGATATAAAATCCCACCCTCCCGTCAATCTTCATGACAGGTACATTGAGGTACATTTTACAGGCTATATGAAATCAATATATAGGCCTACCTGTCAAATGATGTCACTCGACGACAGTCCCCATCGGTAACCTATAGTTGAATTGTCGGCTGTTCAGTCTCATCCCAAATACTAGGATGTATGCTTATTGTATTTGTACTAATTGTATTACAGCACTTTGTGTTTTGAAATTGCTCTCAGGTAAAACTGTAAACCTTCCTGGATTAGGGTGCCTGCTAATGAATAAATACAAATTAGCTTCAACCAGTGCTTTTTGCGTATATGCATTTACATACTAACTTTCATAATCATGGGTTCAAAATACCTCTCGTTAAAAGCTGTTGAGATTTCAAAAGCAAAACTCACCCCCATCTTGCAGTTGTTCCATAAATAGGCCCAACCCTAGAAAATAGGCATTTTGATCATTGTAAAGTCCCGTGGACAATATATAGGGAGAAAAAAGCTTATTGTGTAGAACTGGGCTTGTAACAGCTCACTATGGTACTCACTGAAGTACTACATTGATGTCCACAGATCTGACATGGAAACATGCTGACAAGTCAATCTGGGCAGTCCTTGGGTATGAAAGAAAACTCAATCTCAACCAAAAAATCTCCACCTGCTCAAATGTCCATTAGCAGTCTGTGCTGAGCAAAATAACACTGGAAAACAAATCCGCAACAGTTCAACTGTTAATATGAATGATCCTGTCTGAATATTCTATCACCAGCTTGGACCGACACGATCCAAAATACAGCCGTCATTAAAGAGACAAAACCATCATAACACTGTTACAGAAACGATTTCCCCTGCGAACAGAGACGTGTACAAATGAGAAAAAGCTCACCCACACAAATGAACGCTTTGACGAACGATGCAGGTTGTGGTAAATTACTGTCATTGTTTAGTTCGTTAAACCAGCGAGATAATATTAGCAAACACGCTGCCTGTCATTTCAGCGCTACAGAGACAGCAAAGCAACATTTCAATCAAACGTGCAACGTTGTTTGAAGGCTGCTCTTCGCACAATGAAAACAATTGAGTTTGTATGAAACTCCCTGCAATATGGAGGATCCGATTCAGAAATCCAGCTGCACTCCACGGTGTCACAGTTGCACTTGGCTTCCCACTGAAACAAGTGTTTAAAAAGTTACACAGCTTTGCAGTATCACCGACGATTTCAGATGAAAAGAGAAGGAATATCATGCATCCCTGCATAAAACGTAACAGTAGCAACTGTACAGCTGCGTTTCCCAAAAGCGTTGTATGCGTCGGAAGGAGATTGTAGAAATGATTGCCACCAGTGGCTTCTGCAACCTATGTAAGCTTACAATGCTTTTGCGATTCGCAGGCCAGATCTGAGCTCTGAAGTTGTGCACGTTGGCTGAGCACACAGCGCTTGAGTGAGGGCTTTCTGCTGCACTGTGTGTGTCAGCTCAGACTGCACTCACATCTGACATGAACATTACACAGTCAACCCGAGTCCAGTGCATTGCTCAGGCCGACAGCAGTCACTTACGCAAAACTATTTTAGTCAAAGAAACAAAGATCTGGGGCTTAAAGACAGCAATATAACGTTACAAGCAGCTTCTTTATTTGACATTGGGATCTGATGGCAGGTAGGCTACCAAAATCATTCTCACAGCACAACATGAGTTGAACGCAAATGTGAGGTATTATGGCTGTGCTGAAAAGCAAAGCAAAAGGGGACTCGCCTGTTCATTCAGAAGATGACGAGAGGTGAAAAGATCAGCACTTGACACGTGTGGGCTCACTGTAGTCTTGTGTTCCCAAAATGCATTGCACAAAAGAGTGTAAAGTACTGTTTTCTTTCCTTTGAGCAATCAGTACTGTACAATAGTGTAATATTACATCGAAGTCATTTAACCAACCAACATTCACAGTAATGTACTGCATTCATTTAAATAGAACAGGATTGTACTGTTGGTCTTTTGAAATAAATGAACAGCAATTTGTAAGAGTTAAAAGACAATAACTCAGAATGAATGTAGTATAATTATTATCATTAGTAGCAGTGGTATAAGTATTATAATGATACAGTATTTAATAGAGAAATGAATAATACACGCTGTGACCGCAGTGGCAGATCACGGGGCGACGCGCAAGCGCAGAGTATACCAGCGACAGAGAGGACGAATCGAACGATGGGGATCGTGACCGCTGATTGGCTACTGACTGTGCCGTAATTTGCATGTCCAACGCTGATTGGCTGCCGGTGATCGGACGTGTGCAGGATAAAAGGCAATAAGTCGCCCGTGTGCCGCTGCGGGAGTGGCCGAGGGGATAGAGCAATGGATAGCTCTGCGCGCAGGGAATGTCTAGGCTCGAATCCCCCTCCCGCGAAGAGGACCGAGGATCGTCGCAGGTTTGGAGGAACGTTTTATTTTACTGAATTGATTTCATTGACTTCATGTTTAGCTCACTTCAATGTTTTGGTTACACAATTCTTTCCAAAATTGCTTCTGCTCCTTACAGGGACTCCACACCCCATAGTGGAGGTCAAGGGTCAAGGGGCGGGGCCGCAGGACGCGCCTCTGTGGTTGACGCGCGTCACGCCTGCGCAGTGAAGCGCAGCTGCTCACGTTCCTGTGGCGCAGCTGTGCGCAGTTCTGCGCTGCTCCACCAATGAGGTCGATGGGATTCTGCACATCTGCGCAAACAAGGTACTGCACTATACTTTCCGTCATTTGTTTAGGTTGCATTTATTACTATTCACAATGAAAACATGATATTGTGAAATGTTAGGGGGTGCTATATGAAGTTGGATGATATTTATTTGTATTATTATTATTAAGTTGGCCTCTGTCAGTATGACAAAAACATATAGAAAAATATGTAATACTATGCAGGTGAATATGATTGTAAACCGCACAGCAGAAGTACGATCATTTGGATTAGGGGCATCATTCATATTTTAGTAAAAGTATGCAGCTTAGTAATCGTATATGGCAGGTACGTTCGTACTTTTAGTCATAGTATGTAAGTTAGTATAAGTAAATGTGAGTTGTGTATCGTAGGAAGGCTCTGGGCAGCTGTGGGAATGGCCGAGGGGATGGAGCAGTGGATAGCCCTGCGCGCTAGGGAGTGGTCTTGGCTTGAATCCTCCTCCCGTGAAGAGGAGCGTCGTGTTTCTAGGTAAGTATTTTTTTTGTTTCATTGAATTCATGTTTAGCTCACTTCAATGTTTTGGTTACACAATTCTTTCCAAAATTGCTTCTGCTCCTTACAGGGACTCCACACCCCATAGTGGAGGTCAAGGGTCAAGGGGCGGGGCCGCAGGACGCGCTTCTGTAGCTGACGCGCGTCACCTATTATTGACTTCATGACGTACCTTGTATTCAAATGTACCAGATGAATGACTAAATGACTCTTGCTAAACACTATGAATTGAAATCTAGGCTCCCAACATGTGTTGGGATGTTTCACCCAGAACCAGTTCCGCTTCAGGCCGTGCTGCTGGGGTCAGTGACCCATGAGAAAGACCTAGGAGTCTATGTGGACTCCTCACTCTCCCCATCCAAACAATGTGGGGAAGCAATAAAAAAAGGCAAACAGGATGTTAGGGTATATTGTCAAAAGTGTAGAATTGAGATCAAGGGCAGTGATGTTCAGACTGTACAATGCACTAGTTAGAGCTCATCTGGATACTGTGGACAGTTCTGGGCTCCACACTTCAAGAAAGATATCGCTGCTCTAGAGACAGTTCAGAGGAGAGCAACCAGACTTATTCCAGGTTTTGAAGGGAATGTCCTACTGAGAGACTGAGGGACCTGAACCTTTACACCCTGGAACAGAGGAGACTACGTGGGGACTTGATCCAAGTCTTCAAAATCATGAAAGGCTTCGACCACATCAAACCAGAGGAGCTTTTCCAGATCAGCAGGGACACACGCACCCGGGGACACAAATGGGAATTGGGCTTCAAGGCATTCAAGACAGAAAACAGGAGACCCTTCTTCACGCAGAGAGGCGTCACAATCTGAACAAACTCCCCAGCGATGTGGCCGAAGCAACAATTTTGGAAACATTGCAAAATAAACTGGATAGGATCCTTGGATCACTTAGTAATTAATGGACACCGAACGAGCACGATGGGTCAAATAGCCTCCTCCCTTTTGTAATCTTTCTTATGTTCAAGTGGGCAAGAGAGGTTGTTGCCTTTTGTTATTAGTTTGATGCATATGTTATTAAAATGTAGCCTAAGCTATTTAAAGGTTGGTGTACCTGCCTCCATGCAATTTAAATGTATTAAAATCTGAGTTCATTTTTAATTGCTAATGGCTCGATGCTGCCACAAATACACAAAAATGTGTGTTTTGAGTTTGGATGGGTTGGTGGCGGCGGGGAGGTCAACAAACCAAACGGACAGCAGCGTCCCCCCAATGGTGGAGACAAACCTATGCCAATGCCTACTGTCTACCCTCATAGCACATATCTAGGACTGGTATTATGTCTGCACTTGTTAGCTCACTATATAAGGTAGGGATGTGCATGACAAATAGTGTGACTATAATTCCACAGCTGTTATCCACAACTCTTTGAATAGTCACCCCTATATTCAAAATGCGGATTCAGAATTCTTAGAGATATTAGACAGTGACTGGGTTGCAGTCTTCCTATGTCTTGTATACTACACTCTACCTGTTTTTTGTTAGTCAAATAGTATGTATAGTATTATTTTTGTCCAATGTAGGTAGCAATTTACAATAAGTGTCTCTAGGTACTTGCATAGTAGGTACTCATGAGCTACATTTGTAGGTACACACAGGTATAGTGTAATTCTGCATTGTTACAATGTACCTAATGTTTAAAACGGATAAATGTTATGTGTAAGTACATAATCGTAACTACCCATTTTTCATGAAAGGTGGTTACACATGTAGTTACTAATATATGCATTTACTAATTTAACATGTATTTACTAATGTGTTACTGGTCCCAATTTTCCATTTGGGGAAAAATGTTTAATAGAATGACTTCACCTTTTGGATGTCCTTAGAGCAGTTACAACAATGATAACCCTTTGTTGGCAGTACCCCTCCCAAATCTCTTCCCTCTTTCCTGGATATTGATCATATGAAGCTTTCCTCCTCTCCAATCCATGGTGCTGGGGAGGGGACTGCCAGGCTTAGTGGTCGGTCTCGGACTCTACCAAGACCGTCATGCGTTATTGACTCAGTCCAGCTTCCGGGGTCCTTCTTAGGGTGGGTCCCATTGGTGGAGCTGCGCAGATCTGCGGAAATCCGCTCTACGTGAATGCAACCGTGGTTAGTCAATCGCAGACCACAGATATAAAATCCCACCCTCCCGTCAATCTTCATGACAGGTACATTGAGGTACATTTTACAGGCTATATGAAATCAATATATAGGCCTACCTGTCAAATGATGTCACTCGACGACAGTCCCCATCGGTAACCTATAGTTGAATTGTCGGCTGTTCAGTCTCATCCCAAATACTAGGATGTATGCTTATTGTATTTGTACTAATTGTATTACTGCACTTTGTGTTTTGAAATTGCTCTCAGGTAAAACTGTAAACCTTCCTGGATTAGGGTGCCTGCTAATGAATAAATACAAATTAGCTTCAACCAGTGCTTTTTGCGTATATGCATTTACATACTAACTTTCATAATCATGGGTTCAAAATACCTCTCGTTAAAAGCTGTTGAGATTTCAAAAGCAAAACTCACCCCCATCTTGCAGTTGTTCCATAAATAGGCCCAACCCTAGAAAATAGGCATTTTGATCATTGTAAAGTCCCGTGGACAATATATAGGGAGAAAAAAGCTTATTGTGTAGAACTGGGCTTGTAACAGCTCACTATGGTACTCACTGAAGTACTACATTGATGTCCACAGATCTGACATGGAAACATGCTGACAAGTCAATCTGGGCAGTCCTTGGGTATGAAAGAAAACTCAATCTCAACCAAAAAATCTCCACCTGCTCAAATGTCCATTAGCAGTCTGTGCTGAGCAAAATAACACTGGAAAACAAATCCGCAACAGTTCAACTGTTAATATGAATGATCCTGTCTGAATATTCTATCACCAGCTTGGACCGACACGATCCAAAATACAGCCGTCATTAAAGAGACAAAACCATCATAACACTGTTACAGAAACGATTTCCCCTGCGAACAGAGACGTGTACAAATGAGAAAAAGCTCACCCACACAAATGAACGCTTTGACGAACGATGCAGGTTGTGGTAAATTACTGTCATTGTTTAGTTCGTTAAACCAGCGAGATAATATTAGCAAACACGCTGCCTGTCATTTCAGCGCTACAGAGACAGCAAAGCAACATTTCAATCAAACGTGCAACGTTGTTTGAAGGCTGCACTTCGCACAATGAAAACAATTGAGTTTGTATGAAACTCCCTGCAATATGGAGGATCCGATTCAGAAATCCAGCTGCACTCCACGGTGTCACAGTTGCACTTGGCTTCCCACTGAAACAAGTGTTTAAAAAGTTACACAGCTTTGCAGTATCACCGACGATTTCAGATGAAAAGAGAAGGAATATCATGCATCCCTGCATAAAACGTAACAGTAGCAACTGTACAGCTGCGTTTCCCAAAAGCGTTGTATGCGTCGGAAGGAGATTGTAGAAATGATTGCCACCAGTGGCTTCTGCAACCTATGTAAGCTTACAATGCTTTTGCGATTCGCAGGCCAGATCTGAGCTCTGAAGTTGTGCACGTTGGCTGAGCACACAGCGCTTGAGTGAGGGCTTTCTGCTGCACTGTGTGTGTCAGCTCAGACTGCACTCACATCTGACATGAACATTACACAGTCAACCCGAGTCCAGTGCATTGCTCAGGCCGACAGCAGTCACTTACGCAAAACTATTTTAGTCAAAGAAACAAAGATCTGGGGCTTAAAGACAGCAATATAACGTTACAAGCAGCTTCTTTATTTGACATTGGGATCTGATGGCAGGTAGGCTACCAAAATCATTCTCACAGCACAACATGAGTTGAACGCAAATGTGAGGTATTATGGCTGTGCTGAAAAGCAAAGCAAAAGGGGACTCGCCTGTTCATTCAGAAGATGACGAGAGGTGAAAAGATCAGCACTTGACACGTGTGGGCTCACTGTAGTCTTGTGTTCCCAAAATGCATTGCACAAAAGAGTGTAAAGTACTGTTTTCTTTCCTTTGAGCAATCAGTACTGTACAATAGTGTAATATTACATCGAAGTCATTTAACCAACCAACATTCACAGTAATGTACTGCATTCATTTAAATAGAACAGGATTGTACTGTTGGTCTTTTGAAATAAATGAACAGCAATTTGTAAGAGTTAAAAGACAATAACTCAGAATGAATGTAGTATAATTATTATCATTAGTAGCAGTGGTATAAGTATTATAATGATACAGTATTTAATAGAGAAATGAATAATACACGCTGTGACCGCAGTGGCAGATCACGGGGCGACGCGCAAGCGCAGAGTATACCAGCGACAGAGAGGACGATTCGAACGATGGGGATCGTGACCGCTGATTGGCTACTGACTGTGCCGTAATTTGCATGTCCAACGCTGATTGGCTGCCGGTGATCGGACGTGTGCAGGATAAAAGGCAATAAGTCGCCCGTGTGCCGCTGCGGGAGTGGCCGAGGGGATAGAGCAATGGATAGCTCTGCGCGCAGGGAATGTCTAGGCTCGAATCCCCCTCCCGCGAAGAGGACCGAGGATCGTCGCAGGTTTGGAGGAACGTTTTATTTTACTGAATTGATTTCATTGACTTCATGTTTAGCTCACTTCAATGTTTTGGTTACACAATTCTTTCCAAAATTGCTTCTGCTCCTTACAGGGACTCCACACCCCATAGTGGAGGTCAAGGGTCAAGGGGCGGGGCCGCAGGACGCGCCTCTGTGGTTGACGCGCGTCACGCCTGCGCAGTGAAGCGCAGCTGCTCACGTTCCTGTGGCGCAGCTGTGCGCAGTTCTGCGCTGCTCCACCAATGAGGTCGATGGGATTCTGCACATCTGCGCAAACAAGGTACTGCACTATACTTTCCGTCATTTGTTTAGGTTGCATTTATTACTATTCACAATGAAAACATGATATTGTGAAATGTTAGGGGGTGCTATATGAAGTTGCATGATATTTATTTGTATTATTATTATTAAGTTGGCCTCTGTCAGTATGACAAAAACATATAGAAAAATATGTAATACTATGCAGGTGAATATGATTGTAAACCGCACAGCAGAAGTACGATCATTTGGATTAGGGGCATCATTCATATTTTAGTAAAAGTATGCAGCTTAGTAATCGTAAATGGCAGGTACGTTCGTACTTTTAGTCATAGTATGTAAGTTAGTATAAGTAAATGTGAGTTGTGATTCGTAGGAAGGCTCTGGGCAGCTGTGGGAATGGCCGAGGGGATGGAGCAGTGGATAGCCCTGCGCGCTAGGGAGTGGTCTTGGCTTGAATCCTCCTCCCGTGAAGAGGAGCGTCGTGTTTCTAGGTAAGTATTTTTTTTGTTTCATTGAATTCATGTTTAGCTCACTTCAATGTTTTGGTTACACAATTCTTTCCAAAATTGCTTCTGCTCCTTACAGGGACTCAACACCCCATAGTGGAGGTCAAGGGTCAAGGGGCGGGGCCGCAGGACGCGCTTCTGTAGCTGACGCGCGTCACCTATTATTGACTTCATGACGTACCTTGAATTCAAATGTACCAGATGAATGACTAAATGACTCTTGCTAAACACTATGAATTGAAATCTAGGCTCCCAACATGTGTTGGGATGTTTCACCCAGAACCAGTTCCGCTTCAGGCCGTGCTGCTGGGGTCAGTGACCCATGAGAAAGACCTAGGAGTCTATGTGGACTCCTCACTCTCCCCATCCAAACAATGTGGGGAAGCAATAAAAAAAGGCAAACAGGATGTTAGGGTATATTGTCAAAAGTGTAGAATTGAGATCAAGGGCAGTGATGTTCAGACTGTACAATGCACTAGTTAGAGCTCATCTGGATACTGTGGACAGTTCTGGGCTCCACACTTCAAGAAAGATATCGCTGCTCTAGAGACAGTTCAGAGGAGAGCAACCAGACTTATTCCAGGTCTGAAGGGAATGTCCTACTGAGAGACTGAGGGACCTGAACCTTTACACCCTGGAACAGAGGAGACTACGTGGGGACTTGATCCAAGTCTTCAAAATCATGAAAGGCTTCGACCACATCAAACCAGAGGAGCTTTTCCAGATCAGCAGGGACACACGCACCCGGGGACACAAATGGGAATTGGGCTTCAAGGCATTCAAGACAGAAAACAGGAGACCCTTCTTCACGCAGAGAGGCGTCACAATCTGAACAAACTCCCCAGCGATGTGGCTGAAGCAACAATTTTGGAATCATTTCAAAATAAACTGGATAGGATCCTTGGATCACTTAGTAATTAATGGACACCGAACGAGCACGATGGGTCAAATAGCCTCCTCCCTTTTGTAATCTTTCTTATGTTCAAGTGGGCAAGAGAGGTTGTTGCCTTTTGTTATTAGTTTGATGCATATGTTATTAAAATGTAGCCTAAGCTATTTAAAGGTTGGTGTACCTGCCTCCATGCAATTTAAATGTATTAAAATCTGAGTTCATTTTTAATTGCTAATGGCTCGATACTGCCACAAATACACAAAAATGTGTGTTTTGAGTTTGGATGGGTTGGTGGCGGCGGGGAGGTCAACAAAACCAAACGGACAGCAGCGTCCCCCCAATGTTGGAGACAAACCTATGCCAATGCCTACTGTCTACCCTCATAGCACATATCTAGGACTGGTATTATGTCTGCACTTGTTAGCTCACTATATAAGGTAGGGATGTGCATGACAAATAGTGTGACTATAATTCCACAGCTGTTATCCACAACTCTTTGAATAGTCACCCCTATATTCAAAATGCGGATTCAGAATTCTTAGAGATATTAGACAGTGACTGGGTTGCAGTCTTCCTATGTCTTGGATACTACACTCTACCTGTTTTTTGTTAGTCAAATAGTATGTATAGTATTATTTGTGTCCAATGTAGGTAGCAATTTACAATAAGTGTCTCTAGGTACTTGCATAGTAGGTACTCATGAGCTACATTTGTAGGTACACACAGGTATAGTGTAATTCTGCATTGTTACAATGTACCTAATGTTTAAAACGGATAAATGTTATGTGTAAGTACATAATCGTAACTACCCATTTTTCATGAAAGGTGGTTACACATGTAGTTACTAATATATGCATTTACTAATTTAACATGTATTTACTAATGTGTTACTGGTCCCAATTTTCCATTTGGGGAAAAATGTTTAATAGAATGACTTCACCTTTTGGATGTCCTTAGAGCAGTTACAACAATGATAACCCTTTGTTGGCAGTACCCCTCCCAAATCTCTTCCCTCTTTCCTGGATATTGATCATATGAAGCTTTCCTCCTCTCCAATCCATGGTGCTGGGGAGGGGACTGCCAGGCTTAGTGGTCGGTCTCGGACTCTACCAAGACCGTCATGCGTTATTGACTCAGTTCCAGCTTCCGGGGTCCTTCTTAGGGTGGGTCCCATTGGTGGAGCTGCGCAGATCTGCGGAAATCCGCTCTACGTGAATGCAACCGTGGTTAGTCAATCGCAGACCACAGATATAAAATCCCACCCTCCCGTCAATCTTCATGACAGGTACATTGAGGTACATTTTACAGGCTATATGAAATCAATATATAGGCCTACCTGTCAAATGATGTCACTCGACGACAGTCCCCATCGGTAACCTATAGTTGAATTGTCGGCTGTTCAGTCTCATCCCAAATACTAGGATGTATGCTTATTGTATTTGTACTAATTGTATTACAGCACTTTGTGTTTTGAAATTGCTCTCAGGTAAAACTGTAAACCTTCCTGGATTAGGGTGCCTGCTAATGAATAAATACAAATTAGCTTCAACCAGTGCTTTTTGCGTATATGCATTTACATACTAACTTTCATAATCATGGGTTCAAAATACCTCTCGTTAAAAGCTGTTGAGATTTCAAAAGCAAAAGTCACCCCCATCTTGCAGTTGTTCCATAAATAGGCCCAACCCTAGAAAATAGGCATTTTGATCATTTTAAAGTCCCGTGGACAATATATAGGGAGAAAAAAGCTTATTGTGTAGAACTGGGCTTGTAACAGCTCACTATGGTACTCACTGAAGGACTACATTGATGTCCACAGATCTGACATGGAAACATGCTGACAAGTCAATCTGGGCAGTCCTTGGGTATGAAAGAAAACTCAATCTCAACCAAAAAATCTCCACCTGCTCAAATGTCCATTAGCAGTCTGTGCTGAGCAAAATAACACTGGAAAACAAATCCGCAACAGTTCAACTGTTAATATGAATGATCCTGTCTGAATATTCTATCACCAGCTTGGACCGACACGATCCAAAATACAGCCGTCATTAAAGAGACAAAACCATCATAACACTGTTACAGAAACGATTTCCCCTGCGAACAGAGACGTGTACAAATGAGAAAAAGCTCACCCACACAAATGAACGCTTTGACGAACGATGCAGGTTGTGGTAAATTACTGTCATTGTTTAGTTCGTTAAACCAGCGAGATAATATTAGCAAACACGCTGCCTGTCATTTCAGCGCTACAGAGACAGCAAAGCAACATTTCAATCAAACGTGCAACGTTGTTTGAAGGCTGCACTTCGCACAATGAAAACAATTGAGTTTGTATGAAACTCCCTGCAATATGGAGGATCCGATTCAGAAATCCAGCTGCACTCCACGGTGTCACAGTTGCACTTGGCTTCCCACTGAAACAAGTGTTTAAAAAGTTACACAGCTTTGCAGTATCACCGACGATTTCAGATGAAAAGAGAAGGAATATCATGCATCCCTGCATAAAACGTAACAGTAGCAACTGTACAGCTGCGTTTCCCAAAAGCGTTGTATGCGTCGGAAGGAGATTGTAGAAATGATTGCCACCAGTGGCTTCTGCAACCTATGTAAGCTTACAATGCTTTTGCGATTCGCAGGCCAGATCTGAGCTCTGAAGTTGTGCACGTTGGCTGAGCACACAGCGCTTGAGTGAGGGCTTTCTGCTGCACTGTGTGTGTCAGCTCAGACTGCACTCACATCTGACATGAACATTACACAGTCAACCCGAGTCCAGTGCATTGCTCAGGCCGACAGCAGTCACTTACGCAAAACTATTTTAGTCAAAGAAACAAAGATCTGGGGCTTAAAGACAGCAATATAACGTTACAAGCAGCTTCTTTATTTGACATTGGGATCTGATGGCAGGTAGGCTACCAAAATCATTCTCACAGCACAACATGAGTTGAACGCAAATGTGAGGTATTATGGCTGTGCTGAAAAGCAAAGCAAAAGGGGACTCGCCTGTTCATTCAGAAGATGACGAGAGGTGAAAAGATCAGCACTTGACACGTGTGGGCTCACTGTAGTCTTGTGTTCCCAAAATGCATTGCACAAAAGAGTGTAAAGTACTGTTTTCTTTCCTTTGAGCAATCAGTACTGTACAATAGTGTAATATTACATCGAAGTCATTTAACCAACCAACATTCACAGTAATGTACTGCATTCATTTAAATAGAACAGGATTGTACTGTTGGTCTTTTGAAATAAATGAACAGCAATTTGTAAGAGTTAAAAGACAATAACTCAGAATGAATGTAGTATAATTATTATCATTAGTAGCAGTGGTATAAGTATTATAATGATACAGTATTTAATAGAGAAATGAATAATACACGCTGTGACCGCAGTGGCAGATCACGGGGCGACGCGCAAGCGCAGAGTATACCAGCGACAGAGAGGACGAATCGAACGATGGGGATCGTGACCGCTGATTGGCTACTGACTGTGCCGTAATTTGCATGTCCAACGCTGATTGGCTGCCGGTGATCGGACGTGTGCAGGATAAAAGGCAATAAGTCGCCCGTGTGCCGCTGCGGGAGTGGCCGAGGGGATAGAGCAATGGATAGCTCTGCGCTCAGGGAATGTCTAGGCTCGAATCCCCCTCCCGCGAAGAGGACCGAGGATCGTCGCAGGTTTGGAGGAACGTTTTATTTTACTGAATTGATTTCATTGACTTCATGTTTAGCTCACTTCAATGTTTTGGTTACACAATTCTTTCCAAAATTGCTTCTGCTCCTTACAGGGACTCCACACCCCATAGTGGAGGTCAAGGGTCAAGGGGCGGGGCCGCAGGACGCGCCTCTGTGATTGACGCGCGTCACGCCTGCGCAGTGAAGCGCAGCTGCTCACGTTCCTGTGGCGCAGCTGTGCGCAGTTCTGCGCTGCTCCACCAATGAGGTCGATGGGATTCTGCACATCTGCGCAAACAAGGTACTGCACTATACTTTCCGTCATTTGTTTAGGTTGCATTTATTACTATTCACAATGAAAACATGATATTGTGAAATGTTAGGGGGTGCTATATGAAGTTGGATGATATTTATTTGTATTATTATTATTAAGTTGGCCTCTGTCAGTATGACAAAAACATATAGAAAAATATGTAATACTATGCAGGTGAATATGATTGTAAACCGCACAGCAGAAGTACGATCATTTGGATTAGGGGCATCATTCATATTTTAGTAAAAGTATGCAGCTTAGTAATCGTATATGGCAGGTACGTTCGTACTTTTAGTCATAGTATGTAAGTTAGTATAAGTAAATGTGAGTTGTGATTCGTAGGAAGGCTCTGGGCAGCTGTGGGAATGGCCGAGGGGATGGAGCAGTGGATAGCCCTGCGCGCTAGGGAGTGGTCTTGGCTTGAATCCTCCTCCCGTGAAGAGGAGCGTCGTGTTTCTAGGTAAGTATTTTTTTTGTTTCATTGAATTCATGTTTAGCTCACTTCAATGTTTTGGTTACACAATTCTTTCCAAAATTGCTTCTGCTCCTTACAGGGACTCAACACCCCATAGTGGAGGTCAAGGGTCAAGGGGCGGGGCCGCAGGACGCGCTTCTGTAGCTGACGCGCGTCACCTATTATTGACTTCATGACGTACCTTGTATTCAAATGTACCAGATGAATGACTAAATGACTCTTGCTAAACACTATGAATTGAAATCTAGGCTCCCAACATGTGTTGGGATGTTTCACCCAGAACCAGTTCCGCTTCAGGCCGTGCTGCTGGGGTCAGTGACCCATGAGAAAGACCTAGGAGTCTATGTGGACTCCTCACTCTCCCCATCCAAACAAAGTGGGGAAGCAATAAAAAAAGGCAAACAGGATGTTAGGGTATATTGTCAAAAGTGTAGAATTGAGATCAAGGGCAGTGATGTTCAGACTGTACAATGCACTAGTTAGAGCTCATCTGGATACTGTGGACAGTTCTGGGCTCCACACTTCAAGAAAGATATCGCTGCTCTAGAGACAGTTCAGAGGAGAGCAACCAGACTTATTCCAGGTTTTGAAGGGAATGTCCTACTGAGAGACTGAGGGACCTGAACCTTTACACCCTGGAACAGAGGAGACTACGTGGGGACTTGATCCAAGTCTTCAAAATCATGAAAGGCTTCGACCACATCAAACCAGAGGAGCTTTTCCAGATCAGCAGGGACACACGCACCCGGGGACACAAATGGGAATTGGGCTTCAAGGCATTCAAGACAGAAAACAGGAGACCCTTCTTCACGCAGAGAGGCGTCACAATCTGAACAAACTCCCCAGCGATGTGGCCGAAGCAACAATTTTGGAAACATTTCAAAATAAACTGGATAGGATCCTTGGATCACTTAGTAATTAATGGACACCGAACGAGCACGATGGGTCAAATAGCCTCCTCCCTTTTGTAATCTTTCTTATGTTCAAGTGGGCAAGAGAGGTTGTTGCCTTTTGTTATTAGTTTGATGCATATGTTATTAAAATGTAGCCTAAGCTATTTAAAGGTTGGTGTACCTGCCTCCATGCAATTTAAATGTATTAAAATCTGAGTTCATTTTTAATTGCTAATGGCTCGATGCTGCCACAAATACACAAAAATGTGTGTTTTGAGTTTGGATGGGTTGGTGGCGGCGGGGAGGTCAACAAACCAAACGGACAGCAGCGTCCCCCCAATGTTGGAGACAAACCTATGCCAATGCCTACTGTCTACCCTCATAGCACATATCTAGGACTGGTATTATGTCTGCACTTGTTAGCTCACTATATAAGGTAGGGATGTGCATGACAAATAGTGTGACTATAATTCCACAGCTGTTATCCACAACTCTTTGAATAGTCACCCCTATATTCAAAATGCGGATTCAGAATTCTTAGAGATATTAGACAGTGACTGGGTTGCAGTCTTCCTATGTCTTGTATACTACACTCTACCTGTTTTTTGTTAGTCAAATAGTATGTATAGTATTATTTGTGTCCAATGTAGGTAGCAATTTACAATAAGTGTCTCTAGGTACTTGCATAGTAGGTACTCATGAGCTACATTTGTAGGTACACACAGGTATAGTGTAATTCTGCATTGTTACAATGTACCTAATGTTTAAAACGGATAAATGTTATGTGTAAGTACATAATCGTAACTACCCATTTTTCATGAAAGGTGGTTACACATGTGGTTACTAATATATGCATTTACTAATTTAACATGTATTTACTAATGTGTTACTGGTCCCAATTTTCCATTTGGGGAAAAATGTTTAATAGAATGACTTCACCTTTTGGATGTCCTTAGAGCAGTTACAACAATGATAACCCTTTGTTGGCAGTACCCCTCCCAAATCTCTTCCCTCTTTCCTGGATATTGATCATATGAAGCTTTCCTCCTCTCCAATCCATGGTGCTGGGGAGGGGACTGCCAGGCTTAGTGGTCGGTCTCGGACTCTACCAAGACCGTCATGCGTTTTTGACTCAGTCCAGCTTCCGGGGTCCTTCTTAGGGTGGGTCCCATTGGTGGAGCTGCGCAGATCTGCGGAAATCCGCTCTACGTGAATGCAACCGTGGTTAGTCAATCGCAGACCACAGATATAAAATCCCACCCTCCCGTCAATCTTCATGACAGGTACATTGAGGTACATTTTACAGGCTATATGAAATCAATATATAGGCCTACCTGTCAAATGATGTCACTCGACGACAGTCCCCATCGGTAACCTATAGTTGAATTGTCGGCTGTTCAGTCTCATCCCAAATACTAGGATGTATGCTTATTGTATTTGTACTAATTGTATTACAGCACTTTGTGTTTTGAAATTGCTCTCAGGTAAAACTGTAAACCTTCCTGGATTAGGGTGCCTGCTAATGAATAAATACAAATTAGCTTCAACCAGTGCTTTTTGCGTATATGCATTTACATACTAACTTTCATAATCATGGGTTCAAAATACCTCTCGTTAAAAGCTGTTGAGATTTCAAAAGCAAAAGTCACCCCCATCTTGCAGTTGTTCCATAAATAGGCCCAACCCTAGAAAATAGGCATTTTGATCATTGTAAAGTCCCGTGGACAATATATAGGGAGAAAAAAGCTTATTGTGTAGAACTGGGCTTGTAACAGCTCACTATGGTACTCACTGAAGTACTACATTGATGTCCACAGATCTGACATGGAAACATGCTGACAAGTCAATCTGGGCAGTCCTTGGGTATGAAAGAAAACTCAATCTCAACCAAAAAATCTCCACCTGCTCAAATGTCCATTAGCAGTCTGTGCTGAGCAAAATAACACTGGAAAACAAATCCGCAACAGTTCAACTGTTAATATGAATGATCCTGTCTGAATATTCTATCACCAGCTTGGACCGACACGATCCAAAATACAGCCGTCATTAAAGAGACAAAACCATCATAACACTGTTACAGAAACGATTTCCCCTGCAAACAGAGACGTGTACAAATGAGAAAAAGCTCACCCACACAAATGAACGCTTTGACGAACGATGCAGGTTGTGGTAAATTACTGTCATTGTTTAGTTCGTTAAACCAGCGAGATAATATTAGCAAACACGCTGCCTGTCATTTCAGCGCTACAGAGACAGCAAAGCAACATTTCAATCAAACGTGCAACGTTGTTTGAAGGCTGCACTTCGCACAATGAAAACAATTGAGTTTGTATGAAACTCCCTGCAATATGGAGGATCCGATTCAGAAATCCAGCTGCACTCCACGGTGTCACAGTTGCACTTGGCTTCCCACTGAAACAAGTGTTTAAAAAGTTACACAGCTTTGCAGTATCACCGACGATTTCAGATGAAAAGAGAAGGAATATCATGCATCCCTGCATAAAACGTAACAGTAGCAACTGTACAGCTGCGTTTCCCAAAAGCGTTGTATGCGTCGGAAGGAGATTGTAGAAATGATTGCCACCAGTGGCTTCTGCAACCTATGTAAGCTTACAATGCTTTTGCGATTCGCAGGCCAGATCTGAGCTCTGAAGTTGTGCACGTTGGCTGAGCACACAGCGCTTGAGTGAGGGCTTTCTGCTGCACTGTGTGTGTCAGCTCAGACTGCACTCACATCTGACATGAACATTACACAGTCAACCCGAGTCCAGTGCATTGCTCAGGCCGACAGCAGTCACTTACGCAAAACTATTTTAGTCAAAGAAACAAAGATCTGGGGCTTAAAGACAGCAATATAACGTTACAAGCAGCTTCTTTATTTGACATTGGGATCTGATGGCAGGTAGGCTACCAAAATCATTCTCACAGCACAACATGAGTTGAACGCAAATGTGAGGTATTATGGCTGTGCTGAAAAGCAAAGCAAAAGGGGACTCGCCTGTTCATTCAGAAGATGACGAGAGGTGAAAAGATCAGCACTTGACACGTGTGGGCTCACTGTAGTCTTGTGTTCCCAAAATGCATTGCACAAAAGAGTGTAAAGTACTGTTTTCTTTCCTTTGAGCAATCAGTACTGTACAATAGTGTAATATTACATCGAAGTCATTTAACCAACCAACATTCACAGTAATGTACTGCATTCATTTAAATAGAACAGGATTGTACTGTTGGTCTTTTGAAATAAATGAACAGCAATTTGTAAGAGTTAAAAGACAATAACTCAGAATGAATGTAGTATAATTATTATCATTAGTAGCAGTGGTATAAGTATTATAATGATACAGTATTTAATAGAGAAATGAATAATACACGCTGTGACCGCAGTGGCAGATCACGGGGCGACGCGCAAGCGCAGAGTATACCAGCGACAGAGAGGACGAATCGAACGATGGGGATCGTGACCGCTGATTGGCTACTGACTGTGCCGTAATTTGCATGTCCAACGCTGATTGGCTGCCGGTGATCGGACGTGTGCAGGATAAAAGGCAATAAGTCGCCCGTGTGCCGCTGCGGGAGTGGCCGAGGGGATAGAGCAATGGATAGCTCTGCGCGCAGGGAATGTCTAGGCTCGAATCCCCCTCCCGCGAAGAGGACCGAGGATCGTCGCAGGTTTGGAGGAACGTTTTATTTTACTGAATTGATTTCATTGACTTCATGTTTAGCTCACTTCAATGTTTTGGTTACACAATTCTTTCCAAAATTGCTTCTGCTCCTTACAGGGACTCCACACCCCATAGTGGAGGTCAAGGGTCAAGGGGCGGGGCCGCAGGACGCGCCTCTGTGGTTGACGCGCGTCACGCCTGCGCAGTGAAGCGCAGCTGCTCACGTTCCTGTGGCGCAGCTGTGCGCAGTTCTGCGCTGCTCCACCAATGAGGTCGATGGGATTCTGCACATCTGCGCAAACAAGGTACTGCACTATACTTTCCGTCATTTGTTTAGGTTGCATTTATTACTATTCACAATGAAAACATGATATTGTGAAATGTTAGGGGGTGCTATATGAAGTTGGATGATATTTATTTGTATTATTATTATTAAGTTGGCCTCTGTCAGTATGACAAAAACATATAGAAAAATATGTAATACTATGCAGGTGAATATGATTGTAAACCGCACAGCAGAAGTACGATCATTTGGATTAGGGGCATCATTCATATTTTAGTAAAAGTATGCAGCTTAGTAATCGTATATGGCAGGTACGTTCGTACTTTTAGTCATAGTATGTAAGTTAGTATAAGTAAATGTGAGTTGTGATTCGTAGGAAGGCTCTGGGCAGCTGTGGGAATGGCCGAGGGGATGGAGCAGTGGATAGCCCTGCGCGCTAGGGAGTGGTCTTGGCTTGAATCCTCCTCCCGTGAAGAGGAGCGTCGTGTTTCTAGGTAAGTATTTTTTTTGTTTCATTGAATTCATGTTTAGCTCACTTCAATGTTTTGGTTACACAATTCTTTCCAAAATTGCTTCTGCTCCTTACAGGGACTCAACACCCCATAGTGGAGGTCAAGGGTCAAGGGGCGGGGCCGCAGGACGCGCTTCTGTAGCTGACGCGCGTCACCTATTATTGACTTCATGACGTACCTTGTATTCAAATGTACCAGATGAATGACTAAATGACTCTTGCTAAACACTATGAATTGAAATCTAGGCTCCCAACATGTGTTGGGATGTTTCACCCAGAACCAGTTCCGCTTCAGGCTGTGCTGCTGGGGTCAGTGACCCATGAGAAAGACCTAGGAGTCTATGTGGACTCCTCACTCTCCCCATCCAAACAATGTGGGGAAGCAATAAAAAAAGGCAAACAGGATGTTAGGGTATATTGTCAAAAGTGTAGAATTGAGATCAAGGGCAGTGATGTTCAGACTGTACAATGCACTAGTTAGAGCTCATCTGGATACTGTGGACAGTTCTGGGCTCCACACTTCAAGAAAGATATCGCTGCTCTAGAGACAGTTCAGAGGAGAGCAACCAGACTTATTCCAGGTTTTGAAGGGAATGTCCTACTGAGAGACTGAGGGACCTGAACCTTTACACCCTGGAACAGAGGAGACTACGTGGGGACTTGATCCAAGTCTTCAAAATCATGAAAGGCTTCGACCACATCAAACCAGAGGAGCTTTTCCAGATCAGCAGGGACACACGCACCCGGGGACACAAATGGGAATTGGGCTTCAAGGCATTCAAGACAGAAAACAGGAGACCCTTCTTCACGCAGAGAGGCGTCACAATCTGAACAAACTCCCCAGCGATGTGGCCGAAGCAACAATTTTGGAAACATTTCAAAATAAACTGGATAGGATCCTTGGATCACTTAGTAATTAATGGACACCGAACGAGCACGATGGGTCAAATAGCCTCCTCCCTTTTGTAATCTTTCTTATGTTCAAGTGGGCAAGAGAGGTTGTTGCCTTTTGTTATTAGTTTGATGCATATGTTATTAAAATGTAGCCTAAGCTATTTAAAGGTTGGTGTACCTGCCTCCATGCAATTTAAATGTATTAAAATCTGAGTTCATTTTTAATTGCTAATGGCTCGATGCTGCCACAAATACACAAAAATGTGTGTTTTGAGTTTGGATGGGTTGGTGGCGGCGGGGAGGTCAACAAACCAAACGGACAGCAGCGTCCCCCCAATGTTGGAGACAAACCTATGCCAATGCCTACTGTCTACCCTCATAGCACATATCTAGGACTGGTATTATGTCTGCACTTGTTAGCTCACTATATAAGGTAGGGATGTGCATGACAAATAGTGTGACTATAATTCCACAGCTGTTATCCACAACTCTTTGAATAGTCACCCCTATATTCAAAATGCGGATTCAGAATTCTTAGAGATATTAGACAGTGACTGGGTTGCAGTCTTCCTATGTCTTGTATACTACACTCTACCTGTTTTTTGTTAGTCAAATAGTATGTATAGTATTATTTGTGTCCAATGTAGGTAGCAATTTACAATAAGTGTCTCTAGGTACTTGCATAGTAGGTACTCATGAGCTACATTTGTAGGTACACACAGGTATAGTGTAATTCTGCATTGTTACAATGTACCTAATGTTTAAAACGGATAAATGTTATGTGTAAGTACATAATCGTAACTACCCATTTTTCATGAAAGGTGGTTACACATGTGGTTACTAATATATGCATTTACTAATTTAACATGTATTTACTAATGTGTTACTGGTCCCAATTTTCCATTTGGGGAAAAATGTTTAATAGAATGACTTCACCTTTTGGATGTCCTTAGAGCAGTTACAACAATGATAACCCTTTGTTGGCAGTACCCCTCCCAAATCTCTTCCCTCTTTCCTGGATATTGATCATATGAAGCTTTCCTCCTCTCCAATCCATGGTGCTGGGGAGGGGACTGCCAGGCTTAGTGGTCGGTCTCGGACTCTACCAAGACCGTCATGCGTTTTTGACTCAGTCCAGCTTCCGGGGTCCTTCTTAGGGTGGGTCCCATTGGTGGAGCTGCGCAGATCTGCGGAAATCCGCTCTACGTGAATGCAACCGTGGTTAGTCAATCGCAGACCACAGATATAAAATCCCACCCTCCCGTCAATCTTCATGACAGGTACATTGAGGTACATTTTACAGGCTATATGAAATCAATATATAGGCCTACCTGTCAAATGATGTCACTCGACGACAGTCCCCATCGGTAACCTATAGTTGAATTGTCGGCTGTTCAGTCTCATCCCAAATACTAGGATGTATGCTTATTGTATTTGTACTAATTGTATTACAGCACTTTGTGTTTTGAAATTGCTCTCAGGTAAAACTGTAAACCTTCCTGGATTAGGGTGCCTGCTAATGAATAAATACAAATTAGCTTCAACCAGTGCTTTTTGCGTATATGCATTTACATACTAACTTTCATAATCATGGGTTCAAAATACCTCTCGTTAAAAGCTGTTGAGATTTCAAAAGCAAAAGTCACCCCCATCTTGCAGTTGTTCCATAAATAGGCCCAACCCTAGAAAATAGGCATTTTGATCATTGTAAAGTCCCGTGGACAATATATAGGGAGAAAAAAGCTTATTGTGTAGAACTGGGCTTGTAACAGCTCACTATGGTACTCACTGAAGTACTACATTGATGTCCACAGATCTGACATGGAAACATGCTGACAAGTCAATCTGGGCAGTCCTTGGGTATGAAAGAAAACTCAATCTCAACCAAAAAATCTCCACCTGCTCAAATGTCCATTAGCAGTCTGTGCTGAGCAAAATAACACTGGAAAACAAATCCGCAACAGTTCAACTGTTAATATGAATGATCCTGTCTGAATATTCTATCACCAGCTTGGACCGACACGATCCAAAATACAGCCGTCATTAAAGAGACAAAACCATCATAACACTGTTACAGAAACGATTTCCCCTGCGAACAGAGACGTGTACAAATGAGAAAAAGCTCACCCACACAAATGAACGCTTTGACGAACGATGCAGGTTGTGGTAAATTACTGTCATTGTTTAGTTCGTTAAACCAGCGAGATAATATTAGCAAACACGCTGCCTGTCATTTCAGCGCTACAGAGACAGCAAAGCAACATTTCAATCAAACGTGCAACGTTGTTTGAAGGCTGCACTTCGCACAATGAAAACAATTGAGTTTGTATGAAACTCCCTGCAATATGGAGGATCCGATTCAGAAATCCAGCTGCACTCCACGGTGTCACAGTTGCACTTGGCTTCCCACTGAAACAAGTGTTTAAAAAGTTACACAGCTTTGCAGTATCACCGACGATTTCAGATGAAAAGAGAAGGAATATCATGCATCCCTGCATAAAACGTAACAGTAGCAACTGTACAGCTGCGTTTCCCAAAAGCGTTGTATGCGTCGGAAGGAGATTGTAGAAATGATTGCCACCAGTGGCTTCTGCAACCTATGTAAGCTTACAATGCTTTTGCGATTCGCAGGCCAGATCTGAGCTCTGAAGTTGTGCACGTTGGCTGAGCACACAGCGCTTGAGTGAGGGCTTTCTGCTGCACTGTGTGTGTCAGCTCAGACTGCACTCACATCTGACATGAACATTACACAGTCAACCCGAGTCCAGTGCATTGCTCAGGCCGACAGCAGTCACTTACGCAAAACTATTTTAGTCAAAGAAACAAAGATCTGGGGCTTAAAGACAGCAATATAACGTTACAAGCAGCTTCTTTATTTGACATTGGGATCTGATGGCAGGTAGGCTACCAAAATCATTCTCACAGCACAACATGAGTTGAACGCAAATGTGAGGTATTATGGCTGTGCTGAAAAGCAAAGCAAAAGGGGACTCGCCTGTTCATTCAGAAGATGACGAGAGGTGAAAAGATCAGCACTTGACACGTGTGGGCTCACTGTAGTCTTGTGTTCCCAAAATGCATTGCACAAAAGAGTGTAAAGTACTGTTTTCTTTCCTTTGAGCAATCAGTACTGTACAATAGTGTAATATTACATCGAAGTCATTTAACCAACCAACATTCACAGTAATGTACTGCATTCATTTAAATAGAACAGGATTGTACTGTTGGTCTTTTGAAATAAATGAACAGCAATTTGTAAGAGTTAAAAGACAATAACTCAGAATGAATGTAGTATAATTATTATCATTAGTAGCAGTGGTATAAGTATTATAATGATACAGTATTTAATAGAGAAATGAATAATACACGCTGTGACCGCAGTGGCAGATCACGGGGCGACGCGCAAGCGCAGAGTATACCAGCGACAGAGAGGACGAATCGAACGATGGGGATCGTGACCGCTGATTGGCTACTGACTGTGCCGTAATTTGCATGTCCAACGCTGATTGGCTGCCGGTGATCGGACGTGTGCAGGATAAAAGGCAATAAGTCGCCCGTGTGCCGCTGCGGGAGTGGCCGAGGGGATAGAGCAATGGATAGCTCTGCGCTCAGGGAATGTCTAGGCTCGAATCCCCCTCCCGCGAAGAGGACCGAGGATCGTCGCAGGTTTGGAGGAACGTTTTATTTTACTGAATTGATTTCATTGACTTCATGTTTAGCTCACTTCAATGTTTTGGTTACACAATTCTTTCCAAAATTGCTTCTGCTCCTTACAGGGACTCCACACCCCATAGTGGAGGTCAAGGGTCAAGGGGCGGGGCCGCAGGACGCGCCTCTGTGGTTGACGCGCGTCACGCCTGCGCAGTGAAGCGCAGCTGCTCACGTTCCTGTGGCGCAGCTGTGCGCAGTTCTGCGCTGCTCCACCAATGAGGTCGATGGGATTCTGCACATCTGCGCAAACAAGGTACTGCACTATACTTTCCGTCATTTGTTTAGGTTGCATTTATTACTATTCACAATGAAAACATGATATTGTGAAATGTTAGGGGGTGCTATATGAAGTTGGATGATATTTATTTGTATTATTATTATTAAGTTGGCCTCTGTCAGTATGACAAAAACATATAGAAAAATATGTAATACTATGCAGGTGAATATGATTGTAAACCGCACAGCAGAAGTACGATCATTTGGATTAGGGGCATCATTCATATTTTAGTAAAAGTATGCAGCTTAGTAATCGTATATGGCAGGTACGTTCGTACTTTTAGTCATAGTATGTAAATACTGTTTATTTACTGTTTATTAGGTTTAGTATTTTACATTTTCGATACAAATACATACAAATCTGAAAGCGATTAAATTTTAACAAAATACATGAACTTAAATAAAGCTGTGCGTAAATCAATAAAACAATAAACTTGTGATAAAGTCAAACTGCCAAACCAACAAAAAAGGTCAAATACATTGAAATGAACTTCATGACGTATCTTGTATTGAGATGTACCAGATGAATGACTAAAAGTTGGTTGAGTAATTGAGGGCGGGGGGTGTGGGGGTCCCCCAGAAGATTTTGACAGCTGGAGACCTGAAATGCGCGATTTCATTCAATACGGTTTAAGAAATTAGGTATTTAATATAATAAAGTCCTTGTAAAAATTGATTGCATTATATCTCCAGGGTAATTCAGATGTTCACAAATGCACAGCACCAATATGGTGGAAGTTACAATTTGTTAGCCCACATTTCATCCCAGATTACTTGTTTCCTGTGGTTTTATCCTGAATTTTCTGAAGAAGGTATTCCATCTGTAAATTCAGGTTGGGCTGACCCCTTTTAGTCTTTTTGCTCAATATCTGATAGTTCTGCATTTTCTTTTGCTTGTATTGTCCGAGAGCTTCTTCTCTTTGTTTTTAATTTTTTTCCGCTTCCTACAGGAACAAAGATAATATTGTGAACACCAATAATCAGAAATGAGTCATTTCGAAGTAAGAAAACTGCTCAAAATCTCCATGAAATGAGGCAGATTTGGATGAAACATATCTTTGCTTCACAATCACATCACCAGCGAACAACGGTATACATGCAAACTGGAGGCGGTCCTGGTGCTGCTCAGTCTCAGATGTGTGCCGGTGGGTCTGGTTCACATGGGGAGGAGCAGCTCTGATGTGTCGCTGCTGAAAACGTGTCTGCATTGGAAACCAGCTGTTCCGCCGCTGATGTAGGGGTTTCTGGCTGAACACAAGCAATGGCACCGCGACCCATTTTAGCTGTGTTTACAGAAATCAGGAAAAGCGAATAGCAGTGTTTTTGACAGTACAAAGTGCCGCTCTTGCCCAGTCCAGTGTGTACAGACGCCCAACAGCGCGCCATCAACTGACTAACAGCAGCTCTATACAGGACATCCATATTCATACGGCACATCCTATTGGCTAATAACCAGGAATTGCTGCGACTAGGTTGCACACTATAACATGCACCGAGTGCAACAAACCTTCGTAACATTACATTAAATATTGATATGATAAAAAGTTAATTAAAATTATTGTCGCGGTCCAGTCAGAAGCGTCTGGCGGTCGGATACCCCTGACTTGGGAGTGTGCGTGGACTCCTCACTTTCTCCATCCAGACAATGTGGGGAAGCAATACAAAAGGCAAACGCAAAGTATTGTATGTAGTCATTTGCTCAAATTATGTTAATTTCTGGAAAAACAGTATAAAATTTAAAACCAAACTAGTCCAGTACAATAACACAAGCCAGGAATCTTGCTAATTAACTAACATGATCTAGTTTATGTACATCTGGCAACAATGTTTAATTTCAGCAATTTCCAGTTGCATTTATAAGGACAACATAACAAGCTGCTTAACTGCTGCTTTTAAACCAATGTTTTATTGATAATTGGAAACTTACCTAATGCACAATTTAAGGATTTTATTTTCCTCTTCACGGGAAATTGGTTTAAGCACAAAAGTTAAATATTTGCAAATTCTTCCCATGCAGAGATCATATTCTCCATTCTTCAGTGTGCTGTCGGGTTTGTTTTTCAGCCTTCTGGAGATCAAGATGATTATTTATGTTTATTTAGATTAGTCTTGATTTAAAAAAAAATGCAATTTGAAATAAACAACATAATGCAATCAATCCATTTGTCATCAAGCTTCATAGGGTTCATAAATTAGAAACCTTTTTATAATAGTTATTCTAGCTTGTGGTTATTCTTTGTTTTGGATTGTGGCAGATTTTATGTAATCTGAAATGGTTACAGTGGAGCAAATCATTTGTTTATTGGTTAAGTTTACATGTAGGTCTATGTTCTTATCATACTCAAGACATTTAGCTTGCGACAAATGTACCAAAGGAATTTACCAAAGTTTATTTTACTCAGAAAAAAACTGCCATTAACCTGATGTCATGCAACTTAAATGTAAAGGAGGGAGTTCATATGCAAATCAGTCATGTATTCCCATCCTGTTATGCGGGAATGTCACGGTGGTTTACACACAGAAGGACATTTTTTCTCTGCGGTCATGGAATCCACACTAATAAATGCCCTGTTCTCTTTTAAAGATCTATATTTGATTATTTATATTTACAGGTCACATTTAATCATGATTTACACATTACAAAATTTGCAAAGATTTCAGTTTTTGGGGTGTAATTTTGCTAACTCCACAATTTGAGTTTTTCCTCTGCCTTCAATATTTTAATAACACGAACCCTAAACTTGTAACACAGCAATATTTAATTATTGTAAAGATAATTTAACCAGAGTGGCTGCAGGGACACCTGTAGGAGATCAGTAAAATTGCATGTGGAAGAAAAGTCATGCAACTGCAGGGCCATATTTTACATAGGTGATTATATATATATGGAATTGATAAATTCATAATATGAATACATTGTCTAACTACTTTGAATTAAACTTTGAAATGGCCCCAACATTGAGTTCTTTATCAAAAATGTGTGATATTACTGAACCTTTCCAATAAAAGAAATATGAAATTATATAAAAAAAAAAACTGTCATTGAATGTGGAAGACAGTAAAATATGTAGGTATTATAAATGTCAAAACAAAGAAAGATGAACCTACATTTAATACGTTTTAAGAAATTAGGTATTTTAATATAATAAAGTCCTTGTAAAAAATGATTCCATTATATCTCCAGGGTAATTCAGATGTTCACAAATGCACAGCACCAATATGGTGGAAGTTACAATTTGTTAGCCCACATTTCATCCCAGATTACTTGTTTCCTGTGGTTTTATCCTGAATTTTCTGAAGAAGGTATTCCATCTGTAAATTCAGGTTGGGCTGACCCCTTTTAGTCTTTTTGCTCAATATCTGATAATTCTGCATTTTCTTTTGCTTGTATTGTCTGAGAGCTTCTTCTCTTTGTTTTTTATTTTTCTCCGCTTCCTACAGGAACAAAGATAATATTGTGAACACCAATAATCAAAAACCTGCATCAAAGCAATACCTAAAGGATTGTTGGTGCAAATGCATGTGAGCATGGGTCCACTGATAACATTGGGTATTACGTAAAATATACACATACAAAGACCAAAGATAAATTAGTCTTGTAGTATTGTGAACTGCTTGCAAAGGAAAAACATTTTGCATTTCTCAGATCTGCACCTTTATAATATTACTTAGTAATAAAGTTACCTAAGCAAATCAGTGAAAAAATATTTGGAAAAGGAATACAATTAGTTCGTTTTTTTCCCTTATTATGAACAATAGCTTAATTTATCAAATCATATCATTAAATGACACATGATTAGCTAATATAGGAAATTGTTAAATGTGCAATGGCTGTCTAATTAAGTTAGAAGATGCTTTATAATCAGGAGGTTACTTCTAGTGGTCCACTTCTGTGCAATATTAGTTGTACTTATTCCATATAAAGAGGTTAAAGTTAAACTCACAACTGAAAATATGACATGCCTCACCTCTCTTTTTTTAGCACGTTTAGCCTGTATCCTTTCATACTCATCTCTTGTCTTTTGATAGGAAGTCTTCTTTATATTTTTCTTTGGTTTCAGATCACTTCCCCCACAAAAAGAAAAAAAAAACATATGAAACAGGTTTTTAGTGCAGCGGGATATACCAGTGTAACATATTGCATTAGTAAACCAGCAATTTCACAGGTAAAATGTGGGGGGTGGGGGGGGGGAAACATTACTAGGAAGGACCTACTTGTATCTCATCTGAGGTATTCATTATATATATGAAGTCAAGTCTTTTTGTATAAAATACAAATACATTTTGTGTTTTGCTTTGGAAGATGGGACAAGCAGTTACCTGTGTGGCTCTGCAGCAGGACCTGGGGCAGGAGACGAGGCCGCAGCAGGAGGTGTGCTAGAAGAGCCTGTGTCATGAGTAATAGGTGGACTTGTTGAAGGGGAAGCAACTGTGGTTGTGCAGTCTGTAGAAACCGTCTCCTCCGGCAAAACGGGTCTCTCTCTGTGTCTTCTCAAATTGCTCTTCTGCTCTTCCTTCTTCAGCAGCTCCTCTTCAGCCAGATACAGGTGCTTCAGGTGATCCGGGTAGTTTTGTGTGAACTGCACTTGCCGCTGCGGCTTTGATCTCTTTTCCTTGCGCAGCAGTTTCTTGTACTCATATTGGACTTTCTGCTTCCTTTTAAAGGCGAAACCTTGTCCTGAAGCGAGGGGTAAACACAAGAAAATCATTTAAACTGTATTATTCAGCCAAGAGAAGCCAGAAGGTCAATAATATAACCATTAAATCCCGTGCACACTTAAAATAATCAGCTTACATATTTGAGTATCTGAACATACCTTCTTGTATACTCCCAGCAAATACTTTCGATTCGTCTGCAACCCATTTTCTTTTATTTTTCGCAAAGCCCGATACATGCTTTTTGTGTGTTCTCTGCACATTTAGGTTTATTTTCTTCCTCGACTCTTTACTCACTTGGGCCATTTTCACATTTCACTTCTTACTGCACCATACACGTTTCTTCCCCCACCGCTGACGCTTACAGTCGCACATAAAGTACGTCACTAGAAAACATTCAGACATTACTGTTCAACCCGAACAACCGCAGAGCCGAGGGTGGCCATGTTTGTTGTGGCAGAATGCTAGCATTGATTAATCACAATGTGCGATGTAGGTGCGCAGTACAACCAATATGTCTGCCAAAGTTTGCCATTCGAATCCATCCTTAGTGCATCGATTACTCACGTCTGGCCGCGCACATGCGCTGTGTGCAGTGATGTTGGCAGTGTAGGGATAGTTACATGTTTAGCATGGCCTGTTTGCTAGTAGACAGTGCCTCAATAGAAACCGTAAAGACGACATTAGATGCGATTAAAGAATTCCTCACTATCTCGCTTAGGATAGCAAATGCTCACACTGTTGACTTTTACACCGGAGATGTGTGGGCTGCATACATGGCTGTCCCCCCCGAAAACGTGCTGTCGGTGATCGGCTCTAGGCAGGAGAGGGCGCCACTGGATGCGGAAACCCAAGGAAGTATAGGTGATTGTTAAACCCAATACCTGCAACACGGCTGGTTCCGATTCATGTGTTACGTTTAATGAGGGAAGGCATTTTTTAGGCGATGCAGATCATCCTTTCTCCAATAAGACAATATGGCTGAATGTGTCAACATGTGGGGTGGGGACTGGGATGATCCAGTGTGAATAATGCGTGATCATAGAGCACTCCGCATGAAGTGAGCCCAGCATGATACCGTTATATGGCTTAATTTGACTTGAATAAAATATGCTACAAAGGTGACTTTCATTTCACAATATCCAATGACACTAAGAACGTTTAAAATAAAACCAACTTAATGACAGTTCTTTAATGACTGTGTTCATTAATTTTCTAAAGGTAACCAAATATTTATGCAGTGAAGGGGGAACTACATTTTGCATGAAGTGACACTGCACTTTACAATCCTGAGTGTGTAAATCTCAATACTCAGCCACTCCTGCCGCATGTTCATATTTTCCTATCAGTAGCACTAAGCATCAGAGCAAGAAAAAAATGGACATGATTTGTGATGCAAGATACATTATTTTGATGCAGTTTCAAGGTTAAAAGCTAAAAATTAGGCTAATATTTAATATAGCATACTTACTGTATCCAAATGTAATTAATCTTTCATTCAATGTAATTCTGTCCTTGAATGCGATATGAAGGATTGGACCATGGCTTCTAAGATGGGTTATTATTTGAGTATATAAGCTATTTAGAGATAGCTTGTGTTACATTTAGAATTAGCAAACTGGTTTGTTTTATTATTATTATTATTATTTATTTATTGGCAGATGCCCTTATCCAGGGTGACATACAAAATATAAGCACAATACAGTGCAGTTCAGTTGCCCAAATAGCTCCCATGAAGACCTGTGAAATGTAACTGTGAAAGTATTGTGTAAATGTCTTTGTGTGTCAACTGTTTCAGCATTACTAGGATGATTAACTACCATATATATCACACATCTCCATTTGATTTAAAAAAATGTCTGTCTTTCAAGTAGGGGCCAAATATCTGTGTTTTGTAGACAAAATGTTCATGCTCAGCATCTGGAAACAGTGTTTAACCATCGTTGCTTTTGATGTGGAACCAGAACAAAATCTCAAATAACCTCACTTAGTCTTTAAAGTTCCGTACTATATGAGTTTTGCCCCCTTTGGAAGCATTTTATTTTTGTTCTTCTGAAGAACTATGTTACACATATTGTACGGGCTCACATATTTTTAATTGACCGCAGTAATTAAGCATCTTGCTTTTGGTATAATGTAGAATATTTGTGGAAGGAGAGTGTGCCTCAGTGATGATATGAAATTGCATGTTAATTGTGCTTTTAATGTTAGCATCTCAATTACATATTTAACAAGTAAACAATGCCTTATTTCCACAAGAATGTGTAGTGCAAATACACTGGCTTCAAAGTGAACCTATATGGAAGATCATCTCTCTCTCTCTTTTTAATGTAGCTTACTTATTTAACATGTTTTTCATTTCCTTTAACAGTACACAAAATGGCTCCTTATGGTTTCAGCAAGGACACAAAACACTTGGTGGATGTAGCAAGATTTCTTGATGCTGCAAAAGCTCATTCTCTGCCAAACCTTCCCGTGTGCACTCCACTGCGTGGACTGATGCACTCGCTACACGGCGGGACATTCAAGAGCAGAGGTAGGACATTGTGTAGCAAATGCACACCGTGCAGCACTGCAGATATCTGGGTTTCTGTCTTTTAATTCCAGATGTCATTGAATTTTCAGATGTGACTCTGAGAACCGACGAGTTTATGAATTCAAAGAAATCACACGAAGTGCAGATCATGTCAGAACTGGTTGCAAGTTTAACCAAGCACTGCCGGATCCAGCAGGTAAGAATCGTCCACACTCTCATATGTGTGCCTCCAATACACAATAATGACATGAGCATTCAACATTAAACAGCATTTAGGTTTACTCTTCTTGTAGTTAAGCTGTACACTTCATTGACAGCATTTTTTAGTGAGCAAATAGCAGAATTTTGATACGTATAGTTTCATATATGACTGCAGTTTCCTTCAACTCTCAAGATGTCAGCAGGGGTTTCTTTCTGAAGTCACTTGCAGCTGCTGGAGAGACACTGAGGCAATGGAAGTGTATGTAGTCATTTTTTCTCCACTCAAATTAGTAGCAGTCTTGAGGTCAAATGCAGGCTGACGTCTTAAATGATAATTGCATTGGACTTTTTCTTTTGACTTTCATATCCTTTCATTTTGGAATCAGTGGTAGGTCATCATTTCAGCTCACCTTTACAGCTCTTATACTCACTTTTTAGAATAAAGTCCACTTACACACACCCTGCGAAATGGGCCATCTGCTTCTTTTCACACTTCAGGCTCAGAGCTATGATGTGTTTGAACTAGAAAGTCCAACCTGTGTGCTAAGTGGAGGATTTTACTATTTGAAGCACTCTGTGGCTTTGATTACAGCTATATTAGTTACACAGACAAAGCTCTTCTTGGTATTTCTTCAATCAACACCATAAATGTTCCAAATCCCTGCAATGTGTTCTTTTATTTCAATTATCTGTAACTTAGTACGACTAACAGACTATGTAGAGACACTGTGGGGGGTTGGCACTGTGCTGGGCTCTTAAACTAGGTGGGGTCTGGGGAAACAGATGTATAACACAGGAGATGTGGTGCAAAAGTTGTGGATGTGTTTACAGTGCAGGAATGGAAGAAAACAGAAGAGAACCTAGGTCTTCGTTGAACTTAACTAAACTTGTGCCACAAAAACATGAAAACGAACAAAAACAAATGTAATTTCACCTGTTATCGACTTAGGTCTGAATACAGGGATTTTGAATTACTCCTCTTCTGTTTCTCTTGTGTTAGGTCATAGACATTGGATCTGGAAAAGGCTACTTGTGTTCATTCCTGTCCATGCAGTATGGCCTGAAGGTTTATGGGATAGACTCCTCCAGCACCAACACGCACGGGGCCCACGAGAGGAACCGGAAACTGAAGAAGTTTTCAAAAGCCTACCAAAGACACAGCAACGCAAGACATCCAAGACCGATTTCAAAGGGTGAAGAGAAGAAACAGGTGCAGGAAGGGGGTGACAACACCAATAAATCTGTATTGAACAACAAAGACACGGACGGACTGACATCACACTTGGAAAGGGCCACTCTTCAAGGGCCTGCTACCTCACTCAGCCCCCCTGAGGAGACTCTGAAGGCTAAAGCTGAGACAAGTACAGACACACAATTAGATGCAACAGACGTTGAAACTGCCAACCCGTTCCTCTGCGTCCTCTCGGCAGACGCAGTAGAGTTACCTTCTCCACGGACACCTCCCAGCGAGCTGAGCCCAGAGGAGAAGGAGAGGCGGAAGAGTGAAAACCTGAGGAAGAAGGCCCAAAGCAGACATGACAGCAGCTTGTACTCGCCTCTGACCTCTTACGTTACAGCCGAAACAGAACTGCGGGAGATCATAGCCGACATGGAGGTTAAAAATGGAGTCTCTTTCATTATAGAAAGAAATGTATTCCGAATACATTCACTAGCTGTTTTATGGGTATTGATCATCATAGCATTTTTTTTTTACTTTATATCTTTGGAAGGTTAGATTATTTGAACAGTACTGGAATGCCCGCTAAACTAATATGTAGTGATAGTCTGGACAGATTAAAATTATAATTGTATACAGTGAGGGAAAAAAGTATTTGATCCCCTGCTGATTTTGTACATTTGCCCACTGACAAAGAAATGATCAGTCTATAATTTTAATGGTAGGTGTATTTTAACAGTGAGAGACAGAAAAACAACAAAAAAATCCAGAAAAACGCATTTCAAAAAAGTTATCAATTGATTTGCATGTTAATGAGGGAAATAAGTATTTGACCCCTTCGACTTAGTACTTGGTGGCAAAACCCTTGTTGGCAATCACAGAGGTCAGACGTTTCTTGTAGTTGGCCACCAGGTTTGCACACATCTCAGGAGGGATTTTGTCCCACTCCTCTTTGCAGATCCTCTCCAAGTCATTAAGGTTTCGAGGCTGACGTTTGGCAACTCGAACCTTCAGCTCCCTCCACAGATTTTCTATGGGATTAAGGTCTGGAGACTGGCTAGGCCACTCCAGGACCTTAATGTGCTTCTACTTATTTCCCTCATTAACATGCAAATCAATGTATAACTTTTTTGAAATGCGTTTTTCTGGATTTTGTTGTTGTTATTCTGTCTCTCACTGTTAAAATACACCTACCATTAAAATTATAGACTGATCATTTCTTTGTCAGTGGGCAAACGTACAAAATCAGCAGGGGATCAAATACGTTTTTTCCCTCACTGTATGGCTATGCCCTGCTTTTATGCAAGGTATTAATCCCCAAATCGTGTGGAAAAAAATACAGGATACAGAGGACCGGGAAGTGAGTTTATGCAGGAGAATCATTTTTACTTTGCTTCCTGTATTGATATTTTCTGACACAATGAAGCGTTGCATTTGTGTTGCTGTCATATTATGTTTTAACTTGGACAGGAAGGCTGGTAGTCTACAAAGGCCCTCTGGTTACTGTTTGCATTAGACTGATCTTTCTTTGCCTCACCTGTCACTCGGATTCTATACTTACATCATTTTGTAATGGCTTACTATAGCCGGTTTGCTAAAGGTTGTTGTTGACGAATCATCTGGAGAAAGGATACTTTGTGAAATTATGTCTTTTGTGATTAGGTCTGTGAGCACTCTTGCAGTTACTGCACATGTCGATTACTAGTGCAGGAATACAGTAATATAAATATCGAAATGCTGAAAACAAAGTGACAGGGCAGGAGTCAATATTATAAATGAATGTTTTCTTCAAGCACACTGAACCTGCTCTGATTTATATAATGACCAGTAAAGGCCATCTGATTGGAAATGAAAATGGAACACATACAGGTGGATATTAAAGTTATTCAAAATCTTCCAGCTAGGACTGTTAATCAAATCTAGATGCAAAACCCAAACTTTGATTTTAAACACTGAAGTCATTGTATTGCTTCTATTGGTTAATTGATATAACATCTTTTTGTAGTAGAGAGACAAGGATATGTAATGAAAACCAGATTACACACAGCTAAGTTTTCCCCCACTTTTCAGCATATAGCAGGGTCCTGGAGAGAGGTTTAGAGAAGGAAATGTTATATTTTCCCCTGTTAGAACCTAAGTTAAAATAAAAGCCTGTTAAAAACACACACATAAGAAAATAAAAAAATAAAACAACAACTGGTGAATGTCTTTATCAAAATAGTATATGCCTCTAAAACTATATCTCAGCACATCCAGATTTGCAGTAACCTATGTATGGCCCAAGGTGGCAGGCTTCAACAAAGCCATTCACCTACTATTTATTTGATTATCAGAAAGTGTCAGCGAATTGCAAAGCATACAATGAAATGTCCGTCATACTGTATTAATCAGTTGTGCCGATGACCTGAGAATAGGTTTCTACTATTTTATTCTGAGGGTGAGTAGCAGGGATGCATCTCAGTGTGAACAGCATTTCCCTGTTGCTGTAGATCTAGTCATGGTGGAGTTCTGTTCCTAAGGCAAGAGTAGATTATATACTTTGTTTTGTTTTGTGAATTTATTATTTGGTGCAGTAACTTCAGCTCTAATTATAGTGTGTTGTAAAGACTGGTTATTCCATAAGGAGAACCACTCCCAGTATTTCAGACTATTTATGTGTCCTTGGTTGTTGTGATGAAAATTAAGCCCTGCAGAACAATAAAGCAGGATTGTAGTCCATCGCACAGTGAGTTTGCATGCATGTCTGTCATAGAGCGATAAATATCGAAAATGTACCACCTAAACGGTTTAGTTCGTTGTTTTGTGCACAGCAAGACTGACTTCTAAACTCATATTCAAAATTTACACTTCAGCACATTTGAAGCCCCTTCGCTTGCCCTTTCTTTATTTCTCTCCTACATCCCATACATCAGTACACAGACAGTTTTATATACATATATGTGTGTGTGAGTGTGTGTGTGTTTGACTTAAAATGAAAGCTGGCGTCCATACCAAATGGCAAAGGAAAGCTCACTCACTAATCACCTTAGTTGTATGTAATCATATTTCACTACGGTGGAACTCAGCCTACAATTAACCACAAAGGAGGTGAAAGAATCTGTGGTATTAGATTTTTATTTTTTTATTTATTTTTTAATATATACAATTTATGGCTTTCCCAGCTCATTGTTTGTGCTGGTTTTAATAATAATGTCACACAGAAAATGAGTATAAAACATTTTGATATACATTTATTAAATTAAAAAGATGGTACCACTCACATCTTCCATCAACCATCTGTAGCTTCGAAATTTGACTTTCAATCATTTTTGTATTATTGATGTGTGTGCCTGATTTTCATTTTAATATTGAATATCATGCCAGTGTTTTTTTTTTCCCAGTATTTTAATATGACAATAAAATGAAGTGATTTCACTAATATAAATGTTGTCGTCCCCCTCAGGATTCTGTAATGGTTGGCCTCCACACATGTGGCGATCTTGCGCCTAACACTCTCCGGATGTTTGTGGCCAGACCTGAGCTGAAGGCGGTGTGCAGTGTGGGCTGCTGCTATCACCTCTTATCTGAGGAGTTTGATTGTGCAGGACAAGGTAATTACATGGTCCATTTTTATTCCACACTTGAACCAAATGGTAAATACTGCCAGATTTTATTCTTTTTTTGGTGCTGTGAGTCCTGAATTGCCATCTAGGCCAGAGGTTTAGTTGATTAAAATTAAACCAGAAATCCAGATAATTCTCTCCGCATAAATAAGTGCAGCTGTACAGTGTTTGTTTTGTTTATTGTTGTATTAATGTTTCAAGTGTGGAGCTGTTCCCCTTTGCTTGTCTCACATGGGGAAAAAAAATAAGTACATAATTACATTGAAGCAATGAGTACTCCCTCTGGACCTAGCCCTTATGTACATATGGTTTCCATTGTGCTAAGCTATATGTTTCAGTTGCAGCCAAACTTGACTTAAGTTTCAAGTAAAAATTGTAAGGTACAGCCTGTCAGCTTTTCCAGAATCCCACCGTATTTTTTTTCATTTTTTGTTAGTATTATTTCGTATCCATATTAATGGATAATTCAGTAATGCTAAATAAGTCAACATCTATTTACAAAGCTAAACTGTATATACCATATACCATACTAGGCATGTGTAGTGCCAGTAATTGATTGTGATTTATTAGCAACATTTACCTCATACACAAAGAATAAACAGTTTAACTGATGAAAAGATTTGATCAGTTTCATTTTAATTCCTTAAGGCCTCTAAATATCCTCTTGCATCCTTATAAATACTATTTTTGAGATTATTGTAGCTGGTCACTACTACTGTTTGTCTGAAAGTCATTTCAGAATTAAGATTTATTTAAATTATTGTATTGCTTAAAATACACTGAAATATGTCCTGGCCAACTTTACAATTCCGTTTTCCACATTTCCTGTCTCTCTTGGATCCTAAATTAATCTCGAACATTAAAGGGCCTGACCCAGGGACAGGACACACCAAGGGTAAAGAAAGAGGAAACCATTTTATACTTGGTACAGGGGGGTGGCTTGGAAAGATAATTAATTTGTCCAGCTTAAATAGAAAGTCGTATTCTGTTAAAATATTAAATCATGTTTTGTTTTATTATTCTGTTTTTAATTTGGCATATTAGGTGTTAAATCGTTCTACTTCCAAATGGAATATATTTTTCTCCACTCGCAGTGTCTTGATTTTTTATTAAGACTTCTAAGACTACTAAGTGTAGTCTTTGTGTGTCTTCAAATGAGCATTCCAGTGAAAGCACTCCTCTGGTAGAAATCGATAGGATCTCCTCTGAAGGACATCTGAAAGAGAAAGCATGCCCTTTGCACTCCACTTAAGTCTAATTGTAGTTGAATTGGCATCATCCGAATTGATTGTTATTTATTTCTTATTATACAGCCTTACTCAGGGCATTTACATAATGTACAAGGTCACAAAATAAAAGAATTTTAAAGTTAGAGCAATACATTACAATATACTATATTAACTATTATTACATTTAAATTAAATTAAATTAACTAAAAATAAGTGGAAAATACAGTGGATAATTGTATTAAAGGGTCTTCAGTTAATGTGTTAAATTACATCAGTGCTACAGGCAGCAAGGCCGACACAGGATTAATAACCAATACTTTAAAACCACAAATTATTTGTATATTTTACATTTTCAAGCTTATTGCTTTGTGCCGTCATATAATTAAATTTAAATTTTTAAAAATTTTAACTTTTGTAATATTTTTTCAGTCCAAGCAGAATCTGACCTTACATGGTTAATGCACACACACATTTATTTAAATATACATGTATTTTTGATGTACACTGTGAAAGAAAAAATAAACAAATAGAGCATACAATTTATTTTGATATAAACTTTTCTTGATGATTTTTTATTGTTTCTGTTACCCATATTTACACAGATGGTATTCCGTATTCAACATGGTGAAATTTCTGTAAAGTATGTTAGCTGTAAACAGTCAAAAACATTGAGGGAATACTATGAACTATTTGTTTAGTATCATAAATAAACATTAACGGACTAAAAAGCTTTTTTCCCCTTCTTTGCTTTTTTCATAAGAACTACCATGTGTGCAGTTTGACACATCTGTCTGAATTTCTAAAATCCTAATAATTTCTGTTCTAACCATACCCTTGGCTAATGAAACCATTATTTTTATCTTTTATTTGACTCATTTAGTCTCAAGTTCCCTTTAAACAGGTCCCAGGGTTGCAAACCCAAAACATTTGCTTAGAAAAGTATTTTGTAAGACTTACACAACCTTTAGGTAAATGTTGCATGTAGAAGTTCAGCTGGTATTTCAGTCATGTTTTGGTCAGCTTTGAGATAAATAGTTTCATTTTAAGCTTTTGTTCAGCCGAACACAATCTAATTCTTTATTTTTGGCACTCGGGCAATAACATAACAGAGTTCAAACTATACCTCCTTCTTTTGCCACAGACAACTCTTTGTAGTTCATACTGAAGTGCTACAAATGCTTGGTGCCTGGCTCTGCCTTTATTGTTCCCATCTCACACTGAACATATTACCATAAACATTAAATGAAAGCTGGACATTTTAAAATGGGGCCTAAACTATTTCTAGTTTAATGCCTGGCATATTCTTGTTAGCTCTGCATTTTTTCCCCTTATTTTGGATGAAGTAAATCTACATTATCAAAGCTGGTGCCAACTATTTGCTGGCTAGACTTGATGCACAATGGTATAATGATATGGTTAGATGTGTGCAAAATTGTGATCCAAGAAAAAAAATCAACATGAGTGCATCACACTGCATGGCCTGCGACAGAAGGGAGAAGTATTAGTGCCAGTGTTTGGTGGCACTCGGAGCAGTCAGAATAGGCTGGCATGTGACGTAACATTCTCATTTTTAATGTAAGCCTGCCATGGGGTTCTTTTCATCCAGTTTTTCAGGCTTTTAAATCTCAGAAGGCTCATGTGTTTCCACTGCTACTACTACTGGTTCTGTTCCCTGCATTAAACACAAGGCGATCAGCTGGAAAAGTGCAAAATGGATGAGGTCACAGTTTTTGGAGTCCTAGCAAGAATTCATTTTGCTGTAATCTAAATGGACACCCTGATGTTTAACAATAAACACACAAGAAGGGAAATATATTGTTTTTTTTAAATGGAATTGATTACAGAAAAAAACATCTGGATACAGAATAAATAGAATATTTTGGAATTCGTCTCTCTTGGCCTTAATCTTGAATCGTATAATTCTGAGTATGAATGGTTTCTGAATTGGGTTTATATAAAAGTGTTTAACAGAGATCCCTGCTTGCCAGAACTCACTGTGCCTACACAGAAAGACACTCCCTACCTGTACTGCACCAAGGAACTTTCTCCTCTGTAAGTCCACCATGTGTGACTTACAGAGGTTTGTGAGATTGGAAGTTTTTGGAAACCTCACATTAGGGCCCAGTTCTTGGTTCATGTCACCTCTGAGGTAGACTAATGGTCTATATATCATTATGACTGCTCTTTAACCCAGGTCAAAAGGTGTTGTAGAAAAGATCAGCTTTGGTCTACATCTGTTTTCCCACTACATCATCTTATCCTGCGTTGAGTGACATGTAGCACCTAAAGATATGGAAACTCAAGAGAGAGAGTAAAAACAGGACTCTTGCAAGTGGTCTACTCATGTATCAGCCTCTGTGACTGTCAGAGCAGCAATACATATTAGGGACCCTGACGGTCACAGAGTGTGAACTGAAAATAAACGATCAAACAAAGATGAGCAATTATTCTGCTGATCCAGACAGTTGCAGGTGTTTGGGTGGTTTTGCTGCACTATTCTTCTGTTCATGTTACAGATAGTGAGGGTGGATACCTGATGTGACTTGTCAAGATGTGGGTAAAAATGAAATTCCAGCCTCCATATATTCTTTACTAGAAAGCTATTAAAAAATTGATTGATTTATTAAACTGATCGCGTGCCAGTTCAAATACATCCCGGTTTCACTTTGTAGGTCGCACTGACTTTATATGTTTTTTAACTGTATTTTCTTAAATTCATTACCAGGGTGAGGGGGTCTATAATTCATGGTTGATGTGCAACCAAGAATACATGGACCACAGTAGTTGGTATGTCTGGAATATTGGTCAGGCTATATTTATTTATTTTTAAGAAAACGTTTGAAATGTGAAAATGCTTGTGTCGTGCCAAAGAAGAACGAATCCAATTCTGGAGATGAAATTGATAGAAGTTGCCATTGAGGCTTAATTAAAAATACATTTTATTTTACTTAAAATGGTTCATAAGGGTTAATTTAGTTTCAGTGCCATGACATGGTTTGTGTTAAACAGCCTTGCATTTAATTTACTGCCCACTTGTCTTGCCTCTGCAATCTTTGTAAAAATAAATCCACATCAGGCTTTGGGTGCAAGATTTCTGGTTGTATCCTTATGTATTTAAAATGAACAGTCCATTCACAGGGGTGGAATTTGGTCTTGCATCAGAATAATGTTGTACATGTCTTTATCCCTGTGTTAACCGATGTAGAGCATTTACAATTCATAGTCCTAAAACCTAAAAACTGTGTTGTTCAAATCAGTTTTTAACATTTTGGTGAAACTCAGAGTAGAAATTTATTTTGTAAAAGTTAGGAATTTAAAAGATTATATAAGCATCTGTTTTTCTGGACTTGAGATTTATTAAATGTTGAGATGGCTGTGGATTTTCAAAATAAATATTCTTTCTATAAAGTTTTTTTTTAAGTAAATCCTTAGATTATTTTAGTATGTTTCATTATTAATATTTAAGCATGGGTAGGCAGCACAGGAGAAAATGCCAAAAATGACAGTTTATATTTTCAAGCAGATGTCGGTAACCCAGACTTTTAGTGGATTCTTATTTTCTTGATTCAAACTTTCTCTAGGGGAGTACATTAAATAAATGCAGTGTCATGTCATATAGTACAGCCCCATTAATATTTTATGGCCGTACAACCTGTAAATTTAATAATTCTGCAGAAATCCTAGATTGTCAATCTGATATGAGTTCAATTATTGTATTTTTTTTATACCGGGTTAACTTTTATTACTAAGCAATTTATTTTTCCAAAAAAGTGAGAATCAACTGTGCTCTCATTTTCAGTGAGATTGCATTTTTTTGTAGTCTTCCTACTCCCTGTAATACTTCCAGAATTGATATGCCTTGTCTCCATTGCATTGTTATCCACTCGAGTACCTTTGAAAATGAGCAAATGCTTTCATGCACATGTCAAGTGAACTAGATCAGTGTTTTTTTCTTTTTTTTTTCTTTTCTTTGTATTGAAATTGAGGAGGTTTACTGAAGAAATATTCACCCAGTTTAAGCATTTCACAGACTGAAGCATTATAGTGCAAAATCACCTTGAATCATGATGGGTTTAGTGTTTCCTGTATAGAAATTAGTTTGCATCGAGGATCAGAGATGTCTCTAAACGTCACGACCGACCCAAAACAGATGTGAGAAGTGTCTGAATTCACTCACTATTCCATCTAGCAACCCTACAAATATTTACAAATGCAGCACCCTGTTTTTCCATTTCCATTATCTCATAGACTTTCTGTGGGCTGATTTTTTTATTTTATTATGGCATGCACTGTATTAGGGACATCCAGTAAAACTACTGTACCCAGTAGTGCAAAATGCCATTGTTAACAGTGTAACCTGTAAAATTCATAGAGAAACAGAATTGTAATGCATTAATACTGTGTTTGACTTCAGACCCCCTTGATTGAAAACATTCGTACCACCAAAGTTCTCTCTCCATTATCCCTTCAGTGTTAGTGAATGTGATATTGCGCCAGATAGTCTAGCTGCGCTTTTTCAAGCTGCTTCACCAAGATGGAATAAATCAATGAGATCTGTTGATATACTTGACAGATGAAAACCTCAGTCCAGATTTGTTCTATAAGAGCCATTTAAATCGTTCTACTGCGGACAGAATCGACCTACTGTACCGTTCGATGTCTGGAATCAATTCAGGCCAAGACCCATTTGCTATATTCGACTCCTGTATGAATTTACAGAAAAGTAAACACATTTTAAAGATACCCAGTTAAATTGATTGGAAACAGGATTATTTCAATAGAAGAGGTTTATGTGGTGGTTTATACAGATATGTGTATAATGTATGTATACTGTAAATATATGTTAATGTACATACTGAATGTAGTTAAAACTATTAAAAGTAATGGTATTGAGAGTTTAGATGGATCAGTCAATGAAAATACCATGTTGAAGTCATCTACCCAGTCGGAGGATTTAATCTGGAATAGCGGTGAGTTCTTTCTCTCTTTGGGATAAATAAAAATGATACAGATGCTGAAACTGGGGATTATGTAAAAATAACATCAAAGATTAAACCCTTGAGGCAAAGTAATTTCCAGTAAGGGACCGTGTATGTATTATGGAAAAGAATAAACAAAATGAAACCCTAAATAGAAGTCTTTATGTCTGTTCTGATATTTTTTTAATTGTTATTACATCTCTGCCATCCAGAAGCATAAAACATAAAATCTGTGTCCTTGGTATGTTTCCCCTAGCTTACATTATGTGGTAGATAAACAGAAAAGCTTTTGCTACAGGCTAAAGTGTAAGAAGGCAGACTTTAGTTGTGTGTTAACCTGTGTTTGAATCCCTAGCCGCTACAGCTCGGCGAATTTGAAATTCAATGTGTGAGCAGCATTTCAGTTGGCAGTCATGGCTTGTCCTGTCTTTAACAAACTGAGTGTGATCACACCTTAAAGCCATGCAGGCATTTTCTGTCTCCCAACTGCTCAAACCTATAATGACAAGAGCACTCAGTTTCTGCATATACGTAGGAGTATTTGGATGAATTATTCCAAAGTTGAACGCCAGAAAAAATAGTTGATTTTAAATCCCTTAGATCATAATATAATATACCCTGTGGACCCTGTGAAGCTTCATTTTTCTAGTTCTGAATTTAAAGACAAGCTTAAAATTGAAAGGAATTTCTACCATGCAAAGGTCACACAATATTTGAGGTTTTCAGTGAAGCGTGTGTATTAACAATGATTGTGTCAAGAGTGGGACAACGAATTCTGAATTTCACCATCAACGGTTATTCAGAATATAACCTGCAACGCTATTTCAGTTATGCCTCGGTAAGAAAAAGAAATGGCTTTTGTTATCTGTCATTTTATCCATTTATTATCCAGATGCATGCATCTATAAGGAAAGGTGGCTAAAGATTTCACAACTGCGTGTTATTTCTGTGTTTTAAGTCAATCATAAAGAAGGAAAGAAAGAAATAATCTTACTCACAGTGGGGAGCTTTGTTTTTATAAGGGGATTTCACCACATCATGTGTTGCAAGAGCTCAGGCAACAACCAAAGACCTTAAGATATGTTGCTAAGCTTATGATTAAAAACAAAGAATAGTTGTGGTATGAATGCCACCATAACTTGCATACCTTGTAGAGCTCTTGGAGATTAAATTCATTAGCTGACTGATTTTTGATCCATCTGTGTGTGCTGATATTGTGTGTAAATGGTGCTGGGGTGTTGCAGAAGGGGCTCAGGTTCCACATCTGTGCAGAAAATGCGCTGTGTTACCAGTGAAAGTAAAACTTTAGCTTTCACTTTGTATTAACAAACACCAAGATATAAATCCTTCTTTGGGATTTCAAAGAATGAAAACTGCTGACCGAATTCATTCAGAGGATTTCCCCATATGATTATTAGTTCTATATTTTGTTTTATTTTTGGATAAAACAGTATTCATGAAATATGAAGGATAATTGTGCTACTTATTGCCAACGTACACCATAAATGCTTCCTCCTGTACTAGTTTTGGAAGACCACCTGTTTGTTCCATAAATTCCAAGGTTCTAAATGATTTGGAGGTAACTGCTCCTGAAGAGGTAAAACTAAAATAGAAATTGTGGTACACAAAATTATGATTATATAATAAATCAGTATAATCTACATTGGAACATAAAAGGCCTACTTTTTATTTGAACTGAGGATTTTGTTCCCACAGTTGACACTAGTATACAAATCATAGTGGTTTGTGAAATGTTAGGTTTAGATATTGTATAATAACTGTATAATAAACTCCTTAACGTGTCTTTGTCTCTTTTGTGGTTTCATAATATGGTATCGTGTTGTGCAGTTGATTGCTACGTCTAGTTCAAAAACATAGTCTTAGATACAAAGAAAGTTTTCAGTTCTCAACGGGATAAACAGTATTTATTCTTTTAATCATTGCAGGCAATTCAATGTAAAAAATATAATCATAATAGTGAAAGGATTGCTCACTTATCAGCATTGTTTAGCACTATATTGCATAATTTCTGCTAAAATTAGAAAGCAAAAAGGTGAAGCCCTAAACATGGTTATGATTACAGGGCAGATTTACTGATACTAAAAACGTATGTTTCCCTTTTTTTTTTTTTTTGTTTTGGGATGCTGTGTCACAGTCTTCAGTTCCTCTGTAGTTCAACTACAGTACCCCAGTGGTACACGATACAGCAATGCACCAACAGCCTTAGGCCGGTACCGAGGTGCATATCTCAGTATACACACTCTGACAGGGTGAGCACGACAGCCTGGAGGGAGTATGGGTTGAGAAGAAAGAAAAACATGAACTGAGATCGAGGGTGACAGAATAGCCCATTATTCAGTCTGTTCATTGTGTATACTAGAAAATGAGTTCACTTACAAATTGAACTTCAGAGATGTTTGCATTCTTGTTATAAAAAACATGTTAAGCCACACTCTGGTCTAGATTAAAAAGCTTTGATTAATTATGCAACATTACAACTTTATTTGACTTTGTGTGCTTGGTATTTTCCTTCTGTCTCAGTGATTTTGTACTCACTTTCCTCAGGTATTTGTAAATGGCAGGTCATTCACAGCAGCCTTTAATGTCTTTCTTTTTCATTAACCTGTTTGCTGTGGCTCTATCGAAAGGGCAGTTTTACAGCAGGACTGTCTATAGTTCCTCAGTTATGAGTTATGAAATCATCAATTTGGACTCCCTAGAACACTCAAGGGCCCATATTTGTTGTGCTGGAACAAACAACCCTAGTGTTGGCTTTTCATCTTTATTTGACACTTCATGATATTAAATTGTCCTCAGTACTCCTAAACACAACCTAAATATAGACAGGACATTACGATGCTATAAGCCAGATATGACAACATGATTTATGTGATTAAAATCTGTATTTTAAACATAAAGCCTGAGTGATATTTCCCAAGATTTTGCTCTTTTGTTCTATGAGTAAAATAAATAAATACATTAAATTAATAAACTAACTCAATAAATAGCATACTCAGAAAAGGCTTGTTTTGAAAGTATAGCCAGATGAGCTGTGAAGTGAGGCACGCTTAAAGTATGATCCCGCCCCTTTCTGACCCATTCTCTGAACCACAGCGGTGTATTTATAGTGTTGTCTAAAGAACTTGCATAATCGACCTCGGAAAGTGCTGACACCGATGGGCTCTTTTCAAACTGGGGCACCAGACTCATTTCATCTGGGCCGCTTACCCGCTGACCACTAATAAAACTGCAGCCCTCTGGAAGAGCTCCCCGTTCCCTCCCTCCTGCCACCCGGCTTAACCATCAACCAGCGAGCTCTCAAAGTCCTCACCAGAGCTCTCGGATCAGGTTGAAGGGTTCACAATATCACGTTACTTTCCCTCTCATTCGACCTTGGCTCGTTTCCCAAACCCGATCTCTGCCAGATGATTAAGTCTCTGTGTAGATGCACTTCTTGGCCAGGGGTTTGACGATTACCTCACTCGAGACAGCTGTGGCTGATCGCCCTTCCAGTCGCGGAGTGTTGCAGTTTCTTCGGCGAACAGCAGGTTGCCACAGTTGCCTCGCGTCACTGTCTTGACTTCTGCGTCTTAGTGAGTCTGCTGGGTCTCTGCCATGAGGTTAACTCTTCCTGAACTGGCCAATCGATAGCTTTGTCTTTGAGGCTGATGCTCGACATTTAAGCTACCATTTAACAGAGCCCATTTCCCTTACAACTCTCAGTATTTTGTTATCGCTAGCATGGTTTGACAGCACAGTTTCAGGAGAGACAGGCTTTATGTATGCAAGTGAATAGTGTAGCCTATATGTAAGCTATTCACAATGTATTGTTTCCAGAAAAGCAGTGACTATGCATATTTTATAAGAAGACTTTGTACATAAAAACTTTGTATTTTGTGATACATTTGTATGGTTTAACCACAGTATTTCTCTGCTAGGCTTACTCATATAATTGTTACAGTTTCATTGAACTCTGCTGATATAAAACCATTAGAATATTTTACTCTATATTTAAATTCTACATACATATTGAAATCTTTATTGAGAGTATTGGGCAGAAAGAATATGGAAAGGATTATATAGAATAAATCTTTGATAAATCTGGACACTGCTGGCCTGGGATGGATCTGTGCCTGTGAAAGGTCAATGGATTAAACCCCAGGGATTTTGTGGTTGAGTGAAGCGCCTTCAGCAGCACAGAAAGCAATTATGTTTTTTTTTACTTCTGAGTACCTAAAAAAAACAACTGTCTGTCCTTTATCATAAATGACATATCCAGAAAGGTCTTTAGGTTCCCTTTCCACTCTGTTTAAATGTTTTACTGTAATGCAATTCCCTTTTAAAGTTCAGAATTATGTATACGAGTACAACGTCCAAGTGGATTTTATCATGCATTGCATTCCATAATAAATACGGCAGTCCAACTCTGAAGGACTAGTATTAGCGAAACGAGAATGCATTCAAATATCTGGATATTATCCCAGCTCTTCTGGATCTGCTCCTTCCCTTCTGATGAGTTAGAGCCTGTTAGCATTTGCTTTGTTCACACTATAATGTGCTCTTAGTATTTGCTGCGGACCGATTTGCCAAGAGAGCTCATTCCAGCTTCGTTGTCCTGATTGGGGGATTTCATTTTGCTGGATCCCTTTTAGTCACTGAAAGATGAAATGCTGACAGGAGCCACACTGAGTTGGGATGAGTGTGTGACCAGAACCCAATACCTCACAGGGGAGGAAGAAGTTTAGTTTTTGAACCACACTGGAGGGGGTTCTCAGACAATTAATTTTGATTTCGTACAGTCAGTCATCAGTTCTGTGACTTAAAACGAAATCTTTCACATCAGTCTCACCATAGGAATATAACAGGATGAATATAAACTAGCACAGTGGTTACCAAGCGCCGTCACACTGCGGCCCGGCTGTTTGTGATATCGCATAACTGTACAGCAAACATTACTATTATTAATTCTATAGATATTAGCATATATATTTCTTACTCTTATCTAGGACAACTTCTAATTGTTACAATATAGCACATTATTTTTACATACAGTACCCAACACTTGATTTTAAGTTGAGTGAGTACTGTCTTTTTTTGCCTGCTTTTCCTTGACCTCTAATTTAGTCTGACACTGCCTTTAAGCAAAGGAATATTTGTCACAATTATGTTATGGTTTTGCTGGATGAGTGCCACATGATACCATTTTTTTCAGGATATGCTTATATTTAGCTAGATTTCCTCAGGGGCTTGGTGTAGTAAATAGAAGTTAATCAGACTGAATGTCTAATTTCAAAATAAGGTTTAACACCATTTATTAAAACCTGTATAATCTAACTCTTAGGGTTATCTGAGACACGATGAAGGCTTTCGTTCTTGCCTATGAAATGCAGCAGACTGAAATAGCCTGTATTGTCTTTTTAGGCTTATTTTTACTTGCTGGGCTAAAACATAAAAATAAATAATAACATATTTTGTAGCACTTAAACTTATTTATAGGTTTAAGTGCCAGTTGCATCTCTAATGCATACATTGATCTGATTTCTTAAAACTGTTTATGTTAATCTTGATTTTTTCTGGGAACACTACCAACCATGAATTATGTTGATTTATCACAGTGTCTCTAACAAAAAGGAAAACTTCAACATTTCACAGGGAAACAGGTGTTGACTGGCAAAACCAAATAATACTACATTGTATACTGTCTAATTTGAAGTGTTTTATGTAAATATTTGCCCCAGTTATTTAGAAAGAAATGTATTTCCAGTGACAAATGGCCATCTCTTTGTGGGTGGATAATATAAACTAATGACTTCACATTCTTTATTGTGCTGAAGCAGTAATGTTTCCATTCTCACACCCAAGTGCCAGTTTTTGGCTTGGCCCCGTGTGAGAACAGAATGTGACCCAGAATCCTATAGTTTCACATAGAATTACAAAATTCGGTATTGATTATTCAGCCAATTAAAGCGTTCTAGTTTCCATATTTGCGACGGTTTGACATTTTTATTGACTTGAAGTGGAAATGGTTAAGGAGTGGAGGAGACGCCCTGTATGTGAAAGGTGTAATAAAAGTCTGTTTTGGGGAATTATTTTACTGTACAGTTCAGCATACGACCACCATCACATAAAATGGCACTTACGAAATGATTTGCAGCAACAAAGCGTATTGTTTTTAAAAACACCTTCCAGACTTTTTTTCTTTGCTCTTGAGTTCCCATATTTAGAGCAGTTCACATTTACTTCTGTAACACGTTTACCTCGAGTGACCCTCCGTCATTAGTTTGAGTTTCCAGCTCAATTACAAGCTCAGAATAGTGTGATGTTTTTTTAATCACAAACCGCAATGACATTTGCCAGACTCCAGCAGCATCTCTCCCTGTTTCTTTTAAAGCGGCCTTTTGAAGCCCGGTGCTTTCCCCCATGTTCATTATTGCCATCTGTCCTATACAGAAGTAATCAGTAAACCACCATCCTTTGAGATTATGTTGGTGTTTCCTGGAGGAATCAGTTGCTTCAGTAATTTTCTTTACATTACTTTGTCATTTTCCATGTTTATTAGGATGCATTCCAACTGAGGTTTACTTCTGAATTTAGTCAAATCAAGTTAAAATTAAACAATACAGTATATGGAATAAAATAAAATGAAAAATGCCCTTAATCCTGATCAAGTAGTGTATTCAATAAACTGAAGATTGGGGAGTTATATGAATATTTGAACTGCTGACAAAAACATGCCAGGCCAGAGCAAGATTTGATAGTTTCTTTACATTCATTTTTTATGTGCTCATGATTTTGTATTTCTAAACATAAATATGGATTTTTTTTTCTCTAAACCCTGCTCTACTTCCAAAAAAGGTGTTACAAATGAAACGCCTGAATGTTTTCTCATTTTAAATCAACACCAATGTTGTAAGAGCTAAACTGCCAAAAAATGAAGACCAAACATATCACAATTTGCTTAGAAATAAAAACTCAAAAGTATTCCACACAAAGCTTTTTTGTACATTGGGTAACTGCAGAAATATATTTTTAAAAGTTATGGATTTGCTTGTGTATGTATTATTTTGATAACATGATCAGTCATTTAATTTACTTTAATAACAACAATATTTGATACAGTATAGTATTTGTATATTTGCATTAATATAATGTATTACCTCCAGGACAGATTCACAAATAATTGGGAATAATATTGATTGCTTTCAGTTAATTTCCTGTATACTATTATAGCGGTTTAGTGAAGTAGAATTGCATGTTTTCATTTGAAGTAGAGATTTCACAATACTTTGGAAAGCTTTCAAGACAGCAAATCTAGTGAGAATCGTAGTATTGTAGCTGATGACAGTGATATTATCCTTCAGAAAAGATTGTGGTCCTCCCATTTAAAAGGTATTAAAGTTTATTCATGTTTTCCCTTCATGTTAATCTTCATGCCAAATCTTTATTTCAGTTTTTGATTTCCTGTCCAACTGAGAACTTTTAAGATAATTAAAAGCAATTGGACTTCTTTTCCAGTGGTTTAAAGTGATTTAACTGTAAAAGCCTACCAATAAACTATAATTCACAGGGCCTTTTATGGAGTTAGTTTGAAACAGTGTTTATTTCTCAAATAAATAATCCTTTGATAATCAATAATCTTATGAAGCCTGTCTTTCTAGGATATAACTGCGAAATCTACAATTGTGTGGTGGTTTAGGACTCTTTAGACTACACTATATGAATACCTAAAATGTCCATTAGACATAAAAATAGCTTTGTCTGGAAACATTGAACAAATTACTTTTAGGTAGTCAGTGAAACTGTCTTCTGCATTGTCTTTTTTGCTGTTATCGACAGAATGTCCTGGCGGTGTGTGGGGGTTCCCTATGAGCCAGTTCATGAGACAACAGAGCTGGTACTGTGGCAGGAATGCGAGGATGTCAGCATGTCTTGTAAGTTTGCTTAAATCCGTTTTTGTGTTTGTTTTGTTTTAAAGCATCAAATCGAAAATCTAATATAGGCTTTAATGATTTTAATGAATGATCCCCACCCCATGATACGAAATGTACTCTGTATATTCTAATTTCATATATCCCCCTTCTATTGTCTGCCAGATTCATGGCAATTTGAGGAAGACTGTTATTTCCAGGAATCTTGGAGGGATTTGAAAGTCATGTTAGAGAAACTGCTTAAAGATAAAATGTTTGGAAAACTTTAAGTAACAGTCTTCTCTGAATTGTTCAGTAATAGTTATCAACTGACATTTGTATATTTCCTATCCTAAAAAGGCTTAAACATGTTTGTTTTCTTCTTTAAGGCACTTGAAAGAGTAACTGTTGGCCAAGGGGTAAGTGTTTTCATACATTTTATAAACAGATGTCTGTTTAAGTACAACGAAATTATCAAGACCTCTGCATAAATTTACACTTCGATTTGTTTTTGTGGATTCTACTGGGCAGCATTTCTGATAATTGTCTTTATCTCATCTGAAAATCTAAGAAAGCACAGTAGGATAGATAACCAAAATGAGCATTTTAGTTTAATCTGTATTATTTGGTGTTACAAATATATGCTTTAGGTTGTTTTTTGGGTTACAGTGAACCTTTTTGCATGTCAAAAAACCTAATTTAATTTAAAGGCAATTCAGTTTGATTTTTAATAACACCCTCCTTATGAACTGGATGGTAAAGTGTGCCGTAGTGTGCAGTTATTTTTTATGGGATCAAAATAGCTGGAAGTGGCAAGTTACAAAGAATAATATGAAAAACTGAGGGGTGAATTCAGGGCACAGAAAAATGAGCATCAGTGGAGACCTTGCCAATAACCTGTCTGACAGTTTAATAAGACTTATTGCAGCTATAGAAATGTGTAACATGCTAGTCCGGTGTGGCATTCACTCATCCATAGCTCCAAGTAAAACATAACAAATATCTGTTTGTTTTGTTTTCTCTGTTAATGGCTGGTTTTCCAGCATAGAGACTATGCAGCAAAAGTAAATATGAATCAACCTATTTGCAATGCATTACTTGCCACAGAATGCTTAATTTGCTCCTCATTTGAATGTATATGGTATATATGTAGTTCTACAGTCAGGTCTAGAGACACTAACTTTCCAAAGTCATACGATACCTGGGCTTACAATGTAATTATGATCACAAGAGTATTTATTTAGCCTATAAGTACTTGTAATGTTGAATTTAGTGTATGTTAGCTTCTTCCTTGAGCAGTTACAGATTAGCTATGTTTTGTTCTGATCCGTAATACGACTAATGTATCATAGTGTGGGTTCACAGGAATAAGTGGTATTTTAACACTCGGCTGGGTATAGTTTAATGTCTCGCAGGCATACATATACAATGAATTACAATGGTGTACACTATTAAATTATTAGGGCCTTGGATTTTCTTTTTCCCCCCAGTGTTCAGCCTCCTTGAATTGCTAATTGGATCCCTGTTAAGACAATTAAACTCAAATAAAACTAGACATGTTTTAATCGTACAGCTTGTTGAAATAATGTTTTTTTCCTGCATAGCTAACATTTGCCAAAATGTCCATCTTCATATATTGTGTAAAGGATATTCAAACCACAGGAGTGCAAACTTTTTAAAGGGAGTAATCTTTGTTAATGTGAAGGTACTGATATGCATAGAGATTGTAATAATATTTGACTAGCATGACATCGACACATCTTGACACACACAAAACCGTATTAGTATTGTACCTTTGAATCAGATTATTGCTCACTCAGCTGAGCCTAGCTCCTCTGTTCGGTGTCTGCTTCCTTAAGTACAGTGTGTCTGAATACTGTGCTGCTTTCCACATGCTATGCATCATGTAAATGAGGTAGTTAGCATTAATTCATTATGTATGCAATTACCTTTGTGAATGGGGTTGCAAATAATTAATTACAGTGTATTTCACAGCTTTCCCAGTAAGTCTGTTTTTCCCCTCGGTTACTGAGGTCTCCAGTCTAGTTTTCTGGTATTGATTATTCAGCCAATTAAAGCGTTCTAGTTTCCATATTTGCGATGGTATGACATTTTTATTGACTTGAAGTGGAAATGGTTAAGGAGTGGAGGAGACGCCCCATTTGTGAAAGGTTCCGGTGTAATAAAAGTCTGTTTTGGGGAATTATTTTACTGTACAGTTCAGCATACGACCACCATCACATAAAATGGCACTTACGAAATGATTTGCAGCAACAAAGCGTATTGTTTTTAAAAACACCTTCCAGACTTTTTTCTTTGCTCTTGAGTTCCCATATTTAGAGCAGTTCACATTTACTTCTGTAACACGTTTACCTCGAGTGACCCTCCGTCATTAGTTTGAGTTTCCAGCTCAATTACAAGCTCAGAATAGTGTGATGTTTTTTTAATCACAAACCGCAATGACATTTGCCAGACTCCAGCAGCATCTCTCCCTGTTTCTTTTAAAGCGGCCTTTTGAAGCCCGGTGCTTTCCCCCATGTTCATTATTGCCATCTGTCCTATACAGAAGTAATCCACTTAGGCAAACCATCCTCTGAGATTATGTTGGTGTTTCCTGGAAGAATCAGTTGCTTCAGTAATTTTCTTTACATTACTTTGTCATTTTCTACGTTTTTTAGGATGCATTCCAACTGAGGTTTACTTCTGAATTTAGTCAAATCAAGTTAAAATTAAACAATACAGTATATGGAATAAAATGTAAATGAATAAGGCCCTTAAGCCCGAACAAGTATTGAATTCAGGCCAGAGCAAGATTTGATAGTTTCTTTACATTCATTTTTTATGTGCTCATGATTTTTTATTTCTAAACATAAAAGGGATTATTTTTTTTTTCCTAAACCCTGCTCCACTTCCAAGAAAGGTGCTACAAATTAAATGCCTGAATGTTTTCTGCAGTGTTTAAATCAACACCAATGTTGTTAGAGCTAAACTGCCAAAAAATGTATTTAGAAAAAAAAAAAAAGACCAAACGTATCACAATTTGCTTAGAAATAAAAATCTAGAACTCAACAGTGTTTCACACAAAGGTTTTTTTGTACATTGAGTAACTGCAGAAATATATTTTAAAAATGTATGGATTTGCTTGTGTATTTATTTTTGTTTTGTTGTTTTAACACTCCAGTAGAACTATTTTACTATAACTTGTTTTTCTAATTAGCACTGAGCAAGTGAGTCTTTCGTAAACCATTACTCACATTCCCAGGACATTGTCATATTTGGGATCCAGTATTATTAAACTTTTTTCCTCTGGAAAAATAATAATGAAACTCCCAACGCTCAAATTATTGCTGACAAATTACCTTTCTGTATGATTTAATTTCTGATAATTCATCCATGTTTTCCTGCTCTTTTCAGCTGCCCATCGAGTCCCTGTTTTACAGAGCAGTCCTACATGTCATTTTACGGGACCATTATGGTGCAATAAAAAGGTATGACTGGCTTACGTAACACCAATGGGAAATTAACTGTCAGTATTCAGAAATTATATCTAATATACTGCGTCGGCATAAACCTAATTATAGCAGTGCTTATGGTTTTTCTTCTGCCTATGAAACCTTTAGTTTTTGTACTTTTTTATTGGTCCTTCTGACATTTGAGGTTTTCATTAATCCAGTCTGAGAACGGTGCAAATGCATTTGAATAAAAATGATTGAAGAAGAACAGATGTATCTTCAGTAATGAACCTATTTACCAATTGTATATAATATATTCATCATTAAAGAGTCCTTGTTTAAAATGCAGATTAAAATATTTATAATAGTTTGTTGCAAATCCAGAAGTACTTACCTTTGCAAGTGTTGTTGCCAAGTACACATCTATAGGGAGCCAAACTGGTTTGATTCCAGCTGCCCATGTGTTTTTCGATATTTTTACACTTAGCTCTGAAACATGATGGCTTCAGTCAGAAGAGAAAAAGACAAATTAAGCTGACTAAAAAATATTAATCAAGTGTCCTCCTACTCAAGGTACGAGTCTGCCGGCCACATGTTGCACAGAATTGCACAGTCTCTACCTGACTATGAAGTGCTAGCTTGTGTTTAATATGTGACCTCAACTGTCTTTTTAGGTTTATTGTTGTTTATTTCTCTGATATTTTCATTTTTAACATAGCTGTTTTCTAGCTACAAATTAGAGTAAGCAAAAACATCCCTTTGTATGGGGTAAAACACCTTGTATGTGTGTTGATCCTAAAATGTCTCCATGGTTATTACATTAAGATAGTAATAACTCAAGATGTCACATAATCTGTTATGATTTTTCTAATACATTTATGTTTGTAATTAATTTGCAATCCCTTGTTAATTGAGTATGCATTAACGTCAAGCTGTATAGAGACTTTGTCGAAAATGCGAAGGGAGACTGTATGAATCTATCCTTCTGAAGTGCACTAGGATTAGGACTTAAATAGTTCCCCATGTGTGTATTGCAAAAAATGTCAGAAATGCATATATTTTCTGAAATAAATGGTAAGAGGATGTCATGGAAGATTGCACAGATTTATAGGCTTGTCTTGCTTTTTAAAACTCGGCAGATTCTTGGACAGCGTTCAGCAGTGTTTTGTATAAATCTTGGCTAAAACAAAAACCATGCTCGGAAAGCAGGTTGTACACAACATACTGCTGACATTAAAAAAAAAGAGGAGTGGAAACTGATGAAAACATGGTGACCTGACCAGAGCACGAGAATGTTTTTATTGAAAGACAATCAATAAGACAGCACTTGTGTAGAGCCACACAAGAAATACTGTACCTTTGATTTACAAAACAAATCTGTAATTTAGTATTAATATTATGTTCAGGCTTCATACATATTATCATTAATTGTGTGTATCAACTTAAACCAAAGAAAATACCAGTTTAAGTCTGTGAAAAGTTCATAGTTATAAGAAGACAATAATGAACTATGCTTACATTGTTAAGAGGGTTTAAAGGGGAAACAGATTTTTAATACAGGAATGCCAGTCAGGGAGGAGGACTATATAATAAATTCCACTCTTCTCATTTCACCTCACATTATTTGTTGCTCCTAAACTTTTGATGTATAGTTTGTCTTACTGGACATAAAAATTATGTGCATGAATTATGACTCCGCACTAAAATTAGACTGATTTTTAGATTACGATACTCTGCCTTTTAACAACATGCACTGTCGTAAGTGACTTTTTTCCCCCCTCTCTCGTTGGCAGTGAAAAGCGTGTTGGAAATGTATTTTCCAAAGCCACTTCCTTTGTGGATTATATCAAAAAAGCATTGAAGAAGCTTGATCTTGATGAGTCAAAGGTCGGTATTTAATCATTGGTTTCTACATATTTATTGACTTGATATATATATTATGGTAATATAATTTACTGCCAGATCTACCTAATTAGAAGCCTTAGTATGCAATCAGTGACTCAAGACATACTGTAAACTTCAGCTGTGTGTATATCATAAAATAATGATGTATTTGCTGTTGATTTCAGGGTTTTAAAGGCACTGATATTTGCACAAGGTTATTACCGGTACTTACTGAACTATTTACCAGCTGCTTTATTTTTTTCCACATAAGGAATGAAAATACGGTGACCTTTAGCAGAGTTAAAGTAATTCCAGATCTAACTCTGGACAAATATTTAGCAAGAAGTACCTCCAGCTAGGTGTATTGTTAGTAGTATCGTAGTACATTGGTGACTCCCTGTATTTCTTTAGTCTTTGGTGGTAATACTTTTTAAAGAACCTAGTATTTTGTCACACCTTTAGACTCGTTGTCTTAGGGATACTATTAAAATAGTTAATAGTTTCTGAAATTAACATGCATTTGGTGTACACTCACATATCTATAAGTACAATTTTTCATTTTTCATTAATCAACTCTGTAGAAAACACTTCTGTTATCATTTCCCAAGAGTGCTTTATTTAATCATCTGGATCATCAAGTTAAATTGCCCATGGCCTTGAAGCAATAATTTCCAAAACCCAGCAGCCTGAATTAATTTAAGATAAGTCCGTGAGTTTTTACAAAACTTCAATTAGCTTTCGGTGAAGCCGTGCCATATTTAACATATCTCTCAACAGGAAAATGAAGTGGAAGAGGAAAGAATGTATTTGCATAACACTGGGATCTATGACATTCTTTATTCAACCTTTCCTTGTCCTATGTAGTGATGAAAATGACGTTTTTAATATTTTCTTTTCACAAATTAAATAAATCCAACAAGAAAGGTTACATTCAACAGAGTGCTGATAAAACCATAAATCAAAATAAAACTCTTTCATTTTCCTAATAGGCTCTTAACAATATTTGAGGTGACTGAATTGAAGGAGACATATGTTAGTTTTCGGTCTTTATTGTTTTAATGACAAATGAAGGTTTGGACTCCAGGCATGGTTAGTGTGTTATCAATTATCTGTATACTAATAATAAAAAAGAAAAACAAAGGAATAAACTACAAAATGCCCCCCACCCCCAACAAAATGTAGTGCCCACACTCAAAACATATCCACAAAACCCAGCTATTAATTTTATGTTCATTATTTTCATTTAGTAAATATATAAATATGATTTATATCCCCTTGTGCTGTTAGGGGTGTATAAGTAAAGTATCTGTGATGTTATTTCTCTTCAATTCTATCATATTAATGACTTTTAACACTTAAACCTTCAAAACAGCTGTTCAAATGATATAGGGGACTGTATTCAGGTTTCAGGATGTCGTTTCATCACTTCTTAAATAATAAAACAGAGGGTTGCCTTCCCTGTGACAATGGGGCAATAATTATGTTAAATAGATGCTTACACTGTCTGCAGTCTGGTATTGGTACTTTACTTGCATTCTTTACACAGCTGTTTCATGCTTATATTACAAATAGATTGCAAGTTTGACAGCAGCTGATAAAGATATACAACAATAATGAGTATTATCTGATTGTATTATTGTCTAGTATGGTATCAATCTTTTAAAATGTAAACCTCAACAGAATGGTATCATGTGGACAATCATGTTTTTGGTTCATTATTAGCAATAAAATCACAGAACTTTCCAATAGCTGGTCCAAGGATTTGCCAGCAGGGGATTACACATACACGTTAATAAGACAAGTCAACATTTTCAGTGGATTACTATGTGTTTTAACAGCTGATCCTGTTTAACCTTTTTGTAAAGGGGATAGTTTTTCAAACCTCTTTCCTTTGAAAGAGATTATCAGAAGTTATCTGTTATAACTGACGTGATTATCAAATAGCATCTAGAGCTGGTACTTTATTTATTTATGTTCTCATTTCCAGCTCTCTGAAAGCCTAATTAAGGATTACTATGATACATATAGACCAAGAATGAAAGAGATGGAGGCTTTCAATAAGGTAAGTCTTAACAGCTACCAGTATGTGATCCATTATAAACGAATTTCCATTTAATTTTGCTCAGTAGTACACAGCATTTTGGCACTTTTTCTGAAACTACATAATAAATAATAAAACGTACATTTTCTGCAATTTATGTCAAATGCACTCAGTTATAAGGCTTCTAGTTTGCCTAGCTATCATTGGAAGACGAATAATTTCACAAGACTTGTTAAGCAGTATAAACAGTGAAACTTTAAAGTAGCATTATGAAGCACATAATACATAAACATTTACATTTGCTTTCATATGCATTTTACTTCTGCATTTATTCTTTTTATTCGTCATGAGTGATTGTTTTATATCTCTCTGCTGTATTGTTTATGGTTGTATTATTGCTCAGTGTAACTGTGGAGATTAATGGTCAAGAGAGATTCATCCATGCTTCATCCTGGCCAGTCAGAGGTGTGAGTAGCCAAACACAAATCATGAAGATAGCTCTCAGCTGCTATTCAAAGGGGTCTAGTATTAAAGAAAATCAGTTTAAAATCAAATAAAAGCTTTCCTCTGTCCCCACAGAGCAGCAGACATTTCTCTTCTGTCTAAACAAACAGATTTTCCTGAGAACTGTAAATCCAGGCACCTTGGGTGAACCCCAGCACTTTTTCTTTGTAGAAATTATTTTAAAATGTTTTATTATCAACATGTGTTACCTTCTTTTGGATTATGACATGTTGTGTGAATGGTTAAAAATAAATAACATTCTTAGTTATTCTGCAGACTTTTTCTAAAAGTTATAACCATATTGCAGTTATTTAGGAAAGGAAATCATTGCCTAAAACTGATGTGTGAAAAATGTAAAAATAGATAAAAAGCATGTGTAATGTGTATAGCCACTTATTTAGTTTGGGAGACTACATTATTTACATTATTACAGAAAATGAAATGAAATCTTCTCAAATTAGAGTTTTGTGTGGAGAACTTCCTAAAGAGTTTATAATGGATTTCAGGAATTCCTTCCCACAGTTGTGGAAGAAATATAGTTCAGGATTAGCGTATCTCAGACACTTAACCAGCTGTGGTGTCTTTATTTTTTTAGCTAAAGGTGGCCCTGGCTCCTTGCATTGAGGGATTGATACTCCTGGATCGACTGTGCTTTCTGAAAGAGCAGGTACATAACTAACTGTCTCACTGGGACGGTATGTGGGCTGTATCACATTGAATCATGAAGAGCAAGATCTGTCAGCAATTTACTACATTTCTATTAATGTAATTGTCCCCTTCAAACTCGGATCATCTTTTTCTCCAGTTGTGCACTGGTTTCATCCCAGCGTTGAAGCATATTTGCCGCAGATGTTTGGTGTTATGTAGTGAACCCACAACACAAAATGCCATGTTTCTTTTAATTCTTCCATAATTGATAGTTTCTGTAATCTCTAAACCAGCTCATAATCCCAGTATAAGTATTACCTCCTCTGCAATATGATCGGACATCTTAGAGAAATGTTTTCTTTCAGGTATAATTGCATGTTAATGACACAATTGTACAGCATGTCAGACAGTTTGATTGCCAATGTGGATGCCAGATAATCAGACAAAAATGAATGTATTCCATGCTAAATCTTAATTAACAAAAGCTTTCTGTGCAGTGGCTTTGGTAAGTATTTGTGCAGATTTAGTTTGTGCATGTTTTCATTAAATTTGGTTTCTCCTTTGTGTGGCTAGTATGGTGTATATCAGGGCAAATATTTCAAAATATAATATACCTGTTGTATTGGCACCTGTATGTTTAAAGGCTTGAAGTTGCAATTTCATGTTAAAGTTCCTGAACTTCATTTCTGAAGGTTTACCTCCTGTTCAATTCTCATGTAATAAGCAGAGCAAACGAGAATATAAAACACCATACAGATGGTGGAAGAGAAAGGTTAAAGAAGTGACTTTTCAAGTGACTAAAATAGAAACTGTAAAGGAAGAAAACATGTTACTAGTACACAATCATAGTGTACTTTGCTCTTTCTCCTTGCTCCAGTGCCTTTGTTGCTTGGAGGATTATGCTTATATGAATAGGTATTCCCTTTAAAATATCACATTGCTGGGCTGGGTGATTATTTTTCAGATAGAAGACTGTGGCACTCCTTTTATGAGTTGGATAAGTGTTGAAAAAGAAACCTATAGAACCAGAGAGTTGTGGTCACTTCTGTTAGCTAAGTTAAAACAAGGTTCTCCGCAGTATTTTAAAGCTTTCGCAAGACATGTATGGTTTGCTTATCAAGTTGGTATTTGTAATACTTGGATTTGTGCAATCCATGAAAGACATATGTTTCCCATATATCTTTTTTATTCTGGAAAATGTGGTGAAATATAGTTTGAGGATTGTGAAACTCTACGTTGTTAATGCACTGCCAACTAAGAAAGAAGCTTGATAGAAAATCTATTTTTTAATTGTAAATTGAGATCTAAATTGAGATCAACCAATACTAATGTATAAAAAACTATTTAGATTATATAAGGCTAATGTGCCAGTTGCCAACTTTTAAAAGACATGCCCAAGGTTATAAAAATGTTATGTCACTGAGCATGTATTCATTGTGATTGTTTTAAAATCATTATCTATATATCTGTCTGTCTATGTATCTATCTATCTTTTTTTTTATGAATGTGAAATAATCAGTACAATCATGGACACTAAACAATTGTGTGTATGTACAGCAATATTTTCAAATCCCCTTATTTAAAATATTTTTTAAAGGTTAATAATGAATAAGGCAATTAATAAATTAATAGGCTAAGATAAACATTCTAAATATGTTTTTATATATTCTGGAATAGGTATTGAATTTGACAAAATAAATAGGAGTTAAAACAATTGTTATAGATTTGAAATTTGAACTGACACATAACTGACCAAATCTCATTCTTGAAACATCCCACTTTCTAGCTCACAGACTGACCTACCAAACCTCTGATATTCTCCTGCAGAAGAGCACTAATTAAATGTGCTGGAAAATATATTTTTCTAAGGCCACTGCAGTAATAGATAGAGAAATGTCATGACAGATTCTAAAAATATAAACATTTGTGGAAACCAGAATAATTTATCATGCGCTACTGCAAGGTTAACCTTAAAGCTCTAGAATGAGACAGATACTCAACATTTCAATAATACATTATTTTAATGTATTTTTTTTTCCCCCACTGGCATTTTTTGCCGCCGATATATTTTTGTACATCATGTTGAGAGATCTGTGACTGTGAAATTGTCTTGATGAATGATATGTATGTTTAAATCACTCCGTGAAATAGGAGCAGACTCACTTTGCAGTTGCTGTTTCTTCAGCGGAGGTTTTTGAGGAGTACCTGTGGTTTCAGCATTGCATAACATGAGAAACGTTGGGTGGAGGCCAAGTAAATGACCTTGTATTTTGGGTGGTGCATAGAAAGATTATATTTGGGCCATGAGAAGAAATTACTTGATTACTTATATGAAATCACCCCTATACACTGCACTGTAACGGAAAAGCCTATCTAATGTTGATGGCTCACCGCCAAATATACGTGACTCTAGACCCAGCTGCTGCTGTTAACGCAACCTGGAGAACTGAATTGTACATCCACAGCACCTCTGTTTCGGTAAAGTTTACGAGATGTGCATGTGTGGGCATCCACTGTGTTTTCTGTGATGCTATTAAAGTTTTATATCACCAAACCCAAAGGCCACATCTTGAGCTCACTAGGAGAATGGGAATATAATAATCAGAGTAAACACCTTTCAGTTTCCTTCCCTGCATGAGGTTATGTCGGGACAAAAAGATAAAGAAAAGATTATTGTGATCTAGTTGGATATTCACAGTGGATGTCTATTTATCTCAATATATTTCACTTACAGGCTCTTGAAACTGATTATCTGTGTGCATGTTTCTTTTTTATATTTTATTTTCAGCCTGTACATTCGTTTTGATCTTTTAAGTCCATTGTGTTTGACACGTATCAGCCTTTCTTTGGCTTGCCACCCAGCAGTGACTCCAACAGTTAAAAGGAGCAGATGTGTTGCCAGTGCATGTTTTGGAAGACATGTTTATCTTCTCTTCATCTTCCCTGTGGTGTTATGAGAAAACAACGGCAGGATAATAGTTGAAATTCAGTCCAACATTTTAGGGGAATTCAATCAATATTTGTGTGAGGTGATACTGCCCTGTTTTCTAGTTTAGCTCAACTTCCTACCTAATCAAGGTATTTTTCAAGTTCAGCAACAAAAGTTCAGATCACTTTGTCAGCGTTAAGAGGTAAAACATAGCTATTTACAATGATATAAATTTAAGTACTTCAAAATAATTTACATTTTCAGTCTTGCTGATTTGAGTGCGTAATTGTTTCCACATGTTTTATTTGAAAGTAATATATTCCACAGTGCCTTGAAAAGTGAGAAAGGAGACTAAACTGTCTAATGTCATGTTTTCAAACATTACGGTTGCAACTCAAACCAAAAATGTTAAACAGTTGTTATTAAAGGAGTTTTTTTGACCTAAAGCTGAATTTTGACTTTGACATAGTTAAAAGCCCTTCTCAGAGGTCAGCAATGTCCTTGAAAAACATTTTGATTCAATTTGGTGGAAATTCTTCATTGTAAATAAACGATATTTAAGCAGAGAGTTTGCAAGTCACCGTCCTGTAATCGTGGACGTTTTTTCCTCAAAATTTGATATCCAGGAAGTTGTGTCTTGAGTTCTGGTGGTCTCTGTCAGTGCCGTTGTTGACAGGGCAGTTGTATTAAAGCCACAGCTGGCACCTAGAACTGCAGCATCTTTGCGGTCAGACCTGATTAGACAGAGAGGCTACACTGCACTGTCTTTCATCCCCTGGGCGGATGCTCTGTTGTATTACATGGGTGGGCCTGTGTGGGAGGGAAGTAATGTCTGCCATTATGAAATCTGTGTATAAGGAGTGGGCTAACTTCTCCATTGATGATAATTGAAGGAAATATACCCATTTAAACCACAGCTAGACATGCGTGTAATATTCCCATGCCATAATGACAAAGCAAGAAACTCGTTACCCTTTCATTGGATGCGTGTTGTAGACAATGGATGCACTTTTGGAAAGCAAGAAAGGTCAATGCAGAGACTTTAACCAACAGCATAATATAAGGCAGATGAACTCTTAATTATTTATTTGTTTTTCATTTTTATGAATGGGGCAGATTACAATATTGATTACAATATATCTGAATTATGTGTGTTTTTCTTTCTCACTGTTTTCACATGAATTTGTTATGATCTTTGAAGAAATGCAAAACTCAGGGTTTTTAACCTTGAGGAACTTATTTACTCTGTGTTCCTTTGAAAGAATATGATTTCTCGTAAATGTATGTCTTGATTTAATTTAATTCAGAATCAGATCATATTTTTAAGCATTTCCTACACTGACAACAATTTGTCATTTGTTGCTTGAATCAAGGGCTTGTGGAACTACATGACTGAATGTCCATGAAACTGTTATACATAAAAAAACCTATATAAAACATTGTGATTATTCTGTTAGATGAAAACAATTCCTTCTGTTGTTCGGATTATAATGAGTTTTGGGAGTTAAAGTCTAACAGGACTCCTTAGGTATTTGTACATGTGTCTAGGATTACATCAAACAAATATTGAAAAGTATGAAAGTGAACCACATTTATCCAAACACTTAGTTTAAGTTCAGTCATGAGAAGATGGTGCTACAGAAAGCCATGTCATCAAATAAACAAACATAAACCCCCCTTCCCCCCCAAAACAAAATAAAAAATAAAACCTTAAGTATCCTGTAATTCAACCTTAAATGCCTTTTGATTTTAGCATTTGTATAATGATCTACAAACAAACCGATAAGTTTGTGGTCTTATAACCTTCAAAGGTTCTTTCAGGGTTTCAGTGGAAAACTAAATTGGAACAAGGGATTATGGGAAATGAATGTGCCTGTTTATGCCCAACACACAAATTAAATGCCACTAGAAACCGGCTCATGTCAATTCTTGTTCATTAGTTGTTTTTTTTATGAATGAAGGGAAACAGAGATGAAAAATCCATTTTAACATAGATGAACTGGGATATTGTAATGTTATTAAACATATAATTGACTATTTTAATGATTTGGAAATGTCAATAAATAAATGTTAAAATGTAGATATAGTGTATATTTTTCATATTCTTCATTCCTTCTACTTCCATAGCCAACAAATTTGAATTAATGCTGTGACATTTATAATTAATGCTGGAGAGTTTTATGATTGTCATCATGTAATCACAAATATATATATAAACTATTTTGTTTTTTAATTTCTCACAGGACTGCACATCTTTTTCTGCACTCGTGCAACTGTTTGATCCTGTGATGTCACCAAGATGTTACGGTGTTGTTGGATTGAAGAGACCTTAGAAAGGTGTTACTTTGTATTACTGAACTGAATTTATACAATAGTATGATTAGATGTAAATGTTATATTTTTTTATGGGTTGAAACATACTTTTGTTTTTCATGGTTTTAAGACATTTTCATTCAATGTAATTTTCAGTGTGATATATCACATTCTGTGCTTGGCATTTACAGCTTTACCCTTTATTTCTCAAAATCTATCTACTCAGTAAATCCATACACTCCTTCTTTTAATGGGGGCAGTTCAAAGGCAGAACATATGTTGTTGTTTTTATCATGTAGAAAAAATTTGTTTCTGTGCAAGTTTGTTTGATTTTGCAAAAATAAAAACCTTATGGATAAATCAATTCTGAAAATGTATTGATCAGTCAACCTCCAAATTCTTTAATGATTTCCAGGACAGTTAAATGCCTTCTCCAACAAAGAATAAAGCTGTTTTCTCTTGAGATGCTTTACAGGATGAAAATCTGATTTGTTGTCCCTATAACTGGAACCAGCTTTAGTTGTACAAATCTTTAAATGCAAATCACATATACTGTACGGAAGGAAGTCTCAGAATTAAGCTAATTACTAATGAAGTAAATTAAATAAAATCAGATTTACTATACACCACTAAAAGAAAATGTCCTTGTTAAATGTAGACACATTTTGATCGTTAATTATTATATGATTACAAATGACAAATATATAGTAAAAACCTGTCCTATAAATTAAGTCTTAATTAGCAATTTAATATTTAATACCTGAAACAACATATTTAAAAACCTCTGCCCTTTGCTTTGGAACCAGTAATGCTTAAATTATCAAACGGAGAGGGTTCTAGTCAATAACTGTCTTGTTATGGTCTGAATTTCTGATTTTCATTAGTAGTTAAACTCTCCTTTCCCTTATTTAATTGTATTAGCATTTTCACAAAATACATAGGCCTATTTCTTTAGTAATGACTGCTAGAACTACTTTGGCATATAAAATGTGTTATTTAAACAGACCACACACATATAAAGGCGTATTGTACCTTGCCTTCTGTTGTGCTTCCTGGTGTTTATTCAATGTTTTTTTTTATTATTATTATTGTTCTTTGTTGATAAGACCCCTAGAGTCAAACAAAAATATTAAATTGAAAACAGTTCAGGGTGGTGGTCAGCGCTTTTTACCCCAGAGCAACATTGGCTCATCATTTTCCAAAAATACAAAGGTTACAAAGCTTTGAAACAAAAAGTGTTTAATTCAGACATTTTCTACAAGCTGAAAAAACATGTATGGGTAGCTAAAGGCAAAGTTTTAAACTCATGTATACATTTGCAAATGTATTTTTGTATCCTTTATTAACATCTCTGATTCTCTTTGCTAGGGAAGGCAAATAGATTACATTTTTTGGACACGTGCCGATGACACTGTATTGATACACACAGAAAGAAACAATATGGATGTCTTTGATTGCAAGGCTACCAATAGGCTTATTTACTGGACGAGCTTTCTCAGTGGAACCTCATTGATGTAGGTAGGGATGTTACTAAATGTGTGTATTGACTTGGGATGCCACTGCCACATCATGAAAATGTGGGTAGAAACTGTCTGTTTTTGGTCAAATATTTGCAGATGTCTTCAACTCTATATTATGATTTTGTACTGAAACAGGTTGATACTATGTAATGTAATGTTTAACTAAAGAGAATTTACGAGTATAATTTCAGACTGCTTAATTAAGCAAATGAAAGGGGAGCTTGCTGTCAGTTCTTACATTATTCTTAATGTATGTCTTCATATGCAGCTAATCTAAGACAGCATGTAAACTTGTGATAGTAATCATTTAAAATTAGAACTCGGATAATTAGAACATAGCTTTGAGACTGTTTTGTATATCAGGATGTTGCTGTCTGTTCTTTGCTTATTATATTTTTAAAATGACCAACTGTTTTTTTATTCTACTTATTCTACTGTTCAGAATTGTAAAGTATAAATATAAAATATAGAAATACAGACACTAATACTTCTGAGAGTCACTGTATTTGACGCCATGGGCCAGTGTTTCTGTGTCGCCAAATATTCAACTAATACTAATTTTAAAATTGAGAATATGACCATTTATTCTTTGCCCAACTGTCAATATGAACACTAGGAATGTACTATATTTTCTGTTACCCAAGTGAGAGAAGCCTCCAGTAGTAAAATCTTCATATGATTTACAGGGTTTATTTTTCTTGTCACTGTGTTCAGCTCATAAATGGCCCTAACCAATGCCTTTCATTTTCTCAATCACGCTGGGAGAAAATACAGTCCCTCAGCATAGACGCCTAGATCATATATTTTAAGTTGACCCAACAAAAAGAAAACTTGCTTGGGCATTTCAGAAGTTAAGCAACTGGGGAGACTTGTCACAAGACAAAGTGCAAATGTCCATTAAAAAGCCTATGGGTCTCCCAGGGCTACTTTAAGATGTTACCACACCATGCTCTGTTTGGACATGAAATAAAAGTATAACTAGGTGCATTTATACTGCAGTACAAAAAATATAAATCAAAATGTAATGAAAATGAGCAGTGTTGGCTGTTTTTTGAGAAAACACAGCAAGCAATGGAATTGACTTGAGCTACTAACATGTGGAGAAACGTAAGTGTTGTGAATATAAGTAAGAACTGGCTTCCTGTTCAAACCAATAAGAAATATTTAGGCCTATCACAACAGGACCCCAAAGACATAGAAGTGTATTACAGCTGGTTTTATGTTTATTGTTGATGATAGTCAAATCCCACGTCATCTTTCCTAAACCGTAAAACACAATCATGAATGTAGTGCTCAATTATATAATTAAACAAAAATGTCAGTTCTGTGGAAAAGCATATCAACAGAGATCCTTTTAAATACCTCTAAAACACCTGGTAAAACATTTATGTACAGTGAACTGGAATTATATATATATGAACACAATAGCTGTAACCTATCATTCACAAACGTTTCAAATTAAGGTTGTAAATCTTGCATTGCATTCATAAGCTGGACCGGAAATGTGATCACCTATACCATATGGTCAATTGGAAAACAAGACTCACCTGATACATTTTAATTATTCTCTTTCCGTTTCTAATCATGCTCTTTGAAGGCTGTCAGAACATTAGATCGAGGTTGTCTCTTGGGGGGGAAGCAGACCATTTTGGAAGTCTTAGCAGAGACAAGCAGTAATGATCTGCCTTTGCAAAACAATCCCACAAGGCTTTGTAGGGGCAGTTTCATTGTTCAGCAAGATCAGGTCCCCCTTCAAAAGGTTTACACATGTGCAGCATATATTCCCGATTCTGTCTGGGCTTCTATCTTTTCTGAGCTCAGCAGCCAACGATTTTTAATCTAATCTATTTGTGCAACAGACTAGCCATTCAACTACCTGGGGTCACCAAGATCTGCTGTCCAGGTCAGTTTTTAGTTCAGTCTGTTGGCTTTGTTGGTTAATTAGGTGTTTTTCTTTTGCTATTGTGCTCCTTGGGTTTGCTATTTGTTTGTTTGTTCAGATTTATTTCTCGGATTACAGATGATCCAAAAATAATGGGGTGGAGTGTAAAGAGTTAAAGGGTCAGCATGCTGGTTTGTTCAAATATGTTTGCTTCCTATCATGTATAGCCTCTGAAGGCTGTCACATAGATGTTTAATTTCCTTTGAGCACAACATTAATGTACCCCAGGAACAAAACAAAAGCCAAAATATAAACGCTATAAAATAAAATTACATTTAAATAAAACTAGAAAAATAATTGTTAATTATAGCCATTATACTTACTTTATGACTTATATACATTATATAATTATACATTTTTGAATTAATTATAATGCATTTTATATCTGGTAATTTGTGATTCAGCTAACTGGTATAGGAAACCAATACAAAAAAACGTAACCTAATTTTCTGTAAGGTATGCACTGTACAAATTTCTTAATGACCGCAGCAGTTTAAACTCCTAAGGGGTACATAAGACTTGAAAAGTTGAGATAATAGTGAGCACTTTTATTGAAGTAAGAATCAGATGATGAAAATCAGTGTACTGTATAAAAATACATTTTCTTGTAAGAGATGCATTATTTCTCTTATACCAAGTCCCAGATCACAAAGTGTTTTACACTCATTTGCTTTCACCACATTTATTTATCGTTATAGGAGCGGACAAGTAATCTGTAACCATAACTCTCTTTTCATTACGCAAAGATATTTTGAAATGGAGAATATCTGATCCCACTTCAGTACCAGACAGATGTTTAAAAGGGATAGAGCCGTGATCCCTATTTCAGTAACCTGTGAATTGTTTATTTTGGCGTCATTTCAGAAACTACACCTGTTTGCTCCTCTACAAAATGTAAAATAAATTAACCTCCAAATGTGCTCCATTTAATAAATGATTAAGAAGGAAAAGAATCAGAGGAAATATTTGTTTTTAATTTGGTTTTCCTTTCACATCAAGTATAACTGTGTTTCCCATGTGTCCCATTCAATTCAGAACTTGACTTGCCTGTCTTTCAGCAGATTAACAATAGAACAGTTACAACTTCAGTAGGAAAGCCTTACACTTTGCACTCGGCACTTTTCCATTTGCAGATGACATTTTGCTTGTACACGATATGGTATTCTGTCATCTGCATGGAAAATGTAATCACTATACAGTGAGGGAAAAAAGTATTTGATCCCCTGCTGATTTTGTACATTTGCCCACTTTGATCCCCTATCAATCATCAAGGTTTCTGGCTCCCAGGTGTCTTTTATACAGGTAACGAGATTAGGAGCACTCTCTTAAAGGGAGTGCTCCTAATCTCAGCTCGTTACCTGTATAAAAGACACCTGTCCACAGAAGCAATCAAACAATCAGATTCCAAACTCTCCACCATTGCCAAGACCAAATAGCTGTCCAAGGATGTCAGGGACAAGATTGTAGACCTACACAAGGCTGGAATGGGCTACAAGACCATCGCCAAGCAGCTTGGTGAGAAGGTGACAACAGTTGGTGCGATTATTCGCAAATGGAAGAAACACAAAATAACTGTCAGTCTCCCTCGGTCTGGGGCTCCATGCAAAATCTCACCTCGTGGAGTTTCAATGATCATGAGAACGGTGAGGAATCAGCCCAGAACTACACGGGAGGATCTTGTTAATGATCTCAAGGCAGCTGGGACCATAGTCACAAAGAAAACAATTGGTAACACACTACGCCGTGAAGGACTGAAATCCTGCAGCGCCCGCAAGGTCCCCCTGCTCAAGAAAGCACATGTACAGGCCCGTCTGAAGTTTGCCAATGAACATCTGAATGATTCAGAGGAGAACTGGGTGAAAGTGTTGTGGTCAGATGAGACCAAAATCGAGCTCTTTGGCATCAACTCAACTCACCGTGTTTGGAGGAGGAGGAATGACCCCAAGAACACCATCCCCACCGTCAAACATGGAGGTGGAAACATTATGCTTTGGGGGTGTTTTTCTGCTAAGGGGACAGGACAACTGCACCGCATCAAAGGGACGATGGACGGGGCCATGTACCGTCAAATCTTGGGTGAGATCCTCCTTCCCTCAGCCAGGGCATTGAAAATGGGTCGTGGATGGGTATTCCAGCATTACAATGACCCAAAACACACAGCCAAGGCAACAAAGGAGTGGCTCAAGAAGAAGCACATTAAGGTCCTGGAGTGGCCTAGCCAGTCTCCAGACCTTAATCCCATAGAAAATCTGTGGAGGGAGCTGAAGGTTCGAGTTGCCAAACGTCAGCCTCGAAACCTTAATGACTTGGAGAGCATCTGCAAAGAGGAGTGGGACAAAATCCCTCCTGAGATGTGTGCAAACCTGGTGGCCAACTACAAGAAACGTCTGACCTCTGTGATTGCCAACAAGGGTTTTGCCACCAAGTACTAAGTCGAAGGGGTCCCTTTAAGAGAGTGCTCCTAATCTCAGCTCGTTACCTGTATAAAAGACACCTGGGAGCCAGAAACCTTGCTGATTGATAGGGGATCAAATACTTATTTCCTTCATTAACATGCAAATCAATGTATAACTTTTTGAAATGCATTTTTCTGGATTTTTTTGTTGTTATTCTGTCTCTCATTGTTAAAATACACCTACCATTAAAATTATAGATTGATCATTTCTTTGTCAGTGGGCAAACGTACAAAATCAGCAGGGGATCAAATACTTTTTTCCCCTCACTCTATAAGCTTATATAGGTTTAGCATTGTGGCTTGTGTCATAATTTGTACACAACATTTTAAGCTAGGCAAATCCTACAAGTTAATTCATCACATATTAGTGGTGCTCTGGTACTTTTTCCTGTTCTAGTCTCACTGAGGACTTATAAAGATATATCACACATGAGATGTTGTGCATCAGGGAGGCCAGTTGTTCCGAGGGCGGTTTCTTTACTCTTTTTTTCTTTGCTGATTCGGTTAGTGCATGACAGGAGTTCAATTTCATGAGTCAGAATGGACAGAGTGGGTCCAGATGCTTTAACACACAGCTTTGTAGTTTGGATGTGTGGGGTGAGAGCTGAGAGCGCTTGATTGAGGCCTGGGCCCCACATGAGTGACTGCAGCATACAGTAGGTTTGGTTGGAGGCATAGAGCAAGTGAATCTACTGGCAGTGGAAATATAACTCATGAAAGAGCCATTAAACTATGGCTTTGGGGTTATAATACTTCAATATGTGAATTATCTTTATCTTGTCATAGACCTTGTATAGCCTTAGAGGACAACATGATTTTTTGTATATGCCAAGCATTCTCCAGCTGTATATTTATAACGGGTCATGCGATGGTTAATCATCTCTTTATGATAAGGTTATTAATAACTTAGTGCTTACTCATAGTAGTGTTGCTGTGTATGTGTTACATTCTCTGTAGGTATATCATGAACCTGAGATATTTTTTCTCTGACAGTTGTTTTTCAATAGAGGAACCTTCTAGAACTTTATAGCTGAAGTAAATATGTTTTAATAGCAAGTTAACTGTCTGTTCCTGTCAATGTATGATGTTGAACAATATACAGTATATGATTGCAGTCCTGACTTTAATTAAACAAACACCAGCAGGGGGCAACATTGAACTAGGCTGACCCACTTAGTGGAATGAAATTATCAAGAGAGAGAAAAAAAAACCTGAAGATTAATTGGACTTCACCACCAGGGTCGTTTGCCTTCATCACGCCTGTGTTTCTGGTGCAGGGGTGGAGTTTCCACAACTGAGCCAAGATGCCACTTCTGAGAGCAGCAGCAACTCAACTTAAACAGGCTTGATGAAATTAAGCACTTCAAGATGTTTTGAAATTTGCTTAAAACAAACACATTTCAAAAATTGCCATTCTGCTCCTTCCTTTGTCGTTTCCTGTTGTTTTGCCCCAGTGGTTTGTAGTGCGCACACAATCGCACTGTGTCCTCGGGAGTGCGTAGGGCAATAAACAAACACTCACTTCCTGTGTGTGCATCTCATCGGAAAAGGAACACAGTAAAGGATATGTCGAAGATGAAGCTGAAGACGTTCCTGTGACGAAAATAGACTATTCTGATGGGAAAAATAATATTGTCCTAAATTCCTTTTTGAAACTGGCAACTGGCAGGGAGAAGTGAATGGAAAATTGTGGAAGAAAACAAAGGAAAATAAATCCTTTGCAGCCAGAAAACTTTAACGTTTCACACACTTTGTTACCTAGTAAAAAGTTTCCATTTTAGAGGCCAAAATGTGACAGCATTTTGGCTTTGCATTCACTTCTAACTGCTGAATTATAACCCAAAAACAAATTTAATTTGAATGGTTAATTTTTATTTATGCACACAGTCACTGTTCATCTGGATGACAGCCCAGCTTCTCATTATTGAAGCTGTGCAGCTTTATAATTTGGCTGCGGTGTTTCGCAGGCATTCTGGTATATATCGATTTTTTTAGGGAGTGATATTAAAAACAGCTTTAAAAATAACATTTCAGTATTTATTTTTCACACAATGTTATCACAAAAAAAAAAGTTTGGAACATTTCTCATATCACATGATTACACAGCATTTTATTATCCAACACCCTGAGCCAAAAGTATCTTCACATTAGCGGTGGCGACACAGTGGAAAATTGGGGGTGGAGCACTTTTGGTACAAAACAGATAACAATGCCAAACAGAATTTCAATGCAATTGACATTGACAAGATGACAAATAAATACTGTCGGTTATATTAATGTTTGTGAACAGTAAGTATAATCACGTTACTGGTGTAAGTGTGGCATAAATATTTAAATCTATTAAGCAAGCAGTGTCATTGTTTTATGTTTAACAAGACACCCTTCACACTGTAAAGAAATGTAAAATTGTGCATGTGTTACAGCATTGATAAAGAAGTTTACAATTTGAAGGCCATTCTTAAAATCAACTTGAAATAAATGGTTAATTAACCATCAAAACAATGAGCACCAAGTAACTGCTGGCATCTATGATTTATAACCAAAAAAGTCTCATTTCATTTAAAAAGCGCTTAGACTCAGTATCGTTTTGTAGATGTCTTTTTACTGTACTGGAAAAGATCATTATACATGATAAATGTCTGACTGATGGAAGAAAGAGGTAAAAATGCCATCAATGTCATGCCCTACAATAATTCTATAATGTAGCACACTGTTGGCTGGAGTCAATTTAAAACAGAAAATCTCAGATTATGTGCAAACACTAAGCATGATCATACAATTGAATTACACGTATGCAGGATATGAAATGTCTTCGTGATCAAGGCCTAATTGCCGAGTGTTGCATCTGTCGGCACTCGGGCTCACAGTGGCGGTGCAGTCTCTTCCAGGGTATCTCAGATCAGCAGCTGGTAGTGCTTGGCTTCGACTCCCTGTCCTTGACTCACTCACTGCTCCACTCAGGTATTACTCTCCTGTCACACCCCTCCAACGCTGCAATCCCGAGCATTAGGACCAGCTTCTCTCACACATCCCATCGCTACTAGCATGTATCACGAAATTCATAACTTAAATACATAAATATATAATACTCACCAAAGTATATGTAAACTGTTGGATAATAAAAATAAGACTATTAATAATCAGCTTTAGCACTCTATATTGAAATAGTCCAATTGTGGAAACGTTCTTGAAGTAAAACATTTGCACTGCAATTAATAACACGCTTGAATTAATTAAAAAAAACAGGTTTATTCTCAATCCTTGCAATTTGGTTACTCAGCAATAATTAGGGGATGGAGAGTGATATTATTAGTCTTTAAAATGTCAAACATATCCAGAGTTAAAAGAAACTAGTTACACTACTATAGTTTTGCAGCTAATGGGAAACATACCTTATTGTAAAGTTGAAGGAATTTAAGTGTTTGATTTGTTGAGATTTATTTAGTTTTTTGCTTAATGTAATGCTGTTGTCTAGGTAGGGCAACAACAAGTTAAAAAACAGAATATTTAAGTATATTAACAAATGTTAAAAGAATGCTTGAACAACCTGCAATAGATGTTACGTTATGTCTGTCATTGTGTAACAGAGCGTCTGAATTAAAAGCAGTGGGGCAGTTTGTTTTCATTAAGTGCAGCAAACTCCCAGCCAAACAGGATGCCATATCTTGAAAAGTCCATTAAGAAAATCACCGTCTCTGGCATCAGCATCTTGAAAAAACGATTTGATGACTTCCGTATGAAAATAATCACTATGCATCCTGTTTTCTGTCAGTATGTAAGCAGGATAAAAAAAATCACAAATTGTATCAGTTGCAAGAATAAAACATAAAAACTATCTTGATTGATCTTTAAAAAAAAAAAAAAGTGTTTTGTATTGCAATAAACACTATACGTGATCACAGAGCAATGTGTTATTTGACCTTGTTATTCTCGGTGTACTATTCAAAGTAACTATATTCAGTCAATAATTCATCAACTGCAATTCAAAACACTTTTTTTGTTTGTTTGTTTCTTGTTTTTTGTATTGATCCTAAACTAAACCCTAGCAATGATCAAAGTAATAACACATTCGCTTTTGTCAGTAGAAACTTTAAGAATAATGAATGGTGATGTTCTTAGCCTTTGTGGGGGAACACATTTTCCTGTGGAATGGTAAATAAACATAATGTGATATTTTCATCCTTGTACTTTGCTGTGCTGACATCTCACGTTAGCAATATTGTCTGTGAACCATATACAGATAAAACCTTCGACCCTGCTTTAGTACAGCAACATATGCCTATGTTTTACACCTTTTTGCTATAAACGTGGTATACGGTAAATTGTGTTACTAGCCTAGACATTGAATAACCTGTAAACTTGAACTTAAAGGTAAGAATTGTGTATGCAGTTGTGGAGAAAAACAAATACACTCCAGGAACAAATACATAAAGATAATACATATTGTTGGTCTGTGAGATTTAAACTCTTCATCATATGGTTTCTGTCAATGAAATGTCCTTTAAGTAAAAAAAAATTTTAGTCCACATTTCTATTAGAAGCCACCACAGTATGACCTCCATGTGCATAAAACTAGGGCTTGGACTTGTAATTGGGGCTTTATACACATTTCATAAGTGTATTGTAACTACACAGTAATGCCTAAGCAGAAAGCATTATATTTACATTATTTAGTATTACCGTTAAAAGTTAGATTGCGGCAGTATATTGTTTAAACTGACATCTGACATGCCTTTATTTGCATTCCATAGATTTTTGGTCACAGATTCTATACTATTTAAAAAATAGTTACAGCTTTTGGCAACTGCATTAAAGCAAAAATAATAATAATTCTGGGGAAATTATGCATTTTTTTTTTTTTAACCCAGGCACATTTAATCTCCTTGACAGTCAGATATCTGCCCATAAAACCATTAGGTAGCCAAAGTACACTATGCCTTTATGAGCTCCTCTTAGATAACCAGTATAACCAGTATCTATAAAACGATCTTGAATTATTCGCAGCATGTAAAGGTAAATATAATGGAACCAGTGAACCCTAAACTGAAAACAATCAAACCCAAACACACACTCTAAGGATACTTGTCATATGGAATCAATTTCAAGCAGATCTATAGTCTGCAAACCAATTGAAAATTGAACCTGTTTCAATTTTCTGGTGGATTGGAGACATTTGTCTCACAGACATGATGCTTAAGGGAAAGAATGTATAGGTTCCATATTTGCCATTGTTTCATGTTAGCGTAAAGCAAATCATTCTGATGACAGCTCCTCAACAACGCTGCATATTTCGATCATTGTTTTGCTTTTTCTCACCCTAAACTCCAGGTTTGTATTTTCTTCTGTCAGTCTTGAGTCTAACGTGGTATGCAAACATCGTCTGCCTGCTGACATGATAACTCCATTTTGAAATGATAATGAAAACTTGCCAAGCGCAGAACTATAAGGACTATGATTTAGACGATACTTTTCATCATAAATTAGAACCGTTTTTCAAATTACGCCACCGTCAAGTTATTCGTATCACTTTTCAGTCAAGTGTATCTGAATTTCTAGGTAATGACTAGGGCGCAAAAATGTGAGAAGCTGTGGGACTTGAATCTTGGCCCTAAGCACTTTAAGCAAAAATATGACTGTTATCATTGAAGGGTCAAGCCCACTTGCGAGGCTCGTGTTCCTTCTGTTGCTTTCTTCTATTACTTATGTTGAGCTCGGCTTCTTCCCAGCAGGGGCCACTCTTTCCATGCTTTCCTGCCACATTTATCAGGTTATGGACAGCTTAGTGGCATTACAGGGGTTCACTGCAACACTGCAGGCGTCTTTATAGCATGACAATCCGCCCGGCACTCGCTGAGCTGTACACACATTATCTTAAATCAGGATAACTGTATTTGGAGGCAAGCATTTGTTACACGTGATACTCTGCTGACTATGTGTCATACATTTGTTTTCCTTGTGTTTTGCTCCAGACATGTAAATAGAAGACATTATGTGAGCACTTCTGAATTTCCCAAAATAGTCCCGAAATGAAATGTTGCTGCTGCATGTTGGGGAAAAAAAAGTAAAGCACTGGGATCCACTGCCAGAACAACCCAGGGAGACACAAAGATATCAAATTACAGGATGCAGATGTTTAACTGCTTATATATATTTTTTGTTTAGAGAAAGAGGGAAAGAAGCTTTAGACCTCTGTCACTATCCCGCAGACAGTCGTTTTCCTCGTTTACTCCACTGCAGAGATAAATAAATTGGACTTAGACGAGAGACATTAACACTGAGGTTGTTCTCTGCTGTTCAGAATCGACTTCCTGTAAAATTGAACAACTATTAATTGGATAGATGATTATATGTTGAGGTGTTATATATCCTAAAGCTTGCAAATGCATAATCACACACAAGCAAGACTCTATGATGTAAAGCTTGCTGCAGTACTTTCTGAAGAACCAGAAGCAAGTATACTGAATGATGCGACAATAACAATTACTCACACCATGACGCAGGCCTGAGTTTTTTGGGACACATTGGTTAATGAGATCTTCATATATAAAATGCCCACATGTACATTAACAATTATTTATGGGTACTGGGAAAACCTACTCCCCAAAGGATACATCATCTAGCCATACGTGTATAAACCACCCAAAATCAATATTTCTATCTAAGAAAATACAGTAATAGTTTTATTTTTTTAGTCTACTGACCTTTCTCAAGACTTGACTATTAAACTTGACAATACATATAATTAAAGTTCTCAAGGAGATCTATCACATGCTTATTGTGGTTCATGTCCAGTAAGTGTCATGGAGTCATGGTTTTTCTGCCCCTCGGAGAGGTAGATTCCTAATTGGGTCACTTCACTATTACAGCTTGTGGTCCAAGAATTAACTGTAACTTCTGTCCTGAATATCAAGGTTCTCCAAAAGGGAAACAAACTCAGAAGTCATTATTTCTCAGTGTAGTACACGGTTCCAGAAAACGTATTGGTATCTGTTTACTTATGACTCCTTTTTATATATAGTGTGTGTTTATTTTACCTTGCTAAAATATTTGGCTCGATAACTATGGTCCAGGTAACCATATACTTCATTCCATTTTATTTAAAAACTTGTAAAGGTTGCTTTACTTTCCCTGAATTTCCTGTATGTGTTTAAATGCTATTGCTCGTATTAAATACACGGTTTAGGATATAAGCCAAAGAGAAAAAGCATGACTAAAAGGATGTGATACATTGGTGACTGGAAGTAGGGTAATTCAATTTCCCATGGTGTGACAAAGATATTCCCAGATGTAATATGAGGTAATATTCTCTCATTTTGTATTTTTTATTGATAATACATGTTCAGATTTTATTCTTAACCTTACAATGCAGACTAACCTTAACAAATGCAGGCTATTTGTTTTGGACACGGCTCTCCATATGCATGTTAAAGTTGTGTATCCTTCATTCATTGTTTTAGCAAAGAAGAAATAATTACTAAACAGTGTGCCTGGATATAACATTTGTGATATAACTTTACATATAGTTATCATACACTGTTTGAATAGCAAAAATTGTATCACACATAGTTGTGGCTAAACGTTTTATTTCACATTTTAATTCTAATTGGCTATTTTGTGTTTTATTGATTGATATTATAATTGTAATGGATTACTATTGAGGAAAAAGCAATCAAATTGTCAATTAAAATCAATCAAGCGACAGCAAATTGAGAGAGCACCATTGTGCCAACACCAAAAAACAAAGCTCCTCTTTGTTCAAACTAAAAATAAAAACACAAACTGATTTAGTATTCATCTTGTATGTTACACTCAAATTGAGATTAATGCAGACTGTTTTATTGTTGTTGTTTGTTTCAGAAACAGACACTTTCTATCCTCAGGATACAGGACACTTTCCAGTAAGTCCATTATAATCAGTTTATATTCTTGAGTGTTATGCAAGCAGTAATTCTGTTTATCGTTGTTCGTCACAAAAAATAAACATACATTTGTATTGCTCAGATTGGAATAATTTTTCAGATAGTTGTCTCATAAATGAACCCAATGTTGTTGCTGTTATTATTATAAGACCAAGAGACATTGTCTAATGATTACCATCATAGAGCTCATCTCCTTACTGTACCTGAGGGAGTTGTTTTTACATTACACTTTTATTTTCAAATGGATTTGGGGGGTTTTAGGTCAGATTTAAGCCTGTGTAGCCAGAGTCACTAATCAAAACCAATATTACAAGTCAATAAATAAATGTAGGGCACTTTAACAAGGCAGATGAAGAACTAGGTAGCTGTCATGTGTCTGTTGTTTTAACATCTGATACCAAATTTCCTGCAGAGGGTTTTGCTTCCAAAGGGTTTTATGGGAACAGCACTTTCACTACGTGGCTATTGAGATATGACCTTTTAAAGTATTGGTCATGTGAGGTGAGGCTTATTATTATTATTATTATTATTATTATTATTATTATTATTTGTATTATTATTTGTATTATTATAATTTTCTTCGTAGACGCCCTTATCTTTACAAGGATCTATACTTTTAAGCCAAGGTTGAAGCCAGGCAGTGTTGTGACCCATTTCTGAGGACAACCTAACAGAAATTAAAGCCAGTGGCTCCCAGGCACTTTCTAGGGTAAGCAATGCCAATTACACCAGATGGCTTTAAGTTGTGGAGCAGATATGTGCCACGGGGAAGAGAGCGTAGCTGAAACAAAGCAATATTTGCATGAGACAAAAACCAAAGGTGGTGAATGAAGTTTCAGAGAAGATTTTGGAAGAAAACAACCCAAAACCACATGGAGTCTGGGACAGGCCCTTGACTCCAGCACTTGATGTGGGATGTGGAAGCAGACATTACAAATGTATGACAGATTGTTTGGTATCAGGCAGAGGATATTGATTCAACCATAAACAAATCTGCCGCTGAATAACCTGATTGTGGAAATGGTTTTTGAGGGGGTGCATTACTGTTCAAGAGGACGGAACGTGTAGTTAAGGGTTTGCAAGGGCTGGAGAAATTATTTTGCCATTTGAAGGAAGAAAACCTTAATCTCTACTGATTTACACTGACCTGTATTTTTGGATTCAAAAATAAAAAATAGTAAGTATATTTAAACCACAGTTTCCTTGTCAGATGCCTCAACTTATAAAATTAAACAGATGTTAAGGTTCCAGAAACATTACCTCCGAACATTTTACAAACATTTTCTTTTTGAAGAGAACATTGAAGCGTCTTTCACTAAATGTCTGGTTTCTGCTGCGTGCTTTACATGAAATATACATTGTTTATGTATAGATTAATGTGTTTATAATATATACTAATATTCCTGTCCGTATTCATTCTTTTAATGGGAGAATCAACCCATAATATTTGCAAATTATATTTCCCTTAAAAAATAAATACATCACTTTGCTTGAAATAATTTCCTGAGCAGTACAGAGTTAAAGGTTTGCAGGAAGGATCTACAATTTCATAACAGGAGAGACATATCAGATGCAAAGGACAGTGATAAATGGGATCTGCAGGCGATGGAGACAGTGGTGAAAGACTAGACAAAGAAAATGTCTGCTACCTAATACATCATCTACTCAGAAACTTTCAATAGTAAATATTTACAATTATCATTCATCCCACCCTTACAGTGTAATTTATTTCCTTGAGTGTAATATGTGATTCTTTTAATCTTTTGTGTTTTTCTGTTATTCTTTTTTTGTTTTCCCAAAGATATTATGATCAGATATGCTCAGCTTCGATGTAGGACATTTCCTCCAACTTGTAAAATCACAGGCTTCCATCTTGCCCCAGGATAACCTCGACCTATTTTGATTTGTTGGAAAATTGTGCAGGTGTAGGTTCTGAAGCAGAAAATGGAGACCCTGTGTACTTAATGGATGAGAAATACTTACTTATTTCAACCCCAATTCAGTTACACTTAACAAGACTATCAGAGTGGTGTATTGAGATTCCTTTTACTTTAAAAAATACAAAGATGAGACATATTAAAGTCCTTGATCCATGACTTATCCAACGTAGAGCTTTACATCCATTACTGAGCAGAGTTCAAGACTGGTGAGAAAACACAACTTTAAATAAATGAGCCGCAGAACTAGATAGGTCAGCAAAGCAGACACGTATTCCTTCTGACACCATTGGCTACTGAGGGCTAGTGTGAATGATGGAAGAGGACAATGAAAATATGAATGTGTTTTTATATGTTTCTACAACATTGCTGTTTTAGACTGGTATATGTGGAGCAATGTGTTTTTAATGATTAAAATCCTGAAACTTCCTGCAGTGGTTGTGCAGAATTTAAATGATTGGCAAAAAAACAAACAAGGAAAATAGGGTTTGTTATGTACAATATAAACATAGCAATGACACACTGCATATACAATCTGATTATAATGCATGATACGCTGCAAAGATGCCTCAACATAAAGGATGTGATTTGGTATTTACTTTTTTTTACATTTACTATTTTTGAGTTCTACTTACACAGCCTCACTGCAATTCATGTCTGAATTGACTAAAGGTAGAGGTTAATCTTCTCGTATGTATTCAGAGGTGATGAGTAATTTTAAAGCTATAAAATGGTGTGCAATGAGTAATTTTACAACATTTAGGAGCTACCCAGAGGCGGTATATTGTGGGCTGAGCACTATGCATTATTAATGCAAGTGTTCTAACCCGAATCCCTGGATAGTTATGAAATGTTAACAAATTATGATAATGATTCCATCATGAATTGCAAACCTGTGATAGACCCATCATCTGCCCTTTGTTAATTATGCCTTCTGAATTTTCATTTTGAGTTTATAGAATGGAAAAATGGTATTGCACAGATCATTTTCTGAACTTATGAACATATAAAATATAGATTTCATTATATATTTCACATAATCTATTAAGAAAACAAGGCATTACTGAGAAATAAGGATAATCGTTGAGAATATATATATATATATATATATATATATATATTATTTATTCTTCGTGATCACCAAATGATATATATATCAAAGTCATGTTGAACAACTTTGTTAAATCTAACAAAATTTAAGCAGATCAACGGATACTTGAAGAAGTCTAAAGTTATGTTTATCTTGGAAAACAAATCAGCACAGATGGAGATATTATGGAAGAAATCAAAAGAAGAGTAAAAATAGGATGGGGCGCTACTGAAAGGAAATGCAACAGAGATTACCTAAAGAGAATAGTATCTGATCAAGCATAGCACCAGTGCTCACTTATTGATGCAAAATCTGGTCACTTAATATAAGAATGATACAGAAACCGTAGACAGCACAAAGACCATGGAAAGATGTATACTTTGAATAACAAGAAGAGATAAAATAAATGAATGAATCTGAGAACAATCCAAAATATGTGACATCACTGAAAGAGTGAAAATGTTTTAAATTAGCGAGTGATAAAGTTTCTTTGGTTGACTGCAGATATCTAAGATAATGATAAAGCCCATTGATCATGCTGGATTGGACACCCCTGATTAATGGCACCTGCAAATATTTTGAACATAAATTAAGTGCATTGGTAAATGTAATGGCAAGCATCCCAAAGCCCTGTGCAATATCAATTATTACACTTAAAGCAAAAATAAATCAGTATTGTTTTTTTTGTTTTTTTAAGCCAAGGTTAAATTTTGTTTTTAACCAATTGTAAAAAAACAAAAAAAATAATGGACTGAGGCAGGAAACTCAACAATGCTCTGTCTTTCATGGTGCCCAATCTGGAGATTAGAATACACAGCCATCTTGCATCAGATGAGCAAAGTGCGAGGAGAAGAAGATTTAAGCAAATTTAAATATGAAACAAAGGCATTTTATTGTGATTGAAATCCTACACTTTTAAATGAGACAGATAGCCAGGATAGTGAAACCAAAAAAATGGTGACATGACTGCATAACTTGCAGTAAGTCACAATGTGAACACACTAGTCTTTTAAAATGTGTTTAGAGAAAAAAAAATGTGTTACAGTAATCAACTGTAGAGGAGATTAAAACACTTACTAGTCTATCAGAATCAGGGGAGTGAAGGTCAATTCCTACAATGTTTTGTCAGTGAAAAAAGACACATTTGTGACATTTAAAATATCAAACATCAAATTAGAGTCAAAATATGACACTAAGATTTTACCTGATATTAAGAAATGACTGGCACTACTTCCGTCATAACAGAATATTTACTGTTGAAAATAGTTTATGCTACCTTAATACAATAAGACTGGAAGAATAGCAGAGGCATATACCATTGAAACCGAGTTATTGCTGATTTAAATCTGAAACCAGCACCATAACTGTGAATTTTCTGTCCTCTTTACTAAATTGTAAAGGACCCAGATCAGAGCTCACAAGTGGCAGAGAAATAATCACTAATGTTACAATCAGTGCAATTGGAAAGGTATGTCTCAGGTCATGTATGTGCATTTGCAAACCACTGAAGGGACTTGAGAAAGATACGGTGATACGGTCTTAAAAGCAGCCCTCAGATTCACTAGAACAAATAACAAATTTAACCCAAAGTCAGCTGCTGTCAACAGGTAACATATAGCTTTGCCAAGAGCATGTTTCTGTTGACAAAAAGTAGAATGAAATGGATGAGAAGCATTATTCCACACTAAATGGTATTGCAACTAATATTACAACAATTGAAATGGCAAAAAAGACAATTTAGAGATGAAACTGCAGTTGCAAAAACCAAAGGGGATAATAGAAGAGCAAGTGGTGCATCAACGTTTCAACATTATTTCAGGCCAGATAACATGACTTCAGCATAGAACATAAGAACGTAAGAAAGATTACAAAAGGGAGGAGGTTATTTGACCCATTGTGCTCATTCGGTGTCCATTAATAAGTGATCCAAGGATCCTATCCAGTCTATCTTTGAATGTTCCCAAGATTCCAGCTTCGGCCACATCGCTGGGGAGTTTGTTCAGATTGTGACGCCTCTCTGTGTGAAGAAGTGTCTCCAGTTTTCCGTCTTTTATGTCTTGAAGCCCAATTCCCATTTGTGTCCCCGGGTGCGTGTGTCCCTGCTGATCTGGAAAAGCTCCTCTGGTTTGATGTGGTCGATGCCTTTCATGATTTTGAAGACTTGGATCAAGTCCCCACATAGTCTCCTCTGTTCCAGGGTGAAAAGGTTCAGTTCCTCAGTCTCTCAGTAGGACATTCCCTTCAGACCTGGAATAATCACAATAGTTGTTAAAATAATTGCTTTGATTTACTTTTTGGCATTTTAAACCAGCTTAGAAGAAGTATCTAGTTACAGAATGTGCTTGCCTATGTGATGATAAATGATTGTTCTAGGACTTGTAGACCAAGAGACATCGTCTAATGATTACCATCATAGAGCTCATCTCCTTACTGTACCTGAGGGAGTTGTGGAGAAAATACACCCAATGCGACCCCTAATGATGTCTGTGTCTGTGTTTACATAACTCTCTAACAATGCACCTAAAGACTGAAGCTCCTCTTTAATTAAATGTGCAGAAGCACAAATATAATAATTCTTACTGGGGAAAAAATAATAATTCATATTATATATATATTTTTAATGTATATATCTATGTATTTTATTTGGCTGTATGTTCACATTTATATAGAGATGCATTTCTACTAGTTAAACTAAGATGGAAAGACTGCAGGATATTTCAGATTAATGAAAGTGTTAATGGCAATTAACAAAATCTCAATTAAAGAGCTTGTTTTTTTTTAGATTTGCCATATTTCTGATTTATGTATGATGGTTTCTTTAAACTGTTTATTCAATTGATTTCTTAATTGCAAAGACCTGACCTACAGTGTCACTTGTCCGGGGAACGCTTGCAGACTTACATTAGACTGGGTCAGCCCTTTTGATATGTTTAATTAGTTCCTGATATGGATGACATCATCGTTTCCCTGCTGTTCTCCGAATGAACACATTGACATGTTCTTGGACAGGAGAGGGTCATGCTATAGAGCACAATTTGCATAGAGCTTTACTGGCCTCTTTGTCTCAGCAAGATAAAAGAACACGCTAGCATTGATTATTTTTCTTTTGTGTTTATTTGTTTCCTATAAATAAACAAAGGGATTTTTTTGGTTGTATTTGATTCAATTTACAGGGCATAGGTTTCATTGTTTACATAGGCATTTTGAAGATACATAAAGCCTTTGCCTTTCTTAGTTTAGACATTCAAAGAAAGCACCCATGCCTATATTATACCTTGATTAAAACAATAACAAGGACAGCTGGTTCAGAATACAGTAGTTAGTCAGCTCTTTCCTATGTGCAAGATTTCAATGTTACTTGTGTTGCGTGAGCCCTCTGCTGGAGGGCTGGATACTCCCAGTATGATGATTGCAGATCTTGTCATTTTTACTATACTCAGTAAAAGTGAAATGGCTGTTTTTTAGACTGTACCTACTGTCATGTCAGCTATAGATTTATGACATTTGTCTAAACCAAATAAATACATCCAAATACATTTTCAGAAGTCACAGTGCATGTCATGATGTTTTCCAATTGTCACTATTGCTCCACATTTTAAGAAGAGTTCAATAGATGTTTATACACAAATACCAACAATAATTATGTTAGTCTTCAGTAAAATAGGTTTCATTGGTTTATAAGGTTCATGTGAACTGGTCAACAATAAAATCCAGAAGAGTCATATTTTTGTATTTCTATATTTTAAATGAAGTATTTGAATTGACTGCTTTATTTCCAAAGGCAGTCCCAAATGTAATATTTTATGCTCAGTTAACAATGCATCAAAAAACACATATTAAACATTATTTTCATTGACATTCTATGATATGCAAGAAATAAGTGAGTGAAATTAGTCACTTTGTGTTAACTGAGCATAAAATATTACATTAAAACATTAAATGTAAAGACAGTAAAATATTACATTAAAAACTCAAACTATTTATTATGATTTACAGTCTCAGTACAATACGGAGAACAAAATATTTCAAACACATTTGTTTATATAAATCTAGAATTTATGTTTTTTCATGGTTGGTGGAAGATGGATTATCCCTACTAATAGTGCTAAACATGGGCTGTAAGAACAAGGATCACAGCCAACTGACCCCTCACAATCTGCCACTTATAAGGAGTCAATATACCACCCCATCCAGTGTGCTCATGACACACCGTTTTCCTTCCTTACTCTGAACTTTTCCAATCACTTTCCAAAGTGTAATGCAAAACTGTACCTGAGGGAAGAGCCAGATACAGTAAAGTGCACATTAGTCTCATATTTGTTTTTTAAGTATGCTTATTATTGTTGTGTACATCATCTTTTACTTTAAAAGTCTGTTGTTACGTGCCAAGACTCTCTCACATCATTTTAGTGTCCATGTTTAAGTGTTGTCTCACAGGTTACAATTCAACTAGTAAGACTCAGACTGAGGGGACAACTTCCAATCCACCTGTCTCTCTGTCTGACAGTTGAATGGAAATATCCAAACTAGTGATCCCAAGAAGAAATATTTCAATTCAGCAAGCTCAGCCAGTTGCTGCCCTCTATCTGATGTGAGCCATATCTGTATATTTTAACACATTATCACTGGAAATTAAATCGACCAAAGTCAATACATTTCTGTTGAATACAAAGTAAAACAAACAAGGAAACAATAAAATGTTACAGATTCGCCCCTTTGAACAATCTCCTCTCAGCATTACATATATAGATGACTTTTTCCTCACTCTCCAGTGTTTAAGGTTATGGGAATTACATTATAAGGTTGGTGGTTATGGTGCACCTCTATACCCAAACTGCAGTGATATATACATTTAATTACACTGTGCTGTGCTTTAGCTTCATGTGTATTATGCCATAAGTGTTATCTTTATTTTGTGTACACAATCACATACTAATCTGGCAACATGTTTCTAATATCTGTATGTCTTGTGAATGTCTCTCTTTAAAGTGTAGTTATTATTCTGAAATTGAAATGCAGATAAACAACAACAACAACAACAAAACCAGACCCAGTTTAATGTGATTCACAAGTGTTTTTCAGTTACAAGTAGGAGATGTTTCCACAGGCACAAACAAAAATGTGTAAACAGATAGCAGTTGCATTGCAAGCATTCCATAGCTAATGTCCCATAAAATAACTCATTAAAATTACTGATCCACTGTGGTTGTTTTCATAATTTTTTGGGGAGAAGCTCCTGGGGCTGGACAGTCAGTTGTCAATTGATCTAGCGCTCATGCCTTCCATCACTAGTAATTGATTAGTTGCTGTACTCACATTATAATGATTGATTGTTAGCATTTGTATGCAAGAACAGTTCTCTTTTGTAAAGATCATAACACAAGTCCCCCCTTAATAGTTTATATTAGATCAATAACATCAACTTTGCACTTAATCAGTTCAGGATTTAGATTTGAATTGACATTTGTGACATGTGTGCACCAGGAGTGTGCCAAAAAAAGCCACTTATGGCAACACCATACAGACAGACATTGTTTTGAGCCACAGCTGTATCTAAATTGCATACAAATAGGTGTGAAACGTAAAGTAAAGTAAATCCTATATATATATATATATATATATATATATATATATATATATACAAGGGCAGATATTACGTAACTGAGATTTTCAAAAGGTCACATCCACTGTGTGACAGCAGCGCATCGCCTCTCCTCACTTGAAAGACTGCAAAACAGCTGGCGGCAGAGATCAGTCCCTGCTGGATTGGACTTTTGTGTAGAAAAGATATCTTTCAAATACGCTTAAGTGTTAAGTTTACTGAATGTTGAGCGTATTCCTTCAGTTTAAAACATGCGCAATCCCCTATCTGGTACAGAGAACTGCAGTTACCTGTTATTGTAATGCATCCTTTCCCCATTTTCCTCTTAAAAAGCATGCATTCAAATGACAGCACAATGCATGACATGTAATACTGTTGTATGCGTTATATGCATGTCAAAGATCTTGTTACTTTGTTGTTTTCTTTGCTTTCTTCTGGAATAAAGAGATCTTTTTGCTTAAAGTATCGCCATGCGTTTGGGATAGTTTTGCACCCAAAACAAGGCATCGCTTTGTGCACAGCAGGGATTAGGAATAGATTAGAATAGGATTGCAGTGAAACAATGGGAGTTGCAGCAAAGCTGCACATTTAAAATACAACACGTTTACGGTTAAGTTACACAAATGAGTTGCTTGCAAGCAACTCATTTCTGTAACTTAACCGTAAACGTGTTGTATTTCAACTAATACACATTATAATACATCCATCTATAGATACGATCCTATTCCCACTGCATTCTACTCCCTCCCCTCCCTAACAATATAACAGACAGGGCGCAGGAGGGAGGCGGGGATCCGCGCAGGCGCACCGAGCCCGCTTGCCCACATGCGGCTCAATCACTCCGCTTCAGGCGCCGCGGCTCCAGCTCCAGCCCCAACCCCAGCTCCAGCCCCAGCCAGCCGGGGAGGCTCTCAGATGCGTCCCGCCGCGCCGTGAGCACACAGCCCCCGTCTCTCTGTCCCGCGTCCGATCCACGCTGACCCCCCTGCGGCTGCTCGGCATGGGTTAGAGGGAAGATGCCCGGGATTATCCACTTGCGCCACTTTGCCAGGATGGGGGAGTTGGATGTGTGCGCTCTGGATGGGGCTGAAGCACATTGACAAAGAGGGGAGAGAATAGAGACGGGCATTGATTTTTCTTTTTCTTTCTTCGGTTTTTTTTTTTTGGGGGGGGGGGTTTCTTTTCTTTCGTGGTGTTTTTGCGGGAGCGATGATTGCAGAGTTGGTGTGCAGCGCCGTGGCTGTGCTCCTGTATTTGAACACCCTGGGCGCTGATTTCTGCTACGATGACAGGTACATGGCCGTCTTCATTCAACCTGTCCGCTTATTGCTCGGGTGATAAAGAGGTGCCGGGGGGTAGAGATGGAGAGAGAGAGAGAGAGAGAGAGAGAGAGAGAGAGAGAGAGAGAGAGAGAGAGAGAGAGAGAGAGAGAGAGAGAGAACTGGGGGGTAAATGGGGGTAATTGGGAGGATTGCACGGCGGTCCTGCGAGTGGCAGATGTGATACACAGCACACAACTCGGCAATGCTCTGCTTGGGTCACTTGGCTACAGTAACGAGTTTGCTTTGTTTCCATCCCCGTCCGCCGGAGCAAGTTTTGCAGGTTTCTTGTTTTTAAATGCACGTCATGATGTCAAGGTCGGAAACACAAGAAGTGGCTACTTTGTTGCGATGCCAGTGCGCCGCGGATACAGTGCGTTTACATTGTATCGGCGCACATGCTTATATTGGGGGGCAGCGTGTATGTTAGGTCAGTAATGGGATCCACAGCAAAACGGGTCGCGATTGCTGCTTGAACCCACACAAAGGCTGCCCGTGTTGTCCGAGACACTGGCACCGATGCCTGTGAAGTGCCCCGGCCAGGACTGGTGCCCGTCTGCGGGCTGTGCCGCCCCATTGTCCGCGGAAGATGAAACGCCCTGCCCTGGCCCAGCGCGGTGCCCTTTCCCGGGGAATGATTACGATTACAATTAGGCTCAAATCGGTTTTGGTGAAAATTAAATGTGTGTAGCAGGGCACGGCTGGCACAACTTGATCACAGATCTGCGGTGTCTTCATGCCCCGGTGGAAGGAAGCTGTCCTCCCCTGATAAAAAGTGAAGATGCTTTCAGTTTGACAGCTTTCCACCGAGGGGGTCGGCTCCACATGCACGGTGCTGTATCGGCTCTGTTTGTGGGACAACTCCTTGGTTTTAAAGCTGCATTTATATTTGGGGATGCATGCGTTTTGAGTTACTCTGTGGCCAGCACTGTGCACCAGAGCTGCAGAGTCTCAGCACAGGGTCTGCCATGCTCTCCAGATCACCGGCCCACACTTCTCTTGTTCTTGCGTTGATGCTGGTAATGGTGATCAGTGAATTGGACATGGACTGGTTTAACAGGGGTTATCAACATAAGTGTTCAGTTTGGCGGCTTCTCTTTCTAAGCATGCTTGTAACTCTTCATTTCTCTCATTAGGCATATATCATGTGATTGGATTAAAACAGTGCAATGGAAATGGAATCTGTAATACTACATTTTTTACAATAATGATTATTTGCAGAGTTTAACAACCCAACCGAGTGTTAAATGAACCCTTATTGTTTTTAATCTGGAAAATGAGATGATGTTTGTTCTGTGTTTACACATAAACATACACATAATTGGAGTGTCTAATTCATACTCTGCTGTGCACTCAGGCAATTGTAGTTTTATTGCTAATTTTACTATATAGAGTTCACTCAACATGTGATCTCTATGAACTACACTGAAACTTGAATAGTAACTTAAAACTTGTGTGCGTTGACTAGTTGTACATTTGAAATCTGTAGCCTATATGATAGTGCTGTCATTTCTTATGCATTGCAAAATATATAATTGCTGTCTTCAAATCCTTAAGTAGTAGTTAAAACAACATTATTATAAATAGGTGTAATATATAACAGTCTATATATATATATGTAAGTGTATGGATCTGGTTTGCTATTTTTGGTCGGTTGCACACTCCTAAAGACTTTAAGCTCCATCAGTGTACGTCAGTCTCTCTGTGTGTAAGTGAGCACATTGCACACTTTGTAACTGTGATAGTGGCTTTGATGTTCAGGGAATGGTATTAAGTGTTTGTGTTAAGATAAGGGAGTTGAAAGGGGGCATCCGCACTGAGGGAAGTTTCAGGGTGGCGTGGGACTTTTGGTCACTCGTTTGTAGATGCAATTTGGTAAAGGGTGTGTGTTCTGTTTTAGAGATAAAAGCATTATAATATATGTGAAATGCATGTTGACACAAATATACCATTTAATGATGCCTGCTCTGCCATCGGGAACGTTTTTATTTTTGTTTAGGTTGAGCAGACATGACTGGCTTATAGAACAGCCTGAGAAGAAACATCTCTCCTTTCTTGTGATAGCTGGTATACTTTGCAAGGTTTTAAGCAACTAATTAGAATCAATGCATAGATCTGCTATAAAATATGGAATTAAAACATGAAACATATATTTTAGACATCACTCTCACTTTCATTCTATTTTTGGCTTATAGAAGAGTCTTCTGGTACTAAATCACAGTTGAGGAAATAGTTTTTTGTTACCATTAGCCAGCAATCTTATGGCTTTCTGTACGTTCTTGCAGGAGTGTCTGTATTACCGTACAATGCTCAGTCTTCATAAAGTAGATACGGAGTTTAGAAAAGTAAAGATGTTTTTCTTTGATATTTCCGGGAGCATGTATGGTTCAAACATTTAGGTTTTTATTAAGTTTCAGGTATTTTATTTTGGTATGATTTGAAAATATATACATTTAAATTACCCAAAGCACAAGGTACTTCATCCCTGTCCATTAGGTAGATCCAAAAAAGATAAAATGTGTAATTTGATATAGGCTACTGATACTGTTACATGGTCTTCCTGTTTATTAAATTGTCTAATAAATTAGATTGCTGCCCATTGGGGTCATGTAAGGTAATGTTATATTATAAACGCTACATACTATACAGATATAGTGTAATTAAGATTTTATTTCAAGGCTTTAGTAAGCTTTTTAATCAGGGATTTCATGCAATAAGAAGATGCCATTCTAATTTGCACTTGTATTAAGTTATGTTTTGTAATTTTGACCCATTTGCAATATTTTCAGGGTGATCAGCGTCCTGTTATCTTGCGACTGCTGCTGATGTAGTCATCGTACACTTTCATTTTAATTTATAAAGAACAAAGGATTAAATATACCCTGTATCCGAGCAGCCTGACCTAACCCCTGCTGAGCAAAGATGCAGATTTTAAAAGCGTTGGAGTGAATTCATGCAATACGATTTAAACAATAAACACATCTCAGCATTTCATATAGCCTAAATTATGCTGTTTGATAATAATAATATTAATCATAATCATAATAATAATAATAATAATAATAATAATAATAATAATAAATATTGCTTACGTACTCCTCTTTGACATAAATGCATGTATTGGATGTATTAGATTGTAATTATTTTAAATGTGATATGTTCCAGCACTCACTTTATAGTGCAGAATTATGCAATAAACCTTTTTTTTCCCCTCTAATGATGCAGTTAGATGTTTCTTGAATGACAATTTCAGCCATTCAGCATCTTGTGAAGAAAACAGTTTATCTCTGATGAGCATGTAACCGTTATTGGTTTCTCTAAAAAGGAATGAGAGCCATTTAATAAAAGCTGGGATTATTCAAATTGCTGTGTAGTCACCTTATTCTTTGAAGTACGGAACCAATATATTTAAACTTCATTATTTAAAAGACCTGTGATTACCCTTGAGTGTAGTCATGTGCCTGGTTTAAACACTGGGTCAAGTACTACTGTAAATCAATATGGTTATGATTGTGGAAATTATACATTGTAATGAAATTTGACATAATTAACATTAATTAAAATATTTGTGTGTACTGTTAAGACTGAAAATCAGACATTTTCCCATTTGTGTGGAAGGAAAATCAAGGTTGTAATCTGTGACCTTAGCAAACATATTTTTTTATTTATTAAACTTTTGAGAAGAGCCGTTTGGTTTGAAAAGGCCCTGTCCACCTGTTTTGACAGATGTGTGTATTCTTGGGTCGTCACTGGTGACCAAATGCAAGCTCAGACAGCTGCCCTCATGTGAAGTGCTAAGTTACCCCCTTCGGCAACATTTAACCTCTCCCGGAGATCTGAAGTGTAATAATTGGTTGGAGCAAAATCTACTTATTAGGAAATGCACTTGGAAATGTGCAGTGATTAGCTTATCTCTCGATGTAATTTACAGACCACATAACGCGTGACTGGAGAGACTTTTATTGACGAAAATTAAACCGTCACAGTAGATAAATCAAAAATACATTCGACACTTATCAAAAACCTGTATTACGATCAAGGACTCCAAAAGGCAGGTTAATCTACACTTGTTTTCAACATCTATGTGTTATATTAAAATAAATATCAATATAAAAATAGAAAAACCTAACAAAACAAAAATTTTAGTGTTCACAGCATAAGCTCTGATAATTAATTAATAAGGAACTGATTTAAAGTGTTATTCAGGAAACTTTTAGTCTAGTTCTCTGCCAAAGAAAATACATGTATATCTTGCCAATGATTAAAGCCTGAAATCCAGTTGCGTTAATATGACCTACAGCAGTGAACAACCCAACAAAAGTCGCACTGGAGGGTTTTAAGATGATCCAGAGTTATTTTGCCACAAAGATTCTGCTGTGTTAGAAATGGAACACAGCATTCTGGAGTGTTTATAACCTAAGAATGACAAGAACCTGATCTTTTTATTACATTTCAGTCTATGTCATCATCTCTCCCATGTACTTTTCAAAAATCCCTTTTCCCCCTTTTTCTTAATGGTATTAAACAAAGCACTAGCATTTTAGATTTATTTTAAATGGAACAGTCTGTCATTGTATGCCGTTGAATTGTTTAACTAAATGCCATACTGGGATTTCCGTAGCTTTACAGAACCCACAATATATAACGGAGAAAATGGAAGTCTTAATTCATTGCAGCCTTTTGGGGATCAGCGAGTGTGGTTTTATTCTGTTCTTCGCTTTGCTCGTTCTGATTTTGTGAAGATCGCACAATTGTAATTCATTATTTTATTATAAACTACATTAGCAAACATGAGTTCTAATGCATTTTTATATTGAGGCAATATGGTAATCCATTATTTTCAATATGTAAGAATTTATAGCATTATTGCCAGACTATTGTTTTATTACACACCCTGCACCCTTCAGCTGATCATGAGCAAATGTGCTCTGTGATCACAGTAGTCTAGAACAGTTGTTCCCAAACCTTTTCACAGCTATGTGTGGTACTAAAGTATTGCAGATGACCATAATATGAACTATGCTATACAGCCAATATACATTTTATTGCATGCACTTACAAAAAATGTATTTGCCAATAAAAATGCAGTATCAATACTGAATATATAAAGCATTTTTAATGATTTTCTAAATATTTTGATTTAATTTTGAATGTGGGTTTGAGTGCAGGAGGAAATATGCTAGTGCACTAAATGTGCTACTGACCGGTGTTCGCCAACCACTGGTCTAGAGTTTTTTAGACAGAGAAGCTTCTGGCTTGAAACATATGGTGCATCCTTTATTATGATGAAATTGATTTCTTTTAAATCCAATTCATTTCCTTTGAAAGAAACCATGCAACTCTGCATGACATGGGAGTAAAAATCCAATATGTAATAAAAGTGATATACTTGGACTTTTCCAGCCTTTTTTTTTCTTTCTTTCTAATTTGCAAGTGTCTTTCTGGAAAGAGATGAATCCCTTTATGTTTATAGCTCTTTAATCTCACTGGCAGATTAAGGCCTTAAAATACACTCAAGCAGTTTTACACAGAAAAGGCTCAATGTGTCCCTTATATCTGTTTATCTACTTTACAGATGGAGTCCTTTGGCACATATTTTGAATTACCCTTTGACTCCTTTTTCATCTTTAATTCATATAAGTTGAAGTGGCTCTTCAGTTTGACGCACTGTTGTTGTTGGCTTCTGAACAGTAAATTATCATGTTATGTTTAACAATTCTGAATATACGCAGGGTTCAGTACTGACAAGCTTCCAATGGGGAAAAAACTAAAGAAGTGGGGACGTCTCCCATAGAAATTGTCCAAAGGATAATTTAAATAAACAAAACATAATTAAATGCCTGTCTTTTACATTTTGTATAGTATTTGTGTTTCATCTTTTAAAAACGTATGGTAAATTCAACATGTGCATGGGCCAATATGGGTCAAATGTCTCTAAATAGTCACTGCTAGTCGAATGGGAGTTTTATTTGATAAACACTGAAGACATTAAACCGCCTTGTTGAATAACCTCAGTACTTATTATAATCAGCATATGATAGAATTGACCTGGTGTGCCGAGATCAACAGAAGACTTTTAGTTTAATGTTATCATGGGTAGTTCTGTATTATAAAATGAAAGCACCTTGAAATGCAATTAAGCAATCGTGAGATGATTCATATTATTAAGGTTTACTTCTCTGTGTAAAATAAAATAACAGACCCTATTACTGAGTTCAGTGTTTTGCTGCAGAGTATGTACTTAATTTTTTCTGTCTTTTACAATGAATGCAGTTTAAGAGGATAATATGGGGTCATACTGTATAACAAGAATATATTTATTTAAAAAAGGGGGTTTATTCTCTTGTTAGGAGTAGTTTCAAATGTATGCTGTCCAATTGCATCAATTAGTCTCTACTTATGCACTCAAGAAGTTAAATGGCACAAAGCAGTGGTGTTTCAGAAGCTATTTGCAATGATATGTGTACACAGGACTGCACATAATGGTTATTTATTAAGAATTATTATAATGCAGTAACTTGTTTCACAAATTGGTCTTGACTGATAAAGAAACAATTTTATTTAATCATTCTTTAAGATTAATGTTGGACTATGAGTAATATAAGATACGCTTTCAGGAGAAAAAGACACAATCCATCTTTTCTAGACATAGTGCGGAGAGAGATGATCTCTGCGATATCCACTGTAATGCATTTTGAGCATTTCATGTTTACACTTCAGTGAAGAATGTCCTGATTTGGATTAAAGGAATATGTTTTAATAATGGTGAGTTTGATAGGTTTACATTACACTTAAAAGATCTTCATTTGATGTGAGAAGCCAGTTACTCTTTGCTGAGTGTGTAGTTACTATATCTCCCAAAACTGATCTGAAGAGTCAATAGGTTTAAATCCCTTATTTTATTAAGGGAGGTAAGCAAATTTTAAAGCCCAGAGCTGTTTTTTGTTTTTTGTTCAATTGTTCATACAGTAAGTTTCCCTTCTCTATATGCATGCAACATTAAAATCACCATACAGCCAATTCCCACTTGACACCCTTCTTTCTGCTTGTGAATAAACCGTATTTACAGTTGACATGATGTATGTTCTACCGTATCTCATTTTAGATTGGCTAAATTACAAATCAGACTGCCATACATCACTTGATTTTGACATTTAATCTGGTTTAGGCCATTGCTTCTATTGTAATGCATTTTGACCTTCAGTTTGGCAATGATAGTATGAACACTTTATGGCAATAACATCCCTATACTTCAGAGAAATACATGGTTCTGGGTTGCAGAAATAGCCCTTAATTGTTTCATTGTGTGCAACTTGTTTTTCATACACTGTAATTAGCGCCTAATGGGTCTAAGATGTACATTTGCGTATCTGAGCTTTAAATAGATAAAGTTAGTTTTTCATTTTGGTGATTTTGACTGGTTTGGTCACCTTGGTCTCTGCCAATTTAATAATGTTCACCCACTGAAGATGGCATCGTTGTGGGTATGTGGTCTGTTCAGAGTAAGTAACCCAGTTTCTGTGCACCCTGTGCTGATGTCCCAGAATGAGTGATTGCAGACCTAAAAAAAGCCACTGCCTGGGTTTGTCTTTAATCTTGTGCCTGATGATTCAAACCACTCTTGACACTTGCTATCAAGTGAGGATCTCCTGTTATTTTGATTGTTTTATGTGAGAAAGGAAGTATTCTGATGGGATTCCTGTATTTATATGGGAGTTTCTTTTACATTTTTAAATGATTAATACAGGGCTGTGTGCCAAACTTCTGGATACAGTGTTTATATCATTTGGTAAAATGTTTCAGTTGACTCCCTTTGCTCAAAACATACACTGGTGCTCAGATAGAACTAGGCTGAGCAAATCATGTTGTGTTTTATTCTCAAGATTGAAAAACATAAGAGTGTCTTCTGTTCTGTGTCAAGCACAGCTTTGCTTTCAGATTTGCTATAAAATGGCACAATTACTATCCAACACCTGCCCAGATATTAGGTTATATGTGCAGATGGATCTGTTTTGTACAAGCAACTTTGGAAATACCTCCATGGTTTTGACCACAGAGCCCTGTAACTACATTAACAAATTTAAAGATAGCATGAAACTCAATAGCTTGGTACTCTGAAGCCACTTCACGCAGTAAAGCGTTTTTGCAGGCCACGTTTTTTTACAGGGACATACATTTTACAGGGAAGCACAGTAAATCATTATTAACATTGGCCATGTGAAATTAATATACCTTCAATATCAAGAAATATTTGTGGAGCATTTCAGCTGATGACGGACAGATGTTTGTTTTTGGTTCCATCTGAAAAAATACATTAGTCTACACTAAATGTTTGAGGCTAGGAAATATAACGTCCATTGGGACAACAGTTACTGTACATGTTAAATGTGCTTAGTGATGTTGGAGCTGCATAAGGATTCAGGTAGACTTCCATGTTACAAAATGTTTACAATACACTAAAATATTCATTTTGACATTCGGAGAAACATTACTAACCGAAAGGAGAACTAAACGCTCAGTGGAGACCAAAGGAAAAGCACGCTGCCCTACTTCATGTTGTAAAATCAGTAATATTGTTCAGATCCTTTTGTTAACAAGAGGTTCAAAATTTACAGATTGTTCTTTTCATTGCCTACAAAATTCAGACTTTTAAGTAGAGGCAGTCAGTGCAGATGTGGCTCACTTGAATCAGTGACCTTCTTATGGTAAAATAAAAATGTATTTTCATTCATGATTACATTGCTTAGTGGTAGCCAATTTGCAGAATTACAGTTAAGGCAGATTTGACCCGATTGCCATAATGTTTGATATTTTATGGTTTATTGAGGGTTCAGGCTTGATGTTCTAATTTAAATAAATTAATAAATATCAAAGAAACCTGTGCAGTAATTTAGGTACAGAAGGGACTGCATTTCTTATGTGTTCATTACACTAATTCCACTTCCTGTCATGTCAACTTTGCTAATCTGAAGCCTTGCCTCTCTGAGTGAAAACAGGACTAGTCTTTTATAAACTAAAGCATTTTATTTGTATGTGCTGAAGTACTTTGCAATCTCAATCTCAAGGGAAATTGATATGAAAGAATTGTAGGTTCTTTAATAATAATTTTAATAATTTGGTACCATATAGTGGCGCAACAGGTCAATATACTGTGTCGGTGTATTTTAAAGGTCTTTTTGCAGCAGGAGGTAGTGCTGATATTAATACTTCCGGATTATTATTATTTTTAAGCAAATCTTCAGGGTCACTGACATTTTTAATGATTGTCAACTTGTCAGCTTAGTGTGTCGACTGCCCTTGGCTCACATCACCGAGCTGGACGCTGGCAGCTCCTACTGTTTAACCTAACTGTGGAGGACTCTTGCTGAGGACTTTTAAGGTCAACTTTCTACACATGCAGATCATTTCAGGTTTTGAACTAAGCCTATCAGTCAGACACTTGCTAAATCTTTTACTAATAACAACACAAGAAAGGAGAAACATTGATTTATTTGAGGTGATGTTGGATTGGATTGAAGAGCAGTGTTTTGTTGACTCTAATGTTTTTGTTGCGCTCCAAAACATAAACCTAACAAACAGAAAATGGTTAGTATAAAAATCTTAACAACCAAGCTGTATGGCACAAACATAGGAAAAGTTGACTGTTTAAGATGTTCCGCATCATGGGCATGAAAAAATTGAATAAAATCTTAATGGATGCCACTAGTTAGCCAATACCAGCCATAGCCCAGATGGTGTCTAGACAACAGTCTTAAGATGGGGAAATACATAAAGTTTTTATGCTTTCTGTCTGTGGCCTTGAAGGGGGTTTGTATTGCCTCAGGAAGTCCCCTATGTGGGTCTAGGTTGAGAGGTTGGTGGTTCTGACTTTTGAAGACTTTGATTAGTTGAGGCTGCTGGTATCAGAGGTAGGAAATTGGAGAGGCCTGGGCTCAGTCTATGCATGTACGCATTGGCTATGCATTCTGTGCTTCTTTGATTGCCTGCTAGATGAATGTCATTTCTGATGCGTTGTGGGAATAGGGTTAGAGACTTGCGGTGGCGGTGATGATCGGTTACCCACCATTTCATGAAAAGGGTTGTTGTGTGCAGCAGACAGTCCTGCAGCCCGGGCAAATTAAGCGGGCTGAAAAGAAAAAACACTCTAATCGTTCAGATCGGAGTTAAAGAGATCAGAAATGGGCCATATGTAGCCGAGATGTCGGTCATCTTGGCTTCAGTAGAAACCATTGGAGATTAACGTGGTTAGGAAAAGGGGTGGTGGCAGTCTGTATTTTTTTAGATTTATCTTTGTTTGTTTAAATAATCACAGATCTGCTTTCTAGTGTGTTTGCCCTCTTTCACAAACATTTTATCACAAACTGCATACTTCTGTTCAGTGCGTCATGTAAATAATATTTTGACCACAATAAAATGCATAAATAGATGAATAATAAACAAAGTATCATGAAATTGTACAGTACTATATTGACCAAGTGAATTTATAGCAATTTTTTGGTCCCGAAGGAAAAGAATATGTCAGTAAGATTCCAATTCAAAATTAGAAATTAGTACAACAATATCTAGTTTTCAGTTTTATAAAGTACAGTAATACTCTAATAGGTCTAGACAAGAGGACTAATTCAGATGGATATTTTTTCTGATGGATTTAATCCTGTGTCCAGTCCATGCTCCAAGTTCTCTTGATATTAATGGGATTAGCAGTGGTATGCATGAGCAAACTAGTGTAAGCAGAGACCGGTCTGTTAGAAACAAAACCTCCCTTGTAACAAATGCTGAACAAGGATGCCATGGTCTGGCAGGAGAAAACGACCCTTATTTGCCGTTCTCTTGATCGTTTGGCACAAAGTTGTAGAGCGTTTGATAGAATAATGACATTCTCTGACCACAGCCTGTCTTTGTCCATTGTGAGGGGCTGTGTGGTCTGATCATATTTTCCAAGTCCATGAAAGCCCTTATTTATTGTTGCTGGGGAAATAAGTCACAGTGGCCAATGGTTGTGAAGACCAGCGGATTTGAAAAGTAATAGGGGCTCCAGTGTTCGGTTGGAAAGATCCGGCGCTCTTGTACCAAGTTGTCAAAACCCATCTAATCACTTCTTTGTGACCTTATGTGCTTGAATTAACAAGAAGTGATACATGAGCATTCACATCAGCACAGAAGACTACAGTGTTGTCTTCTTTTGCTATGAAGGTCATGTCATCTGATTTCCCATGTGCCAATGGATGAATAGATAGATGGATGGATGGATGGATGGGTAAACAGAGGTCAACTTAAAATGGCATTGAAATAGTACTCCCAATTAATTTTTTATAGTCAATTTCAGTGCTTTGAACTTCAGAAATAAAGTGGATATACATTAGACCAAACAACAGGACAAGGTTGAAGTCACATTGTTGTGAATTATATAACACCTTATCCATTGTGATGCTTATGAAACCAAAATTAATGTATTTGTTCTCCCTAGCTGTTTCAAAGACGTCTGCATAAACGTGGATTGCTGCCACCATCAAGAAATTTGCTTATAATGTAAATTCTGTCTGACCACATTTGCTTACGGGCATCAGATTTCACTTGCATCATTCCAACGATTTACTTTACTCTCTCTCGTGATTTTGACCGTTGGTATAGCATAACATGTTTTGCTGTTGATGTAATGTCCAAACTCTGTGTGCTGGATGTAGTTATCTTCACCTTAAAGCGTTCTTCTCCCCAGTATATCAGTTTTTGACTTTTCTTTTCTCAGGGCTGCCACATTTTGTTGTTTATTTCCATCATCTGTATCTGCTTTTAAGACTTTAATCCAATGACATTGTTACATCCACTTCAATAATTAAATCGTTCTCTGATTATGGCAAAATGAGCGCAAATGTTTCTAGCTACACTTTCATTATGATTGCTTTTGTTCTTGCCTTGTTTTCAAGATGTATTTACTAACCAATCCTCTCCTTTTAAAATAAATTACAATGACACTTTTTTGTCTGGAAACACACCTGTCAAATCAAGAAAAAATTGAAGAAAATTGCAAGTGAATGGATTAATTAAGTGTTTGCCTTAAAAAAATGTTGATTGTTAATTGTAACCAGTTGCTACTCAGCAAGGTATTTCTCAAACAGTTTTTCTCCTCAATGGCAGGTAGCTTTGGATGGAAAGAATATTGAATCTTCATCTGTAAATACTATTTTTATAGGTGATGGCATTTACAGTAGTAATACAATAGATCAGGTGGGTCTTATTTTTGGTGTTGAGGTCAGTTTTCTAAACAAATACAGTAATCATCTTGGCCTACAGAGATTTTGACTCAACTTGTAATATAATAATGGGGGCTGTGGTTTTTGAATTTAGCTACATAATTTGTTTCTGTTCACACAGCTGCTCTGCCAACAGTAGCACATTACTGCACCTCCAAACTTACCCTATACTCTATTTGCAAGGTTAGCCTGCTATGCCAAGAATCGCATTTCCTTCCATGCATGTACAATAATATTAATATAATTGTCTATTTGGAAGTTGGTGAATTAGAAGCATGTGTTCCTTCATTGTCTTTCAGTCCATTTATGATTTTTTTCATGAGTTATTGAAATTCAAAACACATTTTTATTAGTTCCTACTTTCGCTTATAAAAGAAGAATAAAAAGCAGGTACTGCTTCTTTGAACTCGTAGATCGTTTTGGAATAAAGTTATGGCACTGTTGGTAGGAGATTAAAGTCCATTTTATTTAGATAAGGGAGCACTATCATGAATACTCTTGTATTTTAAATTGAAAACTGAATACCAAATGCATGTAATTTGAGCCAGAGCCTTACATCAAATTACTAGGTTAAAAGTGCAAGCGCTAAATATACAGTTCACAGCAGTCATGTTTATTTTCTGGAGATATGCAGCATGAGGCTCTATCGGGATTAAATGGATGATGCCAGAGGTGTTTTTAACTGATTTCTACTGGACTGAGTTACATGGTCTTTTCCTGGCAGCTTCGGGTTCCTAAAGAAGGTCTTCAAGAGGTCCAGTTGAGTTGAACTTAGTGAGCGATTAGGACTTTTCTGTTTTCTTTCGAATGTCGAAGTCTTCTTGGCAACACAAATAATGTTTGGCGCAGCTTTGGTGGTAAATTGAACATTAATAAATAATAAATAAATAAGCTGTGTCATACATCTTGTCTCTATTCTAGGTTTATGGCCCTAAGGGAACTTGAAACTGACTTTTTCAACTGAGCGATTTGGCTTAAAGTGGGATTGGCTTTCTGCAACTGTATGATATCAGCCAGCTCAGTCTTTTTCAAGGTTTTATTGTACTGAATACTTAGTTTGGTTTTTTGGTGTGTTTTCCCAGCATAGTGGATTTTACATTACTGTATTTATTTTGTTATCCATTTGGAATCCTGCCAGACATTTTACAAGAAAGGTAAAATCCTGTAAGTGCTAAACAGCAGGAATAAGCATTGAATTTAAAATCATGTTCAGAAGTCGTTATTTATCGTCTTTTGTCTACTTTTCTTCTCAGATAAGAGACTTTCTCAGATTTTGGCACACATTTTGACATTGCTTAGGTGCACCTAGTGTGAAATAAGTAGGCCTGCTTTGTATCAGGCGTAATATTTGTTTTGAGCATCCGGTCTTCCTTCCAAAAAGTTTGAATGATGTTAACTGCTCTTACGTTCCCAGCTGACGAAACACATATAAGAATGCACCTGGGGGCAGCATGTCCGTTTCTGATAAGTATCCTCCTGCAATTCATGACTGAGATAAAAAAAAGACTGTTTTGTCTCTTTGTGTTGTTGTAGTAGTCAGCTGTTTGCAGAGTACACAAATGTGCTTTGGGGATTATCCATAACTGTGGTAAAGTGTCTTGCTCACTGTTCCAGTTCGTTCATGCGATTTCAGTTAAATAATGTGCACTTTTTATACATGCCATTTTCTTATGATTCTCCTTAAGTGGTTGAACTAGGTAGGCTGCAGGCTATTTAGATGATGGACATGGGGTGTACATAGTGAGAAAAATAATAGATATTCGTAGCACTTGAGATTAAAATATCTTACTTCCCAGGTACCTGACAAGCACACCGTATAATTGACTCTTCAGCCACTTACACTTAAACTCAGTAGACTCTGTAGTAAAAAACTTACACTTAGGCCTACATGAGATTTATTTATTCATTTATTTATTTATTTAGAAAATGTCTCAAAAGGAAAAACATTGAATGGTGAGATCGATGATGTTTAAGCTAGAACATACTCATAACCTTGTAGTTAAGTCATTTTGCACAGCTGTTAAGTGGTATGATCTGTGGTATGATGTGCGGATGCAAATGGAATTAATATCATGCAATACATGATTAAAGTGGAACAACATATTTATCGTTAAAATATGATTAAAGTGGAATAACATATTTATCATTACAATAATTACCTCTATCGTGTTTGAACAGAATGGAAATAAGATTGTATCAATTCAAATACAGTTCATATAAATTATTATTACTGGCACAAAAGCATTTTTTTTTCTTCATGAAATTTGATCTACACTAAAAACTCAAGGCATTTGGTTCCTACCTGGCATCAACTGTGTCAGACTTGCACACTTGTGTCTGAAGTTACAACACATTTGCCATTTTTAAATCGAGATGTAATTTAATCAGTTTTTATGGAAAAGTGTGTCTACCCACAACCGTAATTTGAAGATTTAATAAATCATACATTGGCTTTATAGAAATCTCTAGGTACCATGTAGGATAGGTAAAGATTCCTAGCTGCTGTAATTTTAAGAATATTACATGTCTGTTCGCAGTATCAATTCAAATGGTGGGTTAAGGTATGATTATGTGAAAAGGGGTAGAATAGAATGAGTCTTATATGGTGTGGTGAACCAGACGTGCACCTCCTGAAGATGATGAAACTGCCTCTCGTCCCATAAAGTGATGTTTCATTCATGACAGGTGGGCTGTGCTTGCAAACTAGCATTCAGGAGACGTGCCAAATCTGAACATTTGTGCCACATTGTTACATTATTTATAAACATCCTGCGCTAAAGTAATGCCTTTGAATGGAGTTATGCAGTACCGTGGATATGTACATGATGGGGTGTTGGGCTGATTCCCATTTCTGCTGTCAAGAAATGTTATACTTCAATGTGATGGACCCATGTTCCCCATGTGTTTTTCTTTTTTTTTTGGTTCTTCTTCATGAAAAGTATGCAATTTATCATGGTACTGTACCTCTGTGTAAAAAAACAGATGGACACATTTTCTGCTGACACCTAGACACCAGCTAAAGGATGTACCTACATTTTTAGAAGCATGTTTTTTTAAAGAACATCTTAATTTAAAACAAAGGCTTCCAGGACACCCCTTAAGTTATTTGTGGTGGTCCTGGGGTAGACGGCTATTGCAAAGTCACATGCATCCCACATGTAGTGTTATCTGTCCATAAAAAACTGATAACATCACTATAATTGAACCACCACTAACGTTTTTGATCTCTGAAGGCTAAGCATCTCTGTTCAAATGTTAACAGATTTCATTCGTTCACAATTTCCACCAACAAACTGCCTTTATACTTCAAGAACCTCATTCCCTTTTACATCGAGCCGTAATTAACTGTAGATTCCTGGGTCGCTAATGAGAAATGGTTGTCACTCTCTTTGATTGATGGCTTTAAGTATTCCAGAAAAATCCTTCTGTGAACAGCCTGCCTTATAAGGAGGCCAAAGTGAATTGTGTTTAATGAAAAGAAATGTCCTTATCGGCATGTAGACATCCATAGTATACTTATCCTAACCAAAGGTGTATAATAAAAACAAAGACTAAAGAAAAACGTGTTGAAAATGTCATTATTACTTTTGCAATCCACAAGTGGGTTTTTTCTATTCTTTTCAACCACTTGAGTTCTTAAATTCTTTAATGACTTGAGTAATTGGTCCAGATTAACATCTTCCCATGGTCTTTTGCAGTTAATGCTTTAAAGGGCACACTAAAAGCTAGTCCTCGAGGACCTTTTGTAGACACCCTTTATGTATTTTACCTCTGCTCCCTGGAATTGAGCAAAATCCAGGAATACAAATGTAGTGGTGTTAAAATCAGCATAATGGTCTTTATTTAATTGTGACTGGGCTATTGTGAGGCAGTGCTGAACAGCCAGTGGTGTACTAACTACTGCAGTATGACATGCCTACTTTCTCTGAAAAACTGCATTCCATTTATCTAATATATATCAGTGCATAGGGACCATTCATTTTGGTTTCTGTCTGAGACGGTTAGTTGTCGCCATTTGTGTTCTCTGCAAGGAAACCTCTCTGTGAACATGCTTTGGAGATCTCATTTACAATGTGAAATCCCAGGGGCTTTGGCCACCACTGTCCTTCCTTATTAGTGACCAAATTAATTTGTGCATAAACATGCGCTGTCTGGCAGACAAAGATCTCTATTGTGTTTCTAAGCAACACTGCCATTCAACTCAACTCCACATTTTATCGGACAGATAGGTGACATCTGGAATGGGCGAGCTATTTCTTTCTATTTTTCCCCAATGAATGTTCAACATTTTATCCAACACACAACATGGCCGTCTGAATAATCAATGGTGGTCAGGATTAGCCACTAATTGAGTGGTAATGACTTCTACTTCTGTACTCCTTATGCGTTAGAGACATGTCTAATGACAGCATTTCAGCTTGCACTATATATATATATATATATATATATATATATATTGCAGCAGTTCCCACTTTGGGTGGGAAATGTATCCTTTCTGTTCCTGGAATTACAATTTGTTAATTTTGCCAAGTTATTTTTAATTCTGGATCTACATTTAATAACAGTAAGGTGTTCTCCATTCCAGGCCACTCCACAGTTCTTCACAAATCCAGCAGGGTTTATTTTATTAGGAATTCAAGGATTAAAAGCACAGTTTTTAAATTGACGTCATTCCAATAGTTACTTAACTTATATAACAGTTTTTCATCTTCCTTTGTATGTTTATCTCTCAGAAGTAAGGCTTATCATTTTCTCTCATTTCTGACAGAATGCCCCCAAGCACAGATTATATGCAATAGCTCAGTGGGTTGAAGCTTTATTTTAATCTGGACCTTAATTGAGAGACTTTGGTGACCAATTAATAAGGGTAAACCCTTTTCTTGCAGACAATCCTCGGCTAATTTGTAATGCATTAAAGAGGACATTATGTTGTTGGATTAGACAATGGCATGGTATTAGGGAGCAATTTGTCAATGGGGGGCTTCCAGTCTTTGTCCAACGTGTGTGTGTGTAGGCGTAGGTGACCCTTATATTAAAGCAGGTTGCTAACCCCCTGCTGATTACATACACCCCCAGCCCACGGCTAGAATTGACATTTGGGGCAAAGCAATCAGAAACCAGGTTTCAGCCGATCCATCCTTATAAAGACCCCTCCAGAAGATGTATAAAAGTTAATTGAAAAGCTAGGATTGATGAGTAAGCAATTTTCATTTCTCAGCCAAAAAATCCAATTGATTAGCACGCCATTATTCCTCTTCTGTTGGTCTTTTACAAACCTCAGTGATTCGTTTCAAGACAATATGGGTGTTTTTCTCATGTTACATCTCACATCCTAATCTTTTTCTAATTGTTGTATCTGACAGGACCATTTTTGTTGCAGTTCACTAGAGATCTCCGAGTTGTTTTTTTCTTTCTGTTTGAATGCACAGAGGTTTAAAAAGCCCATCTTTACAGAGTGCTTGCCTTTTTCTGTCACTTTTATCTTGGATTGGATTTAGTCTTTTTAAACCATTTACATCCAGGTTATTTCACTTATTTTTGTAATGATCCTAATGAGCAACATACCTTTAACTGGAAAGATATAAGAATGGATAATCATTAAGCATTTGAAAGAATAAGATATCAAAATAAATCTGTCATCATACCATGGCTTGTGAACACTAAACCCTAAAATGTTACAAATAAAGCTTCAAACAGATGATAATCATATAAAATTGGCCAATAATCATATAAAAAAGGCTTATACATTGTTCAAATAATGGGAATCTATTTGTCGGGATAAGGATGCATCAGACGGGTGTTGCCGCAATTACGAATGAAAATGATCAAATGGATAATGGAGCATGGCATTTTGTGCATCAGTATGCTATATTTTCATATTTTACAGACGATGTTAGGGGAAAGCAATTGAAATGTAGTTTGAAATAGAATTAGAAATTGGTGTTATGTTGGACTGTTGTGTGTTTCAAAGGGTTTTTAATTAAGCTCGCTGTATAGAGTTAGTCTAATGTAAAGACAACCCTCAGTGAAGCATGGAAGGGTTGAACATTGGACTTGGAAGCAACATATGGGTGATTTAAAGAACAGCATCTGGAAGCCTATTTGGAATTAGGCATTAGTCAGTGAAATCAAATGTCTATGATTATGTCTTTTGTTCTATGTCTCTAATGCAGACAGTGTTTTATCTTAGCAGTATTTCTGTGTGATTCTGAAGTAAAATAACATACACTTCTGTGCTGTATTCAATCGAGCATCACTGAGATAATATGTGTGTGAATGACACCAACTTGAAGCACAAAATGCAGAGAACATAAACATAGCAATACAGTTCATGGGTCTGTAGCCCATCCCAGCGAAATTATCTGGTTTTGACTGGTTATCACTCAGCTAAATGGGTCCAAGTAGCTCCAAGAGTTCCTTTACAGTCTATTTTGTTTATTCTCAAAATGCTCAACGTATTTCTCACCATGAAGGTTGCCATGAAATGAAATAAATAATACAAATATCAACCTGTCAGGGATTATTCAGCAATATATTACTGCTTAGGATGAACATATGTTGATGTCTGTGTTGGTTTCCTCAGCGTTTAAATGTAAACAGGGTGTTGCAGCAGTTCAGTGAAATTTGCATTAATGAATAAATACATAAAAATACATAAAAAATTTTGGTGGAGAAGGAAATAAACTTAATTAAATTCCACAACTTACAGTATCTGGAGGTATGTTCATGCCCGGCTTCATACCATATCTACCTTTAAACAAAGTGTGTTGTGAAGTTCCCTGGCAGGGATACATCCATTCAGAAGTGGGGGTAAAACCTGAAATCCTTAATCATTCCTTACTATGTTGAGCCACAGGAATGCTTTTATAACTCATTTAATAATCTGCAGGTGTCTTTGTTTTGTAATGTAAAACTGCCTGGTAAAACTCTTGTGAAGTATCTAATGTCTGTGTGAAGAAAAACTTCTGATTGATTTCATTTTTTCATTCATCCATTCCGCGAGTCTTAGGATTTATACTGGAAGTGGAAAAATAAAAGTATGCCTTGAAATCTAGGCCCACTGCAATTGTTACAGCTCTAATTTTGGCTGGGTTGACTTTGTGTTTTAGAAATGACGAGCATTGTTTAATTTCACTTGTTAAGCCTCATTTATGTTCCTTTAATCAGCACTTGGAACTGAGTTTCTTTCATACGGCGTTGACTACAAAGAACAGGGGGCATCTGTATCTGAAAATGTAATTTAATATGTGGACTGTGGAGGCATTTTTAAATTGAGCAGAATGGCTGGTATATTAAAAACCTTATATTTTTGGAGAGAATGCTGCTGCTGTCTTAATAAAAAGCATTTCGGACTTGGTTTTGAGACACCCACTGGTGATTGCTAAGATATATTATCATGGATTTCTCCTCTGTAGGAAGATTTAGCTTTGTGCTTCGGGGCTGTGACTGTTTTTAAATTTATTGTATCGAAGAAATGTTTTTCACATTAATGCCTTTCTTTCTTTTGCAGAAGTTAGAGCAATTGTATAAACTAGTTAGTTAGTTACAGAATTTTGTGAATGTCATTTGAGTTATCTGAAACTTTGAAAAAATTAATATCATTTGCTTCATTACAATTTGTATTGTAACCTTTGTAGGATGAATTGTTTGGGGGAACACAATAACATTCTGGAAGTATCAAATAATTTGCCCAAATTGGCAAACCGTTTTCTCTAATAATTTATTTTGGGATTTATTAAATTAGCTTGATTGATATTCATCTTGGAGGAAAGCCTCAATGTTGGGCAAATATTTTCTGTCCAAACATGTTGCTGGTAGAAGAGCATATGCTGCTAAAAGAGGAAATGCAGAATACACCTTTTTGCCCTCAATCATTACAATACGTACAGTTTGGATGTGTTGATCTCTCTTTGAAGTTTAGTTTGAACTTAACTATAGTGTGGCTTCACAGTGTTCCGTGATTATTATCAAGCAGGCTGTAGTTTAATTAAGAAAATGTATTTGCATGCCAGTTTCGGCTGCATTGGCTCAGCAGGGTTCAAATTAGCATCCATATGTATTCATGAACTCAAAGGCTGGATGCTAATTGAATATATATTTAAAGCTCCACAGAAACTATTGTGACATTTTGTTGTTTTATGATGTTTTATGCATTTCTGTTCATTTTCTGACGCACACACAGAAAACGTTCATGCACGGCTCAGTAATTACAACTTGAAAAGGTCTAATTGTGAGATGCCTTTGCTGGTGGGAATCATGAAATCCGTCTATGCCTTCATAATGTGCTGATGCTTTTATGCAAATAAATACAATTAAAAAAGTCATTTGAAAACGGATGATTGTACGTGATAGCTATTGAAACCTTAGTGTGGCGCTTTACCACTAATACATAAGATGCACCTTGTGTTTTAGGAGCTCCTTTTCAGTCATTACACTGTAGTAACCCTTGGCTGCTCCATTGTATGCGTCTGCCAGGCCTGACCAGCGGCCAGCATTGTGGTTGGCAGTGAGGAACTCTGCAACAGTCCCACAATCCTCTCTGGAACTGGAACTGCATACCCTTGCAGAGGTAACAACTCGCCAGGGCTTACCTTAGCCATAGGCAACATATGGAGCTGCCTAAGGTGCCAATTATTTGGAGACTTGGTGCATTTTCCCCATGATTGACTGATCTTCAGCTCATGGTGCACTTGAGGCACCCTGCTATGTAACTACAGGGTAAGAGTGCCTAAGTCTTTATAATGACATACATGTCAAATGATAGTCCTTCAGCTGTCAGTGAACAGCATCATTGACCTAATGGCCCAATGAATCCCTCTATGCCAGTATCAGTTCATAGCAGCCTATCCGAAACCATGTTAAGCCTAGCATTTTTGTTCTACCAGAATTAGTACAGTAATAACTCGTATTACTATCCATATGAAAGTAGTGTTCCATAGAGAAAAGTGATCGGAGACCTTGGGAAGAGATGAATTTCCATTCTGCCGTCCTTCTGTCATTCAGTCACTTTGGTTTCCATTCCAGTTGGCTTGACAGTGATATATATATATATATATTTAAAATATTCAGGCAACCCACGTTGAATAACCATCAAGGGAACTGAAAGATGTTGGTAGATGCTTCCTTTCTTGTCCCTAATTACCACTCCTTCATTGAATGGAGATCTAATTATTTGAAATACAGTAGAGGTGCAATACGGCCCGTCGGCGCTGGTTATCAGAGTTGTTCTTGCAGTGGCTGAGCCTAATCTGGCTGATCACGAGTAATGTGCTGTTATGATTTTAATTTAGCAGCTCGCGCTCAGTGTGCGGCTCTGACACTTTGAAAGGTTTTGGTAATTGATGGGGCTCCTTTGTGCAGGTTAAACTGTCCCTCTCGGTAATGAAGATGACAAAAGTGCAAAGCTTTCAGCAGAGCCCATGTTTGATGAAGAAATATGATTTTCAAGGTGTCGATATAGGGATTGCCTGTTATCTTTTCTGATAAGATATAAATGGCATTTGCTGCACTGTTTAGATGCTGGATCAAGAAATTTCAGTCTTTAATATGCCTTTTTAACGGCTTTCTTTTTCAATTACGCAATTCCTTGATCTTCGGTTTATAGCTATATAAATGTGTTGCAAAAGTTGATATGATAAGCAGTTATCATTATTATATTTGTTGTAAGGAGAAAAGACTCAAAACTTATGCAATGCTTCTCATGCAAACATGTCATTAAACATTTAAATCAGTATTTTGTGTATATTTTTATATGTTCTTTTAGTACATAGGATTTGTTATTTATTTTATGACTTTAAACTTTAACCAGCCCTATGTGCTTATTTGACTTTGTCTCAATGGAGTTTCAAGTCAGAAGAATCTATTAATGATTGACTATGGTTATTAGTTGAAATGTAACTAAATCTGTTGCACTTCATATAACCAAGGCTATAGTTCTCATTTTATACCAGAATATATGATAAGAAATATTTGCTTGTGGTTAAACTAAAATGCCAGATGCTTTGTAAATCAAATTGTGATTCACTTGTCTATTTCCTTGCAATGACCTGACACATGTGGCTTCCAACAGCATGTTTAAAGTTACTTGGCCAACCGTATCTGTGTCAATTGAACTGACTTTTTTTCCCAACTTATACTTGGGGGGATAAAAAAATCTGGTTCAAAGGAGGGACAGGCTTCACATTCTTAAAACGTAGACAAGAGAAAACTATATATTATACATCATAAAGCAGTCTTCTCTGATACATTGAGGCAGGAGAAGTCTGCCGTAGCTCCAGTGACACCTTTCTTTAGAAGCGTCACTTCTGAGTGTTGTTTGAAGACGGGTGGGTAAGGGGATCGAATCGTCTCGACACTGTTGTATTTCGTCTCCTGTGCCGTAGGTGATCGCAACATTTGTTGTGCAGCATGGTATTCTTGAAAGCCACCCTTTACATTCAGACAGTTCATTTTTATATTGTGTTTGACTTCAGCAAAGAACAAACATTTGTTTAACCGGCATATTATACTGAAACCATTATACGCTCCTGCCTCATAGCATTACTGCAGTCCCAAGTTGTTGACATTGATATTCTTTAAAGCGCAAGGCAGATTTATCCTTATCAGACCAGAAAGCCAATGCTACAGATTTGCTTGTGGCTGGTGATATGCATTGAGATTGTACAGTGTGATGTGTTAACCCAGTTTGCTTGACAAGAGTTTATTGATTTTTTAATGATTTTTTTTTAACCCTTAGTTTATTCTGTATCATTCAAATATTGCAATATAAATCCCCTGTCTCAAATAAATCAATGAAACAATAACAGGCAGAGCAGAATAGTAATGTATGTATGCATGCATGGGTAGAGGATACAAAAAAAATGATACACCTGGGTTAATTAAGCAAATGACATTCCAGCATGCCTAGAGTCATGTATAACAATGCTGGGCAGGCCTATAATTTTGGCTGCAAGTGGAGACTGCGGTGGCTTTGATAGAGGGGTGATTGGTGGGGCGCATTTGGCAGAATGGGTTATAGACGTTCAAATTGAGAGCCGTGGGTGGAGGGGTGTTCACAAGGCTGCCACAGAGCTCTCCACAGAATACAAGAACAATATCACATAGTAATTTAAAACTGAATGTTAAAATATAAATAAATCATTAGGCACAGAGGAGAGAAAAACAAAAACTCCTATAGGATGACAAGAGTTTTAAATCTCTCGGGTCCACAGTTAATGGATGCCTCCCCCCCAGGCAACGTAAACATAAATGGGCAGCAAGAAGATCAGAAAGTTCATCTGTGAATTGCGGTCTGTAGACTTCCCTCTGGGAGTAATCTATTGTCTCCCTGTGGTGGGAACAGGTTGAGTTTACAGACATAGTTATACCAGTTTTCGTACATCGGGTGGGTTTATTACAATTGTCTTTAAATGATTCTGCCTCAGAAAATGAAAACGGAAAAGGTAGACTCTCGATGTTAGAAATATTCTGGGTTGTCTATATTATCAACTACTCGGTAATAAATGTCATCATTAAGAAAATCTTCTCTAAGTAAATTTGTATTACATTTTTAATTTCATTTAATTTGATTACACCACATTAAGTATAGTATTCTTACCCTGTTTTCCCATTCCCTGTTCTCTAAATTATTATTTATTCTGAATACATGTCATGGGTATAAATCAGAGCTGGCAAGAGTTTCCTAAATAAATGTAATGATCAGATATTGCAGTGTCGGCACAGTTTCTCAATTAATTGTCCAGCCTCCCAGCTAATAAATCTTGGAAAGTGAGCAAAATGGATCCTGTTTAATCATTGTATGGTGGACTGAAATTGGGGTTACATTTTCCCTATATAACTGCAAAATAAAAAAAGTTCAAATCCACTTAGGCAGTGCAGGAAGAAGAGCTTAAATGAATCAAATATGTATCTAGTATTTATTTGACATGTTAGGCCATGATCTAAACTTAGCTCGCAAATTCAGTAAAGCCTGAAGATTTGAAAGACTAGGAATTGGGCATTTTTTTTCCTACTCATTCAGTCCACTAACCTTCAGTATGTGATTATGTATATTAATCAGTTCAGGATGGACATTTCTTCCACTTGCTCGGGCAGCACAGTGACCTGACAGTTCCTTCTCGTAGGGGTGTGATTTGATACCTAATGGAATCGACGGCTTTAGACTTCCAAAGGACCTGAGCTTACTTACGATAATGGGCTTATTTCTATAAATAAACCAAGCACTACGCTGATTCTTTAAAAATAACAGTGAAAGCACAGAGCATCGCTAGATTGAATGACTTCTGATTGAACTAGACATTTTGTAATACTTGTAAAGATAAATGACAATCAGTGTTTATCACTAAAACGGCCAAGCCATGTATTCATATTTTTCACCAGAGAATCCTAGTCCGTTCATTGGGTTTGCTTATTTTTAAGGCAATACGAGGAAATATGAATTATGTTAATAGCTGCATGATTGATATTTTAAGGGACTTCAAGGCGGGTGTGGTCTTCCTTTTCTGAGGAGACGTCAGCTGAAGAAGCATGACAGTAAAGATTTTTTTGGGATCTTTTTGCTCTTCGTGACCTCCCTGACATCGGTGGTTGCGGGAGACGCTGCTGCTTTCACTTTTTGCAAAAACGTTTTTTGGTTTTTGGGTCAATCAATCCTTAAATCAATATGGATAAAACCATAGATAATTAATTGAATCAATGTGTCCATTTCTGGCTGAAGGCCCCTTTCAGAGTAAGCAGTGAGCTGGCTTACTATGATGTCATAGTTGTTGTTTTTTAATGTGTTTTTTGGAGTTGAGTTATTGCTGTGAAATCTAAGTATCCCTGGGGAAGAGTGTCTGCTAATAAATAAATAACATAGTTGTGGGTCTTCTAGTGCTGTTTAGATGGGTACATTAACAAGGGACATTTGTAGTAACTTTTCTGTTTTTAAATGATAAAACATTACATTTTACAGTAACATTATGTATGTATTTATGTATGTATGTATGTATATATAAATATAAGCTTTATTTGGGGTAGTAAGCCACTGTTATATGTATTTATTATGTTATAGACTACGTTTCAAATGAGAGTGAAATTGTGACATTGGCGTTTACACTTGTTTGCCGTTGAATATGTTGAATAGCTCAATATGTAGCAATGCCTTATTTTAGCTCAGTGTAAGCAGTTACCATACAAGTCTTTTAGGCCTTGATTGGCTGTTCTGGTATTCGGTGTCTGGTAAGTGCACTGACATCATGTTTAGATAAATCATATCTATTTGTTTTAACTGGGCACCCTGTTAAGCTTTGATGTCAATTAATGTCAGGGCAGAAAAAACACAATAATTGTATGTGATAGTAAAGTGAAATTGACCATAAATAAACATCAGACCCAGTTTACACTCTCTTGATCTTATATGTGGGGGTTTAAGTCGGAGGCCATGATTCTCTAACTAGTGAATTTATAGTAAAGATCTGTTTAACAGGAAATTCTTAATTTTCAGTACCAGAGGGGTGAAAGTAATTTTCTGTATATTTTTCTTAGCAAAAGAATGTAAGCATATTCAAGTCAAACTAAATCATATTCCTAGTATATGTTTATCTTCTCTTAAAAAGACATTGCGTTATTCAAATTTACATCTATTACCCGTCACAGGGTTATATTTTGAAAATGGGACCTATTTTGAGGTTTATAATCTTTTGTAAATGACTCATATCTTGAGGTTTACATAATAATAATAAAAGGTCTTCAAGGCTTTTTCTTATGTGGTCTTCACTGTATAACACATCTTAAAAATGAAATAAAACATCTTTAGGTTCAATCCTGTTAGTGTAGCTTTGCATCCAATACAAGCTAAGCATGTTAAACAATAAACTATTCAAATATATGGCTGTTGAAGGTTTCATTCATTCATTCATTTGATGTTAATAACGCTTCAGAATTGATATCTGTGCATATTCAGCGGCTGTGCATTGTATTGTAACCTGGTTATGCTGGGGGTTCACTGTATATATGCAAGGAATTATGCACAAAATATATTTGTAAGTCAGCACAGACAAACAAATCTGCCATTAAGAGTCTCTGAAGAGCAGTGATCGTTTTATGTATGTGGAAAATCATCCATTATCCAACGGAAAGCGCAGACAATTTAAATTACAATGACGCGCCTCTCCTTTCTGCAATGGTAGCCACTTATTGACTGTATATTCAACAATGAAAGTGAATGACTTTGTGCCATCTTAACTAAAAGGGCAGCCTCCCCCCCCTCCCTTTTGTGAGAACTTGTTGTTGTCTTCTTTTATTGATTGTTGTCTGGTCAGTAACATCTACTAATTATAGTGTTGCATCGCTTTGTAGCTTGGATCAGTGGAAATTTTGTGTTGATGTACTTAATTATATGTCAGTCTGCCTTTGATATGAAACAACCATAATGGTAATGATTTCATCTGTCCTCGGGCTTTGCATAAATACATGTGTTGAGAGTTATTTTTAAGTAAGTCACACACAGTAAGGTTATCTTGGGATACCAAAAGTCTTGTATAATTTGTGCAACATTGTAAAACAAATATGTAACAATATAACTGAGATATGACAGACAGTTCTTCCTGCACAAACCCGCCAAAACAAAATGGCGAATGTAACAATAGCCTCAGCTCCCTGGGGACTTGATGAGGTTTACGGTGTGGTGCTGATGGTTTACCTTTATCCTAATGAAGTTGCACGGGATACTGACAGCAGTTGCAGGAGCTGTCAGAAGACAGGGATTATCACGTTGATCTGCTCTCTTGAGCCAAATTCATCTCTTTGCTGTAGCAAAGGTAATTAGTACCAATCTGTTGGCATAAGAAAGATGCATCATTGACTTTTCCCACTTCTTGACTTGTGAGAATTAAGGAACGTGGGGTCTGAATGCTAAAGGGCTCCAGCCATGATTATATTGGAGAAGAGCTTGGAATACTAAATGTCATCTCCTATATCTTTAGATCTTTTGCTTTTATTTTGTTTTAAATACCTCTGAGTTCCCTTTAATTAATCTACAAAATAAAAAATCGAAAACGAATGTTCTGCCTGTAAACCATTAAGGGCATCTGATGTGTGTGAGGTTCTCGGTCCTTGCATTGTTTCTCTGTGCTTCAGGGCAATCTACATACAACCATAATGACTTATGTTTACGAGGATGCTTCTGTAATTTCTGAGAAGAGCAATTATAGTCACCACACACATTGCTGCAGTATGAGTCGCCTTGTTTTTCAACATTGTGTCGGCTGGTAAACAGAACTCTCCTACCTTTTATTTTCATTATTTTTGGGAGAGCGCTTTTAAACAGGTGGTGAAGGTTTAGGCAAACAGATGGATGCTGGGTAGTGTGGGTTTCTTACTGCTTTGCAGGCAGTTTTTTCTTTCCAGTATAACAATCCACTGCTACCTCATAAAGCTTGTCAAGATGGTGGTTTTGGATCCAGCTATTTCCAGTTGACTTTATATATTTTATTTTTTGCTTGGTTACTTGTGATATTTCTTGCTTTTTAACAGTCGAACATCATCTACAAATAAATACATTATTAACCGAGACCGAAAGCTAAAGAAATTCTCTGATTTGAAAACTGACCTACGTTAGGATGAGCTCTTTTATATACTACTAGTCCTTTGCTGGTCTTGGTTGGGTGATATTGAACCTCATGCAGCTGTTGTCCGGTGCCAGCATTCAAAGACTCCTTGAAGAAAAAGTGAAATGTATCTCAAGGACGTATTTGTTTTGAGAGAAACCACAGTCTATCTGAGAATCCATAAGGGATACTTTGCTTGCATCCCCACTTTAGTAGTGGTTTAAAGATCTGTGGGCATTGATGAGACTGTTTGTTTCAAAAGTAATTCCCTGGTCTTAGAATTCAAATTAAAATTCAATAGTTTTCTGAGTGGGTTGATGTCCAATAAAAATGTCTATTTTAGGATCTTTTGCTTTTTAGAATTGGTGGCAGATATATTTCATTGAAGTTACCATGAAGTGCATTTATTGTTTGGCACAATTTACTCTATACTCTAAGAGATGTGTCTGTGAAGCTTCACTAAGCCACTAAATTCTCAGATGAGTAAGTTTAAACATTTAGCCCATGAATGTTACTTATTTTTAACCTTAGGAAACTGAGTTAATTAGTTTTATTTGAAGCAAACATGTATAACAATTGTCTTACAATATCTTAAACTGTGATTTGCATAGGAAAGTAAATCTGCATTTTATGGAAATTCAAGTTACAGATAAGCCAGTCTCAATTATTAGTCTATATATCAGGAGACAAGATTAAATGTCAAAACTGAATTTAAATGACTGTGCTGTCAATCTCACCACTCTTAGAAAGACCATCTGTTCTTATAGAACTGTGTTTCACTCTGTAAGCCTGGATTAATTCAACTTTGTGGCACTAAAGCAGCATTTGTATAGAACTGCCATCTTTACCAACTAATTTTGCAAACTTATTTATTATCGCCTTTTAAAGTGAATGTAAAAGCTAACTTCTGTTTAATTTGTTGAAGGTTTTTTCCCCGCATGTGTTGCTGCAGTTATTTTTATTTCTTGTTAATTTAATCTAATAACATGTATCCTGGTCCCCTTGCAAAAAAAACAAAAGAAAAATGATGTCATAATGGCGTGCGTAGATTGTTAGTTAGTTCCAAGTTGCAGCACTGCTGGAGTAAAAGCACGGCAGTAAAGAGTTATTAATTGTTTCCAGTAGTTGCCTGTTTAGCTTACGGTACTTGTGAATGACAGATTTGCATGAAAATCAGTTTCCTGCTAACACTGGCCCGTCTCCAAAATCTCAGGCCTGGCGAGTTTACCCCTGGTTTTTCATTACATCGGAGGCGACTTGTTTTGCCAGCTTTCTGTTACTGTAACAGCATTTCGTAACAACAAGGTATTTAATGCTGGTGGATAAATATAGATATGAGACCCGCATTTCGCAGCTAGTCCAAAATAACTTGGAGACGGTGTGGTTAGCCACAGCATGCCGTTGTGTTTACAGTATACAGATTCTAGCATTTAACTGGGAGCGCTGTACGGTCTGTCAGTCATAAAGGGGAACATGTGAGTGTTTGTTTTATCTTAAGCACATTTTGAATGCTGAGAAATAACACAAATGTAAGCATTAAGTTAAACTAGCTCCTATTTGAAACCATGCAAGAATAATTAAAATTCAAAACATTCATATTACACCAGCGTTTTGTAAGAAGCCATGATCAGTGTCTATATTATAATGTCATTAGGGCTTATTAACCTAATAGTATTTAGATCCAAAGCAGTTAACCGTTTGAGATCTGGGGAAAAATAACTAAAACAAACAGACAAAATTGAAATTGTATTTATTTAAAAAAGGCAGGATAAACATAGTTTAAGGGACAATAGCAGGCAGCATTCCAATCTATTATTATGCAAAAACAATGAAATATGACAACTTATTCAGTGTTACCTGTTTGAAAGTGCCCATCTGTAGATAATTTATATAATGTTATGCAATTTCCCGTTTCAAATCCATAAGATGTTGGAAATCTTTGAGAGTGAGTCAGTCTGGTGGTGGTGAGAAATCTGTTGATTCAACCAAAAAAAGAAAATGAGATGGGAGTGTTTTTGTTCTCTTTGAATTGAGTAATGTACTCTGTGAGCTGGCATTGTGCTATTTTATTAATTGCTTTACAGTTTCTTTCTTTCTTTCACTGGTCACCTATCACCTATGACCTTATTCAATTAATGGCAGTAATTAGTTATAAGCACTTATGTTTTTACACATAGTCCTGTCACTTCTGGCTTTCACAAGCAGCCTCAGAGGATCTCAAATTGATGAGAAATGTGTTGCATTTTTGTATTACTGAATTTTAATTTCCTCCCCTACTGGCAAGAAAATAACACATTTTATTTTACAATCTAATTTTATATTTTATTGTGGTAGAAATCATTGACAAATGTCATTGCAATAAATATATATGTAGTGTTTTTCATCGAGAAATGGATAACCTCAATCAAAGTCCTCTGTTGATGCAACATTTCTCATTTGGCAAAGGAGAGAGAGTTGGACATCTGGTCAATTGCTCTGACTGCCAAGTTGGTAGTACTGTATAAAAATATCTTTGATTGCATCCGAAAATGTGAAAATATAGTTGTCATGCACATTCTCGAACATGATAAATTGGATGAGACATTTTTCATTTCCTGTTTCTGTCGGCTTTGTTTATTTATTTCATCCCTGTTTTTGGTCACAGTGAAAAAAAAGGAAACAAAAAAGAAAAAGAAAGCACACTAACAATAATACAAGTCTTTGCCTGGTAGCTATTTGAAGTATCCTGTTAAACTCATTAATTGATTATTAGAAGATAAAGACATCCCAGAGCTCTGCAATTGCCTGCAGCAGTGCCTCCCCTGTATCTTACTTAATAGCAATCTGATCTGAAGGGCTTTGAATAATTTCTGCTCAGGCTGGGTTTATGGGTCACTGTGCCACAGACGTGTGTAATTTGGTTGTGTGTGTGTTTGGGGGGAAGGGGCTGGGTTGTGGTGTCTAGTCTGAATATTAAGTGATTGTCAGCCTCTGTTCCAATACCTTTTAGTATAAATCATTTCAGACAACATTTGACCTAGATTTCCTTCTTTCCTAGAATATATCTATATATTATCAAAGGATAATAAATTAGAAAATAGAATCTGATTCTTTAAAAATAGCCTCACTCCTGTGGATTCTCCAGTGGAGGTATAATGAACCAGATTTATTCCAAAGCTAAGAATGGATGTGACATTTTAGAATATTGCAATATCTTGTTTTACTTTTGAATCATCTTCAGTGCAATTCTAAAAATGTTAACCGAAAATAACTCTCAGCTTCTACCTATGGACACCACTTCTTTTTTAACACATTATCCTTTTGTCTTGTTTGTCTAAGGATTAAGCTGATTGTTAAATGTTTTATAATATATTAAATCAACATCGTCCTTGGCCTTAATTTGTTCTGACAATTTCCAGATGCTGTGAAATGGTGTTTTATTCTTTGTAGAAAGCAGAAAAGCAGCATTTGCATTAATTCATATCAAACATTGTTTCACAGTGTTTCCAATAAACACTTTTTGGAAAAACAGCTCTACTATCAACTCTTAGTCGCATTGAGATGCCAACACAATATCACTGACTTGCAAAATGCATCATACAACTCTAAGTGCTTGGTAGTGTCCTGTCAAAGCATAATAACAGCGAAGTGTGCAGCAATTGGGCCAATTCTTTTGTATATTACTTTCTCACATTTGTTTTGTTCTTTCGTTTGGAATCCATGAATGTAAATTAATGTGATTTAGGGACACATGACGTGTGAGTCGGCCGTGGCAAAGAAAAGCTTCTGTTTGCCAGTCAGGATCCCGACTCTGCTGCTGATCAGATGTGCTGAGAGGCTGGCGAGTGTTTCGTCACGACTGACCTCATCTCCACAGAGCCGACCTTTTGTTTTCGGGCTGATTGTGCGGAGGCCTGTCTGATGCTAATCAGCTTTTTGTGGATGTTGTTTAACAAATGTTTTGATTCTGAAAACGATGATCCCGGGGGGGTAAAAACAGCAGCTTTGGTGGTCCACTTTCAAATTAAAAGATCATTCTCACATTAAATGTGTAACTTGCATTGATTGAGACAGAGTTTTAATTGAATTCAAGACATCCAGTAAACATATTTGGCTTTCAGCTTTACAGGGAGTTATATATTTAAGGTGTGTTTTAGCTACCTCATTAATAACAGAGATTAAAACATCTAAAGATGCAGTTGTAATTAACTGGTCAGCGACTGTAGTAATTAATTAAAAAGTAGTCAATTGAAAATCTCACAGGGACTTCGAAGGATTGATTTTTTAACATTTATGTATGTTTTTCCTCACAGGGACTACCTAGGAGTTAGCACTATGGCTACCAATTTTAAAATGTTGGGTAATATCTTGTTTGCTGGGTAATTTGGGTGAAATTGCAGAATTTACTTCAGACACCATATGGTTCACCTGGGTGGTCATTTTACCAGAAAGTTGCACAACTTGAGTTTTATGGCTTTCCATTGCTGCCAGCTATGCTTTTAAGACTGAGAATTTCAAAGAATACCAGCTTGCCCCATTCTTATTTTAACAGAGAACACATTTTCCCTCACATTTATGGGGTCTGCCCCTCATATATACATATGCACACATTTACTTTAATATAAAAAATCCACTTTACTGGGATATCTTGACTTTCCAGATGTGAAATGTCGAACCTCCATTCTCAGCCCTTCCAGTTTGACATCTGCTCAGTTTTTGTTCATGAGAAATTATAGGGTATTTGCATCTTTGAGTTTTTTCTACCGCAAATGTTAAGCTGCGACTGCATTAAAGATTTTTCAAAGCCATTAATTTACAGAATGATTCATTACATTTTTAGGATTAGCCACTGCTATTTTCTATTCCTATTTTTCCAATTTCCCATATCAACATATTCCAGTTTAGAGATGCTTCACTGGACCATTTATCTTCTCAGTTTTAAACTCTTCTTAGTTTTAAACTTTTGAAGCGAACCTTTGTTTCACTGTCAAGAAGAAAATGTATTCACGCTTTGTCTGTAAAAGCAATTTTACTGATGTAGTGCATTTGAATATAATTTCCATTGATAATTTAGTCTGTGATTAATCACAGACAATTCACTAACTACCAATTCAATCCTCTAATTTATAAGTGAAAAAGTGGCAAAAATCAGGTGGAATGCACATCTTATCATCAAACCAGTCAGAGGCTTATATTTAGATGAGTGTCTGATCGGGGAAGATGCTCATTGTGTAATACTTGTCAGTCTTTTATGTTAGTGAATTTTCTGCGTTCCTCTGTCTGGATCGAAGCGGTCTCTCAACTCTTGAGTGATTGTATTGACCCAACTTTGTGTAGCGAATGTTTACTTTTAGAATGTGAACAGGAAGCTTCAATGGAGAATGAAATTAGTTATTTTAAACATAAATAAAAGTATATTTCTGTCAGGTTCCAGAAGTGAGCGGCACATCTGTACTGTAGCTTACCATAGTGTAATAAATAAAAACTTTATTACCCGGAATTATTAATGTTCAAGGAGATGCTTGCTGCTGAAGGTATTAAGAAGAAAGAAAAATGTAGCCTAGCTTTGGCTGTCATTTCATACAACAACATTTATGGAGAACATTTTGATAGGATATTAAAATATATCGACCCTTTAGTTGGGAAATGGTGTAGGCTTAAATTAGAATATTATATTATGCCTGTAAACTCTCAGCAAAAGCAATGAGAAACCTGTTTATGTTGACTAAAGTGGAAGCAAAGTATAATATAATTGTGAATGTGAAGGGAATAAGAAAGTTTACCTTTTAAATAGAATATTTTACAGTTTCTTAAAGAGATGAAGGTTGTCTATATCTGTCACTATAAACCAGATTATTTTTTTCTTTTGAAAAGTTGGCATTGCCTTCTCCTTTCTTCTTATGGAAAACAAAACATAAAATAGAATACTGCGGGAAGGTCAGAAAATATGTGAACATTTGACTACATTTCATATCCATAAATAACATGTTATAGTCTCCAGATCCTTTCCTATGTGTGTCAAGTGACTTCTGGAGCAAATGTAATGGCAACAGATTGTGAAACCAGTAACCAACTCCCAAGACCCATGCAGATGCTATTATATGTGTTAGGCTTATGTTTTTTTCATCCATCCAGTTTCTATGTACTTAGACATTTGACGTTATGTTGCTTTCAGTTTATTCATTTTGAATTTATTTTCTGTTGCGGCTTTGAATTAAATGTAGCTCTCCTGTACAACAATGCTTATTCTTTATCCTGAAGCCATGTGTTGAAGTCTTGATTACTGATTGGTTTTGTTCAGGAAAATTATATATATTTTGTAGTTTTGTATTCTTAAATGGGCCATAGTCATCAGCAACATGATTCCTGGTTTACTGCTTTATTATCATTCACAAGACACCTGTCACTCATATTTTGTGACACTGAAGGAAGACACTCACACAAGGCAATACTACAAATAAGTGTCCTACTTCTTCTTACAAACGCTAGCTCACTATACACTAAACGTGCAGACTTTGTTTCCTTCTGTTCCTTTCTTACCAGGCAGGGCCACGCAGTGGGACGTGTCCCAAGGAGACTGTGCTTCAGCCCTGCTTGCTGGGGTGTGATAATTGACCACACATGGCTCTGCCTTAGTGGCTTCACGTTAGTGTGTTTCGATGCAATGGACAAGGCCTGGACTCTTCTCCTCCGAGCCATTGCTGGCTCACACTACCCACTTCTTTGTCTGCTTGATTCACAGAGCCAGGCTGTGGAAATCGCTGTCTTCCCATTGTGCTCAATGCGGGGGGTCACCCAGCCTTTCCCCACCCATCGTTGTACCCTCTACCTACAATCTGTCACTGCAAATATTTGAAGAATGTCATGAATGCAGGTCCTTTTGTTCATCTGTTTTACTGAAAGAGAGACGTACAAAACTGCCTTTGGAGAGCATCAGTTCACTTTCTGTCAGATGCAAATAAAGCAAGGAGATCCGGGGGTTGAAGAAATTGGAGATTTTAAAGCTACAAAAATTCCACGAGCTTATTAGCTTGTAAATGAGCAGGAATACTTGTCAGCACACCTCATTTGAATGTTAAATGTCTGGTAAACATTTTCACATAGTAGCTTCATTTAGTTTCCGTATTATATAGCTTAAAACTGATGTATATCAACTGTCTATAGATATCAGAAGAGCTCTCAACTTTAAACATTTTAATGATGAGGCTGTTTGCATTTCAGACAGTTGAGATCTAATAGTTGTATCTTGTAGCAGATCGTTAACTGAAAAAAACAAATTAAGGCTTGGGTTGATAAACATCAGTGCCAACTGGTGAGATTTGGATTTGGCTTGTCATTATGTCACAAATCTGGAGACGTATTTACTGCCCTGCATAAACTGAAAAGAGCATAGAAGCCTTCAGAAGTCTGGATACTGTAATAAACACGTCTCCTGTTTTGCTACATAATATATACCCATAGTTCTTTACTTTTATTATGGATTACACTGCACCCATAAATCTGCATGCATGTGAGAGGCTTGCTATGGAGGCTTTCTTTAGAAAAATAGAAGTTGTTTGAAGTGTCACCCACATGTTGCATTTTTCCATAATGCTGAAGGCTAAACTGATTTGTAAAACCGCTGCTAGCACTGCTAGTGGTGCCATTCTGTTAAATTCACATAAGCCATCTTACATTTTTTAGTGAAAAAGCTACCCCAGGATTTATTTTATTTTATGATAAACATATTTTGAGGAATGGGGTGCATTATATCCTTCAGCTAAAAGGTTTCAATATATTTTTCTTCTGCTTCTGCTCTGCAACTCAATACAATTAATGAAATGGAACTAAATGTTTTTTTTCCCTTTAGATTTAAAGGATTAGCTCAAAAATGGTCATGCCAAGTACTGAAATGTTTCATTTGCATACATGTCACTGTATATTTGGGTCTCCATTCTGCTTTTTCTACCAGTATCTTTAATAATAATGTATCTTAGAGGTTAAACATTAATATTTTGCCATTAGAACAAACAAATGAATTCACATGAAAATGGAAATCAGGCAGAATATGCTCTGCATACTCCTCTGCTCATGATATGCCCTTGGCATATGGTCCCCTGTTGTTCTGTTACTAATCAGGAAATATACTTTGTGAGGACATCAAAGGATATTGCTTGACAATGGGAAATGCTGACTTCCTGTAGCTGCTTGAGCAAACCCCCTTTGTAGAGAAGAGAGGAAAAAACCTTCCCGTTTCAGGCATGTAAGCAGCACGGTTATTTATTCCTCACCAACGATTCCCTTTGATATCAGCAGGTTGGAAATTCATGAAAAAGAATTGATCTAGTTAGAACTTGTACAGCATGTAAACAACAATATCTTGCAGTAAGAGAAACTGATCAAACTCTTAACCTATTATACACTTCCAAAAAAGATCCTAACCATTTGTGTTAAACACATGTGATTTGTGCCTTTGGTTTTCCACATTTAGTTTTCTTTTGCCTTGTGGACCCAGTTTCTCTATTGCATACAGGGCAGCGTCATTAAGGAATTTATTTCCTTTGGCCAGTAGTGATTCAGTTTTCAAATGATATCATGAGCTTGCTGTATTTATAGAGCATAAGTAACATTCACAGCAGAGGGTAAGATAAGAAATATTATTTGTCTTAACGTTTGTTAAGCTTGCAAATAGATTTGTAATTGTTTGTAAAGGCAAGTTGTGTTTGACACATATGGTGTGTACAACACAGAAGACATAAGTGATATAAAGTGTTTGGGTATGTTTATTTCTTTTTTTATTATAGATCTTGGTTGGTGTGCAGGTAGCCTATAGTCATAGCCCTCAGCTGTATCAATATTGGAAAGACATCTGTTAAAATGTTATCTTCTCTCATTTAATTAGGAGACAACTGATTTGAAAATGATCAGATTTCATCTGCTTGTAAGAAACTTTGCTATTAATTGCTGTGTTGTTGTTTTTGTCCCTGTGTCTTTCTCTTTTAAAAGAAAACCTTTAAACAGCTCAATGGAATTAAACTTCACAAGACATTCTTAATGAATTACACTGTTTGGATAATAAACTCACAGAAATCAAACAAACAGACTAAATCAATTACAGGGTATTCCAATACAGAAGGGATCTGTATTCTGGTTATTACTCTTTGGAGATTTGGAGATTCTGCCTTGGATTAGTGGAGCTATAAAACCTGTGAAACTGCTAGTAGGCAGTTATTGATCAAGAAAGCACTGTTTCTGCTCTAACTGTGGAGAGGTCTAAATATTCGCTGATGCCGAAAATATGAGAAGCATTGGTCTGTGGTCACAGTAATGTGGAATTCACAAAATGAATGAAATGTACATTTAAAAAGATTCCGTTGTACATATATATATATATATATATATATATATATATATATATATATATATATATATATATATATTCTTGTACATAAATACATAGCTGACGATACACTTTTCTCTAATTATCTGTGTTTGTGGATAGTAAAGTCCTGACTAAAGTGTTTATTTTTCAGGTAACCGTAAGTCACCTTTATCTGGTTCCCACTGGCGACATTGTGTAATTGTAGCTGCAAGTTTTCTAAATATATACTGCTAAGGTGTTCATTGACTTGACAGAATAACAATTAGTAGGTCCATAAACAACCAGGGCGTAGACTTGCAACACTGTGTCCTTTCGGCCCCTGTAATTGTCATCAACATAATGCATTACCTCTTTCAAAGTCCAATTGCTAGTTGTGTGGTGAATCATACAATGTGACCCATGGGCATCTAAAGGGAATGGAGCTGTGAATTCCTGCAGACTATCTCATTTCTTTTTCTTGTTCATCCTTGGTGTTGGCACAATATGTCCTATAAGCATTCCTCAGCTGTTGGCGAAATCATTCAAAGGTGAAATGTTTCTTTAGGGCAAATGTATCATCAAGAAATATAACTTTTTAAAGCAAATAATGACTTTAACATTGTTTTCAAGGAGCTGAAAGTTAATATTGCAGAGTATCATCTAGTAAGGGTGTCATAATTAAATTACAGAATTATAGGAATTTGCTGAATCGGAAACCAAAAACAATTTGAATAGATTATTAAAAAAATTGTCCAGCACCGCAACTCGTAACGTTGTCTTCTGTAATGAGAAAAATAACAGAGCTTTGTTGTTTTTTATGTTTCAACTTCAAATGTTCCAAATTGCGTTTTACAATTAAAAGTTTTTAAATGAAAATCATTAAAAGTGTTTCAAATGCAACAACTCACGAACAGGAAGGACGAATGTGGCTTTGATGATCCTGCTTCTGTACATTTTTAAATGGACTAAATGAGCTCTTTGACAAAAATGCAAATTGGAACCATGTGGAAGTCAAAGTATAAAAACACGGTTTGAGTGGTTTGGTGGGGTTTTAGATAGGTTTATGAGAGCATAAGCAGTCGCACGCAATGTCCGTGGCAGAGTTTAAAGTGGGATTTTTTCCCCCTCAATCATCACATTTGGTTCTATGACCTGTTAAACTGTTGGACTCAGTCATGCCTGATTATTATATTTGTCTCATTTTGGGCAGTTGGACGATCTTGTTTATTTCAAATAGTGAAGTAAAAGTGCAATTTTTTTAAATGGTAGTCAGTGATGAAACAAAAAATCTGTAACGGATTAGAGTGATCCCTAATTGCAAATGGCAGAAGTCTCAGTGGTACAGTATCTCAGCTATGCCTGACTGACCAGTAATTTGTGTCTCTTCCTTTTCCTTTTTCCTTATTTCATACCCTATTAACATACTGTGAACTAAATGAAAAATTCTACAGCTGTTCCTACTTTGTTTGTTTTGCAAATCACAGCTCGTCATTTACTCTGATTATTTGATATACACAGTGAATTAGGATTCTTTATCTGATTAAAGGAGGAAGTTATATTTTGTTTGCTGTGATAAACTATAAAACACCGCAAGTTATGGCCTTGTAACACAGTTTGCAGCCAGTCCTTTCTTTGGGAAGGAGTCCGGAACATGTGTCTTCAATGAACTTCTACCCTCTAATGAGAAACTAATAAGGTTCTTGCTAGTATGAGATACATCTGCTAAGATAGTCCTGTTGTGATACGATTATAGGAGGAAAACATTCATTTGAAACCATTGTGTGACTCGCCATAAAAGGCAGCAAAATCTTATGAATGCATATTGTAATAGAAATAAATTATATATATATATATATATATATATATATATATATATATATATATATACAGATCTCACGTCCATTTCTCTGAACACCTGTTTCAGGCTGTTTGGTAAAGAATGGGTGTTTTGTAATGTGGTTTGGCAAGATCTGTACATGTGGGTTTATCTGACAAGTTGAATAATTCATACTGTGTAAATATTGTAAATTTAGAGTTACTCGTTTGCAGGAGTGGATGATTTAATTACACCTTAAAGAGTATTATATACAGTAAAAGAAAATAATTTCACGCTAAATTGACCATGTGTATATGTATAACATAACTAATTGACTCTATGATACGGTCATGGAAAATGACAAGTAACTTATGCATGTCTATTTAAGAATTACGTTTTGTTTCTTTCAACATCTTTTCTCAGAGATTAAGTGTTTGTAACTCCTATCTGTGACATCATTGCTCTTCAGATTTATGATATAGGAATAAATAAGACAAACGATGTTAGTGTTAGCAACGTAATCAAACTGAAAAAAGCTTTCTGTAAAAGTGCAATTAGTCACAATGTTCAACAAGTCCTGGACTTTTTGGATTATGTGAAGCAGTTAATTTACATTACCACTCGACAAATAGAGATCCATCATTATAAAATTTGATTTGACCAGTCAGAGCTCATTTACGTTTATAGATTTCATTTTTGGTTTCACAAAAGGATACCTCAGGTTGTTTTAGTTCAAAATAAATCGATTTACCATTTTCAATCTTTTGCTGCACATTTGGAGAATTGAGGAGATGTTTGAGTGAAATGAGGTCACAATTTCAGAAGACAGTCACGGATTTTGAAGAGTATGAATCATGTTTACGTTTCCTCGTCTGCCTTTAGAGTGTAAACCTCAGGATATATCTGAACCATGAAGCACCCTATTGGTGTGGCTTAGAGAAACTAATTGAGCTGAAAGCAAACTATACCCACCAAGAAGTCACTGTATCCCTGGAATTGTGGAGAGAAGTATATGAATCACAGAACTATCCTGACATTTCTATGGAATGTTTGGGTCCAATAGTTCAGTCTGATTAATTCCAGTATTCTCATTGACTTGATCAAAATCAATCAATGACTAGCAGTAGGCCTATAACTGAGCAATTTTGTCTGAATAATGTTGAACACATTTTTTTGTATTACAGCAGCTGTAATTCACTATTGTTATCAATACAAAACTAATATATATATAATCCATTAATATATGGATTCCTGATCATGTGACCCACTATTGAAAAAGCTTGGTTTTTAATATGGTCATTGTTCTTCTCCCTCCCAGCTTTGGATTTCCTAATGTTCAGTAAAGTGGGCTCAGTGGTAAAACCTTTGTAACAGCATGGGAGAATTGCAACGTAAGAACCACATTGTCAGGCTAGACAATCCTCTCACACTGAACACTCAAAGCACAGACAGCAGAACTAAGATATCCGACAGGACTGGCTCAACTCCCACTGATAGCCCTGAATACACACAGGTGTCTGGAAAACCACCCAGATCACTGCTATACAGGAAGCTGAGGAAACCCTGACCGACTTCAGTCCCACCCAACCCATTTGGCTCTGGGTCAGTTGTTTGCAGGCTGATGGAGAATCCCTGTCATAGTTTGCTGATTATGTATTTAAACCAGTGATTCCTAGACCACAGGACTAAAACGTGCTTCAAGCAGAAGGAGAAACAGGTTTAGCACCCATTGCAGTCTTCTTTTTAAAAATATTGGCAGGAATGTCCTCGCACTACTGTTTAAGGGACCTTTCACACCTACGGTTAGATGGGCATTGAGGTGTGGTTTGACTCTTATCCTCTCATAGTGATGTAGACCATAGGATGCAGAGGAAACAAAATGACCCAAACCGCTAAAGAGCGAACTCGGTATATTTGTCACAATCATCCTCCAAATTTATGCTCCGTCCTCTCGTGTGTAAACCCTCACTCCGCCCCTGGCCTTAACAGTCTGGTTTTGATTTTATGTTATTATCAGTTGAATACAGTACAGTATATAGTGTATTTAACTTTGTCTTCTTTTTCTGTGATTACAGTTGAAGTAGAATATGGCCAGAGAATATCTGGTATTATTTACTGGTAATGCTCACAAAATATTATAGTTACTTTCTGATCATATTTATGTATTTATTATGTATAAGGTATTCATCCACTTTTTTGTGGTTTAATTTGCAAGTCAAAGGTGAAAACATTAATGTCCGAATATAACATATAGTTTACGTGATGCCACACTACTCCTGGTGATTAATTTCCTTCGGGGTAATAAATAAATAAATACACACTTTTTCGTTACCCTATGATTGAACACTAAAGACACCAGGTTTAGAACACATGTAAGACACTGCCTCATTATCCACAATTTATTTGCTCTGGCAGGTTTAATAGAAACCAATCTTACCCAGATCAAATGTCTTCAAACCTTTTACATGTTCAAACCACGAGAACATTAAGTTCTTTGAGTAAGTGTTTGAAACTCTATTCAACAAGGCAAAGGTTCCTTTCAGTAGCAGTCCAAAAAATGTGTTTATTTTTATTTATTATTACTATTATTATTACATTTTACCGCAAGCAACTTGATATTACAAGGAAATGACCTTTTCAAAGCTTCTAATTTACAGTTGAAGTGGAAGTTTAAGCCTCATTGCCTTCCCTGGTCTTTGAGTGTTTCATTCTTACCACCAGACAATCCATATGTGTCTTTGTTGTGAGAATTTGTCATACTTATATTTCATTTGATGAAGAGTCTAGTTTATAAATTAGCATTGTGTTAACCATATGTTATCCTAGTGTGCTGATGGTGGACAGTAAAACAATAAAGAGACTAAAATTACTGTATATATGTAACATAATATAGCAAGAGGAAGCTTCCATGGTGCAAATGTATTGGTGATATCATTCTAGCTTTATATTTCTTTCACTGAGTAATATTTTATGGGTAAAAGATAAAAACTAAATCTATAATATATATTTTAAACTATGTGCTATAGAATAGACCTGGCAAGGGAATGAGCCTCCAATCACTTGAGGACAGGCCTACAAATGAGTTGATAAAAAGGTGTAAATGTCAACTGTCGGAAATCTCCCCAATTCTCTTAAAGTTGAGGGTTAAGAAACACAGGCTGGTCTGGCTCTCCGGTGGGACACAACCCGAGATACACAGGGAGAACCGCTGACCCTTTTCGGCACAGGCCACTTGACTTGAGAGTGAGCTGGAGCACCATGTGTCACCGCATCCTCTCAAGTGACTCCAAAGTGAACGGTGACAGATTTATGGAATGTAATAATCCTTCTGTATATCATCCTGCCTTTGTCATTCAGGCGGGACCTGTAATTGGTTTTCAGACCTGCTAATGTTAATTCAATATGTCTAGACCTGGGAAGTAAACAAACTGTACAACAACATTTAATCAAATGAATCTCTGTGAACAATGCACTCAACAGTGTGATCCCTTGTGCAAGTTTAAATTAAACGTAATTCTAGTTATGTATGTGTATATGGATGTATGTATTTTTATTTAGTACACCTCATAGATTATTGTTTACCTAATAAATGTATAGGTTATCCAATCAATAGCGTGCATTATACTTAAGTTTATTATACATGCCTTCCTTTATAGAAAGTAGTAAAGCTTTATTGTAAATCATCATTTAAAACTCAATTGTAAGTATACTATGGTGCAACACAAATCAAACCCTTGACCTAAGTGTTGTATGGAAGTTTTCTTATGGCCATGTAGGGAGTGTCTTTGATTTTTATTTCTCAATGAGGGGGTGCATGGGGGGTTATATTCTGAGAAGAAAGTCTGAATTTCTGAGATTTAAAGTCAAAATTCAAATACTTGTAATAATATGGTGACAGCCAAAGAACAGCCAAATAATTTCCATATTGCTAAATCCAATTCCACAATATAACTTGATTGAAGCATTCATTTGATGCGTTTTAAAGAAGCCCCCAGTTAATATTAACTTGGAATCTCAGAGATTCTGACTTTGATCACTCCCTATGTGGCCCTATAGGTTTCCATAATCTTGCCATTTTAATTTGTTTAATTGTTTAATTGTTTTTAATTTGTTACAATTCTTTTTTTAACTCTAGTCAATTATTTGTGTCACAATATCCATTACAATGATTTCTCTTTTCAAATAAATTAATCTGAAGAAGTGAATTGAATTGAGTTGAATAGGTTGTTACCAACACATTCAGTAGTCCATTTACTGTATAGCAATGTGAATAACATAGCCGAAATTTGGGCCCAGCAGAATGCTTTTACTGCAGCTGTAAACCACAGAACTGCTTATACACAGTAATCCAGGACACGTCATATCCAACACTAATTGCCACGAAACAAAGACTTGGTCGTGATGTTTTGGGACTGTTTTGTCCATAGAGCTAACCAGCGTTAACCCTACAACCCTATAGCAGGGACTTATTTCTGCTAGAACGCTCTGTGTTTGCTACTCTACTGTAGCATGAAATGAAGTGCTTTGGCATTTAAATGAACCTGCGAGTTTGTCAGCGAATGCAATAGGGCCGCAGATTCCAGTGCACACAATAACGACGGCAGAGACGGGGCTTGGGTTACCACACAGGAGGGTTCTGGTGGAGGTTCCCCTCACATTCAATGGAATTTAATCAGGGCAGATATCTTGGCATTAGGCGTGTTGTTTTGCCCCTGGAAACTGGAGGTCTGTGATCTGTTTTTCATTTACTTTATATAGGATACTACACTGGTAATTTGTTTCAGTGGGGAGATGCAGATGAATATTGCATGAATGAATCAGTAGGACTCCCTGGCGGAGGGAAATCAATTAATGAAATGTTGTCAGTGTTTAATTCCTCTGCTCTGCTTTGTTTTGTTTTTATTTTCTTTTTGCCATCAACAGGAGCCAAAACAAATGGACATTATAAAATGTTAGAAATGCATCTGCCAATCAAACTGTACAGGGTCTTGCCCTTTCAGGTGATAAATCCGTTTTGAACGAGATGCAAATTTGTAAGAAAGGGTAATTGGAAGGGTGCACCAAGTAATGAAAATGCACTGCCTGAGAGACTCATTAACAACAGAGCGAGGTGCACCTTTTACTCTATTACAATCTGTCATGAAGCTAACTACGGAAAGGTAAAATATCAGAACAGTGTAGTAACAAGTTGGTTAGTTTAATGCTGTACTTTGCAGCATGCTGTTATTTCCTCTTTGACAGTATTGTTCAGAGGCTTCTGATAGTGATGTTAATTAGCCAGTGCAGGTTTTCTGAGAGGGAGTCAATCCAATAGATTAGGGCTGATTGAAGTAGTGCTTACTTTGAAATGTAAATTTATTGGCAGATCCCTTAAAATTAAAATCACCTGCCAATTTGCAGGCAAGAAAACAAAACATTAGTGCATTCTACATCACTGCGCAATTTTAAAATGTATTTGTTATTTACATTTTGTCAGTTGCATCATACCAGAACTATTCTACGCATCTGTAAATTACAAGAATTTGGTATATTCACACTGCATTTGAGCTGAGGCTAAATGTTATGTGTGTGGAATAACGGCATCAATCAAACTCGTTAAGATCACAAAGGAAAAATGTATATAGCTGAATTTTTACCACAGATTATGTAATGGAATTTATGTTTTAAGCGCTTTGACATGTAGAGTATTGAATATATGTCAGCTTTTCACAACAGATCTCTCTCTTGTTTCACTTGAGACCCGAAACTTGGCTAATTCAAGTTGAAAATACCCACATCATCTGAAGAGGAATATGTCTTCTTTTCCACCCCTGCTGTAACTTTTTGGCCATTATCCTTCTCTGCCTGGATTAAAATCCTATTTGTCACAGACATGCCAAGAGTTCATTTTGGTTAGAATTACTGTTAAACACATACGTCCAATTGATTTAGAAGACCATTCAGTCTCAACAAATGCACATTGTATGGTTGTATTAGGGGGACAATGTCTGTTATAATGTGCTGAACCACAATGTGACCCTTGGTCTTTGGGACTGAATCTGGAGTGAAAAAGCAGTATGACCACATTGAAGAATCTCCTTTTATTTATTACTTGCATATATCTTCTTATCGTTGAAGACAGTTTGCCACCATGAAGTTTCGGTAGGTTAGTCAGTTGAAAAGTCTATTGCTGTGGTATTTTTGTGTAGCTGAAGAGAGAAAATGAATACGGATGGGAAGAAAAAGGCAGGCACTGTGTTTTGTAAGTGAAAGATTAAGCAATTATATTGTGCATTGGTATATTGAGGGTTATTTTAGGATTCTTAGAAGTCAGACTATGGTTGAATCAGTGGGAATCTTCCATATCAAATGCTGCTGTACCATCCTAATTTTAAATATTGCGATCAGGTAACTTTTAATCAAAAATATCAGTAGTGTCTATGAAAAAATGTACATTTTGTTAAAGGAAACGTTACGCACTGACTACATTAGCTGTTCTGGCAGTTAAAAGAAACATTGTTCTCCAGTTCTTTATAATAAAAAAAAATCACAGGATGAACTATTGCGTGATATTTGCCAAAGGTTTCTGTTTCCCAGGATTGTTTCCATGTTAAAGGGGAAACAACCATTTTCCCAGACTCCTGTAGTTGTCCATGCTAAAATGAAGTATTTCTGATGTTTGGATTTGCTAGTCACAGTATGTTGCATCGCCCTCTGCCAAGTGTCATGTCTGAACAGTGCTTTTGATAACATATCACATTAATATTGTACCTTTGATGAAGTGATGTGCAACTACAGTATTGTGCTTCATGTTGACTGGCCTGTGCTCTAAATAATTGAAACATACAATAAAAAATACTGTTCTACTTTGCTATTGCACAAAATACAAAATTGTATCTATATTTAGATAAATCCTCTTTGAGTTCTTTTAACGAGCAGAACATTCATTAAAATCTCATAATGTTGCTGTGGAATTGGAATGGAGAGGATTTTCCTTCATATTTCCATACATTTTCTCTCTCTCTGGTTTTATCCACTTTTGTAATTTAACCAAGAAATGCGATGGCACCCTTTGACCCATTCCTCACTTAACCTCTTGTCCTTCCTTCTAACGAGAGGAAGATTTGCGTATTCATTTGATACTTAGTAGAGCTAGATAATTACAGAGCAAAGTGTTGAAATAAATCAAATGGAGCTGAAGTCCTCAGACAGGCAGTGCTGCAGTAACAAAACAGACACATGAACCAATGGTATGAAAGTCAAGTCATGAGCAAGAAAGTCAAGTCGTGAGTGCCTGCAAGGACGAAACTGACTTTAAGTCTCTTTACAAAGGAAGTCTTGTGTTGGTCCATTTCCAGGCTTCCCCTGCTCTCCGAATATATTTCATCACCTATTGAAATACTTTTACAGAACAAAACAAAAATAAAATATGCAGGGCTCCCTTATTTCACATAATGAAGTAGCAATTTCCTTCTTTCTAAAGCCCACAGCTTTTGCAGTGCAAATGCCAGAAAATGAGAGTAAGGATTTCCAGTTTATTGTTCAAGAAGAAAAGTGAAACTATAAAACTGGAACTCAAAAAAAGTCATTAAAAAAAAAAGAACCCTGCTGGCTTGCGCTAATAGAAATAGAAGGCAGGCGCTGCCGAATGGAAACCTGACTGGACAATTGAAAGATTTTTCAGAGATTGAAACTGTGTGATGATGATGCATCTCTAGCAATGTATTATTAATATTTCCTGATTGTGGAACAACTTCCTTCTTTTTCCTCGTCCTCTTCCTCTCATTTATTTGCATCTGCTGCTAATGGCTGAGTTAATGTTATTCCAATTCATCAATTAAAGTAGGATTATTTATCTTTAACTGCCTACATCCCTAAACGTTATATTTCCAAATAGACTTAAGTAACATAAAATTGTGTTTGCTACTTTGAATAAGTAGAGCAGCCTACAGGAGGCTACAGGACACAGGGTGATTACAAATCCACTCATTAACGATTGAGCTGTGGAGGTTCAAAACGAGTTGCAATTTTAAATTGCTGGGCCCTCTCATCTGTGCCTTTATACTATATCAACAGGACTCTGAACTTGCCTCTCTGTGTGATGTCTTTTTAATGTTAAAACCTATTTCAGCCGTGTTGTTGTGTTTGAAAGCCATATGTGTACATGGCACTTGGCATCTTTATACATCTGTTTTGGGAATTCTCGTTTCGAATTTGCACTTTTCTTCCTGTTTCAATTTTCACTTTATCTGACCTGTTTCTGGGTTGATGGGTTTTGTTGTTTTCCCGTTTGTAAATTCATTCTGAAGGAGTTCCTGTGAATTTAATAATACCTTATATAGACTTTTTGATTAAGGACTGATGGAAAGCTGAAACTAATTTTCTATTTTGCAAGTCAAGTGATTTTGTGTATGTTGTTGTCTTCTGAAAGAATACATTGAGCAGCATGTTTAAATCAATACGAGTCATTTTTGGGAACTTGTAGCGGTTTAGTTTCTATAGTAACAGGAAGGTTTTTTTCTATAAGTGTATATTTATTAATGTATTTACGAGGAGAAATGAGGACTGATGACTGGGTATCATGTAGATCCCTGACCTTGCTTGTTATTTTCTTCAGGATTCATTTACAGTAATTGTAACAGAACGTAACTAGATTATTTTATTTTCCCGACGATTGTCATTTGAAATGGCTTCTATTGTTAACATGACTCTCCCAGGACATGGACAAAACACACAGAACAGGTTAATCAGTCTCCTGTTACAGGGATAGATAACAAGCCATGTAGTTTCAATAAATTTGGCACTGATAACAAATTACTAGTATTGTTGCCTGAGGTTAGAGGAGAGGCATTAGAGCAGATATCTGTTTTTGTTGTAGTTCAGCAGCGACAATTCACTAAAATCAATCTCATTTCCGGTGTTGCATTTTTTAAAAGATAAATGTCTGTGTCAGTGTTCAGACACGTGCGTATGTGATCTTTAATTGCAATTTACAGTTAAGCAGTTGTCAGTTAAAGTATATTGGCCATACTTGTTAATTAGGTAGATCAGACTTGAACTATGTACATTTTAAAGTTTTAAATTCTTGATGTTTTTTTATCAGTACAATAAGATACTAACTCTATTGCTGGCATTAGCTTTAAAATGAGAAAAGGGCACCATTGGCTGTCAAATTGAACTGCTAAGATTACAAGGAACATATTTCAGATTGTATTTGTTAATATTTATTAAATTTACTGAGTATAATATGCATTCTGTCCCTGAAGATAATCAGTAGTTATACAGTATGTTTTTTTTATAAAGAAATGTGAAGAAAATATTGATCTCAGGTAAAATAAATAAATAAAAAGATTTGACAGATTAAGATGAAGTTTTAGCCTATGGCGTGCGATAAATCACATCTGGCCAACTTTTGGTTTCTCTTGTTAGCAGTTACTGGATACTGCAGTCCTTTAGGGGACACAGAAATGCGTTTTTTAAGAGGAATGTCCTGTAGACAGGAGAGGTTTGCAGTTTGACGGTCCTGTGCCAGCTATCCAAAAAGGAGCTACTAACCACAGTAACAAAATCTTCCACTCCAGCGGCTATTCCTAATATTGAATTCAGCTGTTGCAATAAGAGTTTGTGTGTGAACCAAAGGATTAATGAATTGTTAGTTCTCGTGAAAAGGGAAGCTCTCGGTCATTAGGCATGCAATAATGCAAATGTGTTAATTCCATAACAAACACTAAACTACGACTGTTGTTGGACTCGACTCATTTGAACGATGCTGACGGAGGGATTAGCAAGCCAGACTGCAGCCTCAGTTGTCCTTCCTAAGAATCTCTGTTAACCACAAAATATGGTTGCTTACGTATCTATATCCTTTCTGTCTTAAAAGAATCTGAAAGCTAGAAAATACTTCACTTTTCTTTATTATTGTATTCAAGTACTCACAAATATCCCCTTATCAAATGAGTTTTAATGGCAACGTGGTCTTGCGTTTTGGATTCCTCACTTAAAGATAGGAATGCACACAATTCTTAATGGTAAAGGGGATTATATTACCTTTTTATAAATATGATTAAGATGGATAAAGTAATATTTTTATTTGAAACATACTTTTGAGAAAAAATAAAAACTGATTTAATAAAACTGTTGAATTGAATCAATTTCAATTGTGTATTATTCATGCAAACATATTAATATTTTTGAAGGAATACAAGGTTTATTTGAAAACTTTAAGTACCGAATACAAATTGTTAGCTGGTTCTAATAGGTATATAAGTATCCAGTTATATTAGTCCTGTTAGTTCATTACTTAATACTGAATGAAAAATATCTGTGATTAAAATGTTTTAATAAAGGTTGTTTTTTGTCTTTGTTTATTAGTTAAAAAGCTCTCTCCCTTCTTGGAGGCTGCATTCTATGGCAAGAATCAAACAGAAAAATGTTCCACTGTGGAAAAATACTGAGAACATATGCTTTGTAGCAGTAGTTGTCTTCTGTTTTCAATTTTATTGCCCATGGTAAAGCTGTGAATTGTGTGCTCATGTCAGGAATTGTTCTGTAACATTTGCTTAATTATTCTTTGCAATCGCCGTATACTATGGGAATACCCATAGGCAAGGTACCGATAGGCCAGTTTATACTGATTTTATGCAAATCTACAATATGTTTGCATTATTGGTGGCTGTTTCAAATAAGCTTATAGGAAACTGCTCCAGAGAAGGACAAGGGTGAATATCATTTACATGTGACTTTCAAGGATACAATGAAAATTCCACATCCACTTTTTTTGATGGAAATCACAGTTTCAAGTAAAACCATTAGTTAAATCATGCATAATCTTCACACAATAACATAATAAAAGTCGAAAGGGAGGTGGTCATTTTCTGTTGTGAGTAACCAGACTGCTTTTTATCCAGGCAAAGGTATAGGAAGTTGTTGATTAATAAAAAATGTTGAGGTTCAATCTTCTTTAAAGGTATGACATAAACAGTCTAAAATGATTTGGGGGCATCCTGTTCATGAGAAGCATTGAGCAGAAATAGTAACTTATTTGCAGCTTTAGTGATATGGAATTGGTTGACTGGACAGTTTCATTACGTTAATCAGATTTGTTTTCCACAATTAATGAGTCATATAATAACTATTAATCACTGAAAATTATTTCCCTCACCAGTGTTGTTCAAAACATTAATTTGCGCTATAGCAATACCGATCTCCCATGTTTATTTTTATTTCCAGATACGAGGGTTAAAAATCATAAGAAATCTGTTTATGAAGAGGACTTATTATCCTTCCCTCTCCCGAAATAAACACTTGAACAGATTCTCAGTGGGTGTGCATGGCCTTGAAAAGTGATTATTTTCATAGCCTCCTGTCCCACATTACCTCTTACTTTGTAGACCCTTGTGCAAATATACAAAATTCATCCATTGTCTATTCATATATTCACCATTATTGAAGACTGAGGGTCTCGCATATGACTGATGTTGATTGATGTGGTTTTATTACTGCACTGCACACAGTTCATTAAGGATTACCTCTTTTAAACAGTTTTTTTCTGTGTTGTTAAAGGTTTGATAGACATTTTCTAAAGTCAGAAGACGTGTGGCGTATTTGTTCTCCAAGTCTAACTGCCTTTCAAAGGAATTGTATTGGGGAAGATGCACATAACAAGCAAACAAACAGCATATGCACTTAACATATGTGCATCCGTTAATAAAATAGTCAGGCAGACTGAAGGATCATGTATGTTCCGATTTTCACAAGTTCTGCCATGAATAGATTCCTGGTTTTCATTTCACAGCACCAGAGCTCAAATTCATGAAAAGAGTCTGTGCGTTTGGGTTGGAAATTCAGTTATTTCAGTTTCACACAAAATACCAGTGCCTTACAAATCCATATGATGAGGAACTGTTCACATAATTCCATCCTTATTTCATTTGTGCTCCTTGGATTTTCCCAGGGGTTTTGCCTTTAATTCTTGCATGTGAAGGGAAAATGTGCAGGCCTACTTGGATGTTGTAGTTAGTTAGTTTTACGTCGGGGGAATTGGCTATTTAGCAAACGTTTGTAAAATGCATGTGGGCTAATCTGAGTGATTTTGCTTTTCCTATTTTTATATAAATGTGTTGCAGAGAAACATAATCACTAACTCGTTATGGATTGTGACGTGGAGAATTGATACACGGTATTGTTTTCTCTCGGTTTCCCTGCAGCCGTGCTATCAAAACCAATCAGGACCTCCTCCCAGAAACGCCTTGGACTCAGATCTTCTACGATGACTTCTGGGGGACCCTCCTCACCCACAGCGGCAGCCACAAGTCCTACCGCCCCCTCTGCACTCTTTCCTTCCGCCTTAACCACGCCCTGGGTGGGCTGGACCCCTGGGGGTACCACCTAGTCAACATCATCCTGCACTGCGCCGTCACGGGTCTGTTCACCAACCTGTCCCGCCTCCTGTTCGGGGGAGGCTACTGGACGTTGCTATCAGGGCTGCTGTTCGCCTCGCACCCTGTGCACACGGAGGCGGTGGCGGGGATTGTGGGCAGGGCCGACGTGGGCGCGGCGCTCTTCTTCCTCCTGTCCCTGCTGTGCTACGTCCGCCACTGTGCCCTCCGGCGGCACTCTGCGCGCTCCTGGGCCTGGCTGCTGGGCGCCATGGGGTGTACCGCATGCAGCATGCTGTGGAAGGAGCAGGGGGTGACCGTGCTGGCAGTGTCAGCGGTTTATGATGTCTTTGTCTTTCACCGGCTCAAATTTCACCAACTCATCTCGCTCATTTACAAGGTAAGCGTTTTTCCGCCCATTGTTTTATTTTTTATCTTCAGTTATTACTGCACAATAAGCAAAGTGCATTGCTGATTTGGTGTCTGTAGTGTGTGTGCGTAAACCTGGATGAGGCAACAGGCCAGTCTACCACAGATGCATGTGTTTGTGTCTGCTCCATTTTGTCTTTTGTCGCATGTGTGTTCTTCACAAATACTGCTAATTTTAATATGAAAATTCGGTGCCAGCATAAAATACATAACCCATAATTAAGTTTGAAGTATGGCATCTAAGGTCCCTATTGAATTGTCTTCAGTAAGAAAAATGAGCCACTCATCTAGCATACAGACACACAGCAGAGTGTGCTTTAATAGGGAGAGATCAGCAAAGAGATGCATCACTTTGTAGGGAAGAGGTTATTGTGTGTCACCTGCACATTATTGTGGCCTCAATGTTGAATTACCGGCACTGAAGTGAGGAGAATGTCTTTCCATTAGCAAAATAATTCTTGTTTAAAATTATAATAAAGCTATTTTGGGTTAATCTCATGTATAAGTAGATTGCAGTCTTCAAATTATGATTTTGCACGTGAATATGATTAAAATATTTCTGTAGGGAGTTTGATTAGAAGACTCCCAAAGTCAATTGCTGTGCTCATCTCGGTGTGAGAAAGTAAGCCCCCGGCTGTCAGACTTAGTCAGACTGCTGCCATTATTTAAACCTTATCTGAAGTTTAGTCCTCTGGAGTATAACCCATCCATTGATGGTGGCAGACAATACTTTTAATAGGCTGTCACTCTGTCTGGGGTGAGAGGCTGGTGGTGATAGAGGTGGTTGTTGCCGGGGGTGTTCGCTTTTAGTTGCATATTTGGAGCTTGTGATTGGTGCCTCACCTTATAGATCAACCTTTCCTGTAGGCGATACAAAATACTTTTATGTATGAGGTTGGCTGGCTTTATTTTTCTCAGTATTATATATTCATATACACAAAATCAGCCTACACATTTTCTATCATGTACATATTTTCATGAAGCAGGTTTATTTCTAAAGCAGTGGTTTAAAAATAGAAACATTATAATGCGCTCTGCTATAGAAATTATAGCACATCCACAGGCAGATGTTCATATTGTGCTTGCTTTTCTATTTTTACAATCAGAGAAATGCAGTAAAGATGGAAATACTGAACTAATTCAATATTTTGTATGTAGTACCATCTAGTCCAGTAGGTGGAAATTATCTCTACTGCATCAGTAGTTCTGTGCAAAGCTAGAAGTGTTTACAGACATTTTACTGCGCTGTTTAGCTTTACTACTTAGTTGGCATTGATATACCTATATTGTCCTTGAAGACATATGTGTTGTAAGGGCTTTGAGAAATACAAATTAAAATAATATAGTGTGATTTTTTTTAAAAAGGGAATTCGTCCAACTGCACAGAGCTCAATTTAAATTACAGCTCGTGATGAAAGCAGTCAAAATGGAGCACTTCCACTCAGAACGAACATACACATCTTTTTTTGGTAAAAAAGAGGAAGTCAGACTAATTAGTGTGGGATTAAAGAAAACAAGATTTCAAGGTGCTAAAGTAAAACTGTCCCAAATGTTAAATGACCACATTTCCTTTTTGAGTGCAGAAATGTAGAAACAGATTTAAAAATCCCCCATGTTATAAAAGAATATAGCTCTTGGCAGAATGAATCGTGCTACTGTAGAGGTCTGCTCATTATTGATGGTTGGAGTTTGTATAATTTCTTACATTAATGGCAAGGCGTTTGAGAAATACTGTAACTCTTTGTGTATCTTCTCTTGTATCTGTTTATTGAAATGTTAGGGAACATTTTATGGTACCCATGGGAGAGCCCGCACTCTAGTGTTTAACAAAAGTTGATAAAAGGAGGGAAATAAACAAATAACACTCTCTTTGGGCACAGTGTTAATGAAGATATGCGTTGCAGGCAAAAGTCCAGTATTGTTCTTCACCACAATGCCATTTCTCATAATTGGTATAGTCTTGATTAAACGATTCACAGATTGTGTCCCACCCTCAAATTATACATAATGCAATAAACCTACCAGGACGTGAGTCTTTGTGGAACTACATTCAACATTCAGTGGAACATAAATTCTGTTCAGCTTAATTGGGTTCAAAATGGCCTTTGCAGATGGAAGAAGGCTGAGTTTACCATAGGCGTTTCAGTTTTCAGACCCATATGTGTCCAGCCTTCAAGTTCTGAACCCCCGAAGAATAGGAGGACAAGGATAAAAGAGAACAGCTTGAAGCAGCCTCTGTCTCGACTGCAGATTCTGCCAAAACACCTTATGTGCTTACAAAACAAGGGGCAAACTGTGACTAATTGAGCAATGCCTTTAAATGCACAATTTACTCACAATGCATCCTTAAATGCTTCCGTTTTGGCATTAAAACTTGCATTTATTTTTGTTCCAGCGTAAGATTGGTATTGCTCAAGTTGTACCGTCCTAATAAGGATATATTTGACTTCTGCCACATGTGTAATCCAAATAGTATAAAGTGTTTTTTTTTATTTAATTGCCAAGTAAGTATCCACAACTTTACCATTGTATTTATTTTACTGTTTATATACAGTATAGGCAGTGTATTTCCTGAGGGAACTTAGCCAGGACAGTGCCTTTTAGATCTGTGATTGTTTACTTGAGTAGATGGGATCGTTTCCTGTTAGTAAAATGGGAGCTTTGCATTTAGGTATAGGAATCATCCTTCTGTTATGTTTCAGATGGAGATATGTAACTGCCTAAATATATGTATTGCTTCATGTTTACACAAAGGACTTCCCATTCATTTAAGCAATGTTTGCAATTAGACTGTATAACACAATTCATTAAATTAGGAGATGATGACAGGTTAGAGTTATTTATTTTAGTCCCTTAAACAACAAAACAACAACCTTAATTTAAACTCAGCATGTGCCTCTGCATGAAATAATGCTATGATCAGTAATTTATTGTAGAGATGAGAGAGTGTTACTCAAACGGACTGGTCAACAGCATGCATTTATTTGTTTCCACTACTCCGGTAGCAGTTTTTTTGCCAACTCTTCACTGTTTGTGGTTTTTCCTGACAGCTTTATGGGCCTGGCCTTTCCTTTCAGAAAAATCAGCTTGAGGCACCATTGCCCTGTGCATGTCCTACTGTGCAGTAGCTGAAGTAAAGGCTGTACAATGCATCCCACCCTTTCAGATCCAGCTGGCCGGCAATATGCTTTGGTTACTCGCGCCAAAACTGTTGCTCCGCTCACTTACTTCAGGAAGAAATGTTTCATATTCTAGTCATTTACTTACCTCCCTAGAGTGGTCTACATTTTGTGACTGTTTATTGTTCTCTTTTGTGTTTATGGATTTATTTACGTTTTGTGTACTTTACAAGGAAAAGACCTTCTGAATTCATTCATATCTTTGATAAAGTGGACTAAAAGTTGATTTAGCAAGAAACTCCAATCCATTATTCAGTATAAATACATCTGAAATTAAGAACTGTATGATTATTGGTAGTGTATGTATTAAAAACATACCTGTCAAACCTAGATACATGTATTTCTAAATACATGAAGATCAATTAAGTAGTATTAGTTACAACCTCGCAATCAGTTCCTTTCTGCTTGATTTCTTTCATCTTCTGAGAATTTTAAGTAATCTTTGAAGCCTTCATCATGCTCAAGAAAGCACCTGCTGTTCCTTGCAAAACTGATAAGAGGAGGTATAACTTACTGGGGAAAAATAACATCTCCATCTGGTTGCAATTATGTTTAAAAATATCTGTACTTATGATAAACAACATTTCACCACTCATTTATATATTAAAGTGAATTATAGGTTTAAGAGTGCTGGTAAATATAAACTACAATGCATTTTTATTCTTATATACTTTTCACAATGCAATGTAAGGTTTTGTGAGTTCTTTTTTCTCAATATGAATGCCACAAAAGGGCAACTGATGCTAAATTCATGCATACCGTGTAAATATGTATCGCGTAGGCTTTTAGGAGGATTGTATGGCTGTTACATTTCAATAATGTGATAATTTCTTTGCATATTCTTTTTGTCAGTTCACCTGGTATGATGTGCTCAAACTCACAAATGCATCCAAATCCACCCACACAACATGTCTTCTTTAATCTAGAGAAAGTAGTTTATTTTCAGTCTTAGGTCTTCTGCTAGTGCTCCTTTTACTGACAGCTTGCTTTACATGGGAGGATTTTGACATTTGCAGCGACTGTTAAAGGTGAATCAAGGAAGTTTTGTTTAGTTTTTTCTCCCAGATTGTGATTTTACAAATGGAAAAACTCTTTAATTGGTCAGTGTCGTTAATCATTCAAAGAACTGAATACCCTTCATAGAGATTCCAATGAGAAGTGAAGGACTGCAGTTGGATACCGGGGCAGACTCCTGGCTTTACAACAGAAGCAGAAGCCCGTGCTAAAGAGACAGACCTGCTGGTGACTTTCTCCTCAGTCTCCCTTTGAGTGCATACATGAAAGCCCATTTGGATACAAAAACATTTAAATGGACACGTGTGGAAATCCATTTCTTCTGCCTTGGCATTTGGTAGATGAGATGACAAATGATTGGTTGACTGGCAGCTCTAGTTAAGCCAAGTCTAGCAGTTTCTAAACTTAAAGTTATTATACGAGGATTTTAACCACAGTCTAGATAGAGCTGTCTAATGCAATAATGTTTTCAGTTTGCCTCCAAGCATTTTGTTTCTGAGTGAGCTTCCGCAGTCGAGAGACCTTGACAGTCATGGCGTGTGCAAAGATAACTGTTCCCAATTAACTTTGGCACCCTGACACTTTAACATGTTTTTTCCTTCCTCTGCCGTTCCTCTTCAACAAAGTAAGATACCTGTGTAAGGCAAATGCTCTCTTTGAGAGTTTTATTTTTAACTGAATTGATTAATTTCTTTTTTGCTCAAAGTAGCACCAGTAGCACAGATTAGTCATTATTATCATCATCTCATCCTCATAATCATCTTCATCTTAGTCAATATCTTCTGTAGCTCTTTTCATTTGATCTGTAACCTATGACTCTCATGGATGTAATTGCCCTGCATCCATTATGACTTATTTAATAGTACAAAGCTGTGTATTTAACTTTGATTTGTGTGGATTTCTGTTCTATGGAACATCAAGTCAACAAATACATGTAACTGTTGTGCTTAGTAGTCCTGATGTTTTACTGCGGGGCCCAACAATGAAATGAAATGCTGCTCACACACATTTTATTCACATGCTGTGTTGTCGTTTTATGTAAACCTCGCAGCATTACATAGTGTAGCAATCTCTCTCTAGAGTTTACAGGTGATTGTAAGAGTTAAATGAATAACTAAACCCTTCAGACTGTTAATTGTGAGTTATACAAGATTGCTGACTGCTTGCTGTAAATGTGTGCTGTGTAATTCCAGTCAGTTTAGTCTCATGTAAAACCGATTTTATGGGCTCATTTTCTGTGTGGCTCAGGTTAATAGGCTAATTTTCAATAACAAATCCTGAACTCAGATGCAATTAACACACCTATTTTGGCATAGATGCTGTTGTTTTTCAAATATGAGCTGGAAATACTTGCTTTTTAATAATTTGGTATAAAATGTTTATTCCCAGATTTGGACTGTTTTAGACTTTTTCCATAACAATTGAGAAAATGCATAGTTTAGTTTTTAGTGTAATAAAGTAAACATTGTGGGGAAAAAAGGGGGTTACCAGCCAAAGTTATAAATAATTACAAAAATAAAAACCAGCCCAAAAGTAAAAAACTTCCCACAAGTATTTGCTGAACGTTTGAGAAAAGGGAACACTAAAATGATTTAAAATCCTTTTGATGTCTGGTTTCTAAAGGAGTTTAAGGATAGAATACTCATCGTTGTCTGTAAATTCACTGTCTCTGTGTAATGATATGTTGACTGCAGGGTTGAGAGTAAAAGCAGAAAGAGAGAAACAAAACAATACAAAAATAAATCCGCTAAAGGGTAGATTATGTTTAGTAGTTTTATGGGTTGTTTTGGATGCTTCCCTTTAAATTAATTTGTTGAATGTCCCTGTATTGATGGGGTAAATCACAGTTTCGTAGATTACAAGTCTCCCTGCTATTGTTTTAAAACTAATTAACACCTTCCCTTCGACTGTTCAGTGGCTGTTATTCCCGACTCCTTTTTTCGTGCTTGTCATTGATTGTATGTTATTTGTGCTTATGTTATTCTCTGTGCTCTGAAAAGGAAAATTGCTTCTGGCTGTGAGTGAGGGGCAGGGTGGCGGTGAAGCAGATGCATGTTTCCCAAATGCCAATTATTTCCATTTGTCATGCACCATGATCTGCACACTTTGCAACAGGGCTGTGCGGTGCTGTATATGCCTTCTCCCTTCCTCACCAGAAATCACTACTGGAGTGCATGCTGGGAAAAAAGCATAGTAAGACGTGAACTGTTACATATATATAGTTATTAATTAACCTCTAAATAATACACTTTCATAGACTGAGGCCAAATCAAAACTTTGACCTACCCACACATTACAAACTTGTATCCCAATACGTTTTGAATTAGAAGTAATAGAACCTAGTAGAAGGTTTTCAGGGAATTTAAAGTTGTGATTCGGTCTTAATATATACAGTTCAGTGATTTCTTCAGATCAGTTAATAATAACACTCCCTGGAACGCTACATTGTTCTTTACATTCATGTGACACAGCACTGCGTAAGACTGTCTCCGTGCATCTGCGAGTTACAGGAAACCCAACAGGACAGATCGTGTGAAGCGTGGCTCTGCAGCACTACGGTATCCGTAATGCCATAATGAGTGTTTGTGTTTTCCTCGCTGAATGAAATCTGGAGCAGACAGCTTTGTAATTGTCAGCAACATGAATTGCGGAGCCTGCACAGGGATCTGACATGTCCTTGCTCTGTGATATGTTACTGTAAAGCCCTACAGTACCCAGATGGCTCCTGTATGCTCTACTTGTCTGGTAATAGCGGCTGTCATCGAGTGATAAACCATACACAGTCAAGTTACTGGATACTTGCGCTTTCACACCTGCCTCCAAGTTAATTTTGCAGACAGCTTTATATCAGAGCTAATGTATTTTTAAATAAACTTGTTTTCCCTTACCACTAATGCAACAGCCTGCCGAAGCTTTATTTACAGAGACCAGGCCAAAACCGAACAAGTGTAACCAGGGGCTGCTTTCCCAGGAATAGTTTATTGCTATTTCAGTGTCGACATTTGTTTAGCAGCAGTGTAGCTTTGTTACAGTGTTAAGCCATTTCAAAACAGAATTGACTTCATGTGTTTACGCTGATTTCCAAAGTTCCTTAGTTTGATCACCAACTTTACTATGTCGTCTACCTGATAATAATAATGTTGTATATATGTGTTTGTGTGTGTGTTTACAAATGGAAATGTTAATATAGCCAGCAGACCTATGTGTTCAGCTGTTGTAAGACATTAGTAGGAAAGATGACTAAAGATTAACAATGACAAAGAAATATTTTAAGCTTTGTCTGTCCTTAACTGGGCTGATGGAAAATGACTTAAGGTAATCCAGCCTTCATTCTGCTTCAAATCACAGTTAAAATAAAGTGACACACATGTCTGTAAAGGGTGAAGTATTGACCCTGGCACTACCTAGAGGCAAGGAAAAGAAAGTTGGGTTATTCTTAGCAATACTGAAACATAACATTTTGTGAAAACAAAGGAAAATTATTCTGATGTAATTAATATCCAGGCATACTGTGTATGTATGTGCACAAATGTTCACTTTTCCTGGGTTTCCAAATGTTCATTTCTGTGTTTTTTGTTTGTATGTATGTTTTTTTTGGGGGGATAGGAGGGTTGTTTACCTTTTTAAAGAAAAGAAGACAGGAAATTATATATATTTATAACTCCACTGTGCTGTGACACTTGTGATGAATATAGATACTGTGGTTTGTGTGTCTGCTTTAATAAACATGTTTTAATTATGCTTTTCTGTGGCCTGTAACTCTGTGCCTTAGGATATTTTGAAGTGTATTACCTGAGAAGCTTCAGATTAATTATTTATAGGTTTGAAGACTTGGATAATCAACACCCCCAAAGCATGTCTGAATGTCTGAAACCATTATTCTGTCGTTTTTATTTCACTGCTCTATTAAAATTGTAAAATTATGAATTAGGTGAATAAGAGATGTTATGGTAGGGTTCTCCTTTATTGGTAGGGATCTTCCTGTTTGCGAACCTTTCTGCAATTGAAGTTGCCGTTAATCCAGTATGTCCCACATAAATCAGTGTGAAGACGAGCTTTTTGTTAACTTACAATATTAAAAAAAAAAAAACACACTTTATAAACAATTATTCCTCTATATGCTATGTGTATTACCCACTCGGTGGCCTCATATGTTATGAAATAGATCTCAGTGTGTGCTTCTGAGAAAGGAATGGTTCATTGCCTTTGGATATCTTGTTATTTTGTAGGAAAACACAAGTATGCTGTATATGTATCTTTCAACATATTTATGTAAACTAGTGGCCAAACATTACTTCCCAAACTGCCTTTTTTATTTTATTAATGTATTTGTTTTTCCAGTTATTCTTTAAGAACGCAGAACGCGGTCAAGGAAAATATGACTGTTCTTCCTTAAGTGTATTTATGTCTGAGTGTCTCCATCTCTTATCTGAAGAGAGGATGGAAAATATAAGTAGATGGAAGAGGGCGATGCATGTTTTGTAAACTTTCTTATCTTTATTTTTTATCAAGTTGTTTTCCTAAACATTCTACTTGTTTTTATCAACGAAATAATCAAAAGACTTTAAATACCCTTTACATCACAGTAAGCCACTGTCTCCACAGCTTATTTTGAAATAAACCTACAGACTAGCAGCATATATTGTGTATTTAAGAAAATGTTTACAGTGAATACATCTGAGCAAATATTTGTTCTCCTTTCATACCCAAAGTGGAATTGATACTAATTTCTGCTGCGCTTCTTCTAAAGACACTCCACCTTTTTCCAAACAATGGACTTCAATAATCTCTCAGAACCAGAAACAGATTATGAAGGCCAAGTGCAGAATCGTGTGCCAGAACATCTGGAATATTTATCACTCTTTAATGCCTTCCACTCTCATTTAATTAAGTAGTAATCTTGAAGAATGCTGTGTGTACGAGCCAATAACTAGCTATCACGCTCTGAATAAACACCATGGCTACACGATGCATGAGAAAACGTAAGAGATGAGTGGAAAAGGCGATTCATTCTGTGCAAGAGGATGCGTTTGTTTTACTTTTTTTTATCTGTATCAGACTCCTTTTCTCTTTCCCAGCCTTACAAACTTTTCCTTTGTTTCCTTTTTTTCCCTTACTATGTAACAGATAATTGTTCCCTGTTGTCTAATGACCGATATTCCCATGTAGGTACAGGGCAGGAACAACAATTGGTTAATATATTGCTGCTATTTAGCACAAATTGAACTGAAAATGTAAAGATCATTGCAGAGCCTTTTCTACAAATCTACATCTTTTCCAAATGTCACAAAACTATCTGTGAGTAGCACAGCAGTATACAAAGTTTTATTTAGGGGCTGCATTACTTTACATTTTTTTTAATATATTATTATTATTTTAACATGGCTGTATAAATAATGTTTGAGCCAAACTCTATGTGTTAATAATTAGTATCAACGATGCAGTGTAGTAATGTCTACTTAGAAATTAATTAGTGAAATTTAGTTGCAGGTGGTGATTTCCTCCTTTCACTAATTCAGTCTGAACCTAGTATATGTGCACTGCTTTCAGGAGCATTAGATTTTTTTGATTATGATACCAAACATACATGTTTGAGTAACTTTGCAAAATGCATCTGGTATTAGAAGTAGGATTGTCATAGAATAAGCTTGAATGTCATCGTAAAACAACACACTGTCCTTTACATGTTTGAACAGATAGATGTGTCTTGTATGACCTATAGTGCCTAAGCCCGGTTATTTACCTATGGGATCTAAGAAAGGAATGATTACTATGTGGTTTCACACCTAAATCAATACACATCCATAAGAAACATAAGAAACATAAGAAAGTATACAATTGAGAGGAGGCCATTTGACCCATCGTGCTCGTTTGGTGTCCATTAATAACTGAGTGATCCAAGGATCCTATCCAGTCTATTTTTAAATGTTCCCAAACTTATTAACCATATTAAAGGGATACCAAAGCCAGTCTCAAATTATATTATTTTGTAACATTGACTCCCTTAGTTCACTTCCATTAAAGGAAATTAATCTGAATTTGAGTGTTGACTCTCATATAGGCCTAGTAGTTGTTTTTCAAAGGATTAGTGCTTTCCCATACATCCAAAAGAGGAATTTTCAGTTTTTTCCTTTCTTTTCTCAAGAACAGAGTGAAAATAATACTGTGTTTTGCTGTTCATGTGAATGACTGCTTAATGACAGCTCGATGACAGCATCTCCGCACGATTCTGATGGATGCAGTACCATTAACTCCCGCTACACACATACTCAAAGTGGCTCAGTGTGATCACCTTAATCCGAAGTACAACAGGTCTAATCTTTTGAATTCTTCATAATGAGAGTAGATCTGGGCAGCGTGCAGCTGTAAGTAAGTCAACATTGCCAGTAGGTAAATGGGCACGTAGTGGTTTTTTAAATTAAAGATATATGGCATTTTACAATCGTGTCGTATTACCATCAAACTGCAGAACACTTTCAGCCTTAGCGACTATTTTCAGCAGAGCTTGAGTTTAAGCACATCCAGAAGATATTCCAAAGCAAATATATATATTTTCAATTCAGTAGCTGTTGGTTTATAAAAGACGAACAGCTTTGGCTTAATAATGATCTTTAATAAAATTCAACAGGGTTCCAAAGATTTGGGCTTTTTTCAATTACACACATTTCCAGTCACTTTCAGCTTCTGTCAGATGTGGTCTGCTGCACATATTTATTTTACAAAACAAACAATAAATGCATTATTTTTAACCACCAATGCATTGGTCTGAATAAGAGCAGCAGTTTTTGTGCTACTTTGTTGGTCTTTTATTGTGGTAATCAATGGTGCTCCCTCCATGCCTGACTGCTGACCAGTGGAAGGCGATGACAGTGGTGGTGTTATGAGATTGATGAGCCAGCGATTTGCGGTTCCTTCAGCTGTAGTATTGAGTGTAATTTATATCAGTATAATAATGTTAAATCAATGGTGTTTATGTTTGCAGAAAGTAGGGAAGTATTGTAATTAATGCTGTGCTGAAGACCGTGCTCTCAGTATTTTTGCATCTGACTACTTTCTCAAGGTTTTGTCTCTTTGCCAGGTGCATCACTGTCCCTCTTTTCTTCACACAGCGCTGATTATTCAGTACAAACGCTTGCATCTGTTATTCTGATTGGGTGTAGGAATGAGCCCAGTGCTCTAGCTATTACAAGTGTGTCTCAATGACTATTCCATACATTTTTAGTCCTTATTATTTTTGGCTCTCCTAAATGCTCTCTTCAAAATCTTTAATGTGAATATGCCTCTTCCTGCGGTGTTATAAAAACAATATAAATGTATTCTCGGACATTTCATGGGCAAATTAGAAACAGAAAATCGTATTCAGAGTCACGCACTGTTGCGGGTATGTTTCAGAAATGTAGATGCTTAATATAAATAAGATTCATGCTCTGTCATATTCAGATCATTATAAGCTTTCCAGTTGTGAATGTGCTGTCAGGCATTGAAGGAACAGTGTATAGTACCAATTATCAAAGCATCACCATAAGAGTCTACGGAATGATTTTCAAAATGAGCGTTCTGCAAAATCCATTGGTTTCAATTAGTAATGCTCTCTATTCCAAGATGACAGATATTAGTAATTGGGTGTATCATGTAGAAGACACAGTGTTGCAAATTTGTGGTTTATTTGTGGTTTATCATTCCAATTTGGACATTATGCAGTCTTGTCTCTTCATGTTTTAAGACTTTTCTCGGTTGTTGTGTTGCTTTGTAGCAGACGATGCTTTGAAAAGTGACCCGAATCTCAGAGATCCAAAAGTGCATGAATTGACGGAGACACAATTCACATTAAGGACTGAATTAAACGTTATTTCAACCAAACTATCATGTAAACATAGATTGATACAATTGTGTTCTTTAACCCTTACCCTCTTAAAGTAGATACTACTAATGTTGTATTACTTTATATCCGAAAAGTAGAATACATGTATTGTCATGTGCCTAGTGATTGTGCATGCATTTACACATGAACTTAAGTGCTGTTTTATCACCCTGTTGTTGATCTGTTTCTATGTGGTTGCAACCCAAAACATGTTAGACTGTCACTTATATATTTATTTGATGTACAATAACAAAGAGAAGATTTATACCTGATCCCTGGGATTGATTTTGTAGCCTGGGTAGACGGGACACTCAGCAGAGAATGAGAAGCACACAGATTTGATTGCATTCAGGTATTGTTACTCCTCCACTGATGCGCTAAACTAGAAACAGTCTGGTCTGCATCTAAGCTTATAAACAGCACTACTATAGAAGCAGAAAGCTTACTGCTGAAGAATTTGATGCGTAGTGCACAAGTTGTGGATGAATCAATAACCTACCACATCTTTTCCACCAATTGAATTAGTCTGCTCAAAACTCAGCTTTATTTAATTTATTTCCTGTGTTCCAGTAATAGGTCTATTCCGTATTTCATCTCTGAGGATTTATTTATTCACATGCCTGCTTCATAAAGGCTAAATTGTTCCAGGGCTGATGTATATTATGAGAAAGAAGCAAACTTGCCCCAGCCCCTACTGGGATGTGCTAAATCACTTATTCGAAGATGAACAGTAATATAGAAGAAGCTTGCAATCTAAAGCTTTTAGGCTAATGAAAAAACGGTGCCAACAGACCACTTGCAGTTTCTGTAATTTAACTTGTGATGTGTGGCTGCTACTCATTTAAACTGGAAGTGTATTAGAAATATGAGTTATTTACTTACCTATTAGGACGCTGAACTGAATCTCATCAGTCTGTAAATCTTCTCTTTGGTACCTTCTGTGAAAAACGTGTTTGCTTTAATGGATTGTTGACTTCTTTATTTGTGTGTGCTGAATTTGTATTATTTACTTGTTTTTCATCAAAGAGAATTGTGATACAGAAGACTTAATTGTAAAAGTGCTCAGCGTATGCTCACACAGAAGGACACTACTAAGTAATATTTGGATGTAGTTAAAATGGTTGTCTTAGTTACATAAGGAGGAAGTTCAGATGACACACTTGTGTTTGTCCTTAAGCCAGGTACAGCACATGGAGTGGCACAGTGCCAGATATTCTTCAGCATTTGAGTGAGAGCTTTTTCTGCCCTCTCACCCTGGTGGAGGGTGGTCGCTTCGAAACAAGGAAACGTCTCTTTAGCAAAACATCTGTGTTTGCAAAGCTTGGCAAAGTGCCTACTCGTTTGTGCTGTACCTGCCTTGTGGGCAGTCTCCACAACTGTCACATTCCCTCTCGCCTCCAAAGAACGAATTCACCCCAAAGGATTTTCTTGTTTTTGTTAAGAAACACTGAACTGAATCCCCAAAAACCTGTATGTAACAGGCAGTTCTCACAGTCTTGTCAGTCTGTGGAATCAGATAAACACCTTCAAGTTATCTGCAGTTCAACCAGATGCATGTTGATTTATTTACTGTATCATACGTTTATTTGTATTCATTTTTTACCTTTAATATACGATGGATTGTCAAAGGCAATGCAGTTTCAAGGAAAGCGAATGCTAGGGTATTCAGTGATGATGAGGTTTGTTTCTTGGGGTGCTGCATTCACAGCTGGCATTTATTGTCAGGCCCATTTGGTAAGTGTTGTCATGGAAGCGGCCCTAGCCAGTAGGGTGTCTGGTGAGGCGGACCCGGGGGAGTCCGTCCGTATTGAAACCAGGTGCTCTTACACTGGGGTTTGGAGTCAGAGGTTTTAGTCTGCAGTTCTCGGAGGGTTACTGGTGGGTTGGGGGTCTGGGTTTGAAGAAGCTGCCTGCTTGGAAAGTAAATGGATGTGCTGGTATAGGCAGTGATAATGGACAAGTTTAATGTGGGATGGAGGAGGATGTGGAGGCCTTGTTGCTCGTGGTGAATGTCACTTTTATTTTTAACAAAGACTGCTGGGAAACAATTCTTGCTCATTTACCAGCAGAAAGCAACTGCAGATAATGCCCTTAATGAAATGTTGCACAATATCCATATGTATTATGTTGATCAATTCAAATGAGTTTATTTTCCAAATAGAATAAGAGCCCTTCAGAATGTGTGCTGTAAAAATGGCCTTGCTTATGCATCCAAAAGGAGCCATACAACACATCTTTAACAAGATTGAAATAAAAAAAAAATGTATTTAAAACTTGATTAAGTGGACTCTAAAAGCTTTTATTCTGCTGCCGTGGATTTTCAGTCATCAACAAAGCAGAGCAGACTTGCGTTCACGAGATAAAGGTTGCTATTTGACCTGTGCTGGGAATTATAATACTCTACAATTTACTAGTGAAGTGAAATGAACATTTCCTATTTAGTTAAAATTAGCAACTTTATTTTTTTTACTTGTCTATGTACTGCCTTTTGCTAACACTGAAAAGTGCTCTGATCTATAGCTGACCCATTTTAATGACGCTGATAGTGGCTGGCACTTTTTTGATGTTTTGTTACTTTAACCTCTTCTATGAAAGTAATGCTTTCTTGTTATTGACTTAAACATTTTTGATATTATTGGTTATTCTGGTATGTAAACTGGAAGTGGTGGAGTTTTTTCTTTTTTTTTAAACATGTTAATCCAGCTTCTTAAAACTATTTGCATTAGCACTAAATATATAAGAATTTAAATCTGTGATAAAACACTACACAGAAATATACAGGATACTATTGTTTCAAACATTATGCAGCCAGGTTTCTCAGGCTAATATTGGCATACATGGCACTACAGTAAAACATCTAAAAATCTAATATCTATATATATATATATAGAGTACAGTTGTTGTACTGGGGTATAAAGAGATTTGTAGATTTATCTCTTTTTGTAGGCTAAAAAGGCTCTACTTTTCTGCTACCACCTTTCCCTTGGAGCATGATCATAACTTTGACGGAATTCCTTCAAGGTTTCAGACAGTTTAATATGAGCCAATGGTGTATGTGCCGGCAGTTAATGTTTTTTGCAGAGCTGTTTAACCTTACATTCAAATAAAATTAGAAAGCTGAAAACCCGGGTCTGTGTTACCGTTTTGCTACGGCTCAACAAAACCCTTAGTAATTAGAAGTGCTGTCTGGAATATTTACTGTGTGCTTCTCGTGTGTTTGAAGTTGTCTATTCCTGAAACCTTAACTTTGCCTTTCGCTTCATTTGACATCTTTGTGAACATGCTGCTTTTGCAGCTGCTTCCTTTACAGTTTTATTGCACTCGGTGGGGAGGTGACCCCAGAGTTTGGACAGTTGTTCTTTAATTAGTAAGTAATAGTGATAGGGGCTGAACCTGCGACCTGGTGGTTTCTCAGCAACAAAGTAAACCTACAGAATAATTGGGTAACTAGTAATCGAAAATAATTAATTATTTTTCTTTATTCCAAAGTATTTTTGAGACACATCCATGCACAATTGCACTCAACAAGCTTTTAACAAAATACATGCATACATCAACCAGCCTGATCAATGCAAGTTCTGTATAGGGCATAACATTACAAAATGAGAGAGAGAGATCAACATTTTTGGGATGATAGCACAGTGTTTCTGTTTTGTTTATATTGATTATGGTTTAAAAATATACTTGCTTCTTGTGCAATGTTTTTTTCAATGCATACATTCAATTCCAGCTAAACAGCTAATACAATATAATAAATGTAGAGTCTTGTTAATCCTCTAACTGTAAACAAGATTTATAAGGAGTCTTGCATCTCTTTGTGAAGACAAATGCAGATGCCAAGATCCCTGAGTAGTATTACAACCCCGTATGGTAGTCACTCTGTCTTTCTCTTCAGAAATGCTGTAACATCTTATTTAAGGATGCCACAGGGAACAGTGTTTACTGCCTCATCCCATTGACATGAGACATCTCATTTTCCATGGGGTCTTGACAGTGTAATGAAACACAGTAATGCATAAAAGACAAATAACAAGGAGCTCTCGTAGGGATAAACTAAACCAAAGATACAGAGTGAAACCATGAGAAGAATAAGAAAATGATATGGATGGCAGTTAATGGAACTATATAACCTCTGTTTTTATTTTAATAATAGTATTATTATTTTTATAAGCAAGGAGTATAATTTTTACCTCAAAAAACTATTAAAATAAATACACAGATGACAAATAGCTCTTAGCTGCAGTGGGTATAAAATAAAGTGGCACAGTGTGAAGCTAAGACCATAAGCAGATTAATCAGGAAATTGTTTAGATGAATGGTTTTCTTTAGGATAATGCGGCATGGTTAGTTTGACCCTTTACATCTTAGAAATTGTCGGAACAAAAAGACGTTTTTTTCCTTTGGGGGAAAAAATACAGCTGCTCCCGCGCTGACAAAAAGAGTTGTCAGAGTGTGCTGTTCAGGGGACTTTGTGAAGCTGTCAGGTATTATCATTCTGAATTGAATAGTAGCTTGTAGTTTCATTGCAACTTGATGTCGTCATTGGCTGAGATGTCTGCCCCTCCCACTACCCTGAGATTATGTTCAACTGATTTTTTTTTGTTTTAATTCACATCAAACAGTACTTTTCATTCCTTCAAAAAACTTTAAATTTGTTTCTAAGGCATACCAGATGTTTTTGTTTTTTCAAGTATCATCCATTTCTTATCAGTCTCCAAAAACACATTACTCATAAAGTTCTGTTTATTGCGGTAAAAGTTAAACTTAGTAGCTTCATCTTTGTAAACCTCTCTGCATTTCAATGCCACGTGTATGATTGAGGTGATGATATGATTGTGACCATTTCCAAAAGCCATTCCTTGGAAGGATTTGATCTTGTCAGTCCTAGAGTTAGGACCAATAAATAAATAAGTCATGTAACTGTAAAAATCATTGTATTGTAAAGTAAGCAAAAATGTAATATATATATATATTTTTTTTTTGTATCTATTTTTCATGGATGGTCTCCGTTCCAGTGGTTTGGAGAGAATAAAAAATATATTTATCTGTCTGCAGCAGCAATGCCTTATGATTTAAGTTCTGGAGGTCTGATACAAGCACTGCCTGAGGAATGAACGGCAAATGAAACGTGACATGGCGCTCCACTTTTATGAATAAATATCTGTAGAGGAAGCAGAAAAGTTAATGCTGACGGCAACCTTTTCAGTTGTCTGCTCACATATTTCCTCAGGAAGACCTGCTGCCTGGATCATAAATTATACCTTTTTTTCACTTTCTTTTTGATTATTTATATATGTGTGTGCGTGTTTATATCTATCGATACAGGCTCACTTGCATAACTTAATTAATGTGGCTTATTTTTGACCTGGGAGTTCTATGACATGCAGTTGCATCAGATACAGTTGCTCAGAGAAAATATTTACACTTTTCCAAGTTGTGTCCCCTGTGTTTATCTGTAATGTTTTTTCCCTTAAAGTCTTCTTAAACCCACAATTTATAGCAAAGTGTATGCTTATTCAATTTACCAAATGTCTCCTTCAGACATTTCATCTTAAACAATTTGTACACAAACTCTTTTAGACAGCACAAATTGGAATTCAAATTCAATTTCAATTGAGTTTTCTTGCGGTCGAAAACATAAATAAAACTTCCTAGAAAATATGAAGTGATGAAAATTAATTTGAAATTATGTTTAATATTGCAACTCACTCAGCCACATTGGTATTCTAACAAATACATTTGACAAAGTTTGATTACAAAGTAAACTTACTGTACTTGCAGGCAGATGCACAATTCCTGTTGCTGCAGCCAGCACAGCCACCGCAAACCAGAACTGTTGAATCAACTTATTTCAGTGATTTTAAAATAATGTTTTGAGAAGTAATATTAAAGGCAGAGCTTTGAGTTATTTTTGATGAAATCTCCAAAAGGTGTGCATTTCAAAGTTCCCTGAAACAAACCAACATCCTTTACACAGGTTTGCTGCTGGGCTAGTAAATATTAACATGTGAGTTTTTTCTCATGTTTACATTGTCAAACTGAAAAGGAGACTAACAGAGAAACCTAATGCCTAGGGCTAAACCAGATCAAAACGTTGACTGACCCGTGAATTGCTAGCCTATATCCTATTGTGTTTTCATTTATTGAAAAAGTAAAAATATTTATAAGTCAAATCGCGATAGGGTACAAGTTTGTAATCTATATTTTGTACACGTCTTGTGTTAAGTTAATGTGGGAAAGAATTCTTGGGACAGGAGTTTAGTCAATCAGCTTTACTTTTGAATGAATTCACACACAGGGACGTATAAAATCAAAACCGACCCGCTAATAGAAAACTACAAACCTGTACATCATAGTGGTTAAATTTCTGATTAGAAGAAAGTGGCTGAAAATTAAGCTGCAACTGAGTACAGTTCTGTAGTTTTCTATTAGCGGGTAGGTCAAAGTTTTGATTTTATACGGCCCACAGTCTGGTTAGAACCGCAAGGCCTGTTGATTTCCTGGGTACAAGCAGTTCTATTACCCAACAGAAGAGGTGCTCTACAAAGGGGGCAGTTCTCTCCCTTCCAACTGGAGTAGGCACTGATACAGAAGGAAAACCGCCAATTAGTTTTGCATAATAGTGACAGTCTGGGAAAATTCAACAACTTGCTTAAGTCTTAAACTAGACACTTTTATCTTGTCCCAATATGTAGGAGCTGCTCAGCCCTGGTATCTGGATCTTGTTCCCACCAAATTCATTGGGTTTTTAGTTAAACTTGGCAGAAACAAGACAATGAACAAAAGGACAGTGTGCTCCTGGGACGTGAATTGAACTAATCTCACACACAGAATAAAAGCAATGAAAAGCATTGACCATTCATATTAACCCTTCAGTTGAAATCAAAAATGTTATTTTCATGTTTTGTTTCAAAACACAAAGTGTACGGTACAACAGAAGTCCACCAGGACATGAACATAAGTGTCTTATGTCTTAAAACAAAAAGGTATCAAAGAACCATATTGTTGTTGGCAATTTCAGATAAACCTGCCAATACTGCATGAAATATTTTGCAGGATAAATTGCCCATGGATAGAATTGCCCTGGATAAGGGCATCTGCTAATAAATAAATAATAATATAATCATAATAGTAATGACTTGCACTCAGTATAGAATTATAAAACAGTCCTTCGTGTATTTTTTTGTGTTGAGCTTAATTTCCCACTTAGTGATATAATGTTAATCATGACTTTATGCATCAAAACAGTTCTTAGTATTTCATTTAAGTCCGTAAGTAAGGCCAAATGACTCAAGACCACAATGTCCAGAAACTTGTCATGTCTGTAATGATGTAGGCTACCCCACACCAACCAGCAAGCTGATTTATATTTATTTATTTTATATAGTATTAAATATTCCCAGTGTGATGCAATGTCCACCTCTGAGTAATCGTGGTCCATTCTTGTCTTGCAGAAGAAGAATACCTCCCTGTGTGTGAGTGTGAGCTTGTTAGCAACCTGGGGAGCATCGTTACTGGCTGCCCGCTTCTACTGGATGGGCAACAAGCCGCCCAACTTCTCCAACTCTGACAACCCAGCAGCGGACTCGGACAGCCTCTTAACCCGGACCCTAACCTTCCTATACCTTCCTGCTGCCAACGTGTGGCTGTTGCTGTGCCCGGACACCCTCAGCTTCGACTGGTCCATGGACGCCCTGCCTCTGCTCAGGACCGCTGGCGACTGGAGGAACCTTCACACTGTGGCCTTCTATGTTGGATTACTGCTTTTGGCTTGGTTCAGTCTCTGGAGTCAGGCAAAGGTTAAGGAGACCAATGGGAAAGCATACGTGATGAATGGGAAAGCTAATACCAATGGACACAGCTGTCACGCAGACCCGGAGCACTCCAGCTCTGAGTCAAACCCTGTAAAAAGTGCGGAGAATGGTGTGAAAAACCATTATATCCCAAGGACGTCGCTCCCCACCACAGAAAATGTAGTGGTTTTCTCTTTGGGGCTGTTGTCAATGCCCTTTCTGCCCGCCACTAATTTATTTTTCTATGTGGGTTTTGTAATAGCAGAACGAGTACTCTATATACCCAGCATGGGCTTTTGCCTGTTGGTGACTGTGGGCATGAGGGCCCTTTATGTCAAACTACGGAGGAGATTCTTGAAGAGTCTTTTGTTGTATTTCAGTGCCACTTTGGTCATTCTGTATGGGATTAAGACCGTTCTAAGGAACCAGGACTGGCAAAACGAGGAAATGTTATATAAATCAGGGATAAACGTGAACCCAGCAAAAGGTAAATTCCTTTCGTTGCTTTGGTTAATCATAAAGTCAACATTGACCTGAACAGGCAGGGTAACTGGTTAAAAATAATTACATGACATTCTCAGGGGGATTGAACATGAGGAAAAATACAATTTGATTGCTTTTATAATATGTTTTTAATTTAGGTTTCGATTGAATGTATGTCTTTATTTCCTACAAATGTTCAATTGTCAGATTTATTGAGTTATTCAGGTTTTAGTAGCTGTTTTTATATATATATATATATATATATATATATATGCCGTCTTTAAAGGCTGCTAAATGAGAGACATTTACTCAAATTCTCACAATATGTTTTAGATATGAGCAAACGGAGGAGAACTTGTGAACTCTGAAATATTAGATTGAAACAAAGAGCCGGTTTCCTCAATTAATAATTCTAGCCTTGGGGGAAATCAGTTTAATGCCTCTGACATCTTTTCGAAATATGACTCTTAAAAACAATGAATCGTAAATTGTCTTGCCTGGGGGTCTCTGTATATTGTACGTTCCCTTCAAGGAGAATACTATTATCTGACAGGACCTTGGTTATTGTGAGTTCAACCTTCAGCAATGCTAGGAGCACCAAAGAGCTGCAAATACTGAACTATACTGATAATGTTCATTATTAATAGTATAAGTATAATTTTAAGCATTAGTTTAGGGAAATGAAGCTGTTGCAAACTGGTTTCTCTGCTTATTTTAGAAATTCATCACACACACAATGCAAGAAATCGAGTGACACTGGTCTAAACACAGAGCCGCCGGGATAAAGCATTTTAAGTATTCTTGGAGGTTTTGCAAACCTTTTGTCTGTGGACTATTAGAGTTCATACACATACTGTCACCAGGGGGCTGCATTGGTATTTGCCATTGAGAGATTTTCAATGGCTCAATAGAAGGTTACAATAATATTTAAATTAAGTTGCTGGAAGCACAGTGACACTTTAATTGCAAGATTGTAACACATTGAGTTTCCTATGAGATAAACTAATGGGGGGGGGTGGAGGTATAAAATAATGATGTCTTGTTTTAGCCAGTTTAGCTACAGAATAGGAAAGTAGTGGCGGCTTATTGGCAGAAAGGCACAGCGCCATTATTAATATCCGTGTCAGGTCAGGCTGTCGTTTGATTTCTAAATTGTTAAGTACAACTTGCCTTGATTATGAATAATAAGGGCCTGGTTAAAGAAATGCCCATATTTGGGAATGCCACCAGAATCTGTACTCTCTTCAATGTGTGTTGTTATTGTTTTAATTTGGATTTGATTTGATTCCTGGATCACTGAGTTATGAGCTACCGAACAAACACGGTGGTTAAAATGCTCTCCTCTTGTTTGTTACCTTTCTAATGTTTGTGTATGACAGGTCATGTCCGGCCAAGAAACATGACTGTCGAAGAAAGTGTAAAAATAAATGTCTTACATACATCTAGCCTAATAGGAAAATGAAAGGTACATGTGCATATGGGAAACATGATCGTGTCCATGAAACTTCAGAACCTTGTTCAGATGCCATGAAACCTAGCGTGGCACATGTCTGGGGGCTGTTTTTGTCTAGGCTTTGTGCCAGACTTCTGTGTTCTCTTTTTTAATGGTTTAGTGCAGGCTGTTTCCTAAAACCCCTTAAATAGTATGATCTACCTTTTGATGTAAAAAAAAAAAGTTTCATTGATACAAGTCAACTAAATTGCTTGAGGTAATCTTATTTGTAACTGTATAATCATATAAGAATACATGCTCTGTAGGTCCCATATGTGTGGTACAGTGCAAATGGGCATTTTTGTAGCTTAGCAGGGAATAGAGGGAGGGTGTCTGTCTTAGCCCAACACTGAAATATGAATGAAGCAAAGAAAAAAATAACCTTCAGAATTCAGCATTTTGGCCGTTCATGCTTAGTTAATCTGTATCATTTCTACCTTTAAAAAATGCTGAAGCTGTGGTTTATTTTGGTCATGCATGATGTAACTTCAAATCAAACTGCTAGACATTGTGACCTATATGTGGGTTTGCAAGATTTGTAAATGGTTTAATTTTGTATGTCAGAGCTTTGCAAGTATGTCAAATTCACAACTAAAAGAATACAGTAGTAATATGAGATAGATAAGTGTTGTATATCGATTGATCTATGTATAATAATAATAATAATAATAATAATAATAATAATAATAATAATGGCATAAAGGGCATTATGTAAGATTAGCTCAAGCTAGTTTTAATCAGAAATTGTTCCTTATGGTTCATGTAGGAGCTCCCACTCCTGTCCGAGGTATTTGTAAACCAGGCAGCTTTCGTTTGCCCTGCAGAAGAAGGAACCACAGTACTGAGGCTTCAGCAACAGACGTGAAACATGAATGTAACTGCTCTGAATGTGACATCCTGTAGCACTGTTATGTGAAATATCTCGTTGTTTCGGGGTCAGATTCGGGGACCGTGCTGAATAATGCTTTCTGTCTTCCTGCCAGCGTGGGGTAACCTTGGGAATGTCCTCAAGAACCAGGGCAAGATGGCGGAAGCTGAAAAGGCCTATAGAAACGCCTTGTACTACCGCAGAAACATGGCTGATATGCTGTATAATCTGTAAGTATGCATGACTCACCTCAGCTCTTTTTTGAGGGTGTTGTATTGAAAGACACTATTGATCCAGAGACGCTTTGCAACAGTGAAAGTGTTTGTCGTCTCCCCCCTGGGCCTTTTAATGTGACAGTGTTTTCATTAATCAAGTTGCCTAAACTCTTGGGAGGACAGTGGCTTTTATGAGGATGAGGCATCTCGTATGCTTCCATTAACCCCCAGTGTCGTGAGTGCAAGTTGGTATACAGAAATGTAATAGTTTGTCTGAAATGTGCTTTTTTCTCTCTCTCCCCATGTACTTTTCCCACCAAATAGTATATTTTTCAATACAATAGACTACTTTTTTAAACTTCTCTACTGGAAGGCAGAACAAAGTAATGGCATGGGTACATACTTCCATAAAAGCGTTGTACTCATCGCGTCATAATTGATAGCAACGTTTAGTCTGTGGGAATTGCTTACTGAAATCAAACCGCTCTGAGAGACAAGCAAAGAAAAACAGATTGTGCCACCGAAAAATAGGCCTAGAGAAGAGATTAGGGTAAACATTGAGTTATTGCTTTTTGAGGAAGGAGCATCAATGAAACCAAACAAATCTGAGTGCCATTGCTGTCTGTATTATAAAACAAAACATCTTGGGTTTCGAAGAGAACTAGCTAGATGAAAGACAGGAAGTTAAATTGCTCTGCATGGAGAAGCTGTTGGTGGTTATTCCTATATGAACCCCAGAAGAGGAGGCTGTGTATAGTTGAATTCCACTTGAAATGCTTATTGGATTAAAATGTGTTATTCATGAGCCGGTTACACATGAAACAACGGGTATGTTTCCGTACGTATTTGTGTGATTCATCCTGAAACACGGATGGTTTGATTGACTTGACACAAAACCAGGGGTATGGACTGATTGAACACAAGTTTCTCTCCAATATATGGCTTCCATAGACAGCAACATCGATTCACATAAATGCCACCATGAAATCCATGATTGTCTTATTTGACTTGTGAAAGGTTTGCTTCTGAAAAGTGCTATGTTAACAAATACAATAAATCTTTGATTAGCAGGTGTTTGGTTGCTTAATCATTGATTTAAGTGCTAATGCCTGCATTGTTTTTCAAATGCTGGGGGAACTTGTTATTCATAATCAATAATGTTTCATCTAATTTATTTAACACTTTTTAGAGGTCTGTGCCAGTCAAGCCTTTCCGAATTGGGCATTGGATCGTATGCTTTTATTTCAGAAGATTAGCCTTCGTCTGTAAACATATATACCTACAATGTTTCCAGTGTTAATGCAGTTTGGACACATGGTACCATACTGACCTTTTATTGCACTGTTATATAGGAAAACAGTACCCAGGTTGTACTTTTGAAGGTCTGTTTTCAGAACCAAAACAGTAACAAAAGAGTTAACAGATTTCCACAAACACATAATTTGGATGTTTGAAAATAAAATAATAACTAAACCTTAATTCTATATGCTGGATACACATCCCACATTCATTGGTGATCCTTAGTAAGAGAACACGTATGTTTAGCAATGTTAATCCATTGTAACATGATAAAGGGCTCACGGGATACAGACACATTTTCATATGGTGCAACTATGAATATTTTCTCACATTGAACATTGTAATCATTTTAATATACATGTCAGCTTTTTGTATCTTCACCGAATAATTCTGCTATCTCCTGGGGCACATTCTTGCAATGTGTTAAAATTGTCGCAGGCTCTATTGTGTGATGCTGGATTATATTTTTTGTTTAATTCAGTGCAGCTACAAGAATCAGACAACAGGTTGCTCTGCTTATATCCACATCACCATTTTTAATGCTTGTGACAGATTATTATTATAATTATTATAATAATTATTATTATTTATTGACCCTTTCTGTAAGTGCCTAGTTTTAATTGTGCCTGATTGAATTTTCCACTGATGCTCTGCACTCTTGTTTTTTTAGTGGTTTGCTGCTACAAGAAAACAACAAGTTCTCTGAGGCGCTACACTACTATAAGCTGGCAATTGGTAGCAGGCCTACATTAGCTTGTAAGTAAGGTTTTTTTTTATTATTGATAATTTCATGCATGTGTGATTATGTATGTACCCAAGCATCTGTAAAAACAGAGAAATTAAGTGGAGTGCCATCCCCTTACTGAATTAATGGTTTGCTCAGGTTTATTTAAGAAAATATATATATATATATTCATTTCAGCAGTTTCATTTCCTACTTATTTATTACAAATCCAGCTCTCCTTCTAAATCATTTTCACGTTCTGCCTTTAATCTGTTCCTCTTCACCTTCTGCACAGCTGAAGTTATTTCATGCTTTTGTAACCCATTATCAGCTTCAATTTGCTGTCAGGAAAATTAAATTGTATTATGTCATCGTTTGGGAGGAAGTCATTCTCTTGTGAGTAACTTCATTGGTCATGCAATTAAGTCTGCTACATTGTTTTACTGATCACTCCGGTGCAGTGGGAAAAAGGCTGTTTTTGTGACCTAGATTTATATTAGCATAAAATATTGCACTACAAAAAATAGGAAATAAGCTGAAGACAAGACCCATGTGACTGCTTGATCAACATCTAGTTTTCTGAGCTAAAATGATGCCTCCATTATTATTTTTTTAAACAAGAGATTAACCACGGGAGGGCTTCAGTCATTTTAAAATAATTTCACTTTGTAAACAGCTTAATGGGTCAATTGCTACATTCCAAAATTACTAGTCTTCACAAAGCAATACTTAATATGTTTAATATTTAATAATATTTGAGCAATATGTTGATTTTCTCTGTGTATATTACATTAAATAAACACAATTTCTTCACTTATAATATGAAACATTATAAAGCAGACGTTAAATAATTGTATGGAAAGAGGTTTAAGGGAGACAGCCATGTATAATCTTGTGTACAAATAAATATTTACACTAGTAATGTGTTCTACAGCATCGTTAATGCATCAATTGGCATCACACACAACCTGGACACTATCAGAATGATAATTCGGGGGATTTCTGTAAATCTGCCTCTTAACCAACAACATTCCCCTTTACACAATGAACGTCAGCTCAAATAAGATCTATAATCTGATTCATACTAATACAAATGTTTAATTTGTTTCTCTTTTTTGTATATATTATGTTAAAAAAATTAAAAAACAAGTACAACACTGCAGTCTTATGAAATATTGACAGTGAAAATGCTTTGGATGGCAATTACTGTCACATAAGGGAAATCACAACATTTTCAATAAACATTTCTCAACATCCCACATTGTAAAATGAGTGATTTAAACCAAGAAAGTAGTTAATCTTTTGTATGATGAAATTCTTATGAATTAGAAGAAATCAAGATTCAATTATGCACAAACTGTTTGAAAGGAATTGAAGGGAAAGAAAGTTATTAGAAATTGACGCTGATAACGGTTGTTTTTTTAATGAGAAATGTGTACTTTATTGAATGCTCCACCAGAAATATAATGGTATGAAACCTAACTTGCGAAACTTGTTAGCTTGCCCTTGGAAAAGGTTAATTTATTTACTTGTGGAGAGAAAAATACTGCTCAGATTACCCACATTTTATAAGGTAAAAAAAAACACACACACACACAAACAGGAGAATAATAAGACTGTTCTGAATTAATGTGTTCTTCCATGAATATTTTAATCTTAACGAGTATGCATGTATTTACTCATTTATTCCTGCTGAATATCTGCTCTGAATGTTGATAAAGAGGCTAGAATGTATGGGGAGTTCACACATACAACTTCTCATGTTGGAGAAATGCAGAAACAGAGTAAGAAAACTAAAACAATCTACAATAAACATAATAGTCATAGTTATAACAATACCGATGTGGATGGTTCAGTGCAGTGATCCGTTCGAGATGCCATTATCCACCGTACATATAGATTGGCATCCCGCGGCTGGTGCTGAGAATGGTTTCCCAGAAGTGGGGGATTTATTCTTGAAGGCTTTGCGGTACAGTGGTAGGCCCCCAGTGTTTAATTAGTTCTTGCTCAAAATAATTGTGTCCCTCTCCTCACAGCTGCATACTTGAATACGGGGATCATCCTGATGAACCAGGGACGACTCGAAGAGGCCAAGCGGACGTTTTTGACTTGTGCCGATATCCCAGATGAAAACCTGAAAGACCCTCATGCACATAAGAGCTCGGTAACCAGCTGCCTCTACAACCTTGGGAAGCTCCATCATGAGCAAGGGCAACAGGAGGTATGCCATTAAAAGAGTCGGGCACAGTCACGCACCAAGCACTGAAGATTTGCAGTGAGAATAATGTAGTGATGAATGTTCATGAGCTGAAGCATTGAACTGTGGGAACACAATTGGAAATCTAGTTTCGTGAGTGAACGCCAAATAATATTCTAAGATCTAGGGTACTGTTGAGTAATAAACCTTCCACACAGGTTATCAATTTTAGCAACACAACAATATTTATACCCATGGATGTAATCTGTAATCCTGTGGTTGTCTATCCTAATCTTAAATCTTGGTAGTGTTCATGTTTTGCCAGTATTGGATCTCCTCTGTTTTGCCAATAACGGCTTCAATTTACACACTTTAGAGCTGTGTATGGCCATTGTGCAGATTATAAAATAGAAACCATGAATTGCAATAATATTTTCTTCTTATTGGTCTTCTAATATGTTATTATAATTGTTATTTATTCATAGGACGCTCTTTCCGCTTATAAAGAAGCAATAAAAAAGATGCCAAGACAATTTGCACCTCAGAGTCTGTACAACATGATGGGTAAGTGTTATTAAGCATTGGTTTATTGGAGAAAAAAGCACAGATGACTTAAAAGTGCTAAACAGTGCTAGCACTACAAATATGCATTGCCATCCATTGATGTGACTATGCCATTTCAAACACCGTCTCCTTATTAGCACAGTAAACCCAAATAAACAACCTGATACTTCTTGCAGTGTCAACTTTTTCAGTCTGGTTTAAGATAAGCTAATTTGATATAATATAATATAACATGAATTTCAAAACGTTAAGTGATTCCCTTTACAGAGCTTTTGACACCGGGAGCAGGCTCTGCTTTTTGAAGTCCTCCTAAAATCTGGAGCTGGTATAGAGTTGGTGTTGAACAGACACACATACCGACTTCAAAGTCCTGGGTGTGGCCTTGCTCATCAACCGAGTCAACTGAATGTATTGGATTTTAAACATTTCCATTTCCATACTGGATTAGGGCAGTTCATTCTCTTCCTGCTGTGATAATACCTCACTCGTCGTGTCAGAGCCTTATGAAAACACCTGCCGAAACAGTTGTTGCTTTTCTGAGGTAACAAAAGATTACATTTCAGTTGACCCCTGTTTCTACCTACACTCTGCTGCCTGTCTTGTACTCACTTGCTTATGTATTGTAGTTTAACCCTGGCTATTCATTGTCCTACTTGTTTAATTTCCAAGCAAAAAACGTCATACATTTGGTCAGGTGGGATTAAATCTGGTTAAACTCTTTTGCATTAAAACCCTTGCATTGACTAATTGAAATAAATGATACATAACTGAAAAATATTTAAATTTACTATGGAATGGTCTGCATAGAAATGACTGAAAATCCTTAGTTTAATAGACAGGAAATTCATGTTAGTTTGAAGTTTGCTTTAAGGTGTTTACTTTCCCTCAGCTGATTTTTATTTTGTAGTCTTTGCTTCCAGCTGCTTAAGGTAGTGAGTTAGGGAGCCAAGCCACATCCGGTCTGTTGGCTGCAAACTGCATCATGCTCTTTTCTTACCAGGAAAGAGATTTAAATCCATCAGTGTCGTCCCGTCACCATCCGATCTGCTTATCTCAGGCTAACTATTAACCACTAATATATATGTCAAATGAAACCTGAACTTTACCTCAGGTTCAAGCTGAGGTTTCGCTCTCTAATAAAAAAAAATTTTCCCACTGAAGTAATTACATTTAAAACCTTGTTCTCGGTGCGTTTGTTAAATTACAAAAACGGTGTCGTGAAATTCTTGAAATAATACACCTTACAGGCTAAAAATGAGAGCATATTGTTCCAGGTGGGGGAAGGATTGAAGAAGTGAATATATCACATGTTGTACGAGGGGCCACAGTGTATATTTAAACTAATGTCAGTATCATTGAATCGGCCCTACAAGACGAGCAGCCCTCAACATTGAAATCCATCTTCTACAGGAATTTCTGACCAATCCCTAATTGTTTCAGCTGCCTTATTTCATTCTTGTTACAGAACATTTTGAACTTTTCTAAAGCACAAAATGTAATTCATAATTAAAAAAAATGATGTTATTCGACAGTGGGAGAAAATACAATTGCATACAACTGATTCTCTTTATCTTTTTGTTATTATGTCCTTGCTCCAGTTTCTCCTGTGGTGTATAGATACACAAATGTATTCATACAATGAAAGTCAGAATTTGTTTTCCTCGGCTTTTTGTCTTCACTTTGTTCGACTTCTTGTTCAATATTCAGTGTATTAGTTAAACATAAGCCGTTATCTTTAAAACCCGACATTGGGCTGTGTTTGTTGATCTTAATTGGCTGTCTCTGCCCTGCGGGAAACCAAACTCATGGCTTTGAATCTCAAATTAATGGGCAATAAAACTTTCCCATAAAGTGTATTCCTAACTTGGTTTGACATTAATATACTGTTGCTACAAATAAATACCTGCCATCCATAATACTAATGAAAGCAGAAGGGTGGTTTGGTAAAAGTTCTGAGCAATGTATGCACAGAAACACTGGAAACGTTTGAAAAATGTTTTGCTGTTTGCTTTGTTATGTTATCTTTCTTTTCCTTTTGTGTTTAGACCATAATAGTTATAAATGTATCTGTAAAAAACCTCCTTTGGTTCAGTATAGTTGTTCACTTATTCGTGTTTTGTTTGAATGTATTTGCAGTCCATAACATAGCTTATGTCCGCTTATAATAAATGCCAAAGTCATACTTAGGGGCCCGACTTCTGTTTGTTTTAAAATCCATTTAAAGAACTCTAAAACAAGGTCCATGTTAATCTTCCATTCCTCTCGTAAAACACTCGAATGCCAGTAAGTATCACATTTCAAAGTCAGCTTGGGCTGCAGCAGGCGTTTTTTTGGAGGCATGCCATATCCTTCATTGGATATGTCAGGAAAACAGGGGAGAGATGTGTGGTTCCCTAACCTCTGACCTGACCTTCTCTCTGCCTCAGGAGAGGCCTACATGAGGCTGAACAAACTGACAGAAGCTGAGCACTGGTACCGGGAGTCTCTGCGAGCCAAGCCGGATCATATCCCGGCTCATCTCACTTACGGGAAGCTCCTGGCCATCACAGTAAGTCCCCTCCTCGTCCTCTGACACCAGCTCTTGCAGCTACTAAAGTTCTCAGACTGTGTTTGTTTTTTTAAGGTCATCGGGAGCATTAGTCAATAGCCTGTGTTCTTCAGTTGATACATGGAGATACCATTGGATTTCTCAAGGTGCCCTTTTCTCTGAGGAAATGCACATTGACCATTGATTGTGCCTTGTATCTCCCCTACTCTGTCTCCTTGATGTCTCATTCGTGAGCTGCAATATTAATTGTAGACATTTTCTCTGCCCTGGAAGACACTGAGTGTGTCTGTCTTTCTTGTTTTCCTTTTTCAAAGGAGGAAATATCCATTGAGATGTGACACATGTCTTTGATTGGACGGTATTTGGGTGACTAATCTTTAAAAACTTAGGAGAGATTGCAGAGGGGGGGAATGCTAGCCGTTCACATTGCAGGTTTAAAAGTTCAAAATCGGAGCAGCGTGTGGAGAGGGTAGTATACCCTGATAGATCTGTTACAGACTAGGCAGCGTAATTACATGGAGGTATTCACTTGTACTTAGATTTGTCAACACCAATATACCCCTTTTCAATGTCGAAGGCAGGGGGTGTCTGGAAAAGCTCAAGGATGCTCTTGTAAACTCTAATCTCTGCAGCTCCAAATCTGTCTTTCCAGACTATGTCAAGAGTTTTTCTGTTTCTGGTCTCCACTAACTTCCACTTTTTAATTCCATGTTGATAGGGTTTTTTTTCAGTAGGGTTGGCAGTGCAGATGTTTGATACAGTTTGGTTCTATTCTACTATGGTGTGAAACATTGCTAATTAAAAAACACTCATTATGAATATGTTTGGGCAAGTGTTTTTAGTCTGATCATGATGAAATTGACTTCCACAAACTTTTTTGTGGAAAATAAATGACATTACAATGAGAGGAATGTGGCTGTCATGAAATGTCTGGAAGTTGAGGTGTTTTCAGCTGTGGAAAAGGGAAAAAAGAATGAAGACCTGCTTCTTTTGTGACAACTGTGACAGATAATTGAAAAAGCAGTAGAACGGTGCTTTATACTACGTTTCTGATGCATGGCACTAGGTTGGAAGATTGAGTGGCGCAAGGCTGAATAATTGATGGAAATTGTCTGTGTTGCGGACTGCACAGTTATATTTAACATGCTTTTTGACTGCAGAAACCTAGAGAGGTTCAATTTTGCTGCTTGGCTTATTATCACGGTAGTATTTGAGTCAGTGACCTGAGCTGCTTTGGGGATGGATTAATGTTCACAACTGGTTAAATATTGATTGTTTTCTACTTTTCCGAGCTATTTCCATTAAGTTACTTCTTATGCAAAGCAAATGCTGCTACCTCATGCATGAGACAGGTGACCTTTCCGACGGATTCCTTTCAGTCATGTTTTATAGAAGAACCTTGGTTTGTCTGGGTGATGAAAGTAATGTTGGGTATGGAGAAATCAAATTATTCCAATGATCTTCCAAATAATATATATTTTTAAAGAATAATATCAATATATATTGGGGTCCAGTAGAAGTAGAAATAGAATATAGAAGTAAGTTTAATAAAGAAAAAATAATACTAAAACACACTAAATAATAAACAGCTTTCAATTTAAAACTGAAAAAATATAGTTGTATACACTGAAACTAAATTTGCAGTAGTAAATACCGATTTAGGTTTAACTTGGCTGAAGTATTCCAGTTCATCATATATGAACCGTGTGTTTCAGCTAATTTTGAAGTCATAAAGATCTCTCTGTTTTAATCCTGGCCTCACTACTCCTATTGTATTTTTGAAGTGGTAGTGTAATTGATCATTGATGTACTAGTGAATCAGGTGCTAAAAGTTTAACATTTCACCCCTAAAACAGCTGTTACATCTTTCCTCTGTGAAGAACACCTGCCTACAATTGTTTTAAACAGCAAAGAGATATCAGAGCTGGAACCCACTCAACAGCTAAATCACTGTGAGTGGCTGGTTATTTATTTGATGAATATATATATATATATATATATATATATATATATATAATGTATGTTATCATTAGAACACTGTAGAATGTTTTGAAAGTGCAGTATCTGAACACAGGGATAGCCAAAACTCATTTATGAGGGGTTGGAAAGATTAATTTTCCTCCGCTAAAACAAAACCAATTTAAATCTACTGTTGACATCTGACAGCTGGGAGTTATTTGTTATTCGTGTTTTTAAAAAGAGAATCAAGGCCTTATTTTCCCGTGCATATGTAATGCATAAATAGGTTAATTAATGAATTAATACATAATTCCCTTTGTTGCACAATGATTGTGAAGAGAAGTTGCCTTGAGTTAGTGGCTGTAAATGCCTCCTACAAGACTGGAGAAAAAACAACATTTGTTAAAGAGCACTGGGACACACCAGCAAGTTCAATTGATTTCTCTGTCAAAACTGGACTGGTTGCAGTAATTGCAAATAGCTGAGTTGAATTAACACTGGGAAATTGTTGCTTAAGTAGAAATAAATTCTACTTAAATTGTGTTCCAAAGCATCGAGTTTCTACCTTTTTCCCTCTGTATGACTTTGTCTTATATTAGCTCCCTTCATTACCTATAGCATAACGGTATTTTTAAGTGTGTATAACAATCTCCAAAACTCAATAAGTATTCTTAACACTGAGGCTTCACAGATACGGTTAAATTCAATAGAGCCAGGAATATGTTCCCTACCTGACAGAATATTGATCAAATGCATAAACCCAAGTGCATTTGTATAATTCAATTCATCTCCACATGATCCCAGGCACTGCACATAAATGCAAGCCAAAATCCTTGATCATCTCCGTAATGTCAGTCAAGCCACATCTGCGGTGAGAAGTGATAGCTGTTGTGAAACACCACAGCGCATAACAGCTTGACCTTGGGAGAAAGCCAGAAAGCAATGAAAAAAATTGAGTCCTTATTGGAGAGTTAGTTAGGGTAGGGTTGGATTTAGGGAGGATAGATTTGGTATCTCTTGCGTCTGCTGTCCCTCTCCAGGCTGCTTGACCATGAAAGCTGGGAAAGTGTATGTTTTCGTGTGGAGAGTAATGTTTGAAAAGCGCTAGCTGCGGTGCTGCTGGGTAATTCTAGTTTTGTTATTTTTGTCTCTCTGTATTTGTGTAAATGTATGTTTGGCCTCTCTCTTCAATTGCCCATGTATTCACTACTATTCTAATGAAAGACACGCATGTGACAGCAGTTATGTTCACATCTGACTTTTGTTACAGTTGATGAAAGATAACAAGTGAGATGTAGCCCCCGTGGTGTGCCAAACCTGTGCACTCCTGCGCTGGGAGTTCACATCCTGGCAGGGGGAGGAGAACTTCACGATGGGAATGTGTCCTTTTTCCGGGTCCCCACTGCGTCATGTTTAGGGAGTGGGAGCATCTCTCGCCACGATCAGAGGAGTGTTGTATAAGCACCCCGACAGTGAAAAATGGACTGAGACTCTGATTTCTTTATTCTCATAATAACCTGCGATTCACAAGGAAGCTTTCACAGGCACTACAATAACAGAGTGCAAGGAATAGTCCGTTTTAGCTTCAGTTTTGTTTTTTTATGACCGTTTTGGTTTTCATAATAATAATAATAATAAACCTAAGTTATGTCACTTGGAAGTTTTTTGTTGTGGTATAATTTTGTTTTACCAAAGGGTCTGAAAAATTAAGCTCAGTGGTTCTGACTGTGCAAATTGTGCAAGAAGAGACACCTTTAATGTTGTCTTAATATATAAATATTCAATTAAATAAGGATTCTGCCCACCCTTCATTTTTAAGTGACAATAACTATAATCCTAAATACTCCTCTCCATTGGTGTCTTGAAATCATGTTCATGACACTTTTTTCAGTGTGTCACAAACACTCAAACACTTGGTTTCATCTATTTGTGTTTAGCTGTTTTAATATAATAGCTCTAGTGCTATTGATAGAATACTGCTATTGATACATTCACATCCAACAGTAATGCTTCAACTTACTGTGTTGTTTAATACAGTATGCACAAGATAACATTTATACAAAGGTTGAGAGGTATAGGATTGTGATTCATATACATGTGATTTAGATTAATAGTAAGAATCTGTTTAATTACTGAATCTGTGTTTTAACTATTGAGGTTGGGTTAAAATGATTCACAAAATTACCAGTGTAGCACAGAAATCATATATCTGAAAGGGTTTACACTTTTTCATAATTATTCGTACTACTACCTTAACGATCATTTAATTAAAATAAAAACCCTGCAGATGCTTGCAGTTCAACATATTCCTTAGGGATTTATTTTTTCTTTTAAAAATATGCTTTGAATTTTGCTTAATTTGGATACATTTTCATGCCATTGCACCAGTTAGGCAAAGACTATTCCAGCCTGTGCATACACAGGTGGGCGTCTGTCTTTTGTTACCATTGTCATTCTTGACACATGCTTTAGGATTTCTCCACAGCGTTTATGTCCAGCCAAATGAAACACATATGGTACACGGCATAGTAAACAAAGCTAAGTGCTGCTAACATTTTTCCCCAGTACGTAGACCTAAAACATATTCTTTATTTTTTGTAAATGTGATCTTGCTATCATCATTCTCTGTAGAACTTATTATCCAGAACTGCCCAGCTGTGCTATCAGATTTTTAACTGGGATGTCAAGTTCAATTTCCAGTCAGGTTACACTAACTTAAGTCACAATTATATTTCTGCAGGCAGACTGTCTGGGCTAAGATATGCAATAAGCCAAATGGCAGAATATAGATTTAAAGAAATTATCCGCTAAGCACTATATATGACCTTTCTGTTTTGCACTTTAAAAAAAAAAAAAATCCCCCCTGGAAACCAGACAAGTTCTGTTCACGGTTGATGCCCACAGCTGCCTAAGTAGATTTTGAAAACACCTCACAAATAATATGGATGTATTGTACGTGGTAATATATCAGGGCATGGGCAAAATTATATTTTTGTAATAACAGCTCTGCCTCTCTTGATGTTATGTTCGTTATTGTCTTTCTAATAGAGGAAATATATTGTTTTCTGTGGAATAACTACCAGAAATAGGGAACAGTCAAGACAAGCTTTTAAACCATGTTACATTTCTTAAAGGTTGAAATGTAAATGCTAAAATATTGAAGATTTGATTTTCAAATTAAACCGGCCCAACTGGTTTACAAAAGAACCAGCAAGATAAGCATACAAATATTAAAATCAATTACACTGCAGACAGTATCTTTTACAGTTAGGCTAATCCTCACAAATAAAATATTCCTGTACATCTATTGTACGTTGTTCAAACATTTACAACCTGAAATATTGCAGTTACATTTTGCCATACGAATGAATTAATACATATGTGGAGACATTTTATAAATTTTAGTATTTTAGACTAGATATTCTCCAAAATTCACATTTTATTTTGCCCATTCTGAAAACATTTTCAATGGAGAATTAAAATTATTATCGTTAAGAAATTTAAGCAATAGACAGTTACAGTCAAATGTATTCATACCCCTTATTTAAAGCGATGCTATAACAAATCAGGATTTATATGAATGCATTATTATAGAGTGACAGTCAATGGTTTCTATCCCATCAGTCTTAACTCAGTTTTCTCATGGATTATTTGCTTCTTTGTGTATATATATAAAACAGAGCACATTGTTGGAGCAGAAACAGGTGTGTTTTGTATCATTATTTCAGTGGTTGAAGGGGTCAGTGATTTACACAACTGTGTATGTCTATTACGTGTCGCAATACACTGCACAAGCCCACAGGACCAATCTGTCATGATCTGTTTGCAGCCAGAGCTGACCTTTCGAGGGGTATTTTTCCACACACGTTCTCGTTCTCAGGAGGTTATCTGGATGGACTTGTCGGACAGTGAAGCCATTACTTTTAGGTCAAAGGAGATTGGACGTGCTTTCGGTGTCTTATACCATCTGACATCATCAAGAGCTTTCTCTTCTGTCTCAATAGTGCTTGCACAGCTATTATTGGTCACATAAAGTGCATGGCACGCCAGATTGTTCTCATTATTTGGCCATGTGCATTTTGTGCACATGTATCCCAAACTAGGTAATCCGAGCTACATGTGCACAGGGAAGTGATGATAGCTAAATATGTGTTTAAATCTAGTGCACACAGAATGAGTTTAAAGCATTGAAGGGTAAAATGAAATCAAGCGCACACTCACACACGTATGCCATTAGCGGTGTATAATTCACATAATTAGCCAACTTTATTGAGTAGGGTTAACTAACCCAGGCTACAATAATTATCTTGCTTCCACACCACATGGCAAGGATGCTCGCCATATGCCACAGCTTTTAAATATAATAAAATGTACTTGTGGGTGTTACAGTCACACTCATTGATCAGGGTTCAGTTTTTCAAAGGTTGAAATGCAGATTATTTTCTTGGCTTTCTCTGGAGGGAGTGGAAGTTACTTGTTGTGCCCGTGCCTACAGGGGACAATGGCAAAAATTTGCACAAACTATTACTGTTCAGGGCACATGTTACTTCTTAGGTCTGTGATTAATGCCTTGAAAACACAAGAAGTTATTAAGGAAAAGGCAATGTGACCTCTTAAATCATTGTGTGGTAAATTAAGCCTTCGAAAGAGGTCTTTAAGAGTCTAAAATAATCCTCTTTTGCCTTGCAGGGTCAGAAGCTGGAGGCAGAGAGGTACTTTTTGAAGGCGATTCAGCTAGATCCCACAAAAGGAAATTGCTACATGCATTATGGTAAGTACCAGGCTGAGGTAGACTTTTTAAATTTCTTTTCAAATTCTAGCTCAAAAGTGTGGGTAGATGATTAAAGTCAAATGCTTTCTTAAGATCTGTGATTTGACATATTTTAACTTGCACCTCTGTCGGTCTGTTTAAAGCCTTGGTACTTGTGTTTAATTTGTCTTGTGTATTAAATTACTCTGAGAAAACAAGTTGTAGTGCATTTAAATATAAAAGTAAATACAGTCCAGACAACTGAGGGCAGATGAGTGGAAAGAGCTGCTTATTCTACCATTGACACGGTTTTTAAATATCCTGTTTGACTCTATAGCTTCATTATTTGTTAATCTTTTTACATTTTTTAAACCGAACTGTGACTGACCTTACAATCTAGTGCTAAAAGATACAAAAGTGTATTCCTCAGCTGGAAATTCAAAGGTAATTCTACCCTAAACATAGTGATATTTCAATTACCGCTAGATATTAAATGTCACACTTGTAAATGCATTTCAGAATTCAGAATGAAGTGAAGAGTATTGGTTGTATGATTTGTATATATCATTATCAGAATAAATCAGGCTTACAGTAGGGGGACAGACGTTTCATGAAAGGCTAATGGTCTTTTAACATAGACCCCGTTCACACTTGAGATTTGTGAACGGGGTCATAGATTTAGGCCGGCCTTGGGCCATGTCAAAACTACTCCCGCTTTTCGACCCAGCCTAATGCGGCCTAAATGTAACTGAACACGCCGGCGCTGGGCCGGTGGAAAGCGTCAGCGTGTGACGCAACGCAAGCCCCGCCCCCAGAGACGCGTGTCTGAGAGACGCGGAATAAACACACAGTAAACATAGAGTAAACACAGAGTAAACACAATAAACACAGAGTAAACATAGAGTAAACACAATAAACACAGAGTAAACACGGGCACCGACACAGCTCACACACTGCAGGACACAGTGTTGTCTCTGTATTGTTTGAATGTCATATCGATCTATAGCCTTAAATGTACTGTTGCATTTCGCTAGCTCACATCTTTATATATATTATAAAAGTAATGAGTTATAATGTAAACATTTCAAACTACTCGGTCGATTAAAATAAAAGTGTGTGGCTGGTAAACTTGCTATTGTTTTTTCTTGTACTAAGTATGATTGAAGTCTGAAATTTAACATTATGCATTTTACATGTGGAAATTGCATTGTGAAATAGTGAACGGGACCAGGTAACTTTATTAATTATCCGCATTTTGCATTAAAACGATATAAATTTAACCGAAGCAGGTTTCCATTCAAATCAGTGCATTTTAATACGAGACCGGTTATTTACTATTCAATCCGAAATGCAGTTATATTGAGCCGAGCAGTACGATCACAAATGCCAGCGTTTGCAATGCGGAAGATACAGTTACAACAGAAACCGCAGGGAGTGTCCAGCGCTGCTGTCTGATAAAACTACACACGCGTCAGAGGCTGCTTCCCATGCACACGATTGCACACTAATGCACAAGATTTACTGTGATTTAATGCAGATGTCCTAATAAAGGTGCTTCGCTTTCGGGTGAATGTATAACAGCACTTTTAGACGTGCAGAACCGAAGATAGACATTTGAAAAGGGAAATATATGAATTAGATTCCCCATTGAACCAGCACATTTTAAATTATTTTAGAAAGCTTCGGCTGCAAAGGGTAAGATAACTTTCAAATACAATATACACTCACCTAAAGGATTATTAGGAACACCATACTAATACTGTGTTTGACCCCCTTTCGCCTTCAGAACTGCCTTAATTCTACGTGGCATTGATTCAACAAGGTGCTGAAAGCATTCTTTAGAAATGTTGGCCCATATTGATAGGATAGCATCTTGCAGTTGATGGAGATTTGTGGGATGCACATCCAGGGCACGAAGCTCCCGTTCCACCACATCCCAAAGATGCTCTATTGGGTTGAGATCTGGTGACTGTGGGGGCCAGTTTAGTACAGTGAACTCATTGTCATGTTCAAGAAACCAATTTGAAATGATTGGACCTTTGTGACATGGTGCATTATCCTGCTGGAAGTAGCCATCAGAGGATGGGTACATGGTGGTCATAAAGGGATGGACATGGTCAGAAACAATGCTCAGGTAGGCCGTGGCATTTAAACGATGCCCAATTGGCACTAAGGGGCCTAAAGTGTGCCAAGAAAACATCCCCCACACCATTACACCACCACCAGCAGCCTGCACAGTGGTAACAAGGCATGATGGATCCATGTTCTCATTCTGTTTACGCCAAATTCTGACTCTACCATCTGAATGTCTCAACAGAAATCGAGACTCATCAGACCAGGCAACATTTTTCCAGTCTTCAACTGTCCAATTTTGGTGAGCTTGTGCAAATTGTAGCCTCTTTTTCCTATTTGTAGTGGAGATGAGTGGTACCCAGTGGGGTCTTCTGCTGTTGTAGCCCATCCGCCTCAAGGTTGTACGTGTTGTGGCTTCACAAATGCTTTGCTGCATACCTCGGTTGTAACGAGTGGTTATTTCAGTCAAAGTTGCTCTTCTATCAGCTTGAATCAGTCGGCCCATTCTCCTCTGACCTCTAGCATCAACAAGGCATTTTCGCCCACAGGACTGCCGCATACTGGATGTTTTTCCCTTTTCACACCATTCTTTGTAAACCCTAGAAATGGTTGTGTGTGAAAATCCCAGTAACTGAGCAGATTGTGAAATACTCCGACCGGCCCGTCTGGCACCAACAACCATGCCACGCTCAAAGTTGCTTAAATCACCTTTCTTTCCCATTCAGACATTCAGTTTGGAGTTCAGGAGATTGTCTTGACCAGGACCACACCCCTAAATGCATTGAAGCAACTGCCATGTGATTGGTTGGTTAGATAATTGCATTAATGAGAAATTGAACAGGTGTTCCTAATAATCCTTTAGGTGAGTGTAGAACCGAACAATAGCCAATCGATATTAATAAGTTGTGATTATAAACACATCGCACACACCTGTAACAGACCTCATGTCCTGCGTCACTGGTGTGTTTGTGCAGATGTGTTTATTCCCGGCATGCATTTCGTTTAGGCCGCCTTTTCGTCCGCATGTGTGACGCGCTGAGGCTCCTAAACCTGCCAGTGTGAAAAAAGCCGGACTAAATTTGAGGCGCCCAGGGCCGGCCTAATAAGTGTGAACGGGGTCTTATTAGTCTTATGTAAGTACTAAATCCCTTACAGTCAATGCATTTACTCAGCATCATATACATTTATGTGTAGTAAAAGATATGCAATACTTGAAGGGCTATTATTTGTTGTTTTGTTTGTTTTTAATTTATTTTACATCATACAAACATTTTCCTTTTTTCAAATTAAAATAAGTTGCAGTCCTTGAAGGTAAAATCTTGTATACTGTTTGCTCATCAGTTACAAATGATGTAGCGATGCTCATCTGTTTAATGGCTCAGAATAGTTAGATTACTAAACGTCCATTCGTGTTAGGGTTGAGTTTCTATTGGTCAAACTAAAATGCCGTAAGTTGTGGACTGGGGTCAACAGATCGCCAGCACCCCCTCACCCCCGGACAAACCACTGATTCAGTCACCACTACAGCACTGATGTATATGTTTCTATTTGATTTAATATTTCGCATTTAACCTGCTCTATCGGATGCATTAATCGAAAATACATAACGTATATTTCAATTATGGTATTTTATAAAGCAAAATATACTCAGTAAACTAGTTTCCATATAGGATATGTTAAAGTGCTCTTTACAGAGAGCAACTGTAATCACACAATTTTATTCAGAATAAAACAACAACTTGAACATAGTTGTCACACTGTTTTAGGAAGTTCCAAAATTATTACTTATAAAAACCTCAGATATTTCATTTTTCAAACGTTTTCAATAACAAAACCAATTTATTTTCAAAAGGTGACCGAAAAAATCTTAAGCAGAAACGGCAAAAACATTGTCAGCGGTTGTGATTGTTTCTGCCAGTTTCATATAATACCTCTGTAGCTGTACATTATTTCACTAGGATGTCACAATTTTGTTTTGATCATAAGTTTGATATGTTTCAGAATAAACAGTTAGTGACTTTCAGTACGTTTTAGTGAACCGTAAGCTTTGTGAGAATATCATTTTCTGATACGTAGTAAACAATAATAAAGAACAATCACTACATTTTAGAATTCATTTTCTTGGTTTTCTGTAGTATAAAGTCTGCAGTTTACTGAAGAAAACCTGAACTATCTATCTTTCTATAAAAACACGATATGCCAAATTGTTGAAATTATTTTTTTGTCACCCAATAATATACTGGTACAATAATTTATTATTTTAACAACAGTACTTTTGAAGGTCAAAATGAACCCTTCATTACAGCCATGGACCGGTTCAGCATAATCATAATCTGCTTTAATTTTACTTTAAACTTTCTAATAAATTATTAGTTAAATAAATAAATTAGTTAAATTCTACAATTAGTTTTGACTAGCTTTGGATGCATATAATAATCTAATCTAATGGCAAGTTAATCTCAGTTTCCTTTACAATGTTACCTTCAAAGCTTCATGCATCAGAAATGCATATGGAAAGCAGAATTACTTTTCCGCTTTTCCTGTTGGAGGCTGCATCTCTAATTGAGTAGAGATTTGCTGGAATCTCAGTCAGACCAGCTGTTAGTATTAGAGGTGGTTTAGAAAGCACAGAAGGATCAAAAGTCACAGATTAAAATGTCTCTTTCGACTTTGCTAATGCTAATATGAGCTTTTCAAGATTCCTTATATGGCAGTAGCACTAAGATGGTACAATATTAGTAAGGTCAGTTCCCTTAACAAATCAGTGCTAGGTCACAAAACAGGGATTATGTGGTTATATGCTTGCTGATTATATGTGCATATATGATAGTTATAATTGAGCATTTGTCATCTTAGAAAATAACATGTCTGCAGCTTGACACTTTGTTTGTTCTGTCTTCATTTTGAGACAGTCTCTTGGGTAAGGATTTTGGCATATAAAAGCTGTCTGTTAGCTCAAGATCTACCTTTCTGTCAGAGAGCTTTTTTTTAATGGTTTTCCTAAAAGTTAGTTTATTTTGAATAGCTACCTTATCATACATTTCTTGTATGTCCATTGGACCCATCCCAGGCTAGTGCCACAATGTTGTCTGACCTTATCCCATAAACCAGCACATCTGATGAACTCTGTGTTCCTTTCGGGGGAAAAAGTAAGCATCTTTGCAGGAACAATCAAAGTGAAAAGCCTGCCAGAGATTAAAGGTTGGAGGCAACCTTTTTCCGGGAATTGTTCTCATTAACACTTTGCCAGATGCACTCAATTTTGAGCATCTTACAATGTTTCTCCTTTCATTGACATGCATCATTAAGGTAGAGAGACCAGAAACAGTTCCATATATAAATGTAAACACGAGAGTACAGATCAAGTAGAAAGCAATCCAAATGAAAAGGATACGGTTTACTGAACTGTATACATTGGTTTACTAAATGTATTGGGACATCAGGCAAATACCAACAGACAGATGTTGACAATGTGCTGCTGCGTAGGGTGCAGACTCACTCTGGATCTTAACGACAGCTGCAATGCTTTTGATAAATAGCCCGAGGAAGGCTGAGCTATTGCTCCCTCAGTGTAGTTTCTAGTGGAGCGAGCAGCGTTGGTCTCTGCTGTCTTTTTGCGTCTCCCTGTTCCAGCTCTTTAGTTGTGTTCTGTTGGACGGAGGTCAAGATTCGGAGTGGCTAATTAAATGTTTTCAACACTGTTCTCCCCGAGCCAAAGCATTACTGTACTGTTCCAGTTTTGTAGCAGATTTATGGACCCTCAACAGAAATCTATGCTGACAGTACGCCGGTGTACTGTTGTACTGGTGGTCATGGTGCCTTTAAAAAACTCTAGATAGCACATGACCTCTGGTAGCTCCAATTACCTGGAGGGAGACTTGTCCCATTACCTTGTAATATAGTGTATACCAGAGACCAATATTTTACAATACAGAGACACAAGTGCAGTGCTCTGAAGGTTTATGTAAGCAGTAGGTTTAAGAAGGATCATGACAAAGGTTACAGACTCCTGGAGGTCTTGGATCCTGGCTGCATCTTATGTCAGAAAAGCTGTGCTCTGCACCCTATAAAAAAAACAATCAATCATCGCTGGTAGCTTAGTTTTCTTGTTATTTAACACATCTTAATTTGCTTCTGCACTTCCTGTTTTGAAATTGTTTGAACTGAATATCCGGTGGGCAAAAAGTGTTATCTTCACAAATTTCCAGTGGAAGGTGTCAAAAAGGTGCAGCTTCCTCCCTCTGAGATATATATATATATTTCCATGTAGAGAGTTAGGGCTGATGTCACACGCTGACACACATTCTGACTTGAAACACATGTACACATTCATGTTTTATTTAATAAATCACTCACAGTTGCACTTCAGAAAGTCTGAGAAAAGGAATATCGATTAAACTATGAATTACATGTGGTTAATTTCTTTCTTTATTTTGCATGTTTTATGGAAAAAAACACATTTATATGTAATATCCTATATATATATATATATAGTAGGGATATTGACAATGTTTGTGTGCGGGGCCTTCATAAGCATGTTTCTCAACACATTTAAGCAACATGGTAATAAATTATTCCTTTGAATTGAAGTGTTGACACTTACACCCCCTTTTTTCCAGCCCTGGCATGTGAATCTGTTATTAGAGTGCTACTACTTTTGCCAAAGCACACTTCCTCAGCTGTTTTTTTTCCCTTTCTTTTTTTCATTGAAATTTAACAATGGAATCTGAATACAAACAAGGTCCTTAATGTGGAAATTCACAAGATAACATTACTGCTTTGTGTGGTAAACAAAAAACAACATGAAAAAACTGACAAACATTATAATGAGATTCATATATATATATGATATTAATATTAGAGAGCCGGTCTTGATCAATTCAAGGAAGAAATGCATCATATACATTTATGTGGCATGTTGTACCGCAGATTTTATTGCGTTTAATGTTCTAAAGAACATTCCGAAAGAAGCTTACTTGGCAAATCATTGAAAATTCAGCTTCTTGATGTGGACGAGTACAAAAGATATTAATGTTATATATATATATATATATAAGAACAAACCACGAAGGTGAGACATAAGTCATTATATTTACATACAATACATGATTTATTGGTACTGCATTTCAGTCCATATTTTGTACGATAAAATAGAAACAAACAAACAAAAAGGTATATATTTTTCTACATCTATTCCTTCATCATGGCAAGGATGGCAGGATCCCACATCCCAGAACCAGTGTAGATTTAACAGATTTGTAAATGAAATGTCTTTTTTAATCTCTTCAAATTTAACAGCTGTGACTGTGTTTGATCCTTGTAGGATTAAAGTGTTTAGACTGCCATGATGGAGTTTATTCATCTTTTGAAAGTTGTTGATTTTAGAGATTAGGTTTACTTTGTTGTAACATGAATACAATTCATGAACATGCCAATTTCCCCCAATGCAAAATTACTTTATAAGCATAAAAATGGTATAAACATTAAGGGTATGGTGAATTCATAATAATACAAAAATAAAAATAAAACTATTATTCAAAGTTTATTCTCTTAACATGATTACATTATACAATATACATATATTTAACTAGTTTATTTATATATATATATGTATATATTCAATACATCACAACAAGATACAAATATCTCACACTAAACAAGTAAATTAATGAAGAAAAGTAGAGAAATAAAATACAGTCAAGACTCCAGACCAAAAGTTAATTGTATTGAGCTGTGCAAAACAGTAAGGAAACGTCAACCTAATTAAGAAGCCACTGAGAATAATGGGAACATTTGAATGTATAACACAATGCCTCGGAATAGCAAATAATCAAATAATTTAACTGAAATGTGTTGATGGCACAACAATCAAAAACCAAAATATGATTATCAGAAGAGTGGAACAATTCTACAAAAACCCATCCAATAGTGAAGAGAGAAGAGGTCTCAGTGAACACAAGTGAAATACCAGATGTGATTCCAGAAGAAGCAGGCTATGCCATAAAGAAGATAAAAATGGAAAAGCGCCTGGAGATGATGGAATCACAGTGGAGATCCTGGGAAGCTGGAGAAGAAATGGAGCAGATTCTGGCAAAACTTGTCATAAAGTGTCTCATCTGAAGAACTGTAGGCCCATCAGTCTACTTAACATCTTGTACAAAGTATTTACAAATATATGAACACATCGCCTGCAAGACACACTGTACTCTACCCAACAAAGAGAAGTAGCAGGATTCAGAAATGCATATAACATGATGGATCATATACAAGTTGTACGAGAAGTACTGGGAAGATACAGAGAATATGAGCTTCCTCTGAGCCTGGGCTTTGTTGACTATGAGAAAGAATTTGATCTAATATATACAAACTCAGTCATTAGAGCTCTAAGAAATCAAAACATTGAGGAAAGGTATATAACGTCTATGAAATATATCTACAGCAATGCTAAATCAGCAATTCAACTCCACCAAGGCACTCCCAAGATCAAGATCTGCAAAGAAACGCATTTTCATATTTGCAAAAAAACCCCACTGAAGACCAGCAGCTTAAATTTCAAGATATTCAGATGCAAGCAAGAAAACAGGACGTAAGGAGGGAGTAAAACCAAAGTCATGCTTAACAATTGTTAAATCTAAGAAAATGTAAGTAGCTCAACAGAAACCTGGCACGTAACTCAAAAATGTTACAGAAAGTGCGGATGACTCAAAGAAGCATGGAACAACAAAAAGAGATAAAATAAATGAATGGATCCAAGAACAAATGAAAATATGTGTGTGTGTGTTTCTATTTTATTGAATATTGTATATTTCACCTATTTTATAGGATGCAGTCATAATAGAAAATACATAAACAACATCTTCATCAGTGTTTTTCAATTTACAGTGCCAATTTTCCAGATTCAATACAAACGTCCATCCATACATACATACATACCTAATATACAGACATCTGGCTTAGGTTGCATAATGTGAGGATAGAAAGCCAAGTAACCCTACTGTTTATGATTTACACTACATAATTGTTTTACCAATTTTCAGATTTTAACCACAGCTATTTTTGGAAACATTGCTTGGTTTCACCTGGTGGTTTTAAGTCTAGGAGCAGTTGAGACATTAACCAAAAGCAGCAGGGAACATGTTTATTTTAGCAGAAATATCACCTACTGAGGGACTTTTTGAACTCGTTCACCGCTTTTGAGGTTAAGGCTGTAGCTGTATCAGAAAGGATGTGAGATCAGACAGGTAAAATATTTAAGCAAGCGTAAAGAAAAACAGAAAGATGCCACACACTTTGGAAAAACACAGCTATTATGATCTTTTAGTGCAGGAATAGAACTGTCTGAGGGTCAGAATTAAAGGGCACTTTGTTTCTTTTGTTTCAGCAAATTGTGTTGCGGTTCCCAGACCTCAAGTAGGTCAATGACTCCCCCAGCCAAAGGAAATATTTCCAGCTCATATCTATCTATGTACACTACCCTCCAAGCTCTAAATCGTCAAAAAATTTTCTCTCTCTCTCCCTCTCCCCGTGACCCACAGGTCAGTTTTTGTTGGAAGAATCCCGCTTGCTTGAAGCAGCTGAAATGGCAAAGAAGGCCGCACAGCTTGACAGCGCTGAGTTTGATGTGGTCTTTAACGCAGCCCATATGCTCAGGTTGGTTTTTCATATTACTACAGCATTCCTTTCTGGGAGGAGAACGACTGGGTGAGGCTGGATGTTGACTGCAGGCTTCAGTTCAATACGTACTGGTAATCCATTTTCCAGTATGATGTAGTCAATATTATAGAGTCATTCCTTTCTTTGTTCAGAGTTAATACGTCCCCCAGACTGGAGAAGTGCCGTCTCACTTGTGCAGTGTTTTGAATGTCTGTTCACCCTACTGTTTTTGGCTCATTCATAAAAGTACGTTTCCAAATAAGAGCAGGGTTCATTTCTGACTTCATGCCACTACTTGTGCAACAAGCTGTTATATTACAGCAGAAGCGTGTGGGGATATGTAAATAGCACAATGCCAACTTATGTCTCACTGGCTGAGGGATTTGAACACATATATGACAACTGGAAATGAGCTGTACTCCAATCAGCATAACGTTTACCTTTCAGAACTGGAAGATGGCAACATTTCAAAGCATGTTGAGATCTGTGACCTTGACATAGTTTTGAAGTGTGCATGGGTTTTGTCAGATCGTTCGTTTTGCTTAGGTAGTCTGGGCCTTCAATTTGATTGCAATAGAATAATTATATATTTTTTTGTAGAATGTGGTGATTTTCTTTGAAGTACACCTATAATTATTATCCTTTATTTCGATTGTTGGTTAAACTGACTGTGCTCCAGGATAATCTAGCATTCAAAAAATGTCCCTTACGGCTTCTAATTCTCAATTCGTGTAAATACTCAACCTTTACAAAACAGACATATTGTGGCTTTTTAAAAGTATATTTCAGACTTAAGATGTTTCTTTCTCAACTGCATATGCTTTCACTTTAATCTTGAGTTGTTTTTCTCTCTTAAGATAGGTGATCAAAGAAATTGCCACACAACATCACATATTTTTATGATTTTAGTGTTGTTGTATTATAATCCACATACCCATTGAAAAAATCCTCCAAGGACCATAAGAGATAAACACATTTTCTGTAATGGACACACCAAGTTATTGCTTCAGCTGTACACCTTTAAATAATATAATACAGATAGTTCACTGGATCCCATGCTTTTATCGGTTTGGTATCATATACAGAAATACAAATTACTCCGACAGCTAACAGTAAGTGTAGATCTCATCTGAAACACTAAACTTGAACTGTATCACTGCTGATGGCAGGTTAAGAGGCTTTGTATTAGAAATATCAATCTGTGGGAAGCAGGCTTTGCAATCAGTGATATAATCTGGATTGTACTGTAAGACTGAAGTGCTCAGGTTGACACAAGTGTATTCTGTATATTTACAAACAATTCAACATTACATTTCTGAATTAATACATTTTCATAATACTGTATCTATGTATTGCATAATGGAGCTGAAACTGATTTCTGCAGCTTCTAGGTAGTGCTATTAGTAATGCAGCAAATTCTTAAGGACATCTCATTTTGTTGGTGGTCTGTACTGGGAAAGTGACTCAGGAAGTGGAACAAAGTCATAAAACCGCATTGTGTGAAAAAGAGCTACTGTTTTGTGTGGGCACGAAATGTGAGCAGAAGGGAATTATTTCATCAAAGCAATTTACAGGGAGCTGATTTCGTCCTTTTCTGAGGGTTATTTTAAAATTTCATTTCTCAAATGAATAGCTGTTGAGTACGTGCTCTGACTAACTGATGCCTTCCTTTTTAGCCTCAGGTGCCCAACAGACATGAAATGCTGTACTATTTACCACTCCGCCGATATTTAAGGGGGTTTATCCAGGAATGACCCGTAGGTTGTTTATTACAATCTCAGGAGGGAATTCTGACTGCTGTGTTGGCATGAGGTCCCATTAGTTTATAGCTAATGTTCTTTATGTGTTTGTCTTGGATGGAGATGTTGAAAACCTCTCTAGTGTCGATGTGAGTGAACCAGTGGGGGATGTTCAGATGTTGAAACCTCTTTTATTGCTCTCAAGGGCTGACCTTTTGACAAGTTTTCTTCCTCGCTATCAATTTTCCAGCCTACTTAAAACAATCAGTAAGTTATACACAACCTCTTACAGCGAGGTATGCTGTGGATTTCAAGTCTGCATAATAATTTACAGCACATGAAAGCATCCGTCAGTGACTGTACAGGAAAATCTATCAATGCCTTGGGTATTAAAAGTGCAGGACCCCAGCAGATTTTACAGTAGTTTATGCATATGCTTTAAAGGGAAGTGTTTCAGATTTGTTTTTTATTTCAGTTCTTTTTATTGAATGGCCTTGTCCACTTTCTCATATTGCTGTCTAATTTTTTTGTTTATTTCATTTTTAGTGATTATAGGATAATAGTTAATATCTAAACTTGGTGTGTATATAGATAGATAGATAGATAGATAGACAGAAGTTTAGTTTACTAAAATTAAACTAGTATTTGTGAATACTCTTTTTCAAGCTATTGAGCAATATAACTACTGAAACTTCTATTACATCCCAGATATAGTTAAAAAAATATCCCTGCAGGATTTGCAAGGGATACCAAAGTTAATTTATTTGTTTTGAATTATTTAAAAATGCTGTCAGATACTGCATTTCTTTCAACACTTTCAAAACCGCAATGAATGCTTGTTCTGTAAAACTCATTTAATCATAGTGTCCTTCAGGAAGTTTAAAAATACAGCTGTGTAGGATGAATGCATAAGACATGAGTCCAACATTACCAACACAAATGGACAGGATTAGTATTAAAAACAGCATCAGCTTACACAGTTCAGATAATCCTGTAGCAAATCTTTAAGCCTTTTGCAGGGAGGTTTCTCACAGACTTTATATTTTATATATAAGATGCTCTGGACTAATCACACACACATCCAATCCCACAGCTTGCAGTTTGTGATCCAGATGGTTATTAGCACTGACAAAGATTAGAAAAGCTTCATGTCAGGGCTCTGAAAATAAAGTTGCTGTAGGCGATGTGTAATATGGAGACTGAAGGAAAACATACCATTAAACACCATACCTATATTTATGAACATGAATAAAACATATTCCATAACTATAAAAGCATAGTTCTGGAAGAAGCTCTCAGCAGTGATTTCCATTTGCCTATAAAACTAATATTGAAATATAAATATGGTTGTGAAATCTCACACAAAGCAAATATAGTTTTTGAAGAGAATGAGTTGTAAAAATAATTAAAAACACTATTAAATGAAGTACAGATAAATCACTTCTACAGTCGGCTGTATAAGGTCACCTTCACACAAATTCTCTAACAATAAATATTGCATGGGCCTCTACTGTGTATTTCTCTCTTCTATCATGCAGTTCTTTACCATTCTATAAGGAATAATACAATTTAAAAAAGCATTAATATGCTGATTTATGCATTTGTTCGATGAGTAGTAGTGATAAAGCATGGGCTAATTGCTAACAGTCAGCAGAGAAAAAAGATGTGGGTTGTTTTACAGAGAGTGATTTATGGCAGTACATCCCTCAGCCTAGAAGCCCTTTTAATTTACTTATGATCTCTTTCCAGTTTATCTCTTTCCCATCGCCATTGAACTAGTCAGCAGTGTTTCTGGGATGAAGGCCTAGCCAAGGCCAAAGTGTCTTCCTGTCCATTGTAGTTTGCTTCGCCCTGTTCCATGCCACCCACAATCCCTGCTGTGAGGAGGTTACTCTGAAGTGGATAGGAGGATCATAGCATCATTATTGACCAGAGAGATGAGCTCTTCTCGTGTTTCTTTTTATTTAAACACCCCCACACACACACACACACACACACATTCTTGCCTCCGTTTACCTCATGATAACTAACACCAAATGACCAATCTAATAAAAGCATTGAGTCCTTTTTTCCTTATTCAGCGCAGGCTTATAGATCAAACCACTCGTCCGTGCAATAGCTGCAACTTTGAATTGCGAGCAAGGCAGACAAATTACTATTCCATTAATTTCAGCTTACTGCATCAACATAATTAGAAACCATTTCTTTCTACAGTTCAATACATCCAAGAGACAGACAATTTGGCATGTAGGTTTCTTTGGCCAGAACCTACACTTGCGTACAAACACCCTGCATTCATGAAAACCAGTCTAAGCTACTGCACAACAGAGATTTGAACTAAGCCCAGTAGTAAAATCAATTGCCCAATACTCCGTTTCACAGTCACCAGTGTAAATGCCTTTGAGTATTTAATTGGATGTTTGTTGCTTTGCAGTACAGCTTTTAATTAAGTTTGCTTTTATATCCGTTTAAACATCGACCCTGCCCCAGCCCACCCAACTTGAGACTAATAATAATAATACATATATTATTATTTACAACAAGTATGATATGATCTTAATTGGAAGACATACAAATTAACACTCAGCCTTATTCTGTATTTATGCTTTGTAAAATGGCTGAGACTTGTTCTCTCCCTTTGGCAATAGTTCACAACTAAGGTGTTTCAGCTTTCCTTTAAATAATGGGCAATTTCATTCGGTTGTCCTTTTGCCTTTTAAGATGGAGGCAGCGATTGCTTAATTTCCCAGATGGAAACGTTTGTAACCTATTCTTCTTTAGCCCTGATGGGAATTCAGAAAGTTCTTATAGCCTTAAGTAATTCTTCTAGTTCCAAGTAATGCAATTATTTAATAGACAGGACAGATCGAAAGATCAAACAGTATCCTTAAAGATCCTTTCCAATAATAATGCAGATGATTGTGATTCACACTGACAGCATCCCTCAAAACATCTATAGTATATCAGTTTATAAAATAGTTTATTTCACATAGTAATCTTAAAATAAAGAAAATCTGTAATCGGAAACTGAGCTCAGGGCATAAAAATGTGCAGTCACTTCTGATTACTTGCAATTAGGATGCCAGAATAGCCACAACCATGATTCAACTGCTTTCATCTGATACTGTTTGCAAAGAGTTGACTATTAAAAAATAAATAATAACATCCATGGTTTTTGTTTGTTTATTTGAAATACCACAGATAAACAGAAATAAAGATACAATTTTGTCAAATATAAAATATAATTACGTTATCATTTCATATTTTTTTGAAGTTTGCTCCTAGCATTTTTTTTCATAGCCATTCTGTATAGTTACTTTTAATCTTAATGTTTTGACAGTGGTACTGTGGAATGTAGTTGATTATCATATTTCTTTTAAACAGATAGGCCTAACAGAGGTCACTGTGACCAGTTTAATTTAGTTTTTATACCCCTTTCTAACAAAATATTAGATTGTGTAATTCCATATGCATGCATTGCTGGCCTATTTTAGTAAAGTATGTCATTATCTATAAGCAAAGAATGTGTGTGTTTCAAAATAATAATAATAAATACCCTGGATGATGATAAGATGTTTATTGACATTGTTTAGCTTAAAGAAACCCCAAAATACTTTTTTTACAGTATTTTCATGCTAAGCTATCCAGTCAATGTGACCTACTTTTGCAATGGCTGACTATTTCTATGAATAGTTATTAATTTAAGCCAAGTATTGGGGCATTCTTTGTTTGAGTTCAAGACAAGTCATAAAAAAATGTTTACAGTTCAGGTGAAATCCTGCCATTGTGAAGGTAGTTACATTAAGATTATGGCAATAAAGAACCTTTTTCTTAGTAGAGGAAGAGAGAAATGTGGTAAGCTCAACTGGCACTATATATATAGTGTTTATATCCAACCCAATGCTTTCAATGCAACAGTGAATCTTAATGAAGACACAGTCTTCAATTTTGAAAGGCTGTTAAGCTACTGTTTCTTGTTTTTTTTCTTCCCCATATTGAAATAATTAGCCTCCATCGTCATTATGTTTTTTCTTTTAGGATTTTAACAACTTCATTAGACATGTGTGCTTAATATAGACAATAACCAATCTGGATTAATTAACTGAAAGCATGGGCAGTTTCTTTTTAATTTAGCTGACTAAGTAATCCCTTTTGAGGAATGAGTACACAAAGCTAGAATGCAAACCCAAAACTAGTTTTAATTAATTGGGAATTTCATTTAAATACTTTTAAGCCTTATGTCTATTGAAATAAAAGAAAAACAACAGAAAAGTTAATGAAATAACATGTTTATATATTAAAGCTAAACATAATTTAAAGCAACATTAATTGTAGTTTTTAAATATCAAAATTATGGAATCTATTATCAAATGTTGCACAAGGAGCAATACTTGTAAGGGAAGTAATGAACTGTGTAGCAGGAGGTTATCAATTAGACCCAATTTTTCAATTTTCCCCATTTATGAGGGGATAATTGATTAATTGGGTTTAATTGATAACCTCCTGCTCTGTTCAGTCCTATTGGTATCTGTAAGGGGGCTGCTGCGATACAGACATTGAGCTTTAATTGCATCTCCAGATGTTGTGCATGAAGCTAGCCCCAAAAACATTGGGGCTCGGTGGGAGTTCCTTATTTTAAGATTACAAAGGTTACATTTACACGATTGAAGTGATCAGATTTTAATCAGTTTTTAATATGTTTGACTGTTTTTATCCTTCAGTCTTAAGGTTTTTTCTCACCTTGCTCCATTTACTCATGTGACACCTCCCTGACCCATGTCTTTATTTCTAACAACAATGTGGTTATTTGGCCAGACGTGAAAGTGTGACGTACTCTTTCAGTGTAGTGTTTTTCTTAACGCAGACATTGCCTGTTTAGTGGCCTTTATTTAGGCCTTTGGGTCAACAGTCATATCCTAGGAAAATGAAAACATCCAGGCAGTGCTAAGGTGAGCTTAAAGCATCCTCCTGTTATGTATGCACACTTCTCAAACCCGGTCTCATTATTCAAAGCAACTGCTTCTCCATGGTGGGTTCAGAAATGTTATTTTTTTGCTCTCCTAATATGCTAAACACATTTATGAAGGCAGTGTTGTTTTTCCCTTTACAGACAAGCCAGTCTCAATGAAGCAGCTGAGAAGTATTATCGACTAGCAGCAGGCCTGAGACCCAATGTAAGTATTAGGCTAATAACCCCTATTACTCAAACTGATGGATTCCCATCAATTACAGACTTGGGTGGTACATTCATTACCCATTTGTACAATATCGCTATGGATGTTTATCAATGGCATGCATTGTCACCTAAACACTATATATGTTATGGGTCAGTTTACGTAATGGTAACCATCAAAGGAATCCAGTTTTGTTTGCAGATAATCAATCACACACTTCTCAGGAGGGAATAATCACTTTTAGGGGGAGCAATATTTGCAAAACGTGTAATAATGACTCTCATGGGTTTTCTGATTTAAGATGATAATAAGGCTTTTATACCTTATTAGAGTAGGTAAGAAAATACACCATCTATCTTTGTAAATGAAAGAGCGAGGGACCTTATCTTGCAGGTACATTTCCATTTTTCACAGTGCAGTTAGTGAATCTCATAAAATCGTTTAATCTCGTTAGTTTGCAAAGGGTATTGCTGTGACTTGCCCATAATGAAAATGTCAATTGACCATGAACAAAAAAAATTGTTCAGCATGCATTACTTAATTTTTTTAAACCAACATTTATCCTTGAGCCCTTTTCAGACCTTGTAACACTTTTTCTTACATTTATATGGAGGTTAGAAATTGAAACCATTAAGGTTGTTATTTATAGTTAAAAGAACGGTTTATACCATTATTATTATTATAATTCCGTTTCTATTTGCTTGAATTGTTTTGGAAAGCACTTTCAAGATCATCACAGTCCTTCTCTAATAATCTGTGTTCCTGTGGGTGTCTCAGGCTCCAGCAGTGAGTTTGGGCTTTAGTTGGGTGATTTCTAAACCTGCAGCTATAATTATATCGGCTGTCTGCAATACCTGAGAAGGTGTGGGAGGAAGGGCACGGTGTTCCTCTGCAAAAAAATCAACCAGTATGCTTGAAAGCAGAGCACGAACCCAATACTGAGTCATACATTGTGCTTTTAGGTTTTGGAAAATTCTGCACTTAAGAAACTTCTCTTTTAAGTAATTTATTTTTAGTTGAATAAATCTGTAAATAATATTTAGTTATTCATATTATGTATGTGTTAAATATGACATTTAGATTTCAAACAGTCCTGTAATGCCACTGTTTACTGGAAATAGGTGGAAAGGTAGAACTGATTTACCCAGAACATACATAGATATAGAGAGATGGAGACAGATATAGATAGAGAGAGAGAGATATTGTGGCACTGTGGGGGGGATGACTACTTTTAGGCGCAGCTCCGGGAAATAGATGTACCAGGCAGGCCACCAACAGTGCTAAGACAAATCGTCTTTTTAGTTTTATACTTTTTATTATAATGTTCACACATTTCTGTAGCCAGGTGGCACCGATTTTTACTTTATCTGCTTTTCATATTTTAACAAAGTTTACCTTTTCTCAATTTCAGCATTCATATATTTTACCAATTACTTGGAAATATAAGTGACCCATTTCTCATTATATATATATATATAAACTGTTTGAGCATCCCTATCTTGTTGTTTTATTAAGCACAGTAAAATTCCCTCATTATTGCTTTACACATTGAATCCATTGGTTTTAGCTTAGTCTTTCTCAATCAATTGAATGATCATAAAACATTTTTGAAGTCCATAAGTGTTCGTGTCATTGTATTGAGCTATGAAAGGACGCTGGGAATTGTAATTAAATGGCATTTATCATTTAAAATGGGTGAATGTGATCCTGGGATTGTACAAGGAAATGCCTGTAAAAGAGGAACCAACAAAAACCTTCTTTAGTTGTATTACTTTTTCTTTTTTTGAAACGTATCCAATATCTAGAGAAGACCAGGTTTTTTGTAATAATATGTTTACATTGTGTTCTACAATATGAAATGCCATACATTTGAGAGTTGTTTTGGGTACAATATATCTGATATGTAATAATAATGATATAATCTAAATGTTCAGTAACATTCTACACTCCAGTTCTTTAATTAAAACACATTTAACACTTTTTATAATTTTATTTTAACACCAGCCTCGTAAAAGATATCTGGACCCTCACTTACATAGGTTTTTTACATAGGCTTAGCATAATTCATGTTTCCAGAAATCTTCACTTAAGCCTAAACTCTTACAGTATGTGCCCCAGCTGTCAGTCTGTGGTCAGCTCAGTGCTATAAATCAGTTTGTAACCTTCAACTCAGCATTTACTTTTGTAAAAAACAAGATTAGCTGAGTGGACAAGTCGGAAGAAACAGATATAAAATTACCCTCTCAAACTTAAGGTCACAGTTGTGATCCAATAGAGTTTAGTGCTGGCAACAGACAGGCCCTGCAGTTTTGTTTCCTTTGATTAGCTTCACTGTTCGGGGCTAAAACAGAAGACTTAATTGTTGTAACTACTTACAATTACCCATCATTAAAACTCATCAAAACAAACAATTTAAATTTCAAAGAATAAGCAGGTTTGTTTTCCTCAGTTTGGACTAAAATAATCTAAATCTTAAAATAAGTGAGTTTTCGTATGAAAGTATTGCATTTTTCTATATTTATTATCGCTATAAGTAAAGAATTTGAGTTCCATTTCATTTGTTTTGCTTATTAATACAGTTTATATTATTGAGTTTAATGTGTCTAAGTCTTTGTTTTACTACATACCAGTAGGTGAGATGTATTTTCTGGTTCCCTCCTATTTTACAGTATACATTGACTTCCACTTCCTTTGAAACTATAGATTTTTTATTGAGCACATGTGTCAGTTCAATTTTAGCAGGAGCTGCTGTGCTCTTTAAATCTAATGCTGAAAATCTTCTCTCCCACTTTTCCCGTCTATAAACTGAGCTGGATGGAGATTTGCTTGCATTTCTTTCGTTACCATTTATGAATGGTATGTGCAGTATTTACGATTGCTCGATAATTAAACCTTTTATTATTTTCTTTATTTTTTTTATTTACTGTGACATCAAATACTTAAAGCTAGACATTCTCTCTCTGTTCGGTTTGGATTTTAAGCAGCTGTTTCTTCAGAGCCCATCTAATTTACTCCACATCTGTTGGTACTCCCATTACTGCATGCCAGAGGAAGGGGAGGGGAAGGCGGGCTCTTTGAAGATTTGCCGGAGCAGCATTAGAAGAAAAAACAGCAGATTCCCTGAATTTTGGTCTCACCACCTCAAGGTGGATTTGTGATCCTGTGAAAGTATCTTGACCTGGAAGTTCTTGTCCTGAGCCTGGAATTCGTTTGGCAGCAATCTCTACTGTTATGATTTGCTGTGATTTTGTGGAAGGGTGTAAACTCTTTAGGTCAAATCTGGCCAATTTCATATTGACACTACGATAAGCAGGTTTAATTAAATTGTGCCCTTGAAAAACACACTCACTCATTGGACAGTGGGTGACAACTGTACCCACAGGCTAAACAAATAAACCCCAATTCAGTTGTCTTAACTGTGATGGATGGAGCCAGGCTTGTGTCTGAATGGTACAGTAGCTCATTCTTGGAGTTGCTGATGAATACAAACAAACAAATACTAATCTAGTATTTGTCTAATCCAAGCTGATGAGTTTTTGTTTGTTTATTGTATTGCCTCTCATCTTTGCATTCTCCAGACTGTTGCCACTTATTCAATTGTCTTTGGTTTTGGCAATTATGCATTGTTATCGTACGCTACTTTCATGATCTGTTGCAGCCGTTAACATTCCCAAAACACCTGGGAAGTACTGAGCTCCAAATTCAATGCAGAGGAAGCAGTTGTCCTGCTGTTTGATTTACTGAAATCCTGCTCTCCAGGTTTACTGTAAACTATAATCTCTAACGCATGTAATAGATCATGACATGAAGTTTCATACATTAATGTAATTAATTGTGCCTTTTTAGTTATCAGGATTCATAACACCTAAGTAGGTTAGCAGATGTGTTTACTGACACAAATATACATGTGTATGTATTTGTAGTGTAAAATAAAGATAAGGTGCAAAATGTAGATTGATTTTAAGTATATTCTGTTGAATCTCACTGTAGTTTAAGGTACTTTACTGACAATTTTAGCACCAGTCGTTAATCTGTTGTTAGACGTTTTTGTCTCTTACAATATCTGGTTGTCCATTTGAAATGCCAAATTATGAGGCTCTGTTCTTTCTCATCATTTTGGGGTTTTGATGTTTGACTGGAGAGGCGTGTATACTCCAGTGAATTATGAGTACAATTTTGGAACCTGGAAGAAAATGATCTCCAGGCATAATTCTGACCCAGCTATTGACATAAGTTTAAGTTTGAATCCCACGTAAAATCGCTGAAGTTCACTGTCCCACAGCAGGACACTGCCAGGATTTTGGCACGTCGCCTAAGAGCTTTAATTGAACACAGGCTGGCCTCATTCGCTCTGCTATTGAGATATCTCACACCAGTGGTGGGTAATAAAAAAAAAATCCGAAAGGCTGGGAAAAAACATTTTTAAAACATGAAGGGAAAACATGTAGCTAACTGACAATTAGACATTTTTTCATCATACCAACCTTGATTTACCATTTCATCAATTTAAAAAAAATGTTTCTGCTTGTAGTTTGAAGAATCCTCTACAGGGCCTTGTAAGGGACAATGCTATACTTGCAAAAGCACTTTGATTTTTAAAATTGAGCTCCACGAGGACAAGGTATTTTAAGTTTTCAACATGTTTGAGATCCTCAAGAGGACAACATCAAACTTCACCTTTGGTGAACGCATATATATATAAAGATGCGTACTGTAAAAAAGCCTTGGGGTGCAGAGCTAGGAAATACCTAAGTCAGACTGCTTTGAAACATTATATACATTATCCATTGAACTTTAGGAACTCACTTTTACTGTATTTGCACAAAAGGGTACTGAAGGGAAACCTTAGAGAGATCAAGAAGAAATGGTAAAAGTTACAAAGCATATGTTTGTTTCTTTCCATATGAACATTTCCAAAATAAATCAGAACCAATGTTTAAACAGTATTTAGAATACCAGGAATCTTATTATTTTTATTCATTTGCTTCTGCCATCTGGATCCATCTTTGTTGACCTATTCAGCTCCCATATTCAGCCAATAATTTCTTTCTCCCAGCATGATATTGTTTTGGGCCTGTTTGTCACTGTCCTTGTGGTATCCATCCTTGGCATGCCATTCAGGACATCTTGTTAGATTTTCTCTTCAATTATCTGGCTTGTGGTTTTCTTACATAGGTCTACATTTGAAATTCACTTCTTCCAGTAAACGCTTTTCAAAAGTAGTTGTTACAAGAGGAGTTTAAACCTACCTGCCAATTGTAGTAGCTGGCAACTGTCTCAAACCATATAAGAAACTTACCTTCATATGAGTGTGTGTAGATGGATTTTCCATATAGAATTTAGTCTCCAGAAAGTATATGTGAGAGTTGCATTCCTGGAAAACTTCACAGACGAGATTTGCACAATTAGCGGAGCATTATCACATAGCAACCAATGGAAATGTGAAGATTTGCATTACTCACACCATATTTTATACACCTCTATTACACTTATACTTATATATATTATACTTTATACAGTTACAACATCATATCAGGGGATATTTATTAAATGTACATAGATGTAAAACACTATAAAATAAAAAGAGACTATATATTTTCAATTGAGAATAAGGACAATGCTAATCATTAAGACATCTTTCCTCCAAGGCCACCAGGAACGCATTGTCAAGGCTCTATAATGTGAATTCAAGCAGAAGCCAAAGATGTTGCTTCACAAAGGCAAAACTCTGAGTGGACCGGCTGGGCAAACGCCTCGGCTTCCTCCCCAAAACACCAGTTGCGCGCGGCTGCGTTTGTGGTCTGCACAGCTTGGGTAAAGAGACCAAACTTATGGCGACACTTCAGAACGTTTTGGATCGCTCTGGGATGCTTTAAAATGATCTTACATTTAATACATTTAATTTAGAATTTTGAAACTGTGTTTGGGTCTTGCATTTTTGACTGTAAGAGTATCTGTTTTTGACACTAGCAAATGTTTGATACAATAAAGAGCAATGAGTTACACCTCTGCCTCCCCACCTCAAAAAACTTCACACATATTTATGTACCAGCCATATATCCTTTATAAATCTTGTGAATATGTTATCTATATTATGTGCTTATGGTTTGGTGGAAAATACTTGATCTAACATAAAAAACATTTTGGTTTTATACTCTGACTCGTTTATGTTTATAGTTTTTAACAGGATCAGTACACCACCAGCAATCATTTTCTCATTCAACATTCAATGTATTTATTTTTTAGCTTTGCATACTATGTGGATTTACATGCTTTGTGCTTCTGTTACTAAAACTATTTTCAGCAAAGCTTTGCGGTGGCTTAAGATGACTAAGGCACATTTAGTCATGCGTGTCATTCTGTAAAACCACATGGCATTCCTGTAATTACATATTTCTGGTCCTATGGGGCAACCACATCTTTACAAATGCAAATTATATGCACATTATATTCTCCACAGAACTTATTTATACAACACAAGTATTCGATTTTTAAAAAATGTATATATATATGATATTGAATCCCTCATTTTACAGATTGATTGTTTTTACACACCCCACCAAAAGCTGTGCCTTTAATATGGCAAACTGTTGGCCTTGTCACCTCCCTTTTAGCATTCCTACTGTTTGCGTTTATTATTTGTAAGATACACAGTATACATGGTTTATGAGTTTCATAACTCACGGTCAGTACCACTAAGGTCTGTTGATGACAGGCATTTTAATCTGACAGAGAATATGAATTACATACGCACTCTGCAATTGTGTTACCAAACCTAATTGAAGCTCACTTTAACAGCAGGTAATTCATCAATATACATATTGTAATATTATGAAGACAATGATGCATTTTATGAAGAGTCGTTATGCAACTGTGGGGGAGTGGACAGGGATCTCAAAATGGCTTGACCTCCAATAAAACTGCTCCAAGCTTTGTGAGGCAAAGCAAACCATCAGATGGTTAAATTCCCATCAGCTATAATTTACATAAGAGGCAGTTTTGTATGGCTGTGTCTATGAATATAAATCTCCACAGCTGAGCACTGTCTCCAGGTATTGCACTTGTTTTCAAATCCCCCTTCTCCACTTATTTTCGCTGGACACAATGTTTACTTTGCATTTATATGTAAGAACAAAACTTTTGCTCAGGGGATATCATCTCTTCTCCTCAATCCTCTATCGCTGGTGCTTTTTGCTGAATAATTTGTGTTATTATTGATTTTAACTTTGAATTTCAGTCATATATTTATTTTAGTTTTACAACACTGCACAACAACAACAACAACAACAACAACAAATCTGCCCCACAGGGAGTTGAGAATTTCCCCCGGTGGCACCAGCAGAAAAATAGATCCAGAGAAACTTATAGCCACAGAATTTTCCATGGCTCGAATGTGTACTTCATACACAATAAGTTTGAGAGTCCTTTTTCTCCACAGAGTTGCAACTTATTTAACTTCAGAACAGAGGTTGTGTTACACAGTGTAGTGAATGTATAAAATGATATTACAACTTGCGTATAGGATTGAAGTTGGTTTACAACTTCATTCCAGGAGTGGCATTGATATGAAAGCCTTTTCTTCCAGTACCCAGCTGCCTTGATGAATCTCGGGGCCATCCTTCACCTCAATGGGAAGCTGCAGGAGGCCGAGGCCAATTACCTTCGAGCTCTTCAACTCAAGCCAGATGACATCATTACCCAGTCGAACCTTCGCAAGCTGTGGAACATCATGGAAAAGCAGGGCCTGAAGATCATGGGCACATGACACCAGCCTCGGATCCACATGGAAACGAGTGAAGGAAAAGTCAACATGTAGACAAAAAACTAAGTCATCCACTTAATTGCGTTGATCTGGTAAATGAACCATACAAGGTGTCAAAATATTACTCGGTAATGGATTTCTTCATGAGATGCTGTAACGGTGGGGGGCCCTGAAGGTTTATAGAGCTGTCAAAACCATAGCAAGATGCCCTCCCAGAAACTGTGTTTTTAACCAGAGCACTTAACTTGAAGCCGGACATAGCTGCATACTTGAAGTCTTGTGGTAAAGTTGATATTAATTAGTAATTGATGCTTAGTTCTCTTGAGGCATTACTTGTCCTGGGGCAGTGCAAGATGGAAAAACAATGAGCTCAAATTAAAACCCAGGAGTGCAATAGTAAAGTTAGGTCTGTTTGTAATTTCCTAGAATGCTAGTTAATCTCAAAAACTATGATTTCATGAATGCAACTGAGTACTTGTCAGTTTTGATGGTTTCCTCGAATATGTTAGCCATTGGTGGGTGCTCCTGTCATTTCCTAGATAGCATTGAAAACCCACGCAAGAACTATATGCCCATGATACTAAAATCTTACCAGAGACTGCTGCTCTTGATTTTAAAAATGGTGTCCTTTAAGGGATTTTGTGTATAAAATAGTTTAGTTGGTTCAAATTTGAGAACTCCAAGCTTTAATAACAGGAACAAAGTCATATGCAGCTCCATATCCTCTCCTGTTATCCAATCAGAATTAGTAGAAACAAAATATGACTCTTTCGAAAGCAGGGGGTCTTTCATAAAATGAATAAAACATGTTAAATGATTCAAGTAAGCAGAACACTTTAAATTATATATAACAATTTCTGTAAAATGCTGTAGTCACAATCTTTTAAAGAAACATACAATTAAAAACTAAATATATTTGTCAATTACTGTCCAAACAGTCGCCATTGGCTTTATACACTTTTCAGTCTACATGTGGAGCACAGATTATTATGTCAGTGGATGTAAAACTACAAACACATATCCAAAGTTTATGCATAAATTGAGTTCAAAGGGACACTGTCCCAGTAACATACTGTGAACATTTTCCAGTTACCTACATTTTATACAGTCTGCATAAAATTGATTGATTGGAGGATGTGGATTTATCTAATTGATGTCTTATTTTTATGAAGAAATTCCAGATCTATCCACTGCTTGAGGTGAGGAAATGGTTCCCATTTTTGTAGATGCACAATTAATACATACATTGCCAAAAAATATATATTTTATCAATGAAAATAGTTTAGAATTAGTTGGGAGGAAAAAAGAAAGGAAGACAGGTTACATCACTTTTAAAATGTAGTTTTATGTGATTGCTCCACTTTGCCTTATTTCATCATTAGAAACAAAGGACATGGCATATAATCACCCATCACAAAATGAATTAGACTTGAATAAGCCAAACAAGTCACTTCAGTTTGTGCACTTCCTCTTAAAAAAACAAAAAGCTAAAAAGGGAATTATTGTAATCTTACTCCATTTTCTAACCCCCCCATAAGATGTCATGGAATCTGCCAGGTTGTTTTAATGGGTATATAGAGCTGAAGGGTTAATATGTTTTAATCTTAACGATTTCTTAGCATAGCTAGCTTAATGACAGTGGAGTCTTAAGCCATGACTGATTACAATCCTAACCAAATAGCTGTACAACTGTTGCACTCCTTTAATAATGCACAACCATAGAATTATTTTATATATATAAATATAAGGGATTCTTTAAATGTCTATTGCTATGTTGTTATTGTTAATTCATTGTATCCATGTGTATAAATAAACCTTAATATATACAAAGGCTGCATTATATTGAAGCTTGCCAGTGAAGTGCACCTGCAACGTTGCCAACCACAAATATACATCTGGAAGTGTGACTGCTTTGTCATTCAAAATATCATTTTGTCTATACACTTCACTTTTTGCTGCATCTCAGTTTATGTATTTTATTAAATATACAGAAAAGATCCACTGCTTGGGTAGACCTTAGCCAATGTTTGGCCAATATACACAGTTGAGATGTCCTTTTAACTGTGCAACTATCAAGCTCCTAATAATAGTACAAAACACACATTTATACTTAATTGCTTAACATTGCAACAAAACAAAAAGGGGTTTTATGTATGCTTTTAATCAGTGTAATCGTGTTTTTATTTAACTTAGAGTGCTCTGTGTTTGGTAGCTATCAGTTGGCATATGTTATATAACAGGTTTTGTCTTTTTTTGGTGATAAACGAAAACAAAATGTTATATGTAAAGAATTTCATCTTTGAATGGGAAATCGCATATTCCCTTGAGTAGAATAAAAAGTGGTTAATTATGCATTAAGGAAACAGAGCTTGATTTAATACTAATTGAGTTGCAGTACACATGAAAGACAGCAAAAGTTGGCTAACAGAGACTTATTCACATATGCTATTGGTTTCAGTTGAATTCCTCACTAGGTTGCCCTGCTCACACATTATCAATGTAGCCGCTGGTATATCAATCTTTTTGTTATACCCATTTCATTGGTAGGATTCTGTATTTCCATGGCTACACAAAAAATTAAATATTTAAATGTTGACGAGAGATGTCCTAGATACTTAGAATGTTATTGGTTTAGCTTTTATTATTTTGCGCCAAACAAATACTTTCATTTATTAATTAGGTTTTGTTTTACTATAAAAATAGAAAAATGGATGCTAAGAAGATTACTGTTGCTACCCAGTCAATAACAACCACAGTGAGACTCATATTTACAAATGAACATCATCATTGCCTGACCTTCAGAAGGTCTCGTAAGCCATGAATATATGTATTTTATTTTATGTTTTCTTGAACATTGTGTTACTCTTTCAAATCATTATCAGTCTCCTACGTTTTTTCAATATTTTGAACAAAGCATCAATGTTCATCTGTCATGTGCGGCTGTAGTAATGGTTTGAGTTTGTACCAACACTGTGTTGTACGTAGCAATGATAGCTGGGTCTGTCACCGAGTGAAATATTTAACCTAGTTGCCACTGTGGGATACCCATGGCACTGCTTAGATAACTTGCTAATTCTTCTTGTGGAGAAACTATTTAAACAGAGAAAATAATAATAATAAAAAAAAAAAACAGTTAAATGTTACAATATGTGTCTCTGCTCAGGGATTTCAAATGGTGGGTTATTGCAGACAGTGCTTACGGAGCACAAGGACAGTTTACTAAATTAAAAGTTTTATTTTTTGAAAATGGTTGTATTTGTATAAATTATCAAGATTTGTAGCCTTTCCTTTTGTAATATAAAAGAAAATAATTATGTGCCAGATTAGGCTTCCCAGATGTTTTTTTGTTTGTTTGTTTGTTTGTTGGTTTGGTTGTTTTTTTTCCACAATAAAGAAATGGTAACATGCTTTCATTTGGAGACTGTGAGTGTTTTTTGTGATAATAATACAAGACTGAAATGTGGTCTTTATGTCTACAAAAATCAAACACTATAGTGAGGGTAGATAATGAGAGATTATATAAAATATGACTTTACTTGTCATCTATTTCCAGCAAAGAGCGTGGCGTAGACAAAATCAATACATATGTCTAACATTGAACACAACTGCACCATTAGTTAGACCAATTATTATAGCTGTCAATTCAGCTGTAAACAAAAGTGTTGAGTTGCACAACTTAAGACAAATTGTACTGATAAGTGGAATTTATAATTTAAATTTGGGAGTTATCAACCCCAATTCCACCCATTCACTTAGCTCGATCAACTTTAAATACCTGCTTATAATGCACACCCCTAGCGTTCGCTGTTTGGCATCCCACCTCTTCCCCAATCCCAACAGCCTTGGCTCATTCCTCGGAGTCCGGCTGTCCCACCCATTCTGCCAGGCTGTCGTTCCCCTCGGCCAGGCAAGTAAAGCCAAAACCCAACCCAAAAGTGGTGTTGTAAACTACTGAAAGCGAGTTTGGTTGAACATCGTTGGCAAAAATAGAAGTTCATTGTTCAATGTCATCATTGTTTGTTTCACTTTAATACAGTGGATAATGACCCCAGTAAATATCTGGTAATGTATCAGTAAAAAGCCCTATAACTCATTCTGAATAAAATACATAACTTTTTCACTCCAGTCGCACAGTGCAAACATCTGGATTTGTCTGGATGTCTGCACACCACTTGGAAAAGTGTACACTACTGGGGAATGCTAGCATAAATATTCAGTTTTCTGTGTAGTTTGGGCGAGGTCATATGCAGCTCCTAATTTGAATTGGATGTCACTTGGAGTAAAGGAGCCACACTTTAGAATAAATGGGACCAATTCTTAATGAATGGATGTTTGAATACATGATGCACTTCATCAGAGATCTGCTGTTAATCACATGTATCACAATGTTAGGGACAGGTTAACCGAGTCGGTGTGGGGTTAGGGATTATACATGTGAGGAACAGCAGGACTCCGTGAATGTACATTCACCTAGGATATTCTATTGTAAATGTGCATCTCATTAATTGTAGTGAACATTTGGCAAACACAATGTGGAAAATGAACAGTTTGAGTTTATAACAGTTGTACAACGATTGTAGGTTTTAATACAAATAGTGGTAACACTTTACAATAATGGGCATAATTTCTAAATTAATTATTGTATCCCACAATGCATTTTGCCCTTCATTATAAATTGGTCCGCTTGTTCTGGATTACTACGGTGTACTATATGGAAAGGCTTTTCTCATATACAGCGATTTAACAGATGGTGAAACTCTACAGTCTATAAGGTTTTGAAAACCATGAATTATTAATTTAAAAGGCTTATTTTTCATTTTTACCTGTTCTATAACTTAGTTTCCATAGCAACATGCTGAGAAAGACCACGTTGAAGAAATATGCATGGGATAGGAACAGTTTTTTCCTATTTTATGTTTTCAATTACAAAAACAGAATTAGCTTGTTAAGGGTTTTCCAGAGACCAGTAAAACACAGTCATTAGCTTAATTGTTTACTAACCTCAATCTGTTTCCCAAAAATATATGCAGTGTTTTATAGGATTTTATGTTGGATACAGGTTGTCATGCTCAGCTTAAGTTAGCACTGCTTAGTAAAAGAAAATTCCATACATATGTCACTGATAAAAGTTAAATATATTGATAAACAGGCTTGTGTTATTAATCTCAAAATGTTATATAAATGTATTTTATATAGAGCTCTGGAAAAAAATTAAAGACCACGTAACATTGGAGTGGTCTCTTAATTTTTTCCAGAGCTGTGTATATATAATATATATACTTACATATAATTACTATATAATTACTACATATTACGTGATGTTTCATTAAAACCATTCATTTGTGTTAAAATGTTTGTTTATTGTTTGTCTCAAATACCTGTGGCTAGGAAGGGGAGAGGCTTTTGTTAAGGTGTTAGCCTGCAGATACTCCTGAGAAGAAGAGATGCAACAAAAGAAAGTTATAAGAAAGGAAGAGGACTGTTTTCTTGTGTATAAAAGCTCTGAAAGAATATTGTTTTAGTTTGATTGACTTTCATTTTTTACATCATGTTTTACATAAAATGTCCTAAAAACACTGCTGAACAAACTCCCTTCTACACAAACTCAGGCCACTATCATATCCTCTAACTAGGGAAGATGTAGTACTGATGTGAATGTCTTGCCTGATATATCAGCTTACAGTTGATGTATTTAAATATCTTTAGGCTAAATCATTGTTCAACGGACTCTGAAATGGTAACTCATAAAAAAGCAATATATGAACAATCTTTATCTAAATTAATCACATAACTGTTTCAGATGAAGGATATGAATACTATCAAATACAATTAAATGTGTGTCTGTATATGTATTTTTGAATTACATATATTTATTTATAGATTATAATTAATTGTATTACTATGAAGATTTCTATTTTTAATCATATTAAAAAACATGTTTTGACTAGAGCTCTCTGCTACATATTTGTGTAATCATCATCAAGTTTTAAATAATGAGTAACTAACAATAGTTGCATTTCCCAGGTCCTTAATATTTTGAGTCATTATCTGGTTTCAGATTATTCCTCAGTTTCCTGGAGCATAAACATTTTTTTACAGAATGTTCAGTCATGTTTTGATTCAGTGATTGAGCGAAACTAGCATTTTGTTCCAGTGCCATGAAGGCATTGGCTTACTGGAAAATGCAAATAGCAAGAAATATTACTGTATTCATGTCATCTTCCTCATGGCAAAGTTTGTCTTAGCTGTTTGAAACAGTTCCAAATAATGATTGGTTCAGCTTAGACCTTTACTGTGGGAACTTTTCTTAAACACTATATTGTCTTTTTTCATTTGTTTTCTTAAATTATTATTATTATAACAGAGCACAGTTTATAATAAAATAATCAGAATTGCAGACACTTGTTTTCAAACTCCAGATACATCATGTATCTGTGTAGCAGATTGAGATTTTGCCTTCAACAGTCCTTCTTCGTGTTTATTCAGATTTCCTTCTATCTGCCGTACGTCAAACTGTACTTATTTTTGCCCTTTGGAGTGTGGGAGATGTCTCCGACAAGTTTCCTGACTTTCGCTTGCTATTTTTTCATCTTCTTGTTCTTGCTATTGTCATCTTGACAACTATATCCTAGGTTGTTCATTTCAAATTTCTGACAGACAGTAGCATTTGCCTAAATCTGTAGGTCTACCTATAGCTTGGCATCTTTTTGCAAGTTGTTTTTTTCCTTTGTGTTCACTGCATAACCACAGGGGCTTGAGAGAAATGAATACAATATGCAAGCCCTCTGAGATGCCTGTTCTCACAAGCCATTTACATTTGATTCTTTTTTTTTCCCCCTCTCTCCTTCACACTGCAATCTTGAAATTCAAACTTTTATTGCTAACCAGAGAAAGGTTACATCCCTTATTGACAAGCTTCAGGCAAGTGGGCGCCTAACCAACAACTGGGAAGTGGTGAGCCAAGGAAGGTAACCTCATTTCACTCAACCCCTCATGAAGTCCTGGCCAGCCTGTCTCTGCATAACCTAGACCAGCCTTGGAGACACATCTGGATTGACCACTTAAATCAGAGTTTATGCATTGATATTGTGTATAGACTGAAATATTTACCATGTGTAAATATGCTTTTTACTTGACAAATGTTAACCATGGCTGTATTAGTATATGCATTTATACATATCTTAAATCAGCTCTTGGGTGGCATCTAAACATTGTAAAGTATACTTGAAAAATGAATACTGGAATTTAAAGTGATTTTTACTAGTACGTCTATAAGGATGTAGGTCTCCAGCTTCTCATTATGTGCTCCAAGCAAGACCAGAGCTTCCACAGGAGCCGCTTAGGGAAATCTAATCTTAATTTAGAGTTGCTATCTTCCTATTAGATGCATTTTATAAATGATTCTTACAAAAACATTTTATTTTATTAGTAAGTGGATAGTATGTGGCAGACCCCAGGTTTTCAATCTCTGCTTAACTATTTCTTCTCTCACAGTCCCATTCTGCAAAACAGGAATCCCATCGAATGTTCCGCTCTGGTGCTTTTTTCTATGAAATCAAACGAATAGCTCAGGACCACAATGGTTAAACCGATAATTACATGTCTGGAGAATTGAAAAAGAATGAAAAGGGGGTGCAGCTGTGGACTGTGTCAGCCGTATCATATCTGAAAGATGCTGGTTAAGGGTCTGTATGAAGTCACAATTCGTCAATGCATTGTACAAATAAATGCATTAATCCATAAATAATCTGACTCTCCACCACTAACGGCTACGACTAGAGGGACATACTTGACCTTATTGTACACACCTTTTAATTTGAATATAGGGCTCATTAGTATTCCACTAATCTTAGTTAGGTCAACTGCGCATGGCCGGAAGCAATTACAATTAGAGAATGTAGCCTACATAATATCAGTTTAATTTGTATTATATTATTCTTATAAGGTTATCTTTTCATCACTATATTCTTACAAAACTCATGTCATATAAGTATGTTTTCTCCTACCTCCTTTATTTTCTCTTCAAACAACAAAGACCTCCTTCCACTTTGCGGATACACGACTACGCAATAGCACTACGTCATCTGCGTACAGTTGAACTGGCGGAGGGGGTTGAGCTTTGTTCGCGCATGCGCTCTGTGTCTCTCCCAGTCAACTGTGTTTCACAGATGCGCATGCGCGTACAGCACGTCTAAGCTGGCTGGAGAGCTGCGTGTGGAAACGTCTGTTTAGACACCGCGCATGCGCACTGTTAACTAGCTACTCAATCAAACAGTGGAGCCGCAGAAGTGTCTGGCCAACTTAATAACTTGCAGGCCGAAGTGAGGTATAGATATCCATGCGCCTGTGTCGTTCATTATGAATGTATTGTTGTCACAAGCATATAGCACTGTAACCCGTTGTAATAATAATAATAATAATAATAATAATAATAATAATAATAATAACAACAACAACAACAATGGGAGGAAATATCCATCTCTCAGTGGCCGTTTGTGCGTCATTTTGAAGATTCAAATCCCACTTCCTCTGAGACCCTTCGACACAGACATTGGAGAAATCACTTAAAAGCATCGCAGGATGGACTTAATTTACGAATAAGGTAGGCTATATTAATATTTATAATTGTGCTTGGGTGTCTGCTCTGGCCCGCCGAGGCCTCATAACATTGCGTGTTGGGGGCGGAGCGCAGCTTGTCCTGTTACAGATGTTACTGTAGTGTCTGGTCAGTTCATACAGATGTTGACTGGTGTCGTATAGTTTTGCGGCTAGATTTGTAAAACTTGAAACGTTATTAATATAATAGGATCCCCATGAATCTGTAGCCTCATTTATTGTGTATTATTGTTATTGTATTATTTCACAGCTAAGTATTCCAGTTGGATTATATTTGCGATAGTGATTAAACAGGGGTCACTGTTACTATTAATATATCGGTGGTGCTTTATAGACTTGTATAGTTGGCTTTATTAACTTCAAATAGAAAAATCTTGTATATTATTTCAGAAACATACAGTAGCTGCCAACAATGGTCTTGCAATCATTCTGAAAGGAAGGAACTCGGCACATATTCAGGTTATTTATTCAGCGCTTTCCACATTGTAAAAATATCTTCAAAAGCCTATATACCTTTCAACAGCTTAAGTGTTTATGATTCACTTGTAAATCCTTCTGGATGATGTTAGAGTCAGAAAAACAAAGCCGGGCACAGTATTGATGCCATGCATTTAAAAACGTGTCTCCCATTCACTCAGACATGGCGCTCTGAAATGGAATAGTTCAGTATTTAAACATGAGCTTATAGCATGGGAAAGAAATGTCTATAATAAGAAATCACTATTAAAAAGTGAGAAATAAAATCAATGATGACAAAAATCCTTAAAGTGGTCCTTCATTGTCAACTACATTGAATATCACGTCAATGCACGCCTGTGAAGAACAAAAAGGGGATTCATTTTCAGGCATGAGACTCATTAGTATTTTATATAACTGCTGTGTAGCTGTTAAAAATACCAAATAAGAGCAGCATAGCAATTAGGCCTGCAAACTTCACTAGGGAACATTGGTGATTTATGAGAATCTACTCTGAAAGACAAAGTGGGAGACAGCAGAATGCCCCCTTTGCAGGAAAGTCTTTTGTACTGCAAGGTACACTGTAACACTGTCAGACTCTTACATTAAAAAGGCTGAAGTTCACCAAACTATTTACTGAGATACAAGGCTTTCTTTTTTAAGAGAGTAAAGAAATTGCTGTGACGGGTTAAACAAAGACCTTCCATGTTCAAGGGGACACCGTCCACTGGCTGGTAATGATGAATTGGGAGAAGTTATTTTCATACCAACTTCCTCTTGCACCATTGATTTTTGTTTGTCTATTACAAAAATAAAAGCATCCTGTCATGACTGCTTATTGGATTTGAGTATGGTGGGGGGTATATATTTCTGACAGACACTCCATTGATTTGTATAGCAGTCAAACATGTCAGAAATTATATTAAAAAAGCTGTGGTATTATAGCGAACCAGTGGTGAGTATTTATAGGAACAAGCTGGCGACAATATTTTGTCATGTGTGAGTTTGTTTTAAATTATTTCAGATAGTTTAATGTCCCAAAGAGTTTCCTCTACCATTTGCAGTCTCATCTCTAGCAGTGTATATAGAGGGCATAATTCAATTTCTGCAACAGTTGACATGAAAGATAAATTCAATTATACGTACATTGACGTCAACATAATGGATTGGAGGGCCTGTTTGGTTGCAGTATTGGATGTTTTCTGACACCTCATTTGCAGTCTGGTGGTTATTTGTATGTACGACTGATATTTAAATAGGAATCATTAAAAATAAAACGAAGGTCTACATATATATATATATATATATATATATATATATATATATGTTAGTGTGAGTGTGCTTTTAATTAAGGAGAAAATTAAAAATGGGACAAAAGGCTTTTATTACAGTCTTGGTAGTAGGTGAGCTTTCTTGAAGCTGCAGGGCTAGAATTAATTATCCATTTTACAGTCAAACTTTATTAGATGAAAAAAACAAAACCTATGTTTCCATCAAGTATGTTTCCATTTACCTATTTACATGAAGAACTTAATAGATAATAGACACATGGGACACATCTATGTTTTCAAATACGTATGCCTGTCTAGATGGAAAATTAGAAGTGTTGAAACAAGCACTTAAAATAGATTGTTCTTCAAAATAAGCTATTCTCTATCATTAAGCAAACTGGGGGTGATCTGAATAAATTGGAAATGGTTTTACTGCCAGGTATACATCTTAATGTGAAAAATCTGTCTCACGTGCCTCAGCTGTGCATACTGCTGCTATGTGAAAAAGGTCCAGACCTGATAGCAAAGCAATAGTGGGCTCCGTGATCCAAGCATGTTCATTCTTCTTCTTCTTCTTCTTCTTCTTCTTCTTCTTCTTCTTCTTCTTCTTCTTCTTCTTCTTCTTCTTCTTCTTCTTCTTCTTCTTCTTCTTCTTCTTCTTCTTCTTCTTCTTCTTCTTCTTCTTCTTCTTCTTCTTCTTCTTCTTCTTCTTCTTCTTCTTCTTCTTCTTCTTCTTCTTCTTCTTCCTATTATTTGTTATTTCAGGGCTTGATGGTGGATGTAGGCACCATGTTAGGTTTTACCTTTGATTAACAAATATTTCAAGAATAAATATATAATCAACATAACAAAATACAATCATGGTTGTAATGTTGAAAAAGATCAGATATGTATTTATGCATTCCTATTGTTACCCGTGATTATTAAATGGATAATTAGCATTGCATAGGTGACTTAGGGCCTGATTAAATAAATAAACATGAAAAGGTTGCGAGGGAATTGCACGTCTGAATATCGCATCGCCACTTCTAGCTGCGTTTAATCTAAAATATCACAATCTGCGAACAGGGAGTAGACGTGCTTTGGCGGTGTGGCTTTCAAAATGGGCAGAGAGGGAGAAACCACTCAAATCAGTTTTTATTTGAGATAAAACAGAGGGTGGAATCTACCAGTAGTCACTGCAAGTTTGGCAAGCCAAGTTATCATTTAGAGATCTCCAATTGCATTTCAGGATATCTATTCTATACATATTTAGAGATATCTTTGCCTCTGCTTTTCCTCATTTATATTAATGAGCTAGACTCTGCTATTGTTAGTAAACGTGTCAAAATTGCTGATGAGACAAAAATAGGTGGAATTGCAGATACATTTTCAGCAGTACAGATTATACAAAATGATGTAGACAACATTCAAGTATGAGCTGACACCTGGCAAATGAAATGTGGGTAATGCAAGGTATTGCATGCAGGGAATGTAAATATCAACCAGAAACATACAGTGGGAGGGATAGAACTACAGGCAAATATACGTTAAACTATATATATATATATATAATGTTAAAACTTTACAGTACACTAGTTTGACCTCATCTGGAATGCTGTGTTCAAATCTGGTCACTGCTCTGGTTATTGTTATGGAGGTAGTTCAGAGGAGAGCAACCAGACTCATTCCAGTACTGAAGGGGAATGTGATATTCAGAGACTGAAGAAATTCAATCTCTTCAGCCTGGAAGACTACAGGGGGACTTGATCCAGATATTCACAATTATGAATGGTATTGACCATGTCAGTCCAGAGGATATCTTACAGATCAACAAAGACACAAGGACCCAGGTGAAACAAATGGACACTGAGTTTGAAGCCCTTCAGAACAGACAACAGGATATGCTTCTTCATGTAGAGAGTTGTGGCAGTCTGGAACAAACTCCCTGGCCATGCTGTTGAAGCCGACTCCTAGGAATGACTCAACTGATGGATGTGATTCTTGTTATTGGCTATCAAATGAGCATGGTGGATCTTAATAAAAAATGTTCTTAATATTGAATCCATAGTAGCACCCTTACAGCCCTGCTCTGATCCCCCAGCACCCTCTAGCATATCCATGAGAGAAAGAAGGCATGTAAAGAAAGGTTAGGACAGAATACAAAGTAAAGGTAAAGAGTAAAATAAACAGAAGTGTAAGTGGAATAAATGAATGGGTCGCATAGAAAACCAATCAGTATAATGAACAGACAGACACTTAGATAGCATAAAATACAGAAGCAAAAGAATAAGTACATTGAATTGACAAAAACATAATGCATATAAAATACCATGTATCATTAACATTTTCAATACATTTTGTTGATATGTTTAGAGCCACGTCTCATTTGTTAGGTGTAGTGTATACCAATTTCAAAGTTGTCTAAAACTTGAGGTGCTGCGGGAGCTTTTGCAGGTTGTTTTCTCGCAGGTATTTTCTTCATTTAATACCGCTACAGTGACCACTCCCACGGCATTGTTGTGCAAAACAAGGTCTGACAGAAGCACTGCAAGATAGTTTAGCAGTGTGAAATCCCTTTACAGTAATGCCAATAATGCTTCTGAGAGTGATTCCCAGAATGTTTTTTTAATTTGATTTAATCTGGCCCTTAAATTGTATGTATAAATCAAGGTTAGAAAAACAACACACATCAGTTAAATTACATGGAATTTCTGGGTCTGTTCTGCAGTGAAAATGTTTGTGAATTCTTTAATCATAATGTTTGTTTTCAGTGTAAACTGTGCCTATGGAATATGGACATACCAACATTGTTTTATGACATGCTCTTAGATTGTGCATATGTAATTCATAATTGGTAACATCTGCTCACATTATATGTGATTGTGTGTGTATAATGTATGCTGATTGACACTGTACATTGAGCAAGATTGAATTACAGTTGTATTACTTTTAGTTTTCATAGATCACAGATTAAATTAATGTATCCCTTCTACTCTATTTTCACTATTAGCAACCTATTTAAATGTAGTAATAGTATTAATAATACAATTGTAATAGAACCACAATGCAGTATTTGATTTATGCATCCTACAAGATGTATACAATTTTTCTTTTTATTGATTTTTGAACAATGTGGATGTACAGTTAAATGATCATCATATTTCAGTCAAAGGCTTAGTTAGCCTTTTTTTGTTACATTTTAATCATGTAATTCAAGTAATTCAATGTTTATTAGGGATGGGGGAAAAATCAATACAGTGTAGTATCATGATATTATTTTTAACAATATTAAAATTCATCCTCTTGCATTGCATTTTCAAGCTATGACATGGGGTAGTTTTATTTTTATTGAGCCACAATAACAATGCTGTAATTTTTCCAATCCTATAGATGGCACAATGTTCTTTTGACTGTGTATTCATTTTAGACCATAAACTCAGCTTCAAAACATGGCTGACACCAATGCTATTTGAGACCGTGCCTTTTTAAATCTAAAGTATGTGCTCACTTTGGATTTTACAACATTTTAGGGAAGAAAGAACTAGACATGTCCACGCTGTGTGTATACAATGTTGTTAAGGTTACATCTGTTACATTGACTTATAAAATCCCAAGGGCTGTGTGCTCAGTCTCTGTTGAGGCATATTTAAGGTTGTTTACATTCACATGTAAGTTAATTTAAATGACAGACTTGTGTTTTTAATTGTATTATATTATAGTATTTGGGAGTATGATTGAAGTGTTTGCAATGTTTCAATGATAAAAATAGGCAATAAATCACAATATCGATTCACAATACACAAAGAATCGTGAGGATCATGAAAATCGCAATACAGTGCATTCGGAAAGTATTCACAGCGCTTCACATTTTCCACATTTTGTTATGTTACAGCCTTATTCCAAAATGGATTAAATTAATTATTTTCCTAACAATTCTACAAACAATACCCCATAATGACAACGTGAAAGAAGTATGTTTGAAATCTTTGCAAATGTATTAAAAATAAAAAACAAAAAAGCACATGTACATGTACAAGTATTCACAACCTTTGCCATGAGACCCAAATTGAGCTCAGGTGCATCCTGTTTCCACTGATCATCCTTGAGTTGTTTCTACAACTTGATTGGAGTCCACCTGTGGTAAATTCAGTTGATTGGACATGATTTAAAGGCACACACCTGTCTATATAAGGTCCCACAGTTAACAGTGCATGTCAGAGCACAAACCAAGCCATGAAAGTCCAAGGAATTGTCTGTAGACCTCCGAGACAGGATTGCATCGAGGCACAGGTCTGGGGAAGGGTACAGAAAAATGTCTGCAGCATTGAAGGTCCCAATGAGCACAGTGGCCTCCATCATCTGCGGTATTGTTTGTAGAATTTTGAGGAAAATAATGAATTTAATCAATTTCGGAATAAGGCTGTAACATAACAAAATGTGGAAAAAGTGAAGCGCTGTGAATACTTTCCGGATGCACTGTACATATCATATTGGCACCTAAGTATTGTGATAATATCATTACTAATTCTCAGCCCTAATGTTGAGTGTAAATATTCCTTGGAGATATGTGGTGATATCTGCAGATTTTTTTTCTTTTCCCATTGTGCATTAAACTTCTTTGTTGTTGCACACGAGGAAAGATTTGTCTTTACAGTTTTGAGTAGTGTTGAATAATGACTAGCGTTCTGGTGAATTTGTAGTTTTTCTGCTATCTAGGAAGATACGATACAACACATCGTGAAACCTCAAAGAGCAGACATCCTTTTAACATCCACCATTATTTGGTAATTTGGTAATTTTACATTTCAAAGTTTTAAAATGTGGTTAACAACATGTAAAGATGCATAAAGCCATAATTTTAGGAACTGTGCCAACAGTGAAACTGATTCCCTCTATTATTTTAACACAAGATATTTATAACTTAATGTAAAAAATCTAACTTTTAAACAGCAAATATATTGCATACCACACACATTCAATCCTGACAGTTTTTTTTTTTTAAATGAGCACTGAAATCTCCATAGACCCCAATCAAATTACATCGTTTTCCAAGGATGAATAAAGGTATCAGTTTTAGACAATCCTGAGTTTCAGTGGTCTCAGTAAATTTCCTAGATTACTTTTGTTGATCTGAGAGAATGATAAAGCAAAGAGTCACAGATGCCAAATCTGTATTTTGCATCACAATGAATTGCTGACATTCTCCTACCATCTTTCTCCCTACACTCACATTTCAGAAGCTTATACTGAGATGTGGGCTGTTTGACCCACATTTCCTTGCTGCACACAAGACACGTAGCAGTTACTTCTTTGTGGTCCATGGAAGGGTAATTGTACCCTCCAGCACAGTTGTACATTTTAAAAAACATTTAAAAACATCTTATTTGCATTTTTTTTTTTTTAGCATTGCCTTCTATATTCCTGCTGATTAAAATCACACGATGATATATTCTCTCATGTAGCATCATTCAGAAGATCATTATATAATGATCTTTATCTTTACTTCTGTTAGAAGATTGAACTTGGACTGACCCTTGCAATTTTACAAATGTGTCTTATGTACAAGTTCAGGGTAACTTAATCTTGCCAGCAATTAAACCTATTAGTGCTGTACATATTAGTAAATAGCATTATAACATACACATAATGTTTCTCATTCTCCAGACCATCAGTTTCTGACTCCATATAGACCTAAATGGTCTAACATGCCTTTTTACCTAATACTGTATCACAATCATGCATTTCAAATGGAAGATAAGGGCTGGGTATTAAGCTTTATCTTGATTCATTGCAGCATACTGAATAATGATGTTACCCAAGCTGATTTAAGCATCAGATTATTTATTTGGAATATTGCTGTTTTTTGGGTAAGCAGTCAAATGTAATGTTGAAAAAATGCAGGAAACAAAATATATGCTTCACTGGATACACACTTTTATATCTTTGGCCTAGACAAACTGCAATACCCAAAAGGAATGATGATTTATAGATGAAAAATCATAGCCCACTTGTACTAATGCATTTATTATAGGGAATGAGTGCAGTGCCCTGTGAAACAGGATAACAACGCTGGCGCATATGGCATTAGACAAGTTGTTAAATATGCAACTCTGTGCTGGTCCTAATAGTATAATCAGTTACAAAAAGTGGAAATATGCCAGATATATGAAAGAAAATCTCTGATTTAATACAACATCTTATAGTAAGCTTAATGCACTGATCACTTGTTTGATCTGTTTTTATTTAATAACTCTTGTATAGTAGACCCAATGTCCTGCTAGTTTTTGTTCTCTCATTTCCATAATTTAAGTTATAATAGTCCTAGGCTACTTAAAGCTTATTATAATTTTAAATCATCAGAGACATCAGGTTAAATATAAAAGTGTATAATGGCACCCACATTCTCCAAATTTTTGTAATTTCATTATAATAATCAAGTAAATAAAATTATTAGTTCAACTGATGTTTGAGTTCATTAATTCAGGGAGCAGTAGCATCAAAATCCCATACGGTATTGGGTCCCCAGGACCAGGGTTGGGAAACACCTACAGATTTCAAAGTATGTGAAAGAGGAATGCACTTCTACATGGTGCATTTCACTTCAGTGATAACAGTGACCAGTGGGTCAGTGGGCTTTATAAGTGTTCATATAAAAAGACCTGACCTGCACATTTCTGTTTCCATACTCTTCAGATGACAGGGCAGCTTGCTGGTCCCCTTTCAACTCTTTTCATTAGGAATGATGCTTCATAACCATCTTCCTCGATCAATTCAGCAAACACAGCCACTGGACTGGGCCTAGGGACCACACTGCGGCATTCATCCCAATTAGAGTCACGTGCATGGACTTGAATAATTGAAAGATCATGAAGCAATTATGTTCGGCATTACATATTTTGTATTCTTATACAGCCGTGTGGTAAAAGTTTTTTTTATTTCTTTCTTGATTTATTTATTTGCAATCTATACTTTTGTAAATAGTGATTGAAGCTACATCATTCTATCCATCCCTGAAATTCAAAGTTCTTTATTATAATAATAATAATAATAATAATAATAATAATAATAATAATAATAATAATAATTATTATTGTTATTATTATTTTTATTTATTGCATAGGACTTAATACTGCATATGGAGAGCTGTTTTTCAACGTTGATATTATATTTTTAAATATTTTTGGCCCATTCCTACATAAACATAACATCTTCAACAGCTGTATTAATCACAGATAATGTATAATTTGTTTAATGATTAAAAATAAAATGGCCTGTTTTAATTGCATGTAAACAGTAGTTTTTTTTTTTTTTCTCAATTTTGCATTAATTGGTTTCCAGGCTGGACAAATTAGGTAGTAGATAAGCTTCAGTAATCAGTGTTTATATAACCACTTGCATGAGTGACGGAGTTGATTTTCAAAATGCTTGGCTAATTGTATAAACTACAAGAAACTACATGCCTGAAAACATAACCAGTCGGGCATCACTGTGTTTATTTCGTACGTTGATTAGTATTCTACAGATAATGTCAACTGCTTTATTTCAAGTTCTTCCACATGTACTGTCATTGTGTGGATTTCTTTACAGATTACCAAGATTGCCTGTAGGATAAATTACATGAAATCTATAGCTTATCCTAGATTTTAAAGGGCAGTTTTAATTAATGTGTTTCACCTTTTGTTTATCAGCTTAATTTACAATTGCCATCCTTGAATGTTGACGATTGCACTTTGAATGTGGACACTGATAAATTAGCCTTACATTCAGCTTGAGCTGGAAATAGACTGAAATGGCCCAGTATCCATACTAGATTTACCATACTCTCATGTGAAGACTGCAGGCTTTATGTGAATAGGAGTGAGACAAACCGATATTATAGGCAAAGATCTCTCCAGTCAAGTTAAGGGGAATTGTACTCCCTAATTAAATAAACAAATAAAAATGGCCTGATATCCCCAAATTAAAATGATTACTTCCAAAGTGTAAATATTCTACTTCTCTAGCCCAGGTATCACTGCTGCTTTTATCAGCTCAATGTGTTCACAGTTCCTCATTAAACACACCACAATTAAGTCTCACCCATATGTCCATATAAAGTAAATTGCATATTTTTCTATATAAGTCAATGAAGGTAAATTCAAACCCAATTAGTAAATATGTATGAGCGACCTCTCTAGATTACTGCCCTAATATTAGGTTATAACCTAGTCCAGAGTGGCTGTTGATAAATTGCTTTCATTTTGAACTGTTTTACTATGTTTTTAACTATGGTAAATACTCAGTTAGACTGTGAACATTTGAGTTTCAATGCTTTTCTTTTGTTTGATATCTACAGTAAGATTTGTTTGTTTTCTTCTTAGACCAGTAATCATTATCGTACCAAATTACTACGGCGATCTGTTGTCATATCTGATAGTTTCTCATTAGCCTCATGTGTATTGTCCATATTGTTCCTGGTGCTTGGGGATCTTACCTGACATGAACCTCATCTTAAATTTGGCAAAGGCAAAATCTTACTACACCCAGGAACACTGCAGATTGTGTGTGAAATCCCACTGGGAGATAACCTCTTCACACTCTGTCTGTCAACAACCCAGCAAGGTGGGAGTGCCATTCTTTCAGAGGTGATGAATAAGGAATCACATGAGGGGAGCAGATGTCAAGCATCACACAAGGATTTTAATGGAGAGAGAGTGTTGACACTGATAGCTGAGCGTACTCCTTAAATATAATTTTTTTTTTTTTGCCAAGGTCCAGTAGATTTTGGTCTTCAATTTGGAAAAATGCATTATAGGATTACTTTTAAGAAAGAGCATTTCATGTGTGACTATGTAATAGCAATTAAAGTGAGCAAGAGTCACAATTATATAAGAGTAATACTTCACAGGTCTTTTTAAGCACACTTTTCCTGTGATTCTGCAAACAACATGGTGATAAAAATCTTTCTATACATGGCGCATGGTTGGGTACAGTATGGTGAATATGGGACCTGTTAACTTGTCACGAATCCTATAATCCTGCTGTGCACTGCTTGCTTTAACAGCACTCGGCCATTATTAAATATAATCTATGTTCCAGGCTCCTTTACTCGTGGCAGAAAACTGTGCATTCTTCTTTATGTAATTGTTTTAGGTAGTATTAACGGCACAGAAAAGTATTTATCGCTACTTCCTGCTTGAGTTTGATGTTTGAGAGAGGCTGTATTTCAAATACACAATTCAGAAATTAAATAACATCTGTTTTCAATTGGATTAACTATTTCATCACATTATATTTATTGCCTATAGCATTGGTGAGTTGAGGACGCAGTTAGTAGAGGGGGTGCCTTTTGCTTATGTATGCCGTCTTCATCGGTTATTCAATGTAGAATTCACCAACTTTTGTCAAGCAAATAATGATAGGAATGCAGAAGCAACCTATCTGAGCTTTGATCTTTGTGGCTTCGTCTGAGTGCTTGAAGCGAGCACTCTGCATCTTTTGACTCCAGAGAAGTGCGTGAGGCTGGGAAGCCATACCCTCTGGACTTAATACCCTTTATTATTGCTTGACAGAAGCTGCATTAGGACATGGATTACGTGCAAATGCTTGACTCAACACTGGAGCATCTATCCACTTCTCAAGAGCCGAACCACTGCTTCCTATTATATGGTTTTGTTTCTTACCCTACTTATCTGGGGTGCAGGTATCAATGTTTGCTGTTATGTCAACCACAAAGTATGAAATATCTAACCTTTTTTAATTGAAAGAAATGCATTTATCATAGTAAAATTCCTGTTTTTATGGTTTAATTTTACATTTGTGATAAGTAATATTAATGTGATAATGCTTATGGCTGTTTCTAATGTTATCATAAGTATTATTATGTTTTTTTCTAGGGCCACACCCATCACATTCAACAACAAGCTGTCAAAACTTACATATGACTGGTGCAAATTATGTTGTATTGTTCAATGGTTTAACCAAAACAATAGAATACATTCAAGATTATGTAATACAACATAATTCAAAAGGTTATACAATGATGCAAAAGGCTGAATACAAATACAACAAATATGAACATATTTTCAGTAAGGAATCTCCTTTTCTGATATTTAGAATTAATAATAGATAATACCCTTGTAAAGTGTGTTGATGTGTGGATGTGTTGTCCAAATGGATATTCACTTTTGTATTTGCTAGGAAATAATTTTTGCACAATTACCAAGATTAACTGTTTCTTCTTCACACTTTTCACATACTTTGTTGAAGATTATATATTTTTTTTCAGTAAAGCTTTTTTAGACATCTGGAATAAATATGATTAAGTTAGTATATGGATTACAGCCAGTGGCAGTAGACAAAAAGAACCAATCCTTTTTTAGTGCATTTTAAATCACCAGGCTGTTCTCAAAGTTCTCAAAGAAAGATGCATGATCTTTACTTTTAATATAACACAGGACACAAGAAATAACCTGCAAACATTTTGATCTCTCTAAAAAAAATATACTCTCCCTCTCTCTCCCATTCATATTTACACACACAAACACTCTTAAGGTCTTAATGTTAAGTATTAATGTATACAAATGAGTTGAGTGGGAAATCCAAAGATCTCTGGCACTAACAAACAAACCTCTTAAGGACAAAACAATGTAAATGTATACAAAATGTACCACATTGAGTCACATTACCCTACCCATAGGAGCTAGAACACAAAGAGAAGAAAGATTATTGAGGTAACGTGAATCTAGCATAATGCTTTCCAAACATTACTATCCAAAAGAAATATGAACCCTGACATGAGTACAAATAGTTTACTGAACTCAGATAAAATGTGCCTTTCACTTTTGTAAACCACAGACTGGGATGTTAGGAGTACGGAAGTAGCAATTAACCTCTGTCTGACTAACAGACTCTTAGTGATTGTAGAGAACACTAAAGTGTTGTACATTTTTAAAAAATACATATATATATGTGTTTGCTGGGAAAAGGTTGTAGACATTTGGACAGTTGGAGTCTTATTTGCCCTTTCCACTGCTTCCATTTATGAATCTAGATCTTTTTTTAAAACCAGTTAAACTAAATGATAGTTAGCTTGGATGACAATAATTTTAGTTCAAAGACTCACTTTTTACCTTTGTTACTTCACTATATATATACATACATATATATATATATATATATATATATATATATATATATATATATATATATATATATATATATTCCTTCATCCATCTTTGGTCTGTTCTTCTTGCAATGTGCCATTTTAACATTTTCACTCTTTCAATTGTCACATTTTCATTTGTTCTCAAATCCATTATTTCTCTGTCTCTTGTTATTCCAAGTATACATCTTTCCATGCTCCTTTGTGTCGTCCACAGTTTCTGTATAATTTTCTAAGCAGGTTTCACAGTCATAAGTGAGCTCTGTAGTATCCATTGATCAAATACTTTTCTCTTTAGGCAAGTGGTAGATTTCCTTTCAACAGTGTCCTGTTTCTTCCAAATGCACTCCATCACATTTTCACTCTTCTTTAGGTTTTTTTCCATAATATCTCTATATATACATATATGTATATGAAATAAACTTTGCAGGCATGACCTGGAAAAGGAAAGCTGTAGATCAAAGCAAATTCTCTATTTTAGAGAGATTTTTATACCTTTAAAAATCAATACCTACATAACACAAATACAAAGACATTTTCACAAACTGCTGCACAGTTGACAGTGGATAAATATATTTTACCTTCCAAATGTTGAATTTTATAATGTTTTTCTTTATTTTCAGTCTTTTTTTAATCTATGCACTGCCAATGTACATGTTTATTATTATATTAATTCAATTGAACCTATAAAATGAGCCTATTTTTGGAACATTTCAGGCTGTGAAACTAGGTAAACGTTTAGACAACAGTTCACAAATTGCCTAGCACCTTATTTGGAAGTGTAAGGGAACTAATGATAGAGGAAAAGTTTTAGTCTTACTCAAGGTAGTTTAATTAAGCCTATACGTACTAGTTTTGTCGGCTATGAGGGATGAGAAGAATGTAGTTCTTTTTACAATCTCACATAGAAAAAAAGGATTGTATGAGGACCATTTGGTTTGATTTAAGACCACTGGCTTGCTGCCAGCAGTTGAGGTCCTCACTTCAGACTTGGGAGATCTCCAAGATATTCTTATGTGTCCTGTCACACATGGGATTGAAAATGGTTACAAAACACATTAAAGAACTGTAATTGTTGTTCTTTCCATAACTTGGGTTTCATGAAGATATGCTTTCTCTTTAATTTTAGGAGAGGTATCCAGAGCATCAAGGAAACGATATACACAGACTAGGCTGTTGCTGACAGTGTCTCATAATCTAAAACAATTCATGCAAGAAACTAGATATTTGAGAAATATTAATCTTTTATTGTAGTTATCCCAGTGTTCTGATGAGTCCCAACATTGCTCACGTAATTTTTTTGATGTTTTGCAGAAATTTAGATGGCTACTTTTGTAGAGGCCTAGTGGTTTGAAGCTACACAAGCTGTATATATACTTTTGTTCTCATGCATATATAAAATGTATGTATTTTTTCATGAAGTAAGACCAGTAGCCACCATTATAACTTTCTGAAATAGCTTTGTATTTTACATCCATGTCAAGGCAGTCATGCTCCGCCAGCTTGGTCAGTGAGCTATGAATAATAATGGCAATCATTTAAATAAAGTTCTATCTGTGTCTTTTATAAAATGTTCTCCGTGCATTAGGAATATAACGATCTGTGTACCTGGAGGTTTGGTTTATAAAAGCTGAAATGCACAATGAAAATGATCGGTATATGTCCGCCATTGACCCCATCTGTGGTGGAAAGGTTTCAGTTTCACATCGCAGACATGGGAACTCTAGATTCTAGATGTACCCAGCAGGGGTTTCCATCCTTCATGATGCGGTGAAGTCTGAGGCCTCGAGGGGTACGGGGTGTGTTGAAGTCTCACTGCTGAGTCGACAGTTCCCAACTTGTATTCCTGTGCCTCTTTCAGAGGGGAGATCTGCAAGATATAAGAAGGTAGAGAAGGTTGTGTCTGGGATTAAGTTGGTTTTGAATTCAAATAAAACAGACAAAATATGCAGATTGGATTCCTGAAAATTGTAGATGTTAGAAAATCTGTTATCTTTTAAGAGGGTTACATTTACATTATTATATATACAATGTATAATGTTCTTGCTACTGTGGACAACAATGAATACAGTTTAAGTCCATAATAACATAAATATGTGGCCTGGATGGTGTTCATCTATAGCAGGGTAGGCTTTGTGAAGTGTCTTGCTGGGTAGAAGAAGAACATTTCTAGCTAGTTTTATGGTCAGGGTTTGGAACTGTGACAGACTTCCTTACATGCAGTGAAATTGTAGAAAACAGTTACCACAGTGTTTCAACATCCTAATAGATTTCATATTTTGTGTTAAATGCATGAAACTCAATTATACGTTTTTGGATTTCTTCAAAGTAAACCCTGCTCTGAAGTACTGTTGCATTACGGTAACCCAGAACCAAAAACACAGCGTGTTCCAACTGCCTTAGGGAACCTGTCATAAAATCATTTTGTGGCGTTTTGGATTAAACTATTTCTAAATGTGACATTCAGCTTCTTGTTTTAAAAGGGATGATATAACCTTTAAACAAATCGGGATCATAAATTGAAAGCACATTCTGCATTTCTCCATACATCTTTTCTAGATTTAGTATTAGAGGGGGCATTGGCTTTGTAAGGTGATATATAATATAATAGGCTATTCATATTATTTAGCTTTTCCAGCTATTAAAGAGCAAGTCATGGGTTTAACAGTGGAATCAGAAAGGTGGGAACTTTGAGATGCATGTATTTAATGTATATCCCTAGTAGCATACGGAACACATCATTGACAAGATAATGCTTTTTTATGACTGTGTTCAAGGGGGGAATCACAGTGATGTTAACCATATCTCAAAGATGTGTCTATCATAAAAGGCAGCTTGAAGGACCACATGCTGAACCTTATTAATTATCTATTCAATCTCCATCAAATTAAGTGCGTTTTGACATGGACAATTAATCTCCACTTGCACCATTAAGTAAATAGGTGCTTCACCAACTTTAAATTGGTATTGGTAGACTGGAAAATTATCTTTGTCTGTCAGGTCACAGAAAAAGAGAAACTCAAATCATTTTACTGAAGTCAAGCTTGTTCTCCCATATTAGTCTGTGGGCTGAGTACCTCACAAGTGAGAATGGCATAATAATTCTGGATCATATGGGGCCATTTCTTGTGAAAGTACCCTGGCAAAGTTTAATAACCCTCCATAAGTACACTCTAATAGACTGTGACCATGTTTAACTCTTTCCAGTGATGCAACAAGGGTACATATGAAAGACTATGATGTGAAGCTTTGCAACATTACTCACTATTATATATTATAACATGGCTGTCACTACTGTATTTTTTTAATTCACTTTTTCATTGATAAGCTGATTTTCCACTCCCTCCTAGAGACAAGAACTCGTTGAATTTTACATAACTGTAGCTGGTACAGCTGATTATAATTTTTAAGGGAATGATAAAGGGTGTTCTTGATGAAAGAAAATTGAATTTTGAGATCTTTTCTGAGACGGCACACAGTGCTAGTAAAATGGAATGCAACATGAATTACAGATTAAGACTCCTATCTAACTCCAGGCACGCTCTGTTCAACACTTGCTTTACAACTGTATTGAATACTGTGACCTTTGTGAGAGTTATTAGTGTTGCCAATTTCTCATTACTTATTGCAGCTGGATTCAAAAGACCTAAATCTAAAGAGAAAGTGAGTAAATGAAAACTGTAAACCAGGTTTGCATTGAAGGTCTGTGTCAGATATAATCATAATATAATATATATATATATATATATATATATATATATATTCACACGTACACATAAAACCCACAATATAGGTAGGGGTGACAGATTCTGTGCTTTGTTGAAACACACATTTAACTATTTGGCATAAATGCAAAGCGCTGTGTGGCACAAACACAACACAGCACATGACCCAGGTAACACCGTCCCTACTGTGAAGCATGATGATGGCAGCATCATACTTTGGGGATGTTTTGCAGTGTCAGGAACAGGGAACCTTGTCAGGTTAGAGGGCAAATTCGATGCAACTAAATAAGATTTTATTAAATGTTTAATATGTTCGTCTCGTTCCACACGGGTCATGTAGGATGAGATGATCAGCTATACATTCTGAGAATGGAGACCGACAGAAGTCAATGTTGAGCTGATTGAAGAGAAACAAACACATGAAGAATAAACATGACTGGAGTATTTGATTTATTCAAATACTTCAAATAATAATGGTTGTTTTGGGGCAGGTTATTTAAAAATACTCTAATACAGGGATAATAATATTTTCAAAAACAAATACCAGTTAGTATCTGTAATTGAACCAGGTCTGTGTGAACTATTGACACTTCATACTGATACGATCATACAGTGGGATGGATATAGCTTGAGACTCTTGCTCAGCTCCAGCTCTCACAGCAGAGTACATGTCTTTACCCACATCCTTTTTTCTCTCTGCTTTTTTTGTTTGTGAGCACAGATGAACACACAAACTAGGGCAGAGAGCTCGTGAGTGTCCAGGTCCATGTTTGTTTACTTTTTCTCTGGATGGATCATGTGTGTTCCCACAAGATTTGGGGAGTTTCGAGGCTGTCCGAGATCCCCACAACAAAGGATTTCAGATCAGTTGTGAAGTATGTGACCCCCTGTACTTTAACAATCTTGTAGTGTGCTCTCCTTCAAGACGCAAAAATACATGCATTCGGTGAAGCCAGTCGTTAAGTGTGAGCTGCCCAGCGTTCTCAAAATCGCGTCGAATTGTAGACATCATGTAGTGTGACCCCATTGCATTACCCCAAAAGACTCCCAGCTGTAACTGCTGTCAAAAGTAGCTCTACCAAGTATTGACTCAGGGGTGAATATTCCTCTAACCAAGACATTTAAGTTTTTTTCTTTTTTCTTTTTTCCCATGATATGTTATTTCACAATTAAAACTCTTGCCACTTCAAAGTATTTAGTAGGTTGTTTAAATCAATGGAGAAACAAATCCCTTTAAATTGCATCAAAATTGTATTTTATCTCCTGCATTTTGGGAGCAGAAAATGTATAACACATCCTATGCTACATGCTATTTCTTTGGGGAAATTAGATTACATACCTCAGTCATGCTTTATTGGATGAATGAATTTGATAAGATGCTGATCAACTGCCAACAGTTACTTTCAAATAAAGTTCAACCAGACTTTGGGGAATATTCTGATACTTTTTAAGGAGAGGTTTTTTTTTTTTGTTTCCTGATGTTGCATTCATGTTAGGGGCAAACAAATAGTGTTGCACTAAAGGCATTAATGTCACCCACTCCTCTTCTCTGTATCATTCTGCTGAGATCATATTGTTAACTAATTTCCTGCTGTTTATGTTGTATGCATTTAGGTTTTTTCATATTGTGTTTTGTTGTCAATATATTTCCCATTATTATTCTGGCTGTGCTGTTCAGTGAAACAATATTAAACTAGAAATTCACAAGACTTCTTTCATCATAAATATCTCAACATTACAAGATTGCTGACCTGTATGACTATAATGATGTCAGAGATATTTTTTTAAAGAAATAATTGTTAGGATAACTATTGGGCAAAGTAGGCTTAGCCATGATTCACAATTTTACATCTTGAATGCAATGGAAAGACAGTAGAGATCAACATCCTTCTGTTCATAATGAGTCCTTATACTGCTCTCTTGAGATGCTTCAAGAGGCAAAGAAATGCACATATCCTATTTGGATTGTCGTCTTTAATATGCTAATGATTGCTTTCAAACCAAGCTAATTTTCAATTAACATGTAAATTGACTATTTTACTATGAGATGGAGTTCTGCTACTCTATCCATCAGACTGAATTAGCAGCTTCAACATAGTGACAGAGGGATGTTTAAATCAATCTCGATAAACCAATGTTGTGGTATAGGGTCAGGGGCTGTAGCCCAAACGACTAGTACCAATCACATTAAAGGAACTGGTTTGAAATAGTTTTGCTGGGATAATTGAATTTAGTTTGGGTGCAAATGGAAATAAATGCTGCTTCGTTATATATATACAGCTGAACCAATTTGACAATGAGAGTAATTCTACATCTGAATGAAAGCCATCTGTGGAGCAGTTGCATTTTGTTGCTGTGGCTGAAGCGCACAGAACATTTTAAATAAGAAAACGGCCTATTTAAAAAAATAAAAATAAAAAATAAAAATAAATAAAAAGATGAAATGCCATTTTCCTGAAAGTTATTTATGAGTGACTTGTTTTAAATGTATGAAGATGAACACTGTGCACTTTGAAAAGCAAATCGATAGGCTAGTCTTGATTTTTGTTTAAATCCTTTAGGCCTCATGACATTCAACTTGCTGAATTGCATATTTCTCATGTCATTTGTTATTTCGTTGCAAATACATTTTTGTACAGTTTTGTATGTTCTGTTTTCCAGGGCAGCTTCTTCTGTGTCCTCTTCTGATATCATGAAACCTCCCATTGAAGACTGCATTAGTTAAGTCCACATGACATAACTGTTTAGGTTTACACCATAAGGTAATGAATCTCATGCGCCTAGCAATAAAATGCTTTTCAGAGGTGGTGCACTACAGTGGACCTCTTTTTGCACTCATTGAATATACGGTACTATTAAATTAATAGACCATTTTTATGTCGACAGCCCCTGCCTTTTTGAAGTCAACTTGAACTGATCTACCTACTTTACAATGCTTCACAAAATCTACAGATGCTCCATGTAAAGGAGTCATGTTCGCCACAACCCAATTCTGTTATAATCCTGATGGACACAAACCGCATTTACATTAAGAGCATAGAAACCTTTCCCCAAAAGATAATCAGCATTTTCTACAGATGGTGGATAAACTGGGGATTGTAAGTGCTAGCTAGAATATACACAATCTCTTAAATCCTGGTATGACAAATATTTCCTCACGCACCTCATTTAATGTATGAGTGTGTCTTGAGAGAGATATGGTTTCCCTTTTTAATGACTGCCTTCATAACAGTTGTTTACATAAAGATACTGGTGTCTGTTTTAGGTCATCCATCCCATATTACCGGTTGTAAGCTTCTTGCGGAGAATGCATGGCTGCAGATGAGACCCTTGTGTCTTGAAACAACAGCCAACAGCTCAACAACATGTAGCCTATAAAGCGACAAAAGTAAGATTTCTGAAAACAAATCCGCTAACCACAATTACAATGAAAGATTTATGCTATTTCCCCATCATACCTTTTTCTGCATTAAAATGTAATGTAGCTTATATATATAATGTATATGCCCAAGTTAATTGTAATCATAATACACTGAAAAAAAAATGCAAACATGATCTAATATTAACCACAGTATTCATCAGTTTATTTTCATGAAATCTGTGTAGAGATGTTTTTGTGTATATTTATATATTTATTTTAGTGACTGATGCTTGGTAATGTGGTACCATAATAAGAAAGGTGATGACCAATTTTACAATGTTGCTCAAGAAGTGTAATTTCAAACTGAGTTCTAATCCAACCATTTTTCCATTTGTGATTTGTCTTCATTCCATTGGTTTTTAGTTTTCCCGACATGGCTCTGGATTTGTAAGCTTTACGTTTAATTCATATTAAGCTCCATGTCTGTGTTAAACATGAAAGAGACACTTGACTGAGGGAGGAGTTCATCTTCAGCAATATAAACTTCCTATGCATCCATATTATTTTCCAATTTAAAACATGAAGCTCTTACACATCAGAACAAAAGTAATCATCTTCATTCAAGGAAACAATACATTATTTAATTACCTTTAATTCAACATGAGAATATAAAAATCAGCCTATCAAGGGCACCACTAATGTGCCTAAAAATATATAGTACAGTATCACTTTAGATTAGGAAACACATTTGCTTTTTAAAATCTTCAAAATGTGAGCTACATACATTGAGAACTGTGTGAAGGACCCTCTGAGTAACTAGTAAGGCTATAAATGGTGTATCTGTAAATTAATAAGTCAGATTGAGTAACTTGATTATTGTCTGTGCCCTGAACTCCAATGACACTACAATATGATACTGTGGCTCATTTAAAAGGGTGTAATTAAACATGACTTACTGAACAGCAGTCTCGGTTTCATGTGTTCAAATATAAGACTTTGGGTGGTAAACCATTACAGCCATATACGAAATGGATATCCTGCTTCGTTTTATAAGACCACAAAAATGTGATTTCTATCCAAAATATTATTCCCATTGGGCAGAGGAAATTATTAAATTAAGTAATGTGTATATAAGTAGATCTGTATATTGTGAAAACAGTCGCACGGTGCAGTATAATTCATACCAATTGAGTTAATATTGCCTGTTTTGTATACCTAAACAAAAGTGTAGGGTTTACATTAAAATACCTGTGTTAGTCAATTTATTATACACTTCTTGTGTGCATTTGTATAATCATGGACTGGTGTTAAATGAGGAGTCACTGATGTTGCCCAGTGCTAGCTTGTTAAAAACTAACACTGTGGAACTGCCAAGGGACTCATAAATACTAAGAGTTATTAGGCAGAATGTATGGTTAAACTCTCTCTCTGTGTTTCTCTCTCTTGCAACAACAATTACAGAATTCAAATTGTTTGTTTTGAGGAAGGTTTCATAAGGACACAGCGATTGTTGCCCAGAGTGCCAAAGGGAATGGTTGTGTACAATATTGCCCAGACGATACTTTCATGTTACTTATACATCATAGAAGTAAGTGTGCTGTGCTTGTTTCTCAAAAGCTGTGTTGATTAGTGACAAAACGAAGACAAATGGTGTACATCCAGTGGCGTATGTCAAAACAAGCTGCGCTCATTCAGCCTCTCTGACAGCTGCAGTTCAATTCAGAGGCAGCTCTGATTGCCTCTGGGAGCCCTCCCTGGCCTTGTGCTTGTTATTGCTCTTCGAGGAAAGAGCAGCTCGACACAAATGGCTTTTTAAGCATCTGGGCTGATGTTACATGGAAAAACTACAGCTGAAAGATTTACCACCTGTCACCGTGATGGCAGACAGTGGTCACTGCAAGACCCGTTTCTTATAATGCACTTGATGACCAATTATTGTTGCTCTGTATAGGTGTGTGAACCACACGGATGGTAGGCTATTCACAAATGACCAAACTCGCATGTGCATTTTGTCTCAGGTCACCAGGACTCCAACTGGGGAGCTTTGGGGTTCCCCAGGGTTTTACATATTTTAACTGAGAAATCCATGTGTCCTATAAAGCCAAGTCATAAAGAGTTCTGCCTTGTATGTATCCTTTTGAACACTGACTGTATGGCTGAGTCATATTTTTCTCCCTTGAAAGTGTTCATTCATATCAGCCATACCTCAACATACTTCATCTTTTTTTGTTGCATTTCCCAGCATGAGCGCATACAAATCTTTCATCTGGAAAAGGATGTTGTCCCTGGCTTTGATGTCACTTCTTTCTCTCCCTATTGAACTAGATGCCAAGAAGAGAATTTAAAAATAGCCTCAACATCCTGGAAATAACATTCTTCTTATTTGTGAGCTTATTGCAGAAATACTGAAATTTGCTCAGGATATGTTTATGACCGCTATGCACCTCCTTTATTAATACAAGAGAAGAAAACACAGATTTATCGATCTGCACCTGAAATGCAGGTTACATACACAAGCAATTCATGGTTGTCAGGAAATATTAAATACCAGTCAAGAGTGCTGCGTGTGCAATTTAGACTTACCATGCCATGCTATTCCTCAAATTCATATTTTTTATTCTGAAGTTTTTCCATGATATTGTTTTTATTTTTTTATTTCCCACAGACTAAAAGTGTTCATAGGATATCCTGTCAAGCAGCTTTGCATAGTACTCAGACCAAAGAGACATTCTTTTCAAGTGCCATCATTTTTTTATTTGACCACATTCAAATCACTGGCTAAAATGGTAATAGGTCAATTAATATTGTAATAAAAAATAAGATTGTTTGTTGCAGCCTCTCTTTCATTAACAGAAGAAATATAAAAATATTGTGCATAACTTGAGTACTAGGATTTGTCCTTCTCCTTAGAGTCAGTATCCTAACTTTTTTTGCAAATATTTTCAGAAACCGCTTGAGTAAAAATGTACATTTATTTTGCCACACATCAGTTATTGATATGCCAAGCAATATGTGTTATCCAAAGATTGTTAGTACTTTGATTTTGTAAGCAGTGTAAATATGGAACAATTATTGCAGTTTATGTAATATAATTGCACAGTGCTGTCCATATCCTGTTGCTTTTATTGTGGTATAACTACTATATACCATTTCTGAACATTGGCCACTGCTTCCCACGACATCCTTTTAATAGTAAAATGTATACTACAGTGTTTCCTAATTTACAGTTTGCATTCTTATGGGACACTTTTGTTTTCTTTCTGTTTTTAATCATCTTGGAGTCAGCATGGTGCGACAAGCCTGTGTTTTTGTTTCCCTTGATGAGATGTGACGTCTACATTAAAGTACAAACATATGACACTGTAATTTCTCAAAGAATGGCAGTGCTCTTAACTCTGTTATTGATAAAGTGCTTGGTACAGTGAAAATGTTCCCAGAAAAAAATAATAACGACAAAATGAACTGTTCAGCCTATGCCCAGGTTACTTCTAAAACAATGTTTGAATTATGCACCTCATCAGGAAAATGTATAATTGAGCGATTTTCATTAAAAGCATGTATACCAATTTTAAGATGCCATTAACTTTAGCATCATATTTTGTTGATTCACTTTGTTCAAATAATCCTTCTCTCCAGATTTGTTATGTTCAAACTATGATTTGTGGAATCATAGTGTATAGTGTAAAAAATACACAGATCCTTTATCAGTCATTCCTACCAGTTCTAAACAAGGTAACACAAACCAGTTTATTTTCCATTTTGAAATTCTGTGTCATTCGTTATGCGATATAGCAACAAAGAACAGCAAAAAAAAAATGTAGTAATATTGATTAATTAGTTCCATTGGCCAGTAAACGGAGCCAGATAATGTTCACCTCTTTAAGATGTTGATAGGACCTGGAAAATTCACTGAGCTCATGTTATAGGCCTATTTTTTCAGGGTGGTGCAGCCAATGGTAAGTACTTATATAATATAATACAAAGGCATACAATGTGGTCAAGATGATCACAATAACCTTGCAGCTGTGAGTGAATGTTCAATTTTAATGTGCAGAACTTGACAGATCTGTACACAGGAGCATAAACTCATGTGACATGCAAGCTTTGTACTGAGATTGTATGATTGCTTCATGTAACCTGGGAAAGTTTGAACATTTTGACTAACGAACAAGTTGTTTGATCTAAAGCAGATGTAAATATTTTCTCTGCACTGAATTACAAAAGACAGTAAAGACTTTTTTGTTTTCTAATGTATATTTATTTAATAACTACTTTACATGACATTATAATAAAGATATTTTTTCCACACGTGTTTTATACCCTAAACATTTTCTCTTAATTAATCCTTAATGTGAATATTTAACTTTTAACAGAAGTTGACATCACTGTCTGCTGGCTAACTTTATAAAGTACATCTGTAACCTGTTAAGTATAATAATTAAGTTTATCACAAAATAGTTACATAAAATAACATAAAATCACTAACATAAGTAAATGCCTATAATTTCCCGATACCAAAAATATCACCTTAGCTTCGCCACAAGCTGCCCAGGCAAGTCAAACAGTATACTGTTTTATATTGCAATGGTCTTTGTTTTGTTGTCATTCATTTAAAGTGAATGAATGATAATCACAGAATGAGGTGAATTATTCATTAATCTGCATTTCTATGGATTTTTAGTATGTATGATCTCCCAAGGTCAAGATAATGGCATGGCATGTAGCATGTAGCTTCAGTCCTCGATTGGTAAGGCAATCAGACACCTAGTGGGACTCTATCCATCCTACTGAATATGTTACACTTAATTTAAAGACAAAATCTGAAGCAATATATATATAATGATTTTACAGTAACGTGTATATATATATTAATTCTGAATAAATAAAGATCTGTCATGCAATTAATTGTATATTCAGTTTTGGTATTGACTATGCTCAGACAGTTTTTGCTGTTGTGCATAGATTATGAGTTTAATCTGAAGGGCAGTGAAGGGAAGAATGATCGTTTTGCATTGTTAATCATTTAAAAATGTTTTTTATGTTTGTTTTGTTTTGCTCTTTCTCATTTACCTCCGCAGAAAAGCTTAACAACCTGTGATCCCTCTTGTTGTTTATTTACCCTGAACTGTGTTCTCTACTAATTATAGTCCTTATGGACTCATTACAGTAACATCTACCAAGTAAATGTTGGTCGTAAACAAGCTTTAAGGTCTGACCTTTGTCTCTGACTTTTTATGAGTTCTAATTCTGTGCAGTTAAGTGAGTTGACATTGACTCAAAATAAGTCGAATGTCATGTTCAACAGCTTTGTAAAATCTAAAAACATTGAAACAGATTTGACAAACTAAATAATAATAAAAAAAGTGGAAATACATACAAATAAAGAAACTGCATATATCTCACAATGGTCTTCTATTAAGTAGTGGCAGGGGGAGCAAGGACCTACTGCCACTGAAAATGGGAGAATCAAATTTGAGCAGATATCATATAAAGGCACACACATCTACACTGATGTATCTTTGTAAATTACATGTGTGTAGCCTTGCTTTTTCAATTTGACCAATCCCAAATCTTCACCTTGAGAGATACTGTGAAGTGCTTTTTCAGTTGTTGAAAACTGGCTTTATTATCGTATGTCCATTTCTGGTCTGGGAAGCAGTTTGCCAATGTGCTGGAACATTATTGAGCTGGAATTCATCCATACCCTTGTCAACTGTAATAGGAATTCCTATAGAGAACGTAAAGAAATGGTTTGGAAAAGTATTAGGACTTCTTAGAACACAAATGATCCCTAGACATTTATGAACAATTTCACTCTTTTAGCTTTGTGTGAGGCAACAAACATCACTACAATGGATTCATGGAACTTCAAGGCATAAACCAAACGCAAAATCAGCGACAGCGCTTCAGTTTATACCAAATCATGACTAGTTATCAGAAGTGTCACAACTAGTCTCTGTAATTAAATTTGTCTGTGTGAAATTACCCATTTGAAGCTGAAATGAGCACTCCCTTTCGTGTACTTCTATAACTGTTTCAACATTCTCTCGTTGGCAGCCATTCAAATCGGAGACCCCTGAAAGAGTGGGGCAGCTTTTGTGTGTTTTGATGTGTTTTGTGATCTGAGCATGTGCAATCAATTTTCCTTTCAAAACGAGAAGAACTGAAAAGGTACAGTGAAATATTTAATTTGGTTATTCCTTATTGTAAGTGTTAAAGTATGTGGGCTTCTAAATCTATTTACCTCTTTGTGCTGTAATACACCGGCCTTTCTTCCACAGATTCCTAATGTCCGTTTTGATCAAGGTATCTTTTGGGATTGCCGAGTTAAAATGTATTCTAAATTTACTGCTTGTAATTTTGCACTAAAGAGCTCACGGAAATTAAATGAGATTGGTACTGGCTACAGTCAGGAAACTGGCCTGAGAGCTCAGAACTGCACTTTCATGACCTGAGTGCACTGAAGCCCGGACAAGAAGAGTTTCCTTACCGTCCTGGATCTACCAACAGTTGGCGAATCCAATCCCGGATGCTTTTTTCAATCCCGGGATTTAATTCCCTATTTGTGATTCTTTTTTTAAGGTTGAATGACGTCCACACCAGGATTACCAGAGACCATAATTTGCACTTCACATGTTATCTGAGGCATGGTAGGCAATCTGAGAATCTGACAATCTCAGTATTTCAGTAAATATAGATTTTGTACTGTACACCCTCCTTTCTATTTTCAATATCAAATGCAGTGATTTACGATTAATGCTGATGTTAATACTAATAAATATATAAAATGTGAAATAGAAGTATGAAACTAAGACCAAAAACTTAACATTTAAACATCATTAAATAGTTTTATTTTTAATTTAACAAATATATTTCACAGTAGGTCTTAAGCGAAGTGAAAACTGTAGGTGCTGAAAAGGACACGTTATACATATCAGCCTGGATTACATTGTTTAGCCAAGAAAAGACAGATAACTGTAAATATTGGTCTGCCAGCCTGATCACCCTTACACCAGTGAGACCTGATTTAATCCAGCATAGAAAGAGAGCCTGTTATATAGTGGCATTAGAGAGACACATGGGAGACATGTACGGCCAGGATCCAACTCTATTGCGTCAGCAAGAGCTCCAAGTTAAAATGACACGCATTGCAGCCAATGCCTCTTGAAGCCACATTGTAATTAAATAAGTGTTCTCTCATGGTTTTGTCACGGAAACATTCCACAACAGCCCCTAAACTGTCCACTTGGTTTAGAGTTCAGTTCTAGAAAAAGCATGTTCCAATGTTCTTTTCCAAATGGAATTGTGAATAATTCCTGTTAACTACTGCACCACATATTTATAAATAATGTGTTACTCATTTACAAAGGTTTGCTTGAGAAAATACACTATAATCTCTTCTAGCATTGGTTAGAAATAAAAACAAAGCTAATAATGTACAGTTAGTGTAGGATGTTGATAGATTCAAAGCTTTATGGAGGTCTCTTTGAAGGACTGCTTTTCCATCTCTGTCACAAAACAGTTACCACAATTTCAGTGCCGGCTACCTCATACAAACCAGAAATGCCATACATTAAAAAAGCCACACCCTCCCACATTGACAAATACTGAGTAAACTGCTTTCCTTTATTTGGGACTGTCCACATTGCAAAAATTTGTGAAATAACTCAGATTCCTGCTGAATTCAAAACTAGCACTAAAAACAAATGTGTGTTTTTGTTTTTATTAAAGGAAGAATCTCTATTGTTTTTCTTTCTGAAATGGTAAGTCACCTTGGGTAAGGGAGTCTGCGAAGAAATGAATAATAATAATACAACTCTTCAAAGATACAGATTTATTTAAATTCAGCCTTGATCATCATCAAATCATCTAACCACCGAGTAATTAATGTTCCATTTGCCTGCTTTTTCTCCATTCAAGAATTTCAATCAGTGCCTATGATCTCTATTCACTAGTAAATTACTGTAATTCATGCACTGCCAAATTCTATTTACTTTATAGACATTTATTTTTATCCTTAGAACCCATATCAAAGACTGGATTTAAGTAAGAGCTGGTCAATGTCAATCATCTTTAGAAATACATAAATATGAAATATGTGTTGGGAAAACCATTACTGGCAGCATAATAGCCTTTGATGAAACCATGTTAGTTACTTTAAGAAAATATGTGAACTGATTTCAAGCCAAGTAGCTCATCCATCCAGCACACACAAGATGTGGTGATGGATTGTCAAAATTATCTTGAAGACTGAAATATAAATTTGTGAAGCATTGAAGCAGGGCATTTATTTTAATATTTATTAAATGTAAACCATATCTAACTTGAAAATAGTATACGGTTTAATTAGAGTTTCATAATTAACATTTTTCTTTCAAAATTAAAGGTAACATTTTAGAAAGGTAAAGGTAATGTCTCCCAGTAAGTGTATTTACATAGTAGGTGCTCAGTAACTACATGTGTAATTACAATGTAATTATGCATTATTACAATATACTTATTGTGTACAAATGATTAACACAATTGTAAATACATATGTTACTATGTTGGTTCTAGGCTTTGTTTCTTAAATGCACATGTGATTACATATTAAAATTCTAACACTGTAAGAGGGAGGAATCTCTTGTGAAGGTTCTAGTTAGATTTGATTATAACCGACCAGATTTAGATTTTTCACATTATGGAATAATTCTTATTTTGATCTGTGCAACAATGGTAAAACATAGTTGAGAATCCCCCGTGTTCTCTTACCGTCAAATGTAATAAGTTACTTCCATTTCATATGAATCATATTGGATCTGATGACAGAATGGAATAGTTTATTGGTGGAGATTCAGTATTGGAAGAGGTGAAAGTATCACAACACAATTATTCTGTTGACCTAATCTTAAAACATACACAAATATCTAATCTTGACCTTGGATTTTGGCAGTCAGTTTCGGTGGGTACCATACAAGTGTTGCTTTTCTGTGGACAGGCATGATGGATGTGGTGTCTGCTGTGTCTTGTGGTATGTAAAACACTTTATCATGTTATATATATCTTTCTCATACTAATGCTTGTTTGATAATGTCGTGATTGTCATTATGGTCTGCAAAAGATGTGTCAGTTATCTATCACATCAAGGATACTACCGAAGGGTGAGAGGCCAGTACCATTGTCAGTACCATTGACCTGTGAATGGAAGTTGTCTAACAAAGCTGCCTATAGGCTACTGTATGCTGTCATTCAAGCAGCCCTTCCCTGCTTACTATACACACTGATGTACTTGAACTCAGTTTATAGAAATTTAATCAAATACAGTGTAGAAATTGATATCTTGAACAGGACTAGACCGATCAAGTAAATCAAAGATATTTAATCCATATGTTTACAACATCAATTACAATATGGTAAGATGTGATAGACCTTAAGGGTTTAATTAATGGCTTGCACATTTCATATTCATTTTATATATTTCCCACCCATTTAAAGTTGACTATTATCTTTTCTTATTTACTTTGCAGGGATTACATAAAACATATGTCTCAAGACTTACAAAGTGTTCAGCTATAAGCTAATTTTCCACAGCAATCCCTGGGTAGGTATAAAAATAAATGCAAAATAAAATAAAAGCAACAACACCACAATTTAGACACAATTAGATGACATATTCAGATAACTCCAAATGTGTTTTTTATTGTGGCAATGCCAAGTCTCCAATGGAATAAGCGTGGCATCACCAAATATGGGAACTACACCAGGCCCAGTTTCACAGAAGAAGGGAGGCCCTGTGGGTTGTATGTCAAATAACAGTTGGCTCCCTGCAACATCAGTCTAAATAAACGGCAATCAAACAAAGTCAAAGTTCAGCTTAAGTCCAGTGGAATAAATGTGAGAAATATCAGTGCATAATAAGTGACAAGACATTACAAAAGCAAAAATAGAATAAAAACAAATGCTCCCTAATCTAAAACTGTTGCAATTCCAACTGAAACATGCCCTAATAAAACAGTAATAGCTTTTCAAATTCCTGCAAGTCTTGTGTAACAAAGGCTTTGTACTACATCCAATCCAGTTCAAGTGCAAATGGTCAAATCAAGAAGCTTAAGAGAATAAGAGAAGGGACCGAATTGTGAGCAACAGAAATGAAAATCAAAATAAGAAACTCTGAATTAAAATGTATAAACTATGAAAATAACTATAATGAAAAGAAAACACAGTGTAGGAGAGTAACACTATACTTTAAACCTTTCAATTATTAAATACATTTTGTTAAAATTAGCCAAAGACAGTATTTTCCATTATGATCATATTATTGGTAATATCAATCTGTTTTCTTTAATGACCATAGAGCTCCCCTGGGAAATCATCATATAAAAACATAATTTTACAAAGTTTTCTCTCTCAGAACTGATGCTATGTATAATTAAATTAAATACAGTATATTATGACCTCTGAAGGTTGTGGTAATCATCTTAAAATATGCCATTCTCTCCCACAGTTTCCCATGCAATTACCAAAATTAAAATTAACGTATAATGTAAAAGCGGCACTTCATCTGAAAATCAGGAGACCAAATATAGCCTGAATGGGCAGAGTGGTACCCTTTTATAATGTAGTGAATTATTTCAGTGGGGAATCGTGCTGATTAGTGAATGCTAAACATTTGTTTGGGGCAGTTATTCCCTTTTTGCTAACGTTCTCTGATTATTTAAATCCCACTACATACAAAGTGATGTATTGTTTTTCATGGGCAACATTTGTTTTTATATATACTAATTCAGATTACGCTCCATACAAGCAACGAAATGGCACTGAATTCAGTTTGGTAGTTAACTCCTTGCTTACCCAGCCATTAAGCTGTCAATGAGAAACAGCAATATGTCATCATTAGCCTGAGAAACTGAGGGTGCTTTATGAGGCTTGAAGGCCTTTTCACCTACACAAGAAATAGAACATAAATGACTCCTCTTTGTGTAAGCCACTAGCCTCTCTTTATGCATGCTTTTTAGCTTCTTTGAAAAAGAATTAGGCCATTGTACTTACTTTTGGCACTGTGAGATGTTTAACAATTCTCTTTAGCTTTTCTCCTCTCTCCATTTGAATGAAAAAGCCATAAGTTATTAATTTTTGGGTTACGCAGAGCATTCCTAATTTAAAGCATAATTAAAATGGTCTCTTGGTATGTTTTGACTCAATTCCACATATCCCAAATTGCAAAACGTGAGGTTGTGCTTGAGTTAGACAGATGACTCCAGTCATGTAAGAATGAGAATGACAGCGTTGCGGTTCTTGACGCACTCAAACCGGCGCGCCTGGCACCTACTACCACAGCCCAGTCAGAGGCACTTATATCTTTTGTCTTGCCTACGCTGACTGAAGTGGATTTAACAAGTTTCATAAATAAGGGATCATAGCTTTCACCTGGATTCACATCGTCACTCTATTTTATGGAAAGAGCAGGTGTTTCTAATGTTTTGTACACTCGGCCGCGTCTGGCAGCAGATAGTTAACCGGCCACAAAACACGGACGCGTCCGGACGCTTAATCCAGTGGAAATGGGGCATAAGTGTGAAAGCTCTCAACAAAGCAGCCTGGCACTATATTATCTGTCATTGACATGTGACTGGAGAAGAAAATGTTAGCCTATTATAAAAAGTAGGTAAGCATGATGCCTTTTTAGACACCACAATCGGTTGTAAGTAATCGGCAATTTTAAAGTAGTCGGCAGATACCTTTTATTATAATTTTTTGCCTATAATCTGCCGATACCGATTGGTGGCCGATTAATCGGTGTATCCCTAGTTCTCAGATCAAATGTTTCTGTCTTATTTCAAGCATACCTTTCCATGCTCCTTTCTGTTGTTTGCAGTTCCTGTACCATTGTTGCATTTAGTGACCAGGTTTCACAGCACTGGTGTAAGAATTGGTCAAATAAGTTGATTATTTTAGTCGCACGCCATTTCTTCTACATCATGCTAAAAATAAGTAATACATATCCCTAGCAATTGAGATGAATTAATAATGCATTTAAAAAAATATATATATACTTCAAGAAAAACTTAATTTGCTGGACAAGGAATTATTTTAAAATGTCCTTTCATTATACATATAATAGTCACTATGGAAATGTAATGATAACAGAAATGGAACTGCATTGATTAAAGAGGAATTAAAATTCAGTCTTTGAAGCTGTACAGGTTGGGATGGGTTTCACCTTTTTAATTAAAACGACTTCATTTTTCAATATCAGTGAAATTATGTTTTATGATGGGCTTTTAAAAGGAGATACATTGTATATTATCATATTAATAGGCTGCATTAGGCGGTGGCATGCATGAGTATCTCAAGTGTGAAAATAAAGTATTGTTTATCCTGGTTAATATCCTATACACCCCCAATGTGTTCCTTTGAAATCAGCAGGGCAGAACGGCTGTATTTTTATATATTGGTTAATCTTCAATACATTTTTCGAGTATGGGTCAGTGAGCAAATCTTTTATGTGTGGAAAGCTGTAGGCTAGTATCTATAGTAACTTACATTACATAGGCCTACATTTTTTACCAATTAAATATGCTTTCATAAATGATAAATACTGTGCAGGATTTACACAATACATTCTTGAAACAGTTACAGAAACCTGAAAAACATAATTTAAATCAGCAATCGCAGTACTGTCTCTTCAATTAATTATAATAATTTCCTAAATAAAATGGAGTGGAATATTTTTTATGAAATAATAATAAGGAATGAGCTTGACTTATCCCCACCAAGCAATAAAACACAGATGATCAGTAGTCTCAAGGAGATCTGATCAGAATCAATGGTGTGTTTCTAAAAATAAAGTTTTATAAATAAAGTTTTATATTCAAAGGAAAAGTATTATGTGTCACTTACGAATCAGACTAATATTAATATGTGGTTGGGTTGAAAACTCTAGAGAATGATGTAGATAATTTGGAACATGTCATTACTGTTAATTGTAGTCTAGGAAATCAAGTGACTAATACTTGAAAAATGGAAGTCTGCAATATTATGCTTTGGTTCAAAAGACCAGGGAGTACTAATATCTTAACATACCACTATTTCCTGATACAATATCATATCATTCTATTATTTTCATGGTTGTTTGAGCACAAGTATTATAGAAAATAAGCAATATATTTGTGACAGATAGTAATGCATAAAAATGTGTTCACCACTGATAAAGTTGCCTTTGAGAATTCTAAATGCATCAGATTGTTGCAGTAAGCTGTAAATTGTTCCATGAACTAGAGATACAATGTTAAAACAACAACAAAATGTATATGAATCAATAAAGTTGTGTATGACACATTTACAAAGGACAGGGCTTCTCAAAGAGTGACATTCTTCACTACAGATAGACAATGTTAAAGTGGGTAACAGCTGTTATTGTAATACAGATCTAATGTTGTAATATTACTATTACATTACCAAATGCAACCACTATTATAATAAAAGTAGATATTATTCTTCATTTAATCACTGTCAATTAATATATATATATATATATATATATATATATATATATATATATATATTTAAATTATCTTTACAGCTTTCTTCTGACTTTTTCAGTTGTTTACAAAGAATGCACATTTAGAACAGCTGTGTGTACTTAGTGTTTTTAATATATGCAGTATAAAAGCCACCAGCTCAGAAATACCACATACTCTTCATTCACAATGTTGACAGCTAGTTGACAGGTGGCCAGGATGTTCCACCCCATGCTAATAACACTACAGCTTTGCCCACTTCCTTGAATTGCACTGTTCCTCTTGAACTATCTTTTGAAATCTGAGTTCAGGGAATCAATCCACAATTTAAAAGGCACTCTACAATAAAAGGTTGTGGCCAAGTGTCATTAACAAAATATCTTGGCTATTCACATATTATTGCTATCTGCATACTGATCAAGCACATTGTTAGGACTGATGGAGTTTCATAAATTTAATTGAAACCACCTGGCACAAATTAAACCATTGTAATTTACATACATCTGGCTACAAATACTATGTTTAATGCCTGCATGTTGGTGCCAGTTTATAGTTGTATTAAGAAACAGCAAAATGTATGACAATAAAGTATATCTTTTTATGCGGGGTGGGGGTGTATGTTGCAGTTGTTGAGTCTTTGTATGGAAGAGCTACCAGCTATGTCTGCAGACATATTATAGTTAACGTTTTACTGTATTAATATGTCAGTTTGTGTCTTATCTTGCACCAGTTTGACAAAATGCTTTTGGAAAGTGTATGGAAATGATGTGACATCTTCCTAAAAAAACAAAAAAAATAATAATAACAATTTGTAACTATAACTACCAACAAACTCTGTTTAATACCTTGTTTCCATAGGCTCTGTGAAAGAGAGTAATACGATACTCTGCAATTACTTGATTTCTCTAACAGGAGGCCAAACACAATATTTCAGCATTTTGTGATGAGAGGTTCAAAGTGAGTCATTCCCTTTAGAATTATTTTGCCATGGCTGAATATAAGTGTTTGTTATTAATCAAGGTGTATGAAAAGAAAACTCTGTACACCATTTTTTTTGTTTTTGTTTATTTCAAGAATATGAAGCCGTGACGAATGGCAATCATTGCAATTTAAAAATTGAAGAGCCATGATACTAAGGGAATGTAACCCTAACTCTAGCCCAACACAACATGAGGACAAATAGTTTGAAAAGAGAATCCAGTGAGCAGTTGTAAACCAATCACTTGCTAAGCAGTTACAGAGGGAACACCTGGAGCTCAGATGAAGTGCAACGTGGAGCAGCTGAGATTTGCTAAATTTGTTGTTGTCTAACTCTGAAGGCAAGCGTGTGGGATGGGTTGAGAACAAAATGAATAGACTAGGGCCCGACAGATATATCGGAGCACTGATATTATCTGCCGATATTGGTCTTTTACATAAATATCTGTATCGGCACATATTCCACCAATAATGCACCGATATATTTTCTCAAACTACTGGCTAAATATTTTTTTAAAATTACCATAACATCCTTCGTGAGACTTCAGACAATAAATAAATATGTTTATTTGTTTTTACAGTCGTTATTATAATTATTTACCATTATTTTGTAACATAGTTAAGGTGCTTTAGTTTTTGCTGGAAGTTTCCGACTCCACAGTGCTTCTCTTGCGCAGCGGCACATCTCACACTACTGAGTACTGTGTGAAACAAACACACAAAACAAAAGTTCAATTGCTTTTCAAAATTCACAATAGGAATTAAAATAAAAACAATAAATGTTTGCTGAAGATGTTGACTTGGATATCAGCAAACAAAAACTGTCTCCAAATGAAAAGCAAGCTCAGATCACAGGAAAACATCTAAAGAAAATTTGTGAAAAATGCATCTCACAGACAATGTTGGATAAAACTGAAACTATACATTATATTTATAAAACTATTTCAAATCCTACATTGTGTTTTGGCTAAGATTTGTATTGCAATACATTTAACATACATATTAAATAAGTTACACTTTTGAGGACATTATTAAATAAATTTTTTTTTTAAACAAATACAGCTGTGCTGCCTGCGCTATAACCTGCCCCTGTGTGATCTGCAGTGTTGAGCACTGAGCAGGACTTGAGAACCTGACGCATGTAAAATGCAAATAGAAGCCAGATCATATTATTTGCTCTAATGTATAGAACATGCACATTTTTCTACCTGTGTGTGAAATTGCTCATATATCTTGGTCTTTGTTCTAATGTATAGAACATGCATATTTTTATATTTTTCCTTTATTCTACCTTATTCTAATGTACTGTACTTAATTTATTTTTACAATGTTTAATTTGTGGTTGTTATTTATGATGAAAATGCATGTTAAGTTTATTATGTAAAATGAAACAATCCTGCCTTCAGTGCATATTTGACATAATTTCTCTCTGACAGGGAGAGATTTAATGGATCCATGCTAGAAAATGTCTGTTTTGCACGCTAACAAAAAAGTAAATATCAGCATATATATTGGTAATTGGGAAATTTAGCTTCCCAATTATCGGTATCGGATGGGCTCTAGAAGAGACTGTGCATCCTTTAGTTTTAATGGCAGACGAATACAAATACAACTGCATTCCAAATAATACGAAATCCACCCCTGCTTATAATCCTCAGAACACCAACCCCTAGCCAACCCAAAAAGCTAAATCTGACATTGATTGTGTTTTCATTTTAGAAGGAGAAACACCACAGAGTTAAGACAGTGTGCTCGTAAACTGTAGACTGATCAATTGATACCTGTAGTTTAATCAGTTGGAATCTGTACAGTGTTCTCTAGGTAGAATCAGTGTTCATCAAACTCTGGAAAGATATCAATGATAAATAATTATAGTCATGTGATATTTATTACACTTAAATAAAATAAAAACAGTTTCAAATGAAGGGCATAAATTATTTCAATTGTAACATTCAGACCCTATTCATACTAATAGCAAAATATATTAAATCTGTATCTGTGATGTCATTCTTCTCTCTCACAGTGGGGAAATGACAATGGTCCAAGAAAATACACTGCAGAGGATGAAGTAGTATAAATTCTGCAATTACTACAGTGCACATTCCAGGATGACACTGAAAGATGATCTTGTATGTTTTGAGCAGTGCATTTTATTTGCTTTAATCATAGAGATATCGGTTAACATCAAAAATTGCTATTGACCTAATCTGCTACAGCTGGATTATCATATGCAACACATGCATTTGAAGTTATCCTAACTCATAGTATCCTTGTATCAGAAAACACATGTTGCACCCAGTATCATTAATTACATCATCAACATATGTAAATCTGGCACTGAACTTGAACTGGACTAGGCTACGGAAACAGAGAAAAAAGAAAAACGCAGTTTGAATTATATACACGGCTGTAAGAAACTATTAAGTAGCCCACAGTGTAGGTTATCTGGGCCAGCTTTCCATTGAACACAGAATTGGATTCATATTCATTTTTAAGATAGAAGAGCTTTAGAACCTCATCAATAAAACTCGACAGATCTACAGCCATCAGCCTTGTGGGTTTAATAAGGGAACTTAACACACATGTATGCAACCAGAATAAGCCATTCTATATAATAAATGATAGATACATAGTTACACATAGGAGATATTTAAAAGTATTCTGTATATAATGTTAAAATTATATTTACTGATGTTTGTAAAACATTGTTTCTGTTAGACTCTCAGAATAAAAATAATAATAATGGAGCCTATTCAAAGTTAACCTTCACTTAGTTTAACAAATAAATACAAATTATATGTGTGTGTGTGTGTGTGTGTGTGTGTGTGTGTGTGTGGGATGGCACAGTCTGGGGTGTGGGTCATGGCTTTGCATTGCAATAGGGCGTAAGTGTTTTTGTAGTCAGGTCGTGGTCGGTGTTCGGTCCGTAGTCATTTCCAGAAGTAGTTACCCCTTGTTCTTTCTCTTCTCTCGTCTCATTCACATTTTAACTCTCCTATGCACCCTCCTCAGTTTCCCCTCTGTGATCAGTGTTGGTGGTGGCAAGCTTTTATGTTGACGCTTGATTAAGTGGGGGTGTGCGTATCAGTTCCAGTCGGACACATGCATGACGTGTAGCCCGTTTGTCCTTAAGTGCGTTGAAAGGGAGAAAAGGAAAGCGAGTGGTCCTGTAGTACCTCCCCTTTTGTACCCCTCCTTGTACGCTGTCAGTGTGGGGAGTAGGTCCTGCACTGTCGGGGCTCTCAAGTGTGTTTAACGAACACAATGGCAGGAATGTGGGGAAAGGTGGTGCGTTTATTGTACATGATGCTCAAACTAAAAAGAAAGAAAACGAAACCCTAACTCGTCTCAAGCCTAAACTAAATATATATATAGGAGGCAGGTGCATATGTACACATGTACCTGCAATGAATGCTGTTTTTGTTTAGTATTTTGAACTTCAATAGCAATTCTTATCATTAAGGTATTTTGTGAAGGGGAGTGGGGCTTTCTATGCTATATATCGTTTTTACTTTCCTATCAATATCAATATCAATTTTAATGAAATATTTAATGCTGATGTCACTGAACTCTAGTATTGCTTTGGGAAATTATTCTTAGAGATAAGCTTCGGGACTATAATAAATGTTATAGCTACTTTAGTCATATTTCTTCTGTTTTTTTAATTCTTAAAAGCCATCGATTATAACATGTATTTAAGAAGATTATTAAAATAAAGCAAACACAAGTTCCTTTATGCATTTTGTTGCATTGAAAATGAACCCAAATTAAGATGCAGAGCAAGCATTAAAGAAATGCCAATTGGATTGACTAATTATGCTATTATAGTTACACACACAGTGTTCATTCATTTATTGTAGATAAATGAGCATTGAGATTTTACAGTGTATGTCTGTGTTAATTTAATTTCAGATGCAATTTGCATATTTCAGCCTCTTGAACCTACCGTTGATTATGCTATACTTAATGAGCAAAGTCAGGGACAGTTCTTCATGGTCTCTATGAAAGGGTAAAAAAGGCAATTTCAGTATATTTTACTGAAATTAATAAAATGCTGCAAGAAACAAGAAAGAGTCACAAAAACCCCATTCACACTGAAACAATTGCCAGCAATTTGGTGGTATTTTGTTGCCGGCAAGGTCTGTGCGGCAATTTTCCGCCAACGTGTCTGTGTGAATGGAGCAGGAAAATTATTGAAAAATGACTCGCTCACACGCAGCATCTTTAGATAAAATTGTATGCTCTGATGTATACATGTTAACTTTAATTTGTATTATATTCCATTTAGAAAAAGAAAATGAGAGAAATACCTTTTGTAACACCCTTGATGAATATAGCCCAATGTCCAATTATTACAATTAACAATAAGTAAATTAATAAATACACATGCGCATGTTATCTTAACTGGACAGTCAAAACTACACAATATTGGGTGAAATGTCGAGTTTTTCTTTTTGACCCTCCAGTGTCACATTCAAGTTTTCCAAATGAACCGAACTCAGTTATTTTGCCAAACGGACCGAGACCACGTATCGGTGGTTTCAGTTCGTTTCAGTTTGGTTCGGTTTGTTTGCCAGTCGAAATTTGTTGTTCACACTCTTCTCCAAAAGAAACAAACCGCACTGAATACGAAACAACCCTGTAGTGTGAACGAGCCTTTAGACTGCATTACAGTGACACTGTTGGTAGTTTGTTTCAAGTTATTTAATTTGATTTTAATGCAGTAATGTCAAACTTAAAAACATGAAAAATAAAATAAGTTGTTTTGAGCAATCAGTCAATCGCAGATCTGCAAACCCAGACTTTTGGAAGAAATAGATATGCACACAATGTAATGTCATGCTTTTTTACTCATTTCATTTACTTGATTTAACTTTGCTGCAGTGTGTCAAGACACACACTCTTGTCACGCCACCATGAACCAAGAGCCGAGTCTCATACTGGGTTCACTGGTTCAAATGCTCTGTGAATGCTGAGTCCAGTGACCACACCGCAAAAACACACAACCATACTGACGAACTGGACATAGCGTGAAAACGCACCTAGATAGAGGTATCGATTGCCTTTCCCTCCTGACTAGATCTTGCTAGTGAGTCCAAACCGAACCGACACCCTGGTTAGAATCAAGAGAAAACACAATGAAGGAAACTGGCAAAACAGGGAAATAATCGCACTTGTACAAACACGTCCACAATATGGGTTCGTGTCTCCTCTCCCAGATCCACATGCTTCTGGCTTTTCCGGCATTCAAAGTCAATGTGAATGGGATGCAACAGGAAAAAAGCAGGCAAACGTTGCCTGCAATTTCCCAGCATTTCAGTGTGAATGGGCTAAAGTTTCCAATACATGGGCTTTGGCTATAGGTATAGCATCCATTAAAAATAATGTAAAACATCCGCATGCTCTTAAAACAACATAACTGTACCTAGATTCCTTGTGGACTTATGCTTGTATTATGTGTTGAAAAACTGTTAAAGTTTGTAGGCAGATGGACACCTTAATTACTTAAGTTCAGGTACAACCGGTAAGACAATATTTTCATTTTCATTATTGTAAATGTCTGATTAGCATTAGACAGAGACAGTCACATGTCTAAGACAACTAAAATGATGAACACTTGGATAAGAAAATAAATCAAGAGATTGTTGTTCAGCGCCTTGCTAATGGTTATTTAGTCATGTGGGCTAAAAGTGTGTCATACACAGCCCTGAAGCAATCAGATAGCCTAACATTATGACTTTTAACTCATAATTCATCACTTCAATGTATTCATTAATACATAAATTGTATGATTTGCATATGTAAAAGAAAATGACATATGAAGGTTAATGGAGACAATTCTGTGTGTAGGTGGTGCCAAATTACTAAAGTAAATGCCACATTGTTATACAGGACACCTCAGTTGTGCTTAAATGACAGCCTTTTAATACAGCCACTTGTTTCTTCTTTATGCTGGATCCACTAAGTCAACAGTTAATTCTGGATATCACAACCGGGTGGAATTTTTGTTGGAATCTTTTGTGCTGATTTTGGTGTTCAGCGGTAACTTAGATATATCCTTATATATACTATAACATACACACTTAATTTGCTAACTCAAGAAAACTAAATTAAAATACTTTTAATGGCCAGGTAATTCAAACTTCAACTGAAACTTTGTCATGAAACCCAAAGGATTTCTGTCTTAGAGGTCCTCCAAATCCATTTCAGTAATGTGGAAAGAAAATTGAAAGGGGATTTCCTGTAGCCATGCTAAATAAACAGAAATGTACCTTTCCCCTGTCTTGTGGAGCTACACTCTGATTTATTGTGCACAAATGCAGGCTGCACAGAAAGTTTTAAAGATAACACGCACTTACATTAGGCTACATCTATTTTGAAAATCACATTTAAAATGAAACATCACAGGTCTCCATCTGAATCTATTGACATTTATCAGATTCTCTGTAATTTTTTTCTATTCAGTAGCACTTGGCCCTGGCTCAGGTTGAGTGTTTGCTTAATGATGCATGTTGATGTATGTTTATATCCTCTATACTAAAAAAGACTCACTGAACTGGGCCATTGGGGTTCAGTCTTCAGATTTAACAGAGATCCTGTTAGACCTTTCAGATGACTCCATAAGCAACATGATGAAAGAGAAGGCTTATTAAGATATGTATAAAGGTAAACGTAACGTACATAAATGTCTGACGTCTAATAAAGGGAGCATTGATTGTTAGCCAGACATAAAAATGCTTTACATTGCCATGCTCTGTGAACGCTTAGTGCCCTTTGTTTATATCGAATTCTCAACCAAAAGGTAATATAGATATCACAAAACACAGTACAGGACAACTCATCCGACAATGTGAAGTTTATTGACAGTGTGTTACAATCATTTAACATTTAGAGTTATTCATTCAAGTGTTATTTTCTGTGGTAGCCAATGGGCTTCTTCATTCTGTGTGCGATTAAGTGAGTTTCCTCCCTGAACTCCTCCCTGACTCATCCTTAATTCAAAATCCTGTGTCACATCACACTATAATGACCAGACACAAACTGAAGATTGCTGACCAAGTAGAGTGGACACAAAATGGTTTGCCACTGCTGTGTCATTTCTAGTAAAAAAATAAACAAGAATGGAGGAAACAATTTCTCAGGTCCATTAAATGTGGAATATGTGTTTCAATGCAATTCATTGTTCAAATACAGAGGCAGGCTTTCGAATACAATGGTATTCATTCACTGGTAGAGATCACTTTGAACACAATGAATATGAATATTTTTCATGGGAGTGTAAAATTACAAGTGTAAAATGTATCTACATTGTTGTTCCATGCAGTTATTTTTTATTTATCCTTTGTAAAGCAATGTGTCACCAAAGTTATTGCTTCCATTGTATGCCTCAGTCGTCATGAAAGAAAAAGGATGTTTGTAGGGTTCTTCTGTTTGTAAACAAGAATATTGTGTACTGTTTGGTATGCTTTGGTTTGATTCACAGTTCCTTTTTATTTGGCCTTTAAGGTTTACTTCTGTTTTTTGTCAATTCATTTATACAATTATATTAAGTTTACAAACACCAACTAGTCAGAACTGCTCCCTTATGTAGGAGAGCATTAAGAACATTCAGATGTTTCTAAAAAAAAAAACAATACAGGGATTGGCAATAGATATAAAAACAAACTGTTCACATGTCTGAATTGTCCATCATCACAGATGGAGTGAACACAATTACAATCTATTAGTTATGCATTCTTGGTTCTTATAAGCTTCATTATCAAAGTCAATTAAATTGCCTTTGCAGTGTCCTGTCTAGACTTTCAATAATTAAAATTCTGATGTTTTTATGACACACCAAATTCGAAAAAAAAAAAGTTTATACATTCCTTCTGTTCCAGAACTGCATTTTCTTAATACAAAGACAATCAGATAGGTTCACAAACCTAGATTAGCTCTAGTAATGGATTACCCTACATAAAATTACTGGCTAGTGTAAGACTAGTGCAATTACATTCAATTACTAAGTAAAATTTACAACAATAAACAGGACAATTTTTGATTAAATAACCAAACATTACTGCACTTACTAGACTAATAGTAATAATGGGTTCAGGACAGTTTGCTCAAGAGTGTGCTTCTGCTCAGTCTGACTGCAAATGAATTCAAGACATGGAATCTACATATAATAAACCATAATGGTTTGCATTAGATTTATATTTTAATATCAAATATCAAATGTACCTCTGGAAACAATATATTATAGAGGTTCAACTGAGACATTTCTAAATTATAATTTGGTTTTCCATAAGAGAAAGGCAGTACAAGCCAGTAAAGCCACTTCTAAATTACCCATACAATTTACTTGGTTACGGTGGCAAAGAAAAATGATTTCTAAAAGCCATGTAACCTTCTCTTCTTCATCTTCTTTTTTTCATGTAAATAATATGTTTCAACCATGAATGTTACTTTAAGTTGAATAAAATAGTTCTTCACTTACAACTGCCTTGGGAATTGAATTGTATTATATATTTTCATAATATTTGTGCTCTTTCTGTGGTTAAATTTATATGAAAGTTACCTGCACTGAGAACTCTGCAGGCATGACTGCTCCCAAAATCGTATGGATTGGGTTACATCGGGTGTATTCACTACCCACCTCCACCCCTAATATATATATATATATATATATATATATATATATATATATATATATATATATATATATTTGTAATATAGCATGCCCAATTCATATTTATTTGGATCACAAATAATGGCAATCCTACAACTTTTCATAAGATGTGCAAAGGGGTCTCCAATCATATTTTCCATTGCATATACAAATGTATATATTTTATATTAACAAATTGAATACAGAAAATGAAAGCACAGGGGATTCCCCAGCACCAGGATTGAGAACCACTATTCTAAGGCATATATTAGGCTGTTTCAGTCGTCAGCGACCCACAGTCCTGATGGTGGTGAATTCAGTACTTATGTTGTCTGAAGTGAATCCAACGACATACCAGTGAAGCAGTGTGTACTGGAAAGTCTGGTCAGAACATGGGTGAAGTTAGAACGCAATGAGGGTCTGTCTTTTTCAGCGTTGTGAGTTCTTTCTTTCCCTTAAAATATAGTTTTATAACACTTTAATCTGGCACAGATATCAAAAATAAATGGGAAACATCTTCACTGTAACAGTTTGGAAACTAGAGACAGAACAGTCAATGTGCTTATTCATTTAATAAGTACCCTAGAGAACAAGTTGTTCAGTGCAGATGTAGAATTGTGATGGGACTCTTGAGGGAACTCCACTGTATCAATAAGTCCAGTCCTTCGGTGTACAAGAGTCTCGTCACAGAGCACACAATTACAATGCTTTATTTGAACCCAACTTCAAAAGATGTTCCTGGTGAAGCCTATCACTGATTGTGACACAGACACAAGCATTCATTATGGAAACATAGTTAGTCATCCAACACAAATCCAACTCTAAGCCCACGTAATTATTTGTAGGGGGAAAAAATGTAAAACTTGCTCTATGATATGTAAGAGGGCATTCATTTATAAAGTAATGTATGCAGATGAAAGTGCCACATCATCTGTTTTTTGTCTCACAAGTAAGTACTCCCATTTTGTAATACATGACCCCAGAGCATCAAACAAAGAATGCTTGAATGACAATAATGATGATGAACACAATGGGAACAACAATACATCTGAAATTTGAAATGTAACTGCTCAATTAATTTGTATGGCAACCAGATTTAGGAAATAATGGAAAACCACTGGCTTCAACCATTTCCCTCAATGGCATATTTCGATTAAGTTGTGCATATGTGATAAATAGGAATAAAGCAAATGTGTTCAGCATCTGTTAATAATAATAATAAAACAAAATCTATAAGGAGGTATTGTAAATATATAAATATATCATTTTGTAAGTTTGACAGAATATAAATTAACTAATTAATTAAGTGTTACTTCAAGGGTAACATTAGAAGTCTTGACTGCTTTTAAGTCTGAAGAAGATGATAATGAGAGTTTAATGTAGAGGAGGCACATTTTTGTTTCCAGTTATGTAAGCTAATATCCAGCCACTGTTTGCAACTGCTTGTGTGCATGAAATGTTATTTTGTAACATAACAGATCCGCTGTATTAAATATAAAATATTGTTTGTCTGTCTATCCATATATCTATATTTTTTAATGATAGTCCCAATCTTTTTTTTATACTGCTTTCAATTGAATGTTCCTTTTTTTTTTTAAACAGTTTCCAAAAGAATATGCATAACAGCCTCTCATACAATTCCAAGCACGTAACTGAAATTTAACTATAAATGTATTCTTTGAACAATTTATGGACAGTCACCAGACATATCTGAACTGAATAGAGTATTTGGCATAAATGTTAAATCTTTACTTTTTTTGACATCCTTTTCCAATTAATCCACCATTCAACATAAACTGTTTCGTTTCTCACATTTTCTCTCAGCAAATAATGTAGCTGGGTTGAATATCCTACATACTATCCCTTTACATGCCTTAAATAAGCAGCTCCATTTCAAGATATGCCTTTTAATTATCACTGTATACAAGTTTATATTTTAATGTATCATATTGGACATACAGTGAGGGGAAAAAAGTATTTGATCCCCTGCTGATTTTGTACGTTTGCCCACTGACAAAGAAATTATCAGTCTATAATTTTAATGGTAGGTGTATTTTAACAGTGAGTGACAGAATAACAACAACAAAATCCAGAAAAACACATTTCAAAAAAGTTATACATTGATTTGCATGTTAATGAGGGAAATAAGTATTTGACCCCTTCGACTTAGTACTTGGTGGCAAAACCCTTGTTGGCAATCACAGAGGTCAGACGTTTCTTGTAGTTGGCCACCAGGTTTGCACACATCTCAGGAGGGATTTTGTCCCACTCCTCTTTGCAGATCCTCTCCAAGTCATTAAGGTTTCGAGGCTGACGTTTGGCAACTTGAACCTTCAGCTCCCTCCACAGATTTTCTATGGGATTAAGGTCTGGAGACTGGCTAGGCCACTCCAGGACCTTAATGTGCTTCTTCTTGAGCCACTCCTTTGTTGCTTTGGCTGGTTGTTTTGCGTCATTGTCATGCTGGAATACCATCCACGACCCATTTTCAATGCCCTGAATGAGGGAAGGAGGTTCTCACCCAAGATTTGATGGTACATGGCACCATCCATCGTCCCTTTGATGCGGTGCAGTTGTCCTGTCCCCTTAGCAGAAAAACACCCCCAAAGCATAATGTTTCCACCTCCATGTTTGACGGTGGGGATGGTGTTCTTGGGGTCATTCCTCCTCCTCCAAACACGGCGAGTTGAGTTGATGCCAAAGAGCTTGATTTTGGTCTCATCTGACCACAACACTTTCACCCAGTTCTCCTCTGAATCATTCAGATGTTGGCAAACTTCAGACGGGCCTGTACATGTGCTTTCTTGAGCAGGGAGACCTTGCGGGCGCTGCAGGATTTCAGTCCTTCACGGCGTAGTGTGTTACCAATTGTTTTCTTGGTGACTATGGTCCCAGCTGCCTTGAGATCATTAACAAGATCCTCCCGTGTAGTTCTGGGCTGATTCCTCACCGTTCTCATGATCATTGAAACTTCACGAGGTGAGGTCTTGCATGGAGCCCCAGACCGAGGGAGACTGACAGTTATTTTGTGTTTCTTCCATTTGCGAATAATCGCACCAACTGTTGTCACCTTCTCACCAAGCTGCTTGGCGATGGTCTTGTAGCCCATTCCAGCCTTGTGTAGGTCTACAATCTTGTCCCTGACATCCTTGGACAGCTCTTTGGTCTTGGCCATGATGGAGAGTTTGGAATCTGATTGATTGATTGCTTCTGTGGACAGGTGTCTTTTATACAGGTAACGAGCTGAGATTAGGAGCACTCCCTTTAAGAGAGTGCTCCTAATCTCAGCTCGTTACCTGTATAAAAGACACCTGGGAGCCGGAAATCTTGCTGATTGATAGGGGATCAAATACTTATTTCCCTCCTTAACATGCAAATCAATTTATAACTTTTTTGAAATGCGATTTTTCTGGATTTTGTTGTTGTTATTCTGTCTCTCACAGTTAAAATACACCTACCATTAAAATTATAGACTGATCATTTCTTTGTCAGTGGGTCAGTGATTTCAAAATCAGCAGGGGATCAATTACTTTTTTCCCTCACTGTATGTTGATACGTTATTACTGCTGTTGAACACACCAGCAGTGTAAGAATCTATTGCAGTGGTCAAACTTAGCTGAACTAGACTCAATAACCGATGTTGAATTTTAAATTAAAAAAGATTTAAGAGAAATGTAGTTAATTATTTCTGTTATATTAATGTTTTTTTTTCTTTCTTTTTTTTTGTAGTATGTGTATAATCCCATTATGTCACAGCTGTAGGTTAAGTGAGATATGATCTATAGTATCCTTATCCTTGTATATTAGCAGTAGTTATGCTTGGATAACTACTTGAGTAATGCTTTATGGATTAATTTGGCTTGCAGGAATGATGTTTAAGGCTTTTTGTAGTAGAGAATTACCTACAATCAAATCATATTTATCTAAAAAGGACCAGACTGTGTGCATGTATAATTTAATAATAATTTATAATATAATAGTGTCTCTTCCACACCTACTGTCTTAAATTGGCACTTTTGCATAGAAATAGTATATTTAGATACAACCTCCTTTTACAAATATTTGTGTTCTTTTTTGTAGCTATCTTATGTGTTTTATAAATGAACATGAGACAAAACAGAGTTCAAAACAATGTCCTGAGATAATGGTCAACTTGGATATTAAACTCGAAGCTTCAAAGCCAGACTAATCGGTATTATTGTAAGGTATCCCACGATCCCCACAGAGAGAGGAAATAGAATGATGTCGAGTAACTCCATGAGCCCCTGGCTGTTACTCTTCTGTGTTTATTGTATTAAATAAGTTCAATTACTAAGGTTGTCTGTTCTGCGTCATTCAATACAGATATCCAAGTAAACAGTGCTTTGATGTTCTATGTCACCCATCCCTTGATGTTGACCTCACAGAACAATTTGGAGCAAAAAGTGTTGGAATTGAGGCTTTGATAAAATGCTTACTCTGTTTTTAGTTGACATTTATCTGCACTTGTGTATAACCCCCAGTTTTCATTTTTAATATACAACAAGAGTTAGAGTATATTTGAAGTGCCCACATTTATTATCAAAGCCCCGTGTCTGTAATCTGTTCAGATTCAAACTTGAAGACAGTTAGGCCCTGTGTAGCGTTTCCTCTGTATTGGAGCTCTGGCTGAAATCAGGCAACACCTGCAGGGACAATGGAAGAAGCTGCCGTCAAGCTAAGGAAGCAGGAACAGCCATTAGATGAAAGACTTCCCTTTCGGTAATTTTCTACACTTCTGGAGCCCATTACTAAAGAGCTACTAATACAGCACGGTGATTAATGAATGAGAAACAGTCCTAACTATTTATTTAAACTGTTTTTACTGGCATGTACTATTCCCTATTTCAATATATTATTTGAAATCAATGAAGTGAGATTTCACACAATCCTGACTCAACACAAAATTGAACCCTTTCAGCTTTAAAATGTATTCTAAGGTACATTTTATCTAGGGTTACTGTCAGGGTTACCTTCACCAGAAAACTTAAACTTACACTAGTGTAAGAGTTGTTGTAAACTAAAATAAATAAATAAAAGGCTAATATTCAGAACCCCAACCATAGCCACCACAAAAAAATGCTAATAAAATAATAAAATAAAATGATAGGATTTTATTTTAACTAGTAGAAACACAAACCTAACACTAATGGATGTCCTAGCCCAACACAAAACCTAAAAGGTGTTAGTTTGCCTAAAGACAGTATTTATGGAAGTCATTTTGCTCTGCTTAGTTTGAAAATAAGACCAAAATGATGAGGTTGAGAACATAAAGAATTTGGGAAATGCTCTCATTCATCGGTGTTCTAGACTTCAGAGTTTTCTCTAAGGATGATAAATCACCTTAGACTTGGTTAGTTAAAATAGGAGAGTTAATACTACATCAGCAGTAAATGACCCTTCAAATGAACATCTGTGTACCAAACCTGCTATTGTTTTCATTCTCATTGGAAGCAGTTGCTGGAATCCACATGTGGAAAGTACCCATCTGATTAATGGCAGTCAAAAAATAAGTTTATGGATGGCAGCTATTGGGGCAGCAGGAAATTAAAAAGAATGGTTGTATACACTATAGCGATGTAAAACCAACTCAAAGATCAATTTTAACATTATATATTAGCTAAGAATTAAACATGCAAAAAAAGATTAAAATGTAGAAGAAATGTAAAACAAATTGTGATGCCTAATGGTATTTTGGTGACCCTGTTCCATGTATCTATTAGTGTTACATATCTTGTTTTTGAGCCAACACATATGTAACAAAATAACACACGTGAACCAGTAATTATTATTTTAAGAATGTATTGTACAGCAGAGGTTCCCAAAAAGGGGTCCGTGGGGTCCCCGCCACACATTTGGTCTGGCACTCGGGCGGAAAAAACTTCAACCTTATTTGGGTCAAATAAGTTTGGGAACTTTGGTAAGCACATATATATTGGATTGGGAGATGGCTATACAGTGGTATTCACCAACCTTGGACTTTTCCACATATCATTGTGTCTCATCAGCCCATAGAATCTTCCTCCACTTGGTCTCAGAGTCACCTACATGCCTTCTGGCAAACTGAGATTTGATGCAAGATTTTTTCTCTCCCATAAAGGCCACTTTTGTGAAGCACCCAGACTATTGCTGCAGTCTGCACAGTGTCTCCCAGCTCAGCAGTGGAAGACCAAATCCTTTAGAGTTGCCATAGGCCTCTTGATGGCCCTTCTCACAGGATACTCGGTTTTTGAGGACGGCCTGATCTAGGGAGATTCAGAGTTGTGCCATATTCTCTCCATTTCTTAATAATGGACTTTACTGTGCTCCGGGGGATATCCAATGCCTTGGAATTGTTCTTATAGCCCACCCCCGATTGGTGCTTATGAAGAACCTTATCCCGAATTTGATTTGAATGTTCCTTTGTCTTCATTATTTAGTTTTTGTTAGGAATTGTACAAACCAACTGTGGGACCTCCCAGAGACTGGTGTATTTAACCTGAAATCATGTGAAAACACCTTAATTGCACAGAGGTGGACTCCAAATAGTTATGTGACTTCTAAAGACAGTTGGTTTCACCACAGCTCAATCAGGTGTGTCACAGCAAAGGGGGTGATTACTTAAGCATTCAATTATGTTCTGTTTTGTATTTGTAATTCATTTAGAACAGTTTGCTGATTCTATTTTTCACTTTGACATTGTGGACATTTTCTGTTTTGATCAGTGGCAAAAACTCCTGATTAAATCCATTCTGATTTAATTTTGTAACAATGAAATGTGGAAAAGTCCAAGGGGGGAGAATACTTTTTAGAGCCACTGTATGCTTTGACATTATACTCCAAAAGTATCTAAAGCAAAATTACTGAAGTAAACATGAATATTCAGGTTTGCATACTTGATGTTGAGCAATTGTTTAAATTCATTGAATAGGTACTAAAATAGGTATGAGTCAAAAGTAAATTGAGAAAGCATGAGCAAATATGACAAAATGATGGGCTTTTTTTTCTTCCTCAAAATATCTGTTCTGAATAATACAGCAGCTACTAAGCAACCTACTAAACATTACCTTCAAATCTGGATGTGTTTTTTCAAAACAAATATTCTACAATCCTTCAGTCAATAATGATGTTCTGTTCTTATCACAGTGTTGAAATAAACCTCAGCAGGTTCCAGCTCTTTAGAACCAGAATACTTTCATAAAATGGCAGGAGACATGCTACGATTTTAAATGTGCTTCATGAGAAATTTCCCTTGATAAGGTTATAATACCATCAATCTACATTGTAAATATAGAAAAAAACTGAACCTGAAACAAGGTGCTTCATAGATATGGAAAATGTTTGGGGCTTAAGGGCTTAGTGCTGCCATTTATTCATGGTGAAACCCTGTGCAAGATACCTACCTTCCTTGTGCCACATCCCTTAGCTGAGATGTAAAACTTTATATTCTGGTCCCAGTGCATTCAACTTAAGTTTTATGTCTTTGTAAGTTGCTTTGATTAAACCATTTGATAAATAACTACAGTAAAGGGACTTGATTTACTGTATTCCCATTGAAAACTTTTCTTTGGGGTTAGCACTGTAAAATGCACATGGCAATTGTACAAGTGTTTCACACAAGAACATACAATATTTATATCAGTGGCATCCAAGAAACATGCAGAATCTATGACTGAAGTTCTGTTGTACAATATTTATTGGCTAAAGAAGCTTGTATTGGTTCTGAGATGTGTACATTCTGAAACATGTTCTAGGTATTTGTCTTTATGTTGTATGTATCTCTAAGGCAATTTTTCTTTCTTTTTTCATGAAAGCAGGCAATTAATCATATTGACAAGTAGAGTCATGATATATCAATGCATGTGTTACATCTCCGTTTTGTGGATTTAGATGCTTTGATGTGTATTTGCTCAGCACAACCAATTTATTTCACATTGTGTTTCAGTGGCACATTGAATGTGAAGGGAAAAAATATGTATTGATAATTGATAACTTCCTTATGACATAAAGACTTATCCATGATAGATGTATAAACTCAATACCTGCCTTCTTTCGGCTTTAGATTTCTACCAAAGAGTTTAAAGGAATTTGAGACCCTGGAGCCCAAAATCAAAATCACTTCATAGGGATATGTTAATAACACCACACCTCAGAAGTTATGCCAGACCTTATGGTTAGCTCCAGTGCTGTAACACTGTGCAGATTATGGCTTTCAAACAATGCTTTGCCCCAACTTTGAGCTTCATAATCTGGCACTAGCACTTTTACTCTAATATCAGTGTCTTGGCCTGTAATCAAAATATGCCCCCAGAGAGTGAGCACAAATATATAACAGAATACAAGTAATAATACAAGAAACTGCAAACTCAGTTTTTATGTTCTCCAGCCTGGGAACATTAGCCCACATAACTAAAGAAAATTAAGGCTGATTCATGTGTAAGTGGGCAAAGGAGGGTATTTTCTAAATTGATCTGACCAGCCGCATGTATCATTTCCTCTCATTATTACAGAACAAAGAGCTCTGCAAATCAACAGCAGGCAATTTGTACTTAAAGTTTAAATTGAAAAGGTTCAGGATATAATGGTAATGGGAGACACACATACTGGTGTCCTGCTGCAAAAATGCGAATCACTCGACCTCCAATTATGTTACCCCAGTATACAGGAAAGCACATTCTGTCTGTGGCGTTTCACATGCAAAACAACTTACCATGTTAACTTGAGGTAACAGTATAGGTGGCATTGCCTCTGCTAATTGAAATGAATGCATAACTCTACATTTTATCTCAGTAGTATTTCAAGGCCACTGCTTTCTTAAAAAAATGAGTTAAGTTGAAATATTGGAAAGGCATAAGAATCCCCCGAGGTGTCATGGGCGAGCGAGCAGCAGACATTGCTCGCTGTGCCGGCAGCATCACAATGCGTTGAGATCAACTTAGAGCTTCTTTTTGCTGTATTGATCCTGCATGGCTGGCAGGACCAGGAATCTGAAAGGCAATAAAAGTATTTGAAATCACATTGCCTGCTATAATGTCTGTTGTAAATGGAGGCATGGGAACGGCTGCTTCTCTGTCAAGCTCAGATTACCCCTACCTCTCCCACTCCCTCTCTTGTATTAACCTGCTTTTGTTTTTTTATTACTGTCATTTTTCAGGAAACGCCATGTGCCCAGATTATGATCCATGACAGATTATCGTCCACTTGTACACGAACAAGTGTCTGCTAATTTACGTGATAATGACCTGGCTAGGGCTGCTTTCACTTGATATGCACCGAGACAATTGATTCCTTCCTCCTTTACCTCCTCTCATCTGGGGTTCAGACACTATCATTTATCTCCAGACGTTGCTGACTTCAAATTGCTCTTTTCTGGATTGCATCAAATAGAGCGCTGACTGTGCAATTAAGTACTGCTGAATATTTATTTTATCACAGTAAGCAAAGCTTTTTTGTTTGTTTGTTTACACAAGCCTTCAGATTATAGAGCAACTCAAACATTGACATTTTGAAACCGTTCCCCCATAGGGTGCTGGGAATTACCTTTCCTGACGCCAACAATTGGAAACAACGTATTTCAAAGTTGCCAGTAAGTCCCAGTGTACAGTCAGTTACTTGCTCTGCCCCCTGTTTCAGCCCAGGTACACTGGAGAAAAGGCCCACTTTGCATTTTGAACAAGTGACTTTGCACCTAGGGGCCAATCGGCAATTTTGAGATTAGGCTTTTTCAAGAGTTTTCATGAGGAAAGGTCATTCCCAACACCCACTGTGGAAACTGTTTTTTATTAAAATGTTACTTTTGAATAATAATGTAACTGAGCTGCAGTGTTGTCACGTTTAGTAGAGAAAATTAATAATAGCCTGTAATCTTTTTGCTTAGTATAATTTTACCTAGTAAGTAATTGCGTCCAAGGGAATCGGTTTGTCAGTTGAAAGTAAGCATTATATGTGCATTATTTACGTTAAGGTAACTTCGTGTAGCCTATGTGAACCTGTAGAGGGCTGCTCACTGTATTAAGTACTTAACTTGGTTCGGACGTTGCATTGTCGTGTCGTAATAATAATAATAATTTTTAAAAAGGGGAAAAAGCTGTAGTAATGCGTGCTGTGGCACCCAGTTGATGTCCTCTCAGCGTTCATGTTGCCTCCGGCCCTGTATGCGCATATAAAGTAATATACGGTATATAAACATATGTTTGTTTGTTTTTTTAAACCAACACATTTTAATAAGGATATGAAGGAAATAAAAAAGTCTGTTTCAAAATACGAATTAATGTGTTGACGTTGTAGTGTTGGTATCTTAGTTGCTTTGACAAACCGCAGTATCTTGTTTTTTGAAAATGTAAGGCAGTTGGACAGCCTTCGGTCCAGGAGGACATGTTTCATGGAGAGCAATGAAGCAGAAGCTAGGTTCCTGCAGGTAAAGGATGTGGATAAATAATTGTTTTTAATACATTTTCATATTCATAATTACTGAAGTGTTTTAGAATTAAAACAGCGCATTGACAAAGTCATATACACACAATCGGTGCAATTCTGCAGGTCTGCGCTTACAGAGAAGCACATACGCGTATAACATGTGCAGTGCAATTAATATACCACACATCTACAGCTGCTATGTTAACCCACCTAAAAGCCAAACACCCTTCTGCGAAACTAGCAATGACAGAAAAGAAAGAGCAGCAACAGACACATCCATACACACACAGCAGCTATTGCTGTTCATTCTGTATGTACAGGTGTGTGTCCGGACGGAGACGGCAGCCAGTGGTTCAGTCCAGTACATTGTTCAAATTAGCTACAGAGAGGTCTAATACATTTCGTATTTCGCTGCTGTGACTGGAAAACATTGCCACAAGGACGCTACTGTTAAGGCATTTTCATTGCAGCTCACATTGCTAAACTGGCAATTGAATAAAAATGTATACAAATTGAAAAAGAAAAGCATGTTGGTCGGTCAGTTACAGATGTAATTGCAAAATATTCCTTTATCAACAAATAGTCACAGCCTTTATAGTTAATTTGAAATTGTGGCAATAAAAAGTTGTGATAATAATACAAGAGTTGACAGGTCTGCGTTATTATGCCATTTCCATACGTCTTCTAATGTATTTTTATATAGATATTTATTTAACAAAGTTGTTGTGTTAGATAATATTGATCAATTCCGGAGTATTAATTTATGGGGAAACGATGGAGACGTGCATGTTTCGCTGGTAGCGGAGATCCTGCTGCTGAGACCCGTGTGCGGTTTGTTCGCATCGCGTCTCTGCTGGCGTTTGCGCAGCTGCAGATCACAGGCCTGGTGTTGACCAGTGGAAAGCACGTCACTGCTGTCATCATCCCTAGAGGTTCTGTGTTTTACCCAACCCACAGTAATCCACAGTAATCCACAGTAATCCACAGCAGCTCTCTCAGATGATAAGGCAGGTGTCAGGTTATGCGAGAGCAGTGGTCAGACTGCAGATGAGAGAGAGAGACAGACTTTTACATTGTAGCTTATAAACAATGACTTTTAATGACAACAATCATTTTAATGACTTTTAAGGGCCTTAAGAAAATGCTTTGAAATGTAATGACTTTTAATGATGTGTGGAAACCCAGAGAAGGGAGTAACAGTGAAAAGGAATAGGAGTATGGAGAGCGACAATGTGTCACCATATAACACCCCTTCTCATGTGTTAGTTTAGTGTGTTGATACAGATCCCCATTAGCTGCCATGTTATTTCATGTGATTGATTGTTTTGAAAACCATGCTCCCGTACGCTGTCTCTACTAGCAAGTGTTATAATTCAGTAGAATGCAATGTTTTGGTCAAACACCTTTTAACACTTGCAAGTAGAAACAGTGTGTGGGAGCATGTTTTTTCTACCCAGATCTTTTTCCCTCATACACACCTGTCTAAGAGTCTATACAGGTGTGCAATTAGATTTTATTATTGTGATTGATTAATTACCTGAATAAATGTTATGTTTTAACATGTTCACCACACATTTCCGCACCATGTATTTCTGGTGATGATCTTGGTAAAAATACCAAGTGGTTGGTAAGTTTTTTGCTTCTAACAGACACAGTGGTTAGTGGCCAAAACAGTAAATTTTATCCCCTGCATGAATACATGATGTTTACTAAAACAAGTTATTGTAGAGTAGTGCAGCTAAGTAAATTTCTACCACTGGTTCTAATCTAGAGCACGCAGAGAAGCTAACATAGTTGCTAATGCAAGTTTAAAGTAATGTAACCATGTATTATTATTATTATTATTATTATTATTATTATTATTATGAACTTACCTTTTAAGATTTCTGTCAGCTGGAGACTCCTACACCTCTATTGCTTTTAGCTGCCGGGGTGTCATCTCTACAGCTGCCACATTGTGGAAGATGCATGTGAAGTGCTGTAGACATGCCATTGTTTTCCTTGTATTGTTCTTTGTTTACTTTATTCCTGTGAGCAGTACAAAGTACGTGACATTTTGCTCCCCAATTATCGGTATCGTTATCGAACCCAAGAAAACCTGTATCGGTCAGGCTCTAGTTCAGTCATACAGTTATTGGCTAATTTCAGCAAATTAGTGATCCCTAACCTGGATAAAAGTACAAAAGTAAACTTTGCCAGTGAACTTAAAAAGGCAATGGTTTTTGCAATGATTACTGCTTGGTGGACATGTAACCATAGGGAACTGAAATGTCATGTTTAAAGGTCACACAGCTAGTGCTGGGCAAGTCCTCTGTTGTTGATAGATGGAATTTGGCAAAGTCCTGACACCAGATTGATGTTGTAACCAACACCGGAAATACAGACATAGCGAACAAATTTGTAAATCAATTCTAAAAGATTATTGTTAAGATAATAAGCCTTAAAGTCCTAATCTGAGTCTAATCAGTAAAATACATGGGAAGAATTAGCAGACATGTTTGCAGGCTGGCAGGTCATGTTAATTAGATAACTGGACAGACTTTGTATGGGTCATTTGTTTCATTTCTCCAAAACTGCATTTACAAGTTATTACCTAGTCATCCTTTCTTCATTATTTGTATGGAAATTAATAACTGGAGGCAGTTCTGTCAAGTGATGCAAGCTGTGCCTAATTTTATATGCCTTTTTGAACAAGGGAATCTATCTGAGGCACTCTGACAAAAGCAACTGCTTTAAAATACACATATAAGAAGCATCACATTTTTTGAGTTTCTCTAGTAGCATTTACGGTGAATATTTGTGACTGCAACATAAAATTGTTATATATAACTGCGTTGTTTAAGCACCTTTATTTAATATGCTGTTTATTACCTTACTTAAATTCTATGCTATTTTTTTCCTGGAATAAGATTAGTTCTTGAAAATGTAGGCCTACTGGTGCATGTACTGAACTATAAACACTACATTAGCAACACTTAAGCACCTTGAGTTGTTTCACACCAGGAAGTTGTACTGTGTAAGATAAGCCTCATAGTACTAAAACAGATTGATGGCACAGTGCTCTCTTATATCAATATCCATACCCAGTGATCACGTATGGAGGAAATACCTGCTGTGTTGTCCACTAGTAAGTTTTAAACCATGTTCAAAAATGCTATGTACCAGACCCCAATAAATGAGTATAGATCCTTTTTTAACTTGAGCTTTTTTAGATAAATTGTGAGTTTATACATTAACGACATAGTTAATAAATTACATCACTAATTCTTTGTGGATTTAGTGCAGCGTTATACTTAAGACTATAAATCCACAGACAACTACTTTTAAATAGTTTTCTGAAGGTCTGTCTGATGCAAGTGCACTTGAGAATGTTTTCAGTTTAATTCCTAATTAAAATGGCCACACATATAAAAAAAAAGAGAAAATATTAAATTAAAAAATCATTAAAAACCTTTCCCAACATTATATTAATTAATATAAGCAGTATTATGCAAAATAAAATTACATTTTTGCTATTTATAGCACTAAAACAGAGTTATTAGTGACTGGCAAACATCATTAGCTTGAAATAAGGTAACAGTTCTCATACATGTTTGTATACCTGGTACTCCAAAATTTTGATTAAAGGTAATTGAGGCAAAGCCCTCGATTTACTATCATTACTGTATACGGAACCCTGTTATTTTTAAAATTAGATATTCATGTATCACGGCATCTTTAGTTTAACCAAACACATTTGTTTAATTTATATCATGCTTTTCTGGGTATCCTAAGCATACAAACCATTTGTTAGAGTAGACTATAATGGGTTTTAAAGCTTACATAAAAGATCATTTTCACTTGGTACATATGGTGTTATTAGTTTAGCCCAATTTTTTATCATGTCTTGATCCAAATATAATTCTTACAGTTAAACATATGGAAAGCAACTAATGTTGTATGAAATTAGACATTTAAAAACTCCCCTGTGGTATTAAATAAATACATTTTGTGTACCTTCATGAGTCATCCTGTATGTCTGTGAGGTGGTAGTTATCTCCTAAGAACTGATGACAGCCTTCCCTTTTCAAGCCAAGATTCCTGAAGGAGAGCCTGCTATTGTGATTAAATAATTTGTTCTCATGAATGCAGACGTGTCAATGGCATAAGCTCCAGAATAGGAATTTCCATTTTCTCCTGACAACAAAATCCTTTCTCATCCCTCTCTTGGCATGTAAATGCATTTATTTGCACTCAGTATCACTTTTTTTAGGTTATCTTTATCCCAGGTTTTATTGTGAATTAATGTATTATTATTATTATTGAAACTGTATGATGGAAACTATTGTGTAATTAAAGCAGGTGCTTTGTCATAACCATATTGTTAAATGCAAGTACATTTATCTTTCTGTGTTTAAAATAGAGTTGATGCATGCTTGAAGTTGGATGCATTGGCATGAACCAGCACAGGAATTTAACTCAAAGCCTCACTTTAAAAGCTTATTAGTATCACCACTAAATTATGTTTATTTTTTATTTTTATCTGAGTTCCATTTAAGCAAATAGAGTGGACCCAGAGCTGGCAAGGACTTCACAAATCATCCACACAGCAAATATGTATAATAATCATGTGCTTTACAATAAAAGTAATGCAGTTAAAGCTGGATTTTGACTGCTTTCATGAGCAAGGATTGTACTGCATTTACAGTAGAGGCTTATTTGCTTTCTTTAATTATTATTTTTCCATTAGTAACTGAAAAATAATGCCATATGTGATCTCCAAATGATTGACAAATTACTAATCAGATTGCAGGAATTAACACAGAAAGTAAGGGATAAATGTTAAAGGCATCTCCTCAACATCTCTACACACAAACTTGCACTCATATACTGGTCACGTGAAATGCATATATATATATATTTATTTATTTATTTTTTAATTATTATTATTGAGTTACACTGATTGCTAACACTGAAATTATTTAATGAGATTTTTTTAATAATACAATGTTGCTTCCAAAAGTAGATAAAGTTGGTGTAATTACTGTATAGCAGAAGTTATTGAAGAAAAATGCCATCTGCCTACAAGCTGTTGGTTTGACACCCAGGATTTAAAAAGACTCCCATCTGTACCATAAAGTGTATTTTACATTCTTGTTCAAACTCTTTATAATGCCTATAAAACTTCTGGAATTTGGTGATGTTTTCAGATTGATGTTTAATGTTCTTTTAGTCTTCATAAATCAGCTGCAACCATATTTAGACTGTGGTATTGTTTTTGTTTATTTATTTAAGGACACATTTGAATTCTATATATAATTTAAGATTTTATACTTAGTGGGATAGTGTTATTTTTTTTATACCCAAGTACCAAATATGTGTAAAATAAATCTGGATTAATCAACATCATGCAACAACTATTCTGATGTTTCAAGCAATTAGGCCTAATGAACTGTTTAATTAACTTTTTTTTTGTTGTATTATTTGACTTTAAAATAGATAAATGGGGTAGAAATTAATAGAAACCAATAATAGGTTTCAGAAGTAGCCACATTTATGTATACTGTAATAGTTTAATGCCCATGTGTTTGAAATGTAACCACGCACATTATGGGGATGCCATTTCTACCCGTGTCTGCACATACTGTATATAATAATACTTATCAGAATATTTTATTTAAATTGCTGACATTCCCCTGATTGTAACCTCACTAAAATATTAACGTTTGATATGAATGGCGTTTTGATTAAAAACATAGAAGAAAATAAATGTGTATGTGTGTATATATCAAAAAAATAAATGTGCAATTACTCAGGGAAATGTGCAAACTTGACAGAATATATCCCTGAGTAAACATATAAGGGAAACAAGCTACAAAATGTGTAATGTAATACAACGATGTATGTCAGCAATGACTGTATTACATAACAGATACATTACATATTGTGTTGCCCATGCAAATAAAGACATTAGACTAAAGTTGGTATCTCCCAAAGAAACAGGCTGTTCTCATTCTACATTCAAGCTCCATTAATTTCTTCCTCCTAACCAAGAAGCTTTACACCTGAGAAATGTACTCTTACTGTGCAATGGCTTTTACAGATTAATAATAATCACAATGCAAATGTTATGAACTGATGATGAAATTCCGGGCATTCTGGAAATGTGCTCAGCAAAGATCACTGCAGGCAATTTAAATTATATAAATGGTTCACAGCAATCATATTTATATAGAAACTAAAGTGTCACTATACTAATCAATTTGATGCAGCCAAGGAACCCGTAAATGTTTTACAGTTTAAAGCGCTTCTGACTATAAAACATAGTGTCCTACATTAGTCATAATATTAAATTGGATATGAGACATGTTTCAAAAAAACAAATTCAAACAAATTAAACTTGTCAAATGAAACATGTAATTTGATTACAAAATGGTACCTAGTCACTGTTTATGTATCCATTATGCAGTGTAAACACCCAGTAACAGACCCCAAAGGTAAAGTCTATTGCATGTTGCTTTAATGTTAACACAACATTTTTGTAAGAACTAAATAAACACTTATAATTACAGAAGCCTTTTAACAATCAGACGTGAAAGATTACATTCCTGAGTCTGAGGCTCGCCGTGCCATATCTTTGTCCATGGTGTTAGATAAATTAGATTACCTTTTTTGTTTGAAAAGAAAATGCTTTCTTTGGCCTGATGATTTAGTTGTCAAGTGCTAAAGGATTAAGTACAGTGGACTGTAACTTAACGTGGCCTTATCAGAGCTACATCCATATCTGTTACTTCGGCTGGCCCTCCACATTTGATCTCTGGCAAAGATGATTTATGTGAAGTCTGCTGTTGATTAGCATACAATGGATCACTTGGACTTTGCTTCATGTCCCAGACAGAAATATTCACTGTATTGAATGTAAGTCTGGCTCAAACACCAGCAAAGCATTTATCATCAGCCGAAAATCCCTTAAGCTTGGCAAGTGCGGAGTAAAGGATGTACTTACAGGATACCCTTATCTTTTTGGGAAAATATAAATAGTGAAACACCCAAGTAACAAAATAAAGATATCAAAGATGTCTTTTTTGTTATTTGCTGGTTTGTTTGTTTTTTTCAATTCAATGCCACATTTGTCTTCAAAAGCATTATTAGTTTAGTTACAATTCAAAATTCCCTGTAATAAAATATGAAATGATCACCCTGTTCTCTTTGTTAAGCAACACACCAAGGAAACAAGATGATAACTTTCAAAACCTGTTTTTCTATCATTTTCATTCACCTGCTGAACATATTCCGCAGAAGCTGCCACATTTTCACCAGATGCAATATCTGATCTTCTCACTTTTTGAAGTCTTAAAGTGAACCATCATTAGATGCTTTGCACTCTCCAGCACCTGTGAGCAGCGGGAAAGTGTGCCTCATGTCCCATCTGGAGATAGAGTGATATGAGATACCCTAGCCTATGTGCTCTTTAAAATTATGGAAATTCATGTTATGTTTGTAACATAATAAACACTGAATATAGCTCAGTAATACTCTCTTCTAAACTGTTGTGCTGGGATTGCTTATCTGTTGATCTGGGCAATTGCTACATTACCCACATTTAAAGTAACATTTAATGAAATTACCCATGTAAGTGTTTTATCGCATTTAAGTGGAATGATTGTGTAATTGCACAGCTATGGGACCACTGTGTGACTGTTCCAGCTGCTCCTGTTAAGGCTTTAAAATCCATTTCATTACCTTGAGTGCAGTGCCTGTGATTTCCGATATCCCCGTTCTGTAAAACGTTTAATTTTTTAATGTATTTTCATAAGTCTTAAATGTCTCCCTCTTGAAATGACTTGTCTTCATTTGCCCCCTCTGTCCAGAGAAATGAGCTTGGTTTGTCTGTTTTTTCAATTACTTGGTATCTGTGGAAATTAATTGATAAATGGAAAATGCTCACACATCTGCAGGAATGTGTGGGCCAGGTATAAAGGGTTACTTCTTATATAAAATGACTGTGCTATGAATTCTTCATTACATTTTGTTACGAACATATTATGAACATTCTTCTATAATGCAATTGAGATACTTTTACTGCTGTGACATTAAACTTTTTATTTTTTTATATACACTTCCAATTGAGAATTGCTAACTGATAATCATACCAAATAATCACCACTGAGTCTTGTATTTTACCAACACAAATTCAGCATTCATATTACATTGTTTGTACATAATAATAATTACTATATATACTCTAGCTTTATTATTGTTAGTTTATTACTAACCTCCAATCTGAAAACAGTCATTTGTAAATCAGAGAGAATGCTGTGTAATTCAGCTAAAGACTGTTCTTGAATTTATAATTAAACAAGAAAGAAGGGGCGTGATATGAAGACTATTATTAAAGTTAACCCTCTCTGAGCGAGCGAGAGAGATACCAGCTAGAACCTTAGTGCAGGTACGATCATGATTGATGTTTCTTATACGAGTATCACACGTATATTTGTATCTTTTAACTGTATGAATATTGATCTTCAGTTCTTTCACCAGCCTTGTTTTTTCTTTTCTTAGTTACCAGTATATTGAATATTCAAGTACAAAACAGTAAACAACCTGGGAGCCACATGGATTCTCCTGGGAAGGCGGGGGTTTGTTTCACAGACAATATATGGAAAGCCGAAAGGTCTTCCATACTCCTTTAACTCCTCCAGACAGCTGCTTCAACTCTTTCGAACTGCTTTGAAATAAATTGCGGTGCAACATATTGATTCTGCTGAAACATTGATCCGTGCACTGCTACGGCCATTTAAATGCGTTCAATGAACAGGCAGACTTGAGTGCGTTTCTATATAGATGTGAAAGTGAGTGTTTTGCACAATCACAGCACATGAAAGTTAAAATTAGATGTATTGCGTTGGATTCCTACCTCAGGGGATATTAGTTTTATGAACGTTTACTGATGTGTCAGCACTGTTCCCCCTTATAGAGGAGACAGTTGAGTTAATGAGTCAAGTCAAATTGCTCATGCAAAGAACACTTATCTGATGTGCACTTGTGGATACAAACTAGTGAACCAAAAACCTCACTTGTGTTTCAGTAACTTACACTTATCTGCTCTTAATTTGAACATGTAACAAGAGTCTCTCAGAGACTTCATCCAAATGCTTTGGATGTTCTTCAAAATTGGAAGAATACGCTATCATGCCAGCAAAATACACAAACCAGTTCAGCAATTTAACCACAGAGACACTGTTGCACAGGCTGCAATACATTAACCATTGAAATCTTTTATTTTACCTTAATTCTATCCAGTGGAGGGTGTACATTAATTTGTTTTAACCATTGTTTTAACCATTGTGATATTGTAAAATATTGTATGTTACTGAGTTACATGAATGCAATTACATGAAAGTCCTACATAACCATGTAATAAAGTGGTAAAGATTAAATGTAATGAATTTAAATAGTCACTATGACATTGTGATTATATGGTTTATTTTAAATCTAATCAACAAACAGGTTTCAGTTTATAATACAGATAATGTCATCATATAAATGTAATGTTATATGACAAATGAACAAATTGGCAAAACTACTCGTGAATAGTAAGTATCACATATACACCTATAGATGAGGTTTCTAAACATCTGAGCAAAGCATCAGTAATTCCTGAAATTCAATGTTCAGTGTTGTAAACTTGCTTTACAAAATGGTTGTTGCAAATATATTTTCTTCATAAGGTTCCAGTAAATAATTGAAACCCTTAATTTCATTTTTCTCCAGATATGCAGCTTGTTCATGTGCAATGGATTTACATACTCCCATCTTGTATATTAAGGGCAATATCAGGGTTTTGGATCATTGCCAATATGCTGACATTTGTTTTAATGAAGGAGGGAAAGCGTGCCTCAGAGAGAATCATTTGAAGAGCCTGGTCATTTACATCTCTCCTGTAGCGTATATTTGTGTGTGGGCTTGGTTAATTCCCCTGACTTTCAGCTGCGAGCTGGGTCAAAGTCGGCTAATCCGGGGGTGAAGGGAAGTCATCAATCCACTGATATCTCTCCTTCTTTTCTGCCTTCAAGAGTCCAAACTCTTTTCAACACCTCTCTCAATCCAGTTGGGAATGCTTAAAATTCGTAAGCTACACTATACAGTCACGCAGTTCCTGAATAGAAAAAAAACATGTAGGCCAAACAAGTCAAACAATGTATAACTCACAGATAGTTTATTTTTCTAGAAATTTATATCTGTGCCATACAACAAGGAGTCCAGTGTTCATCCATTGGTAGTCATGTCCTATTGTATTTTTATCTCATGCTAATAAAAAATCCCAAGGGGGCAGTTCAAGTCAGGGAATTTTAATATTGTATTTCTCATAACAATCCTGAATCTTTTTGTGCAATTGTGAGTAGGCAATTCTTCTTCCTTGCATTTGTCTTCTTCTTCAAAGCAATTATATAAAGAGTTGAATTGTATTGTATTGAATCTGTATGTAAAGATCCAAGAAATAGCTATTTTCTATGTAAAATAAAGGTAAGATATTGTAGTAGAGGGAAGGAAAATCTGCTGTGGACTCCAAAATATGGTTAAATTGTAATGCATTAACAGGCTTAATGGAATTGCCTTCTCTTTTCAAGCCTTCATTTGTAAACATTGAGGGGCATCTTTGTAAAGCATATCATTTTCTGCTGGTTTATTCGATGTCATTAAGAACTAACAAAACAGTCAATATTTGCAATAATTTTGTGTTTTGCTTTCCTGGAGGACTGTTACCCTGAGATCTGTGTACGGATATATACACTACCACTCAAAAGTTTGGGGTCAATTAGAAATATCCTTGTTTTCTAAAGAAAACTATTAATCCATTAAAATAAAATAAAATTGATCAGAAATACAGTATAGACTTTGTTAATGTTGTAAATGACTATTGTAGCTGGAAACGGCTGATTTGTAATGAAATATCTACATAGGCGTACAGAGGCCCATTATCAGCAACCATCAGTCTTGTGATCCAATGGCACATTGTGTTTGCTAATCCAAGTTTATCATTTTAAAAGGCTAATTGATCATTAGAAAACCCTTTTGCAGTTACGTTAGCACAGCTGAAAACTGATTAAAGAAGCAATAAAACCGACCTTCTTTAGACTAGTTGAGTATCTGGAGCATCAGCAATTGTGGGTTCGATTACAGGCTCAAAATGGCCAGAAACAAAGAACTTTCTTCTGAAACTCATCCGTCTATTTTTGTTCTGAGAAATGAAGGCTATCCCATGCGAGAAATTGCCAAGAAACTGAAGATCTCGCTGTGTACTACTCCCTTCACAGAACAGCGCAAACTGGCTTTAACCAGAATAGAAAGAGGAGTGGGAGGCCCCGGTGCACAACTGAGCAAGAGGACAAATACATCAGAGTGTCTAGACGCCTCACAGGTCCTCACAGGTCCTTAGCTGGCAGCTTCATTAAATAGTACCCGCAAAACACCAGTCTCAACATAAACAGTGTAGTGGTGACTCCGGGATACTGGCATTCTAGTTGCAAAGAAAAAGCCATCTCTCAGACTGGCCAATAAAAAGAAAAGATTAAGATGGGCAAAAGAACACAGACACTGTGACAGCGAAAGATTGGAAAAAAGTGTGTGGATAGATGAATCTAAGTTTGAGGTGTTCGGATCAAAAAGAAGAACATTCGTGAGACGCAGACCAAATGAAAAGATGCTGGAGGAGTGCTTGACGCCATCTGTCAATGGTGATGGTCTGGGGGTGCTTTGGTGGTGGTGATGTGGGAGATTTGTACAGGGTAAAAGGGATCTTGAAGAAGGAAGGCTATCAGTCCATTTTGCAACACCATGCCATACCCTGTGGATGACACTTGATTGGAGCTCGTTTCCTCCTACAACAGGACAATGACCCAAGGCACAGCTCCAAACTATGCAAGAACTATTTAGGGAAGAAGCAGTCAGCTGGTATTCTGTCTATAATGGAGTGGCCAGCACAGTCACCGGATCTCAACCCTATTGAGCTGTTGTGGGAGCAGCTTGACCGTATGGTATGTAAGAAGTGCCCATCAAGCCAATCAAACTGGTGGGAGGTGCTTCAGGAAGCATGGGGTGAAATCTCTTCAGATTGCCTCAACAAACTGACGACTAGAATGCCAAAGGTTTGCAAGGCTGTAATTGCTGCAAATGAAGGATTCTTTGACGAAAGCAAAGTTTGAAGGACACAATTATTATTTCAATCATAATCATTATTTCTAACCTTGTCAATGACTATATTTCCTATTCATTTTGCTATATTACCTAATCAAACTAATTTCATGTATGTTTTCATGGAAAACAGGGACATTTCTAAATGACCCCAAACTTTTGAACGGTAGTGTATGCTCTATAATTGAGGTACTGAAATGAATAGGACATGCAGGATAATGGAAAGAAAACTTTTACTTTACTTTTACTTTAATTGAAAACTCAAATATCAATTGACATCACTATTAATTGTATTGTATTCTTGCTGAAGATATATATATATATATATATATATATATATTTTTTTTAAACATACAATTAATATTCATTGTTCAGCATTTGTGCTATACTTCCTGCTGTTTTGGACTCAAGTGGACATATCTTTATGAGTCCAACATTTCACTTCACACTCAAGGCCAGGGGGTCTAATAGGCAGCTGTATTGGATCAAAATCTGGCATCCTGTGAGTGCTGACCTTTGCTCTCCTAGGTCTACTTAAGTTCAGGGCAAGGAAGTGTATATTGGAATAATTAGAGAGGATAATTGTCTTTATTTCTTAGATAAAAAGCTAAATGCCTCATTCTAAAGGTAAACACAACTATGTTATTGGCATATTTCTTTTGTTATGGTTGCTTCTGTTCAGTAGAAACCCATAATTAAAAGGAAAAATGTTTATGTATTATTTGCTCTATATTTACAGAACTTCGTAGCAGTTGTTTAGATCATGCAGTAAATCTGTAGGAGGCTAGGGGGCACTACTGGTCAGTTAGAAAACATTTCCCCCCTGAAGGGCTTGGTTTGGGAATTGATGACCTTAGAATACACATGCACTTTAACTGCACCATCACGGTATTTAACTAATCACTAGATTGCAGGTTGTAGTGTACTTTTTATGTAGGTACCTGAATTATAATGCATAATATTTAATAAAACATATAAAAGTATACATATTTGTATGAGTGTGTTATATAATCTAATAGAATATGTTATGCATAATATTCTTTCTATTTTCTTTCATAGTTTATTTTGTTTCAGAAAACACTGTTTAAAGAGCAATATTGTATGTGTATTGTATATTGTGTTTCCTAAAAAATCGTAAATACTAGCATTGTGATGCAGAAGCATTTTATTTATTTCCATTTTCTTATAGCTGGGGAAAAAAGATATCTGACAGTAATACTGTGAGACTTGCATTGTGTTGCTTAGTTTATGTATTTTATTGAATATTTGACATCCAGAAAAATATATTTGTCCTACAAAAAAAGAATAGCACCTTTTATGACTGCAGTGTTGATAAATTATTATATTTACACTGAAAACTGAATTCTAGATGATTCATCAGTATCTTGGTGAAGGTTAGAGTTGCACGGAATGCATACAATTACAGCAATATAAAATTGAGCTATATAATATGATGAAAAAACGACAGTTAAGATAAAGATGACAGGATTCCTCTACTCAAGTAATTACACTCTACAGAAAGGGTACACACATCTACAACAAACGACTTCAACACTCATTAGTTCAAGAGAAGGTTTTGCATTTAGTAGCAATGCCCCAGGGCTGAAATTCATTATAATATTGAACTTTCGTCCTCTATCAAATATGAGTTCCATTAAGATGAAAGTCAATTGAAGTGAGATTCACGGCATAAAACAGTTGTAGCAATAGATAATTATTCTCAATGGAAGGACGGTGATGTGCATATTCATTGACTCTATTAGAATTCAGTTTTCCTGACTAGGTTTACATGACTTGCTGTCTAATTTAATATGCTGATGTATTTCATTTTAATGACACCTACCCTGCATGGTTATTTATGGCTCAGTATGACTCTGGTTATAAATAGCTTGTACCTCTGCCCTGGAATCAGTACAGTCAACCTGAATTTTTGTTTTAGCATTTACCTTTTTTATTATTGTACTTATTTACATAATTTTCAACAAGGTTATAAGACAAATGTACCTTTTATAGTAGAACTGGAGCTACATATATATACAAAACAATATATATTTGAGAAATATATATAGAGAGAGATGGGGAGACTTTATATTTGGAAACATGTAAAAGTGAGTCTTGAGCATTTATTGCATATTTATTTTTAATTGACAAATATGATATTTGATCATATATGTATAATAGCATTAATAACATCAATTTGGAACCGTACTATTTGTAAAATATTTCCCACAACACATCTAAGTTAAACATAAATATACAATATACCAACAGCATTGATGAATCTAAGAAAACTGAAATAGATCAAAGGATACTCAAAGAAGTCAAAAGTTATGTCTACCTCGGACAACATATCCACACAGATGGAGAAATTGAAAAAGGGATAGAGGGTGTAGTCGAGGCAGGGGCTCAGAATGGGAGCAGCAGGGGAGGTGGTGTGAGAAACAGGGGTGGCAGGGGGGCTGCTGTGGAGGGAGGGTGCGAGGCAGGATAAGAATTGCAAAGGAGGGGGCCAGTGTTAACAACACTACTTGGAAGAGGGAGTAGGGGAGATTCAGGAGGGAAGAGAAGCTTCAGTAAGAGGGAGTGACACATCCCCAGTGTCTTCCATGTGTCATCTGCCGACCCGGGTCAAGGGTTTAGGGCAGTACCAGTTATTGGACAGCCAGACTTGTGGCCCACCAGTTTATTTAAGTTGCCCACCACTGGTTATGGGGAAGGGAAATGACTGTAGGACTGCAATCGGAAGGCGCATGTGGGGGAGTAGAGTTTCCACAGAGGGAGCGTTGTTATAACGCCCATTCCTCTCCTCATGGGGCTCAATGGAGAAGGGAGGCCATGGAGACCCAAGGGAGAGTCAGTGGGGAGGTAATAAAGCTCCTCTTTAGAGAAGTGTCAGCTCTCTAATAGAACAGAAAAGGTACAATAAGACTTTTGCCACATTTAAATAAGTGCACTTAAGTTTAACCTTTCAACATAATGTATATGTATTTGAAGTAGTATTGCTGACAGTGTCTTTTTTTTTACAAATTGTATTATTTTTGAATTGTTAGTGGAAATGGAATTCAGCCGTGCCAATGGAATATTTCACTTTAATAGAAGAAATACGCAAGAAAGCTTACTGTTAAATGATAGTAATAATTATAAATAATGTATTTATAAGAGAGCTCTGTATTGACAGCCGATGTCATTGCAGAAACAGCGCCCTCACCTGGCTTTATAAGAAAACCTCTCTTCAGAGATGTGGTTTCAATGCCCAAGATGGTCTTTGTCAACAGGATCACGGTCCTTGATTTTATTCTAGTATTGGCAAATAAATCTACCCCTCTAAGATACTCATGTATTTAAGCCTGGAAGTTATTTGATCTAGTGAAATGCAGATGGTGGTGAGTGTTTAAGTGGCTTGATAATGGCTTTCAAATTCCTCTGGAAGTACACTGAAAATAAAAAAGAAATTATTATTATTATTATTATTATTATTATTATTATTATTATTATTATTATAACTACTAGTCTCTCGCTTCTGATTCTCTTCCCTCTCTTCTTCTCTTTTTGGGCCTGTTCCTTATCCCCCACTGCCTTCTTACACCACAGAGCTAACAGAAAGCGGTCGTCTTCATTTTCTTTCTCTTCTCTTTCTCTTTGCCCCATCTCCCCCTTCTGCTCCTCTGCCCTCGCTGCCTCCTCCTCCTCTCCCCTAGCCCACCACAGAGCCCTGAGCCCTGTGAACAGGGTCTTCTCTTCTGTTTTCTTGTATTCATTGTTATGACTTCCTGGAGGAACCTTTATGGAACTTTCCTTGAAGCAAGGCCATGAAATATAATTTTATGTATCTTGGAGAGATTACCAAGACGGTATCTAGTGCTGACAGACACTTGGGCCATCAGTCATATCTTTCTCTTGGCAACTGTACTCCCAGACTCCATTAGTTTTCAGAGTTGATGATTCCTTCTGCCTCTGAAGGAGCCCGATCAATGGCACATACTGTCAAGGGACACAGCCCTGAAGATGTTTGAACAGTTAAAACATGAAGAAAGAGTAAACTAGCTCCCCGATCTTAAATATCATGTTAACGTAGTCACTAGCCAGAGGGGCGAAGGGTGTCTGCATTAAAGAACTTGATTCTATCTGGAGAACCTTGGGGGGTCACATGGTGGAGACGTGCTTGCATTTAGCAGTTCTCTTTTTCTCAGCGATCAGACAAACAAAAGGAACTGGGTATGCTTGCAAATCGGACGCAGACTGATGTAAAAGCAATTGATCGGGACATCAAGTGAGAAAAGAGCTTCAAGCAGATGTGGCATTAGCCTTTGGGATATCCTGCCATCCAGAAATCCTGGTGCCTCCTTGCGGGGTGGGCCAGAGGTACAGGAAAACAGGCAGAAGCTCCCAGACTTAGAAGGCCTGGGAACTCTCTGAAAGACTGATGGCATTGTCAGATACAAGGTCAAGAGCCATGACAAGACAAGGAGCAACTGCACAAGTGACGAAAGAACGCCAGAGTGGGACGCTCAGTGCATTCACACTCACAGCAGGGAAGGCTGTTTGTGATGAGTTTAAACAGTCTGTTCTAGACGTTCATTGCCTTCCTCCCTGTGTTAACCAATGGCTTAGTTTTGCTGTGTATAGCTTGTGTGATTAAGCACTATGAATTTCCTGCCTGAACCATCGCTTTGCTTAATAAATGAAAAAGGCTAAGAAAATTATACTTTTGTCTATGATTTTTATTCACTTTTAATATAATGAGGTTTGTGATTAACTGAAGTATTGCCCACTAAATCATACGGCAGGTGTGCCATAAAAAAAACAAGAGCTGCAATAAAAACATACTAGACATTGCAGAAGCAACCATTGGAATGGGGAGTATATGGTAAATGCATGAGAGCATATAAGCAAGTGATAAAATGATCAAAAATAACCAAAGCTGTGGATGCCATCTATTTGGATGTGGTTTATGATATCCGTGCACCACATTTTGATAAATTTTCTGGTAGTAGTTACTTTCTTATAGCAGCAATTGACAGTAGAGCAGGTACATTGTACAGGCCTTCTTAAAAAACAAAAAACATTATTGTATATTTAATTTGACTAAAATACTGTAAAACATTGAGAATAAACATGGACATAGATAAATAAAAGGCATGGCAAATAAAAAATAAATTGTAGACATTATAATTATTATTAATCATCATCATCATCATCATGATCAAAGGGTCATACATATTGAAGTATTACAAATTAAATATTAATCTTTTTATTAATGAGTGTGTTTTGTATTCTGTTTATGTTGTGCATCAGTTACTGTGCTCAGACAATGAAAGCTTGCTCATGAGCAAATAGGCCTACACAGTTCAGGCATGGTCAAGTTGATTAAAAAATAAAAAGTCTTTTGAAGGTGCACATTTTTTATGTTGTGCACAGCATTAACTTCAAAGCGCATTCCCAAAATGCCTGAAACCATTGAGTAACAAGCAACCAGATGAAAGCAGAACTCTCTCTATCGGTTTCAAAATGTATTGATGGGACGTCAGCTCAGGGGGTATGAAATTGCTGGTGGACTTGAAGAATGTATCTGAGAAGTAGGGCCTTCCATCCTGAAACGACAAGTTCGTGACACAACGAGAAAGTCATATTCTCTCCACCAAAACTTGAATGACTCAACTCAAACCACTAAGCATTATTTCAGTGGTTTCTAATATAGCAGCATGGACCTGAAACAAGAGTATTCATAAAAAGAACAGGGAAAAACAAGACCTCTAAAGACACCATTTTAAACAATGAAACTATATGATTGTCAAGTTTTTTTTCCAACAATGCAGGATTTAATTAAATCATTTATATGGCTAAATTGATTGAAAGGATAAGATAACCTTTAAAAAAATATGAAGGGGACTTTTTATTCATGTGGGGTTACTGCTTTTTGAAATTCTAATTATACAGTGATAAACTCCCACTATTATATGACTCACTGCTATATGATGTTCAGGCTTTTTTTTACAATAAAATATGGGTTGCTTAATTGATGAGATGCACACTGAAATGGTTGCCAAGGCACTAACTAATGGAGAGGTACTATTCCAATAAACCCTATTGAGAGTACTTTGTTTCATGATGTTAATTTTGGATGAAAAAAAATATAACATAAAATAATTACACATATATTTTAGAGTCATGACTCTTATATAGTTAGCAATAAGTTTATTATAAAAAAGCCATACAAATAATCTGGAACAGATATTAAGAACATAAGAAGAACATTAGAAAGTTTACAAATAAGAGGAGGCCATTCAACCCATCTTGCTCATTTGGTGTCCATTAATAACTGAGTGATCCAAGGATCCTATCCAGTCTATTTTTAAATGTTCAAATTTTGACTCAAGTCCCAATGTAGTCTCCTCTGTTCCAGGGTGTAAAGGTTCAGGTCCCTCAGTCTCTCAGTAGGACATTCCCTTCAGACCTGGAATAAGTCTGGTTGCTCTCCTCTGAACTGCCTCTAGAGCAGCGATATCTTTCTTGAAGTGTGGAGCCCAGAACTGCACACAGTATCCAGATGAGCTCTAACTAGTGCATTGTACAGACTCCCATGTAAACTCCTAGGTCATTGGTTCCAATGTTCCAATATTGAGTGACACTCACAAATCGTTCTAACTGTATAGAACATCATTCAAATTATCTTTTCAGTTCAACTACACCATACTAAATGATTTGTCCCTTTTTAAATATTTTGTATGATTTATGGTTTCTTTATGGTTATGATTTCTTAGCACTATAATGTGAATGTTGCCAAATTTGTATTTCACTTCTGAGTGTAGGTGATCTTCCACCATGATCAGTCTAAAATTATTTGAGTAGTTACACATTACATGCCTTTTAACTATGTGTAACTACACTGTAAATAATCTGGTAAGTATGTTAGGACTTACTCGATACTTACACCCCAAAACCCTTAATGTAAAATGTTACCTCCTAAAAATACATATACTACCTGGATATAAATAAAATTGTTTATATGCATAGTAAACATAGACACTAGAGAAGCAGGTATGGTACATCTGAGTGGATCTGAGTGGAAGAGATTGAAAAATTAACCTTATCTTCTAAAAGAACAAAGCAGTTTAATGATTATTGATGTGTTTGAATACATTTGTCTGAAACTGAATATCCAATATTAGGGAAGGCATGTACGTAGACACATTTACTTTGACTTATTTTGTTTATCAACGTATTCTGACACAATACCTGTGTTTTATACAACCTGCTCTCTTAGGCTGCACTTCAGCGCTCCCAACACTAGCTAGTAGTCTTAATTAAACCACATATTGATGAATCATTATTGAATCATCCTTTAGTCATTCTATTAATGTGCATTGGCATATTAATTAACTGCAGCACCTACAGACACTTATTTAGTCAGCATCTCTATATTACTAATACGTCTTATTCAGTATTCATTATAGTGTGCAAATAAATAATTTAAATGTTTTAGTTAAAGGAACACATTTTCAACAAATGAGTAAATGAAACCACACTGATTCACAGAACAATTTATATAAAAACCTGAAATCATACCATCAATTCTGTAACACATATATTCCAAAGATGATGATGATAATTGAAGGTTGTTCACCAGCAAGCAGCACAATTGTCACGGCCACAGACCAGCACTCTTCTCCCAGTCCAAGCACTTCCACTTTTTCCCAGTAGATGTCACCATTAACCTTCCTTACCAGTCACTTCTCCCAGCGCCCTTCAATCAGTCAATCAATCAATCAATCAGTCAACATTCCTGAACACCATGTGCACTTGTTCAATCACCCTCTGCCCCCATTCACCATGCAGCTCCCACACCTGGTTCCTTGCTTCCCTCTGGTCCCCATATGAACCCCTCTCACTGTCTGTCACAAGTGGTGAAGCTTTGTCAGTGTTAGCTACATCTTGGAGCAGTCTCCCCGTGCCTTGTTTTAGCCTTGTTTCCTTGACCTCCTGATTGACTTTCCGACCACAACCTTGCTCATCCCCTGATTGCCTGTTTGCCTGCCCTCCCGACCCTTGCCTGTGTCCATGGCCTCATCTTCGCCTTACCGCTGATAGCCATGTACTGCCGATATCCGACCCCCGCCTGTCTTGACCATCCCACCAGCACTGCAGCTGGGTTCCCCTGTTCCCGTGCCTGCGGTATGTAACAATAATAAGTGTCACAGTTTAATGACATTAAATGTGCATTTAATTGTGTAATTAAATGTAATCATTGTCGCTCGGTTAACTCTGACTTCTTTCATGCAAGGGCTTCCAGATCCAAACTACACACTTATTGTGAGTCGGATATTCTCCCTGCCATCAGACAGTTATGTACTGGTTGAATAAAATGTGGTTTATCCGGGTCGTACATTTTTTCACATTATATATTTATTGCAGCATCTGAGCAGTAAACCTCTAGTGCTACGCTCAGTATTTATTTATTGTTTACTATATTGGCGATTGCCATGTAGCTGCTAATCATTATTTGTCTGACACTGATGAGTGATTATCTAAAAATCTGAGTAGTAATGCCTGCATGTCCTTATATAGTTGATAGAAAGAATCCGCTCAATATCCTGCAACGTAATGGCCTTCAGATGTTTCTGGTAATGAACATATCACTGAAATCCACAGAAAAACTACATCATTGTAATTTTGTTCAATTTTAACAGTGTCTACTGTATAATTTTTCATCTTTATCTACAGTGGTGTCAAATGCAATCAAAGGAATGCATTATGGCAGGGCTATAATCTCTTGTGAGAAGTATCATTTTTCTCAGTCTGTGAACAGTGATCATATCAAGATTAGCGATAAGCTGAAAAACATTTCATATGTCACTGAAGTGAATAATAAGTGTGAGTATATGAGAAACTATGCCACCTAAATATAGAGATTATGCCAAGCTACCATATTTGCTATGCTATGGGACAAATTAAAATAAAACTTTGACCCAACCTCTAATAAAAATACAACTCTGTACACAGTGGTGGAATTATTTGGCAGATGCTTCTTTCTTCCACTCATTAATATTACTGATATCAACTATGATATCAACATGTTTTTAGTTTTTCATTAGCAGGTTGGTCTGGGTTCAAAATATACACCCTCATTAACCCTGCCCCATGTTCATCCATCTGTTCTCTCTCTCTCTCTCTCTATCCTCTCTATTGTCCAACAAGATAAAAACACTATAAGTGTGCAGGTATCTAATTAACCATGTTTCCAGAGATGTTTCAGAGTCCTTGACAAGGATGTGTACTAATCAATAAATATAAGGTCTAATGGTTGTCGAGTGTTTCTCCTTTTCCTCAACAATAGTTTGTTTTCATATTTCATTTTTCTCCCCTTGTTAATGGCAGAAGTAAATATTAACAGTGCAACAGTTTCATCTTTAGACTATAAAAAAGGATTTGTCATCAATATGTGAAGAAAAAACACTATGATTCTGATGTGGTTAGATTCGTCATGACAGTGTTTGCAGAACAACAGAAACATGACCATGAATTCCCTGATGTGGTGGTCTAGTTTGGGGTTCTTTTCATTGTGTACATATATGTACACTATTAAAGAGACTACATTTTCGTATTGAGCTAGCCTGCCACTCTTGCATCGGCAATATTGAGCACCGAGGAGTACTTGAGAACCTGAGAGAACCTGACGTGTGTAAAATGCTAATATATTTTATCATACTACTTGCTGTTACTAGTACTCATATTGTTATTTTGATCTCCAAATTTCATATCACAGTATTTTCAGGCAGGATCATGATCATGATAACATCACAATGCTTTTGCATAAAGCTGCTTGTTTTCTTGCTTATTTTGTTGTGTGTGTGTGTGTGTACTGTACTGCTGTATTGCATCTTTGTACTGTGTCTGTTTTGACTGTTGCTTTTGACTGTGCGTGAGTGTAATTAGAGCGCGTTATAAATAAAATGTATAATAATGTAGTTGAGGAGGTAAAGAAACAGGCGTAGCTTGCGAGACGCACACGAGTAACCGGGAAAGGCTGAGTACTTTGTGTGGTTTAAACGGATCCAATATGCAATATCCTTGACGGACAACTTTTCGGATCCAGAGGCAGCGGCCTACACCAGCTGAGCGCCTCCATCCTGCCATCACGGCTCCAGCGTGTCTCTCTCCAGCGCTCTGCGTCATTGTCGTGCTCGCCATGTGAGTTCAGCTGTGCACATGTTGCAGCAAACTGTCTTCAGTGTAAATTCAATGTGAAGTGCTCCTATACTTTCCACGGGTGTAGCTGCTGCCTCCGCCATCGCTCAAGGTTTTGTTTTAGTAGCTGCGCCCCAGGTAGACCCAACTAATCGACAATTCATTACATTTTAAGATTTTAGTATTTTTTTTTTATCAACATTACCACTAAGTTGTTGCAGCCCCACTGTCGCTGACTACTATTGTATCTGTAAGTGTGTTTTAATGATGAGGCGGCTAACACCAGCTAGTAGGTGATTGGATATCTTGCCAAATGAACTGCTGCAACACTGGGTCATAAATGTCATTCACGGGACATTTCCGTTGCCTTCTCGGTTAATTGTGACAATCCACAACCGATCTACATTTCCCACATTTTCTACCATCATAATGATTAGTGTAAAATATCATTATTAGCATAGTCATGTCAATGTAGTATTTCCTTATAGAGTTCAAAAATTGTATTCACACTGTGCGCCCAAATTGTATTTCACACTCGCACAAAATTTTTTTTACTCACAAATGCGTAAAAACGCTGGCATATTTGAAACAGTTTCTCTGATAGGGAGAGATTTGAGTGATCCATGCTAGACAATTTCTGTTTTGCATGCTTACAAAAAAGTAAATATCGACAGATATATCGTTAATCGATAAATATTGCTTCCCAATTATCGGTATCGGTCAGGCTCCATGTAATATTATAATATTATAATTATATACAATTAATTTTCTGTGTGTGGTAGTTTTTGTATTCCCCTCTATAACAATGGTGTGAAATGTTTAGGTAGCATCCTAAACGCCGTGAAGCAGCAGTTGTAAAAAACACTACTTCATTAGATGGGTCTCAACATTTAAATTCAGATTGTTGAAAACATATATTTTCAGAATGAAATATTTACAGAATAGTAAATGATAGTAATAGTAAATGATTTTAAAGATAGCTTTCCTAGACATTATTAAGAAATATGTTACATGGAAACCACATTTGACATCTTGTCACAGTAATCTTTCGATATTAAGTTCCTCTTTTTCATTCCAGTCTTCTTGATCTGACCAGAATGATAAATGTTGACTTTAATGTTGACTGAATTCAATTTTCAACACAGAAGCAATCCAGCATGAGCACAGACACTACTTTGAATACACAGTATGATAAGGGATCCCCATTAGAACTAGAGACCATCCAAATTCATAAATAGATTAGAAAGAAAAAAAAACACATCAATAACAACAACAAATAGAATAATGAAGTCAAACTTGAGTATTATGAAACAATCCTAGGGCACCTTCACAGCTGGTTCACTTGCAAATGAACTGCATATTTATTTCAGTTTAGGTTTGGTTTGTTTCACACCAGGAGAATTTAACAGAACTTGAATTTCTTTGAAAGTGGATTCATTTTTGTCTGTGTAAGTGCGCTTTCATACAGACCACAATTCTACTGGTTTCACATTGCGCTTTCCCAAATGTGTTTGGTTGTCTTTCAGTTTACTCGAAGTCCTGTCTGAGAATTAAGACATTTTACATCCTGTGGTCTTGCTCTACCTTTCCTTTATTTGGTGCTTGTATTGTATAACCACAGAAGAAATGGAACATACAAAGATATTATTATGTATTCCAGCAAAAATATTTTGTAAGTACTGCACTGTCAGGCCATAGTTTGAGGGGCTTCAAATAGGCGACAATTTCCCCAGTTGGGTTTACTATTTGGATTGGTTTGTTTCTGTTTACGTTCCGCAAATTGGCAGAGCAATTTCACAAACATACACAGTTCACTTTCAGATATACTGACACCACCTCCTTCTGGTGGTCTCTGTCCGTTTGGTTTGATGTAATCCCTAGCCCTGGCATTTTAGGTTTAATTTGATCGGCAATCATTTGTTGAACTAGCTCGCCCCTTATTAACAGCTTCTAATTTGTAAGCTTCGTGACATTTCAGACAAATAACGTTTGCATCATCTGAATAGTAAATTCTCTGAAACATATACAGCCTTTGAAAGTTCAGTCCCACAAGAAACGTGACGTAAGCAGAGAATTGGGATGTGTTCTGTTTTTCATTACCTGTCCATGTGTCCTTGAATTACACTAAACTTCATGTGATAAAGAGAGTCTTATATTAAGCTGTGAATTTCTCTTCAGATATCTGAAATCTGCATTTTAGTTCCTGGGTGAAAACATTCTGACACAATACGACTTGTGACCCGTCTCTCCCTTTTGGCTTTATAAAACAAGAACCTTATCAACCTGACATAAAGAATCCCCCAGTTCATTGCACCATCCAGTTTTTTTCCATGTCAGTTTATACTGCACATGTCTCTGGGGATCTGCAGACGGCTGTTTTGCTTTAAATCTGACTCTAGTGTGGGTGAGTTACCTTACAAAATTGTGTTTACAATGAAAGGAAACTTAATACTGTTTAAACTTTTACGTTTCTGGATGTACTGAACATTACTGTGTATATTTTAGTTTCTTTTGCCAATGTGTTAACATTACAATTATATAACTATTTATACTGCAAACCTGCAACTGCTCTTTATGAGAGAGAGAGAGACTTTTATTTTATTGAATAATCAATAAAGCAAACCCATCTGAAACTGACTTGTTCTGTCTGTGTCCTGCCTGCCGGGTCATGAGCCCGGGATTTAACTCAGCAAGGGTAACGAGAGGTAACACCTCACGATGGAGGTCAATGAGCTTCAGTCAGTGTGCATCATAATCGTATTGAGTTTTATTCATGTGGATATTATGTTCTTACTTTTGTCTTCCTATGGTCGACCAGCAGACAGTTTTAAATGAATAGACACCAAGTTGTGTCACAGCTGGCAGGTTCTGAGTAGAATCTGATTCAATAACCAACAGGGAGACAGCTTACAAATCCACACCTTTTCCCACTTAAATTATAGCAGGTATTGTCTACTCCATGCTTGTATCTGTTCTTTAGGGCTGCTTGGCACCAAGTTCTCTAAAGTTGTATTTCAGTTTCTTTCCCCTTATCAGTGGTTGTAGGCAAAAATACCTATACCACATAAGTTTCTACAAAGTATTATATCATTGTGTAATACTTTCAAGAACAGAAATGTTGATGCTTTGCAACTTCTTTCTGAAATATTTAGACAAGGCATATCTATAAATTACTACTTATTACTTATCATCATCATTGTAATAACGACAAATCCATAAATATATATTTCTATAACTCGTATAAAGTATAAATACTGTTATATGGTGCAGCTCTGCTTTTATTTTGCAAATTAAGCTCTGATTGTGTCAGGGAGTCCCCTAGAGGGGGCAGAAATACCTTTCCAAGTGGATATAAATCTGAGAACTTTAGAACTGGGCACAAATTGCTATTGACTACACTTGACACTTTTAGAGGGGGTTTGCTTGTAGACAAGCAGCTGGGAGTATTATTTTCATAGAGTTTTGACTTGGAAGAAAGAAAGTAAGTGTAATAGAATAAGTCTATCCGCCATATAATCTGACACCTAAGTGTGGGGAAATAAACTCTAATATGCTAATCTCACTGTGATATTTGAGGAGTTCATCCAGTCATCGTGTGTTCAAGAAATAATATCACCTAAAGTAAGGCAAATAAGGAAGTCATTATATCAGTGGGGTGTATCCATGTCTGCTATTAAATATTCCCTTCACTTGTACAATGAAGCAAAGTTTCCAAAGAAGGATTTATTTCACAATGAATCAGGTCCCAGTGATACATTTACATAATCTCAGCTTTAATTATCTACTATCACACTTTTCGTTTGCTAAAACATACACATTCACAGCATTCAACTTTAATTATAGTACCACTATTTTTGTTTTTTCCTCCAACTACTGCTACTACACTAAAGTCTTGGGGGGGAGGGGGGATTATTTACAGAAACTGTGTCTTATCACTCAATTACATGAACATTTAATTCACTTCTATCAACATTAACATATCTACACTTGAATAGTAATGGTTCAATTATAGATTGCTTGATCTTGATTAAATGTTTTCTAGAAATCTGAAAATCCTGCTGAAATGTCATGACTTCCTCTGTGAGTTACAGCTAACTGCATTGCATTTGATGTATGCATATACAGTTAGGTCCATAAATATTTGGACAGTGACACAATTGCCATCATTCTGGCTCTGTATGCCAACACAATGGATTTGAATGGACTCAATCAAGATGTACTTTAAGTGTAGACTTTCATCTTTAATTTGAGGGTATTTCCATCCAAATTGGGTGAATGGTGTAGAAATTACACCACTTTTTATATGTGGTCCCCCCAATTTTAATAATTGGACAATTGGCTGCTCAGCTGTCTCAGCTGTTCCATGGCCAGGTGTGTGTTATTCCCTCATTAGTTCAATTACAGGTAAGCAGATTAAATTTGATATTAAGTGTGGCATTTGCATTTGGAATCTGTTGCTGTTAACCCTCAATATAAAGTCCAAAGAGCTGCCACTGTCAGTGAAGCAAGCCATCATTAGGCTGAGAAATAAAAAAATAAAAAAACAATCAGAGAGATAGCAAAAACATTAGGTGTGGCCAAATCAACTATTTGGTACTTTCCTAAAAAGAAAGAACGCACTGGTGAGCTCAGGAACACCAAAAGGCCTGGAAGACCATGGAATACAACTGTGGTGGATGACAGAAGAATTATTTATTATTAAAAATGCTTCACTGCTCATGATCCAAAACATACCACCTCATCTGTGAAGCATGTTATGGCATGGGCATGTATGCCTGCCAAGGGAACGGGTTCCCTTGTATTTTTTGATGATGTGGCTGCTGACAAAAACAGCAAAATGATTTCAAACGTGTTTAGAGCTATATTATCTGCTCAGAGACACTTCGCAGTGCCGTTGGACAATGACCCAACGAATACTGCGAAAGCAGCTTTTTAAAGGTGAAGAAGTGGAATGTCCTGCAATGACCAAGTCAATCACCTGACCTGAATCCAATTGAGCATGCTTTAGAGCCCCTAAAATTGGGGGGACCACATATAAAAATTGGTGTAATTCCAACACCGTTCACCCAATTTGGATGTAACTACCCTCAAATTAAAGATGAAAGTCTACACTTAAAGCACATTATTTCCCTTCAAATCGATTGTGGTGGCATACAGAGCCAGAAGGATGACAATTGTGTCACTGTCCAAATATGTATTGACCTAACTGTGTGTGTGTGTGTGTGTGTGTGTGTGTATGTGTGCATGTGCACATATTTAAAAAAATTATCTACAATGTATCTCCAACACAATATAAATCCATTCTTGTGGTGATATAAGGAAGTGCTGACTATTATTCTACACAGCACCTTGTACCATATTCTTAGGTCATACCAAATTAAGTGTAAACATAACAACCTCTGGAATTATGAAATAGTGCCATTGTAAAATATGGTGGTGCTTTAAATGTTTAGTCAACTAAAGTAGAACTATTTTTGCTAATATGTCATCTGGTGAACATCACCCCTGGGACTTTCAAATTCCCTGATTCTGATACATAAACACTTACATAAATATCCGTAGAATAGAGCCTGCTCTGTGGATTCTCACCAGTGTTTTATGGGAATATCTAATCATCAGTTCAGAATCATTTCTAAACATGCAAGCATTACTTATCCATACAAAGCTGTCTCTTATCTCACAGTTCCCAGATGCTTGGTCTGTTGCTCTGACTGCTGCTGAGAGTTATTTTCTAACGGTGAAATCCTGGCCATAAATATCTATCATCTTTTATTACTGAACCTGTGATTACACCTGCTCAACTCAAACAGCAATAAAATAAAACGATTATATTACCACAGCTGAAAAGTATGAAATCATGCTGGTGATCAGCTCAAAATTAATCCAAGGTTTTACTTTTGGTTAAAAATTAATAGAAACTTTTTGTTGGGTCTTGTATGTTTAGTAGTAGGTTTAGGCAGTAAGGTTTCTGAAAATGGACTACTATTAATCTTAGATTTGTATAGTTTAAGCAGTCATTGCTAGGTAAAAACATATTAAAGATACTACATGTAAGTAAAGCAAAATTATTTATTTAAGTCTTTAGTACCTTGATATTAACACTTAGACATTAGATTTTCCCTTCTGTTAATCTCCTACTCCCACATATTTTCCTTCCTAGCCCCCAATGTTGGACTTGTAATCTCTCTCTCTGCTTTACAGTCTATACACTTTTATCACCACTACAACACTCATTAATACTGCCCTCTATGAGTGATTAAACAACAGGAACAGGAACAAAGAACCTAGTTGTACCTAGTCAAACATATACCGTATCCCATAATGTATTTCATTCTGCCTTCTTAAATGTCACTTTCATGTTTTCTGTCATTTGTCAAGTAAATAAATAAATAAATAAATAAATATGACATACATTAACACATACATACATATGGAAAATGAAGGAGTCCCAGATTCTTTACTGAAACAAACTTGAAAATAGTTGAATGGGAATACTATGTTTAGCTACAGTAGAGTAACACGATAGGGTTTCATAACTAGTTCTCATCAGCTTTGAAATGCTAAGATATGACAAGCAAGGACATGCTGGTACTGTGAGTGTGAGACTGTGCTTGTTTAAACCAGCCCAAGTATTGATAGTTTGTGGCACACGCCGGGTCCTCTTAAATGGCATCACTGAACAAGCCTATCATGAGTCACAGTTTCTGAATTGGATTTTCTTTCTCAAAATAAAAGCCATATGAACCATCTTTCAATTCCGTTATTTTTTTAATATTTCTATTTTTGGACAAAACATATACTTTTACGTTTTCTAGTCATTCATCTACCTCAAGTGTCTTGTCATTTAGAATCATTCCACCATATCAGATGTTAAACTGTGGGGATCTATAATGAGCTAATTTTCCTTTCTGGAAAATGACAACTAAACCTTTACCAGTATTAAAGAATTAAAATAATGGGGACGTTTCTTTTATTTCTGGAGCAGATAATGATAGTCTTTCACAAGTCTTCATATTTTCTCAAACCTGAATGACACGTGACAAGTATTCCTGGAAAATACAGCTGGCGAACAGCAATAATACAAATATTGAAGCCAATCAGACACAGGTGTCCAACTACAGTGTACATTTGTATATTTTGCTGTGGTATGTATTGGAAATGCATTCCATAATATGCAGCATTTTTACAATATACAGCTCTGGAAAAAAATTGGAAAAAAGAGACCACTTCAAGTTCAGAAATGTTAATTGGTGGCTTATTTTTTTTCCAGAGCTGTATGTAGAAGTATATGTGGTGCAGTATTTGGTACAATATATTGCAATCAGTATAAAATAGGACTAAATATTTTCATGTATGTATATTATTTCCCAAATACATTTGCAATATATCTTTATTAAAAAAAAAATAAAAAAACAATCATTGGTGTCTTCACTGTTCTAATCTATTTTGAATTAACTCTCATTTTCAAGGAAATTACCTGACTTTCCAATAATTTCCAGTGGGAAAATTTGGTTTTAATGTTCCTTTTGACCCTTAAAGAGTCTCTGTGGAGATTCAGTTTTAATAAATACCTCGGTGAGACATTATAGTGCTATTATTTTACATTACAGGCAACTTGTACTTTAATACACCTAAAGCTAAACTCCAAAGGTTGTGGAAATTAAGTTTATACGCAATAATTGCCACATTTATATAGGAAGCATGTGAGCTAAGAACTATTTTATGTTATTGTTGGAAAACATCTAGCTTTTCAGTCTCAACCATATCAATCCATTCAATTCAGCATAACCAGCACGTTTACCATTTAAGTAATACCATTTTATACTGTTTACATTGAATGGGTAATGAAGTTATGTGGAGAAACACTTCTTTACAATAATTTAGATGGTTTTATTACACATTCTTATGATTCAGTCTCCTCATGATATTTTAAACTATATTATACATTTCAATTTTTTAATACATTTTCATATGTACATATTTGATAAAAAAAAAAGTACAATGGCTGAATCCAATTGCTGAGAAATTACGCTCCACATTATCATTTGTATTTAATTATTTGGGCCTATTTTTCATTTTAATGCACTGAAGCTAGAAGGTATTTTTGTGTGTATAGAATATGGGGAACAAGTGTCGAACCTCAGAATCTGCCGTCCATGTTGTCATAGTGACGGTAATCCAATGTGGGGCATGGGTATCGGATGGGCACATCTCCCACAAAATGCTAATTCTATTCTTCTGCAGTTTTACTATGTAACTAAACTGCCTCGAAGACAAATCGGTATTGGAGGAACAGCTTAACAGAACATGTTGTGTACTAAACAGGTCATTCATATTTAGAGTACACTAACACTAAATGGCAAAATACAGATAACTATACTGAATGATGTAATTATGCTAATGCTGTATTTGTGTAGCTCATTTCCTTGCCCGTTTCTGAATATTAATCAAACTGAAGGATGCCGGCAAGTGATAGGATAGTCACATTGACCTTAAACGAGAAGCATTAATTTCTACCACAGGAAGATTGAATAAATCAGCTTGAGCTTGAGTGAATCTCATTTTAAAAGCTCAGACACAACAAGGGCTCTGAGAGTTGGAGCTGCTCCCACTTTTATTAGTCAACTTCCAATATAATTTGAAGGTTTAGTAAATTATACCTCTAGAAGAGTGCCAAAGATAGGTTCAAGCTATTTAAAACGCGTGCGACAAGTTAATGTACTCAATGATTTATTGCTAGGTATGCATGGCTTAGAGAATTTTTTTGGCTCAGACGTGATTGGCTGAGTTAAGACAGTCTGGCCATAAGGATGAGAGCCCCAAGCAGAGACTGTAGCCAAGCGGAAAACTGAGAGTGATGATGGAGAGGGAAAAAGGGTGAGAGATGTTTTATTGTATGTATACTCACACCATTAAGTACACAACGTGAGTTGTCTGCTCTCCCAAACTTTAGTTTCCAGACTACGTGTGTTGTGCTTGTTTATTCAGTATTCTTTTTTTTTTTTCTTTTTCTTTTTTAAAAATGGCTTTGATTCATGGTTTCAGATTAAATGTGAATTTTGAAGCAGTTGGGGGTTAATTTGAGATTGATGAACACATTTTGACCTCTTAACCACATTAATATTGAAAGGAACGTCAATGTAGCATTTCTTTATATGTTAAAACACAGGAACATAAATACAGGTTACAAATAAAACAAATATATCAATATTTTTATAAAAATAAAATCAGATAATGTTTACCATGCTATTCAGGGACCATCATGTTGAAAAGAATTTCCATAAATTATTACAGTTGTCAGGTTGTTTTCAGTTGGAAGTATAGTGTGTTACCATTTGATCTGCTCCTAACAAAGCATGACGACAATTCTTACACTTGTGATTTTGTACCACATCCTTGCTGTTAATAGTAACTTTCTCTGGTCACTGAAATCAGTGCATTAGATCATTGTATATGGTGCCAGTTCTAACGAGATGTTTCAAATACCACCTGAAACGATACAGTAAAATGTTAGCAAGCTAGAGTTACTCTTGCAAAATGTCTGATTTCATACTCTATTATTATTAGTATGTTATAATGGTGAACACATGGTACTTTTGGTGTGTCTGATGAATAGAATCAGTATAGCATCATAGCCAAGGTGTTCCTAATCAGTTTTATAATGCATATAAGGAGTGGAAACTATCTTTCAATATGATATTTCTGCAAAGAAAACTAAATATGTCCCTATTTGTGTACATGTTGCTTATCTATTTTTCTATCTATCTATCCATATATCCATATCCATATCTACCCACCTACCTATCTATCTATCTTTACCAATATGCATTTAATTCCCTTTTCTTGGCATTTTATAAATATGTCTAGTTTTTTGTCTTTCTCATTCATGAAGGTCTAGCTAATTGCAGGCTGTAACTTAATCCTATGTCTCACTCTTGAATAATGATATCTGCTTATGGCGCCTTATATATGTATATATATATATATATGATTAGACAACCCTAGATTAGTGATCCTTCCAATTGAAATGTCATATTTCCTTTTGAAATCTTTTTGATTTGAGAGATGTCAACCTATCAAGGTCAATTACAATGTTTACTAATTCACAAAATTTGACAGGTCAGACATAACTTCAATCTCTCAATCATCAGTCTATAGAACGGAAGGAAAAAGCTGATGGTTGTCTTTACTGCAATGCGGATAATGTGAATTTAATTTCACAGAAATATGTACTGCAGTTGAGGAGAGTGGAGTCAAAGCACACACTGTCAACATTATATCCATATGGAATATTAGACTGTGGCAGGTGCATGTTTTCTCAGCCCAGAAGCATAATTATTGTAAGCAACATTTCTCATTTGATTAGTAAGCATATGAATTAAACAGAGAATCCCAACTGGTGTTATGTAAATATGAGAATAACAGCATAGGCATTTTGTCAATAAGGATTTTACACACCCAGTGTCTTTGTTCATCTTACACTGTTCCCACTGTTTTGACTCAAGGCAGAGGTATAGTTTGTTATAGCTGAACATTGCTAATTTGAAGGTATTAAGACACCCCACTTCAGCTTAACAAAAGTGGCTACCTAAACTGGCTGTCAACTGATGACCAGTGAGAATGTAAATTACAGCTAGATAAACACTCCTATGTGTGAGCAGAAACAATGGCTGCTGTAATCGCTTGGAGCTGTTTCAGTCTGGCCACGGCAAAACAAAACATTCATTTGAAATGCAGATTTGCAAAGCGTTTGTTTTGTGTGATGCTGTTTGCAGAGACAATTCTTCTGTCCCGCCAGTTCCATATAATGCCAGAGCTCTCTAGAGTATTTGCTCATGTCAGTCACCTGCTAGGTTACAGCCAGGGAGGTCAGATGGTGGTTCTGAGACCCCTGGCAGCCTGGGAACCACCCCATTCACTCGCTACAATTCTCAGACACAAGAATATTTAACTGGGGTGAAAGATTTGCTCCTTTATTTTCCCTCAGAGAGCAAAAGAGGAACAACTGACATATCCTCTGAACCCACTGCTTCCCACGAAGCAAAACAGACGACACTACATAAAGAACAAGCTTTATTTTCCTTCCAAGTTATATTCTGAACTCAACCTTATCATGTCATAGTTTATTTAGTTTTATATTGTTTAATTATTTATTAATTATTAACTGAGAACTACATTGGGGATGTATTGTAATTATATGCATTTAATTTATAGTTATATGAATTGGTGAAACATACATGCACAGTTGGTACTGGTAGCTGAGTGTAACAAATATTTTGTAACAAACCCCTATGCTAAAGTATACATATAAACATTTAAAATTGTCTTTCAAATCTTTTCTATATCACCCCTGCAAAGTTTATCATCTCATCTTCCCATAATTTATGTGGTTGTCTTCTAGGTAGTTATTAATCTCTTTGGATCCATTCAATAACTTCCTTTGTCCATCTTTGATCTGTTCTGATGTCTGATGTATGACGTCACATATTTTGGTTGGTTCTCCGATCCATTCTTTTTTTTCTATCTCTTCTTGTTTTTCTAAGCATACATCTTTCCATACTCTTTTGTGTCATATTGTTTTTGCAAGTGAACAGGTTTCACAGCCATAAGTGAGCACTGGCAGATTTCCTTTCAACAGCATGCTGTTTCTTCCAAATTGCACTCCATCCCATTTTTACTCTTTTGATTTCATACATAATATCTCCATCTATGCTAATTTGTCCAAGATAGACGTAACTTTTGACTTATTGGATAATCCATTGAAATTGAAGATATATATAGGTATATATTGTTTGAGGAAGGTCTGTATTAACAGAATCATTGTAAAGAGGTGTATCTCATTTACCAAATCAATATTTTGATGTCACTGATTGCTGCAAACACATACATTAAATATGCTAAGTAGTTTAGTTAAATAATGTATAACTGTGAATTATTGGTGCCTTTGTGCATTCAATTGAATATTGTAAAACAATTAATGAAATGCAGTTCATTAGTCCTGTGAAATACAGTGAGGGAAAAAAGTATTTGATCCTCTGCTGATTTTGTACGTTTGCCCACTGCCAAATAAATGATCCGTCTGTAATTTTAATGGTAGGTGTATTTTAACAGTGAGAGACAGAATAACACAAAAAAATCCAGAAAAAACGCTTTTCAAAAAAGTTATAAATTGATTTGTATGTTAATGAGGGAAATAAGTATTTGATCCCCTATCAATCAGCAAGATTTCTGGCTCCCAGGTGTCTTTTATACAGGTAACGAGCTGAGATTAGGAGCACTCTCTTAAAGGGAGTGCTCCTAATCTCAGCTCGTTACCTGTATAAAAGACACCTGTCCACAGAAGCAATCAATCAATCAGATTCCAAACTCTCCACCATGGCCAAGACCAAAGAGCTGTCCAAGGATGTCAGGGACAAGATTGTAGACCTACACAAGGCTGGAATGGGCTACGAGACCATCGCCAAGCAGCTTGGTGAGAAGGTGACAACAGTTGGTGCGATTATTCGCAAATGGAAGAAACACAAAATAACTGTCAGTCTCCCTCGGTCTGGGGCTCCATGCAAGATCTCACCTCGTGGAGTTTCAATGATCATGAGAACAGTGAGGAATCAGCCCAGAACTACACGGGAGAATCTTGTTCATGATCTCAAGGCAGCTGGGACCATAGTCACCAAGAAAACAATTGGTAACACACTACGCCGTGAAGGACTGAAATCCTGCAGCGCCCGCAAGGTCCCCCTGCTCAAGAAAGCACATGTACAGGCCCGTCTGAAGTTTGCCAATGAACATCTGAATGATTCAGAGGAGAACTGGGTGAAAGTGTTGTGGTCAGATGAGACCAAAATCGAGCTCTTTGGCATCAACTCAACTCGCCGTGTTTGGGGGAGGAGGAATGACCCCAAGAACACCATCCCCACCGTCAAACATGGAGGTGGAAACATTATGCTTTGGGGGTGTTTTTCTGCTAAGGGGACAGGACAACTGCACCGCATCAAAGGGACGATGGACGGGGCCATGTTCCATCAAATCTTGGGTGAGAACGTCCTTCCCTCAGCCAGGGCATTGAAAATGGGTCGTGGATGGTATTCCAGCATGACAATGACCCAAAACACACAGCCAAGGCAGCAAAGGAGTGGCTCAAGAAGAAGCACATTAAGGTCCTGGAGTGGCCTAGCCAGTCTCCAGACCTTAATCCCATAGAAAATCTGTGGAGGGAGCTGAAGGTTCGAGTTGCCATACGTCAGCCTCGAAACCTTAATGACTTGGAGAGGATCTGCAAAGAGGAGTGGGACAAAATCCCTCCTGAGATGTGTGCAAACCTGGTGGCCAACTACAAGAAACGTCTGACCTCTGTGATTTCCAACAAGGGTTTTGCCACCAAGTACTAAATCGAAGGGGTCAAATACTTATTTCCCTCATTAACATGCAAATCAATTTATAACTTTTTTGAAATGTGTTTTTCTGGATTTTTTTGTTGTTATTCTGTCTCTCACTGTTAAAATAAACCTACCATTAAAATGATAGACTGATCATTTCTTTGTCAGTGGGCAAACGTACCAAATCAGCAGGGGATCAAATACTTTTTTCCCTCACTGTAGTTATGGGCCCCTATTAAATACAGATCTAATCAAAACCTACTTGAAGCAAAACGTATTTTCACTAATTTTCAATAGCATGAGTTCAATAAAAGATGGCTGTCCTTCAGAGCTTCATTACCGCAGGGAGCTGCCAATTCGACATGATATCGGGGTGATTTGTGAAACTTACACGTGGAGAATCTAATATATGTTTTAATAGTTTGAGACACAGCTACAGTTACTGCATAGATTTACTGAAGTGCATTAGTCAGATGACAAACAGAATAGCTGATTGTAAGAAGCAGGTAATAGCAGAAATGTGCCTATATACCTGCAGGCAAAAACCAATGGTAAAGAGCCCATTGTTTGCTTGAGCTGTATGTAATTCATCATTTTTAAAGGGGCAAAGATAAATAAAAGGATAATATTACAGGTAAAACAAAACATAAGTTATTTATTTTTATGTAGGCCTCACAATTCCACGGTGGCTTAGCTGTAGTAATGTTGTTGCATATAGCAATTTAATATAATACAATGGAATCCAAAAGTTCTGTTCCTTAGATTCAACAAGGGGGAAAACAACAAAGTAATTAATTAACTATTTTTTACAAAGATTGCATTATGACACCTGTGATACAAGGCTGCAGAACATGTATCAACAGACACAAAATAGCTCTGGACAGCAGAACATACTAGTACAAGGAATCAGATCAACTAATATAAAGAGTTAGCAAAGTAGGGACATCATTCTCAACCTTTGATCCTGCAACAAACTGAGCTTTCTAACAGAATGCTCTAATTATACGTTAGAACATAAAGTACAGCAGTTTCCATGCATGGCCACATTTGAAACAATGACAGATGGTCACAAAAGATGCATGAGAAAAAATGTGTTATGAAGCCAAGGATGTGGACTTGAACTGTGAATCGAAAGCTAAATATGAGTATTACGTGCACTATTTGAACAAAGCTATACAGAGCAATATTTCACTTGCTCTCTTGCAATGCTGAATGAAAAACATCCTTATACAATTTATACAATCCCTTAATACAACATAGCATTTAATTTCTAATTCTAATACATATGTAATTGCATAAACAGAAAACAACATGAGGATTAACTACCAGCAAAGTTACATTTTTAAAAAGCATTTATACTCTGTAACCAGGAATACTAAGGTGACTCTATAGTATTCAAAAATTCATGGTGTAGTTCTGAACATTACAATCCACTTTATTGCATCATCTTTTTGAAAACGGACAGTTTTCTTGTTATTGGAAAACAAAATCCTTGGGGAGTATCTGCAATAGAAAAGTGAATGATGTTCATGACAGCAAACAAGCCTGTTCACATAGGGAAACAATATAACAGACGACGAAGGATATTTCCAGGGTGACAAATGAAGATTTAAGTAACATTCCATTAAAGCTTTCTGGATTTCATTACCTTGCCTATTTCTTTTCATATGTTATGGCTTTAATCTTTTTACATCGCAAGGTATCTGGGAACATCTGGCTTGAATAACTAAAGTAAAAAGAAATTGACTTGGAGTTGGTATAAAGCAGGTTCAGTCCCAGGAAGCTGTCCGGAGGTACAATCTTCACTGACATCTCTGCATAATGTAACACTTCAAAATCAGCAAATAGAAAAGCTGAGGAGATTGGGGACACTCTTTATCATTGAAATAAACCACTGCATCAGCTATCTGTCAGAGAAACATCAGGTGGAAAACGTTTTACAAATAACATTATTACAAATAATAGTAAAGAAGGCATCATTTTCAGAATGCAATTTCTCATAAAAAGCAATTGGAATATGTTGAATATAATGTACATGACTGCACTGTGCAGTTTTGCCTGATTTTCTAGCAGCAGAAAGTAAATTGTAATCAGCAAACACATTGTTACATTCAGGCACTTAATTTGTTATTCTAATAAAGCTGATTTTAAAGATACTGACTTTGAAACCTACAATCAAGGTAATTAAATTGACTTATATTTCCAGTGAAGACTATTTCTAAATGAGTGTCCACATTAATGATTAATCTGTTATTAAATTGTTTAGCAACAGGTGTGTAAAATGATGAACAGTACAAGTAATCTCCTTCAGCTCTAGGTATATTACAAAATACAAATACTCACTGAAGCATTAAAACCCTCTTCAATTTCATATTCACAATTGCTATGTATAGTTATTAAACTTTATGGTGACATTTTATGTTTACCTGATGCTACTTTTTCCCAGCATATGTGTTGTCTATTTTCCAGCACTGTGACCTTTCAGGTCTTTGTTGTTAATATTCTGCTCTAATGTATTTGTAAGCTATCATTAACTTCATAGCTGGTTTTGTTACCATTTTAACCTCCGTGTTTTTAGCCTTTCACAAGCCAACATCATTTCACTGCTCCAACTAATGTGGGGAGATCAATGACAGCTCATGATTGATGAGCTTGATATTTGTTCACTCTCTCCCTATTGTCAGTCATTTCAACAGCTGTACAGTAGCTCTATACTTCAAAGCCTGCCAGTCATTTCGCTTCCGTGCACCCCACTAATCTTTTTTCCTGCTTTCTCTCTTCTTTGTTCATGAACAAATATGGTATTTACATTGTTCATGTACCTGTATGCCTTAGTTTTTTTCTTTGTGTTTAATTTTTAGATGTAGTGGCTATTGTAGGTGTTGTAAGGGATATATTTGAAATGAATAACCAAGGGACACCACAGTTAACAAGGATTGTTTTTTCTTTGCAAGATTTCTAATTTTAGAACAGCTTGCTACAATGATGTCATATGCCATACCAGTAGCTCCCTATTAAAGATAATTCAGCTTCTTCATCACACACACCTATAGACAGTGGTATTGTTCAGATTTATTTGAGGCAAAGCTGTAATTTTGTCAAAAACAATACAACATTTGTACACATAAGCTAACATTGTGCTCTGATTGTGGTTCAAGTACATTGTTCCTTTTAATATGATTTTATGATGATTGATGATAATATGGTTTATTTTACTGAAGTGTAAAGGCTGATACATGGATCAAGGGGTGTGCTGACCATACGTGATCTTAATTTGATACATTTTCTGATCAAATTCGTTGCGGTTACTTCTTCATTGATAGTAAACTTGAAAGGCACAAGATAGTGGAGGAAGTACAATATTTCAATAATAAAATAACGATCATAGAATTATACTAGCAATACAAATGTAAATTGGGTCAGTTGGGAGGTACCTTAATTATCTGTGAAATCATATGACTTTGTATGGAAATACTTTAAACTAATTTTATATTTAATTCTGATCAGGGTATTATCTGTAAGAGATGTCTGGAAGCTTTGAGAAAACCTTTAATTTTTCAATCTGATAGACTGCCCAGTGCATGAAATGTGTATTCTGCTTGTATCTGGTTCAGTGCGCTCTTTGTAGTCCACTCGCATCATTACCAGAGATGCAGTGGTCTTTTCTGGTCACCGAAAACCATTTCTGGGTCTCACCAGTGGAAAGAAAGAACAGCCAGCAGCTGGAAATACTGTTTGATTGCAGAGCCAATAATAATGGAAATTTGCAATGTGCAGACAACATGGAAAACACACACGCGTATTTATACATATATATTTAAAGCAGTTAATTGATTGAAAGTAGATATTTGTTTTTCAATATGGTGAAAAAAATGTATACTGTGGTTTTGTCAACATACTGGGAAGCAAGCATCACACCATTTCTCTAGCCCCCCCATGATTTTAGGCTGCAGTATATGCTGAAATTCTCGACCAAAATAATAATTATGATATAACTTCTCGTTTCAATCAAACATTCAAAGTTGTATCCAGGTTTTCCCTGTGCAGATTATGTTTTAGCTGCCAAAGAAGCTCTGACTCAGCATTTCTGCTACTAGTGGAAGAAACCACAACATTTGTCTTGTTCAGATATGCGCTGCATGTCAGAGCAGCTGGAAGTGAAATACCCAAATACTGTACCAGGCGCTGTGCCCTTTGGAATGAGCAATTGCACACAAATGGGGAGAAGAAGAATAAATAACGAAATGAATGAGTGGCTGACAGAAGACTGAATGTAGTTTCAGTTTGCTGTCTCTGACTGCATCTTTCCATTTAGGCAAACACATAAGACTATTTTTCTAAGATGTGTATAGCTAGTACGTTTAATCTGAGCAATGTTGCCATTTTGTCAAGCTTTTGCAATTGGATCTATTGATGCTAACTCATCTGATAAATACATAATGGTTGTACGTTTATTTACAGTTGTATCGTCTTCAAATAAAGGACCTTATTCAAACAATAATGACAAGGCTTAAAATGTTAAGCATGTAAGAGAGCTACTCAATTCCTAAGCTCCCACTTTAAGTAAGCTATAGTGCTGGGAATGTAACAATCATTGTATTAATAAGGTCTTGAAGGACAAAAGGATAAACAATGGAAATCACATCTGCATTCGGTACAGTAACCTTTAAACAAGTATGCGTCTATACATGCTGAAGGAGTTACATATAGAGGGTACTATGGGATATATCACATTGCGTCTAAAGCAGCTAAAACAACATGTAGAACCCAAATAGTGAATAAAGTCATTGTTAGTGCTACAGATGGTAATTTCCAAAAGCTTCACCTAAACCAGAAAACTCCTATGATAGAGTTTATTATTGCCATTGAAAAGTGAAACAGCCCTGGGGATACACTGTGTGCTATCTCCTATGCGCAGTAAAACAAGTATGTGATTATATCTTAATGTGCACATAAAATGTTTCAGAGAATCCACTTGTTAGAGCTTTACTCCAAACATCTTTAAGCAATAAAATGCTTGTATTTGATCAGCATGCTGTAAACGTCCCATTTTATTATTTTTCCTGCTTCATGATGTATTTTTCCATGCATTTTAATTATATTTTCCTATTTAACAGAGTGTACGATTGTACCAGCAATCATAATCCTATGGAATGCTGGACTTCTTTCAAATTAATTATTATATTTCTTTTTTTAAAGGAGAAATACAATAAAATAAGAATTATGTTCTGTGATTCCCTTTGTTTAAGATGTATTCCTAATACTTATCAATTTCATTATTTTCAGGGTTTGTTGAATAATGATTCGGCATTAATGGATTCAAGTAGACTGAATTGATTGAAGAGGGTCTGTAATCTTTTGCCTGCCACTCCATTGATTGAATTGTGTTCAACACTCTGAAAAAATATAATTAATAAGTAAGAAGAGTATATAGTTAGGTCCATAAATATTTGGACAGTGTCGCAATTGTCATCATTTTGGCTCTGTACGCCACCACAATGGACTTGAAAGGAAACAGTAAGTGTAGATGAAAGTCTACACTTACATGTCTTTAAGTGTAGACTTCCATCTTTAATTTGAGGGTCGTTACATCCAAACTGGATGAATGGTGTAGGAATTTTTATATGTGCCCCCCCCCCCAATTTTAGGTGCTCAAAAGTATTTGGACAAAGTAACATAATCATGAATTAAATCTGCTCAGATTCAGCCAAATGCTTCATTGCTTCATTCATTCAAAAACTAATTGGACGGCGCTTCACAGTGCAGATGGACAATGACCCAAAGCATACTTCAAAAGCAACCCAAGACTGTTTTAAGGTGAAGAAGTGGAATATTCTGCAATGGCCAAGTCAATCACCTGACCTGAATCCAAATGAGCAGCACTTGCACAACACTTGCTGAAGGCAAAACTGAAGGCAAAACGCCCCAAGAACAAGCAGGAACTAAAGACAGCTGCAGGACAGGCCTGGCAGAGCATCACCAGGGAAGAAACCCAGCATCTGGTGATGTCTATGGGTTCCAGACTTCAGGCAGTCTTTGACTGCAAAGGATTTGCAACCAAGTATTGAAACTCACAATTTAATTCATGATTATGTTAGTTTGTCCAATTACGTTTGAGCCCCTAAAATTGGGGGGACCACATACAATAATGGGTGTAATTTGTTTCCTTTCAAATCCCTTGTGGTGGCGTACACAGCCAAAATTATGAGAATTGTGTCACTGTCCAAATATTTATGGACCTAACTGTAGTTTAATGAACAATATTTATTAACCTCATTGAATCATCAATAACAGTGTTGACATGTAATTTTAAGACTACTACTGAATATCTTTCCATATGATGGTCCAGACCGAATTTAAACATCGGTCCACCCACCAATCACAAATTAATTGTAATTGATTGTGACTTTGTGTTAAGTACAATTAAACAAAGCTGGCATATATTGTTGGAACAGGTATCATAGGGTGTGTAAGACTAAGTTTTGTGTTACATTTGATTTTGACCTATATTTCTACACTGCCAAGTAGTCTATTTATCATTATGCCTTTTACTATTGGCCTGCAGTTTTATACATCATTATTTGTGCTTCAGAGGAAGTCCTAGCTTTGCCTTCTCAAATTAAATGTACTCGTAGCAGCACATATATAATATTTCATGATAAATAACTAAATAGATCATACAAAAAAAAATTGCAATTACACTTATCCTTCTTATTTATCAAAATATCACTTAAAACAAAATCAAATTCATGACAATCAAATTCATAAACCCCTTTCCTATCTATCAAGGTCAGTTTAGCCTATTCTGTGTATGATATATTTTGGTTGGTTGTGCATTATTCACTCTACCAGTTTGAATGAAGCCAGTGGGAAGCAAATCTTTATGACCTTTGTGAAGTTCTTGATCTAATGAGTTATGGTATTTTCCCAGCACAACCAGTAGCCTATCCACTAGTTAAACAATTTGTCTGTCATTTCGGCAACAAATAATGTAGACCCCAGTCTCATATCATGGCACATTCATCTCTTTAATTGAATTAAGCTGGAAAAGCTGAAGATGCAAGCTGGATCCCAGGTCTCTGAGAACAATTTATAGGAGTATTTGAGTTGCTGCGGCAATAACAGACTGCTCAGGCTGTGTGTGGTGAGATGCCCTCAAAGGTGACCTTTTGTTTTTTCTGTGAGCCTGAGAGGCCTACACAGCTTTACCTCACCCCAATATTTTTTTTAAAAAAAGCTAAAGAGGTAAACTGTAGAGGAAATAAAAATAAAATAAAAGGAAAGTTTGGACTGTTAGGGGAACACTTTAATAATCCAAGCTGTGTTTGACGTATAAAAGCTTTCTTAGTTAGTACAAAGAGGGCACAGTTGTATTACTGCGGGGGGCCGGTTACAAGTGTTTGTGTTCACCATTAATGGGTCGCAATACTGGAAATCAAGTGTGTAGGTTTTTCAGCCCCATTAATGTCACAATGACTTTGAATACAGAACTTCAACCAGATCTTGAGACTTTGGACTATATGTACTTGTTTAAGGCCTGTTACAGTGCGCTCTGCTGTTATGCTGTACTGAAAGCTATTCAAAGTCAATTACTTTTATACATGTTGCATAGAATGAGCTCAGTGCCATCCTTTTACAGACACGCACAAGCTAATTTTAAAGATATTAGTCTGGGTTGTACAGTTTTCAATTCTGATCCATAATAATTCCAAGTCTCCAGAAAAAAAAACACATCTGTTCATTTGGAAGCATTAAATAATTGAATCACACTTGAATACAATCAGGGAGACTCCAAAGTAATGATAGGGCAATAAAATACTTTTCTGTGCCAATGTAAATATTTAAATTACCCTTGAGGTTAGAAAATAAAATACAAATTATCATAAGACATATGTGACAGAGCTGAAGTTCACAGCAAAATGCAATTAGAATGATTAAGAAACATTACAGTATTCTGCTCACATATGGGCCCAAGGTGAAGGGTGGAAGTCTGTGTTGTATGTGAGTGGAATATTGTTACATCCCTTAAGAGTGAACTTTATTTAACCTGGAACTGAAGTGTTGATAAATACTTTCCTCCAGTTTATGAAATAACATTTTAAGACTTTTTAATGCTTTGGTTCCAGATTAAGTATTTCCCCATTGAGTTGTACAAGACTTATGAATGTTTCCTGCAAACAAGCAAATGCTCACAAATCTATTTGTAAAAAAATGATTGTCGAAGAAGAAGCAGAATACTCTCTTCAGTGGTGTTACGTTTGTATGTATTGATTTAAAAAAAGATCATGTTGCAGAAGTTCATCTATCGGGAATGACCTACTTTTTCTACAGATGAAAACACTTCTTCAATTCATTTTAATAAATAAATAAAAATAATGAATGGATACATTTCCAACCCACAGTAATAAGTTCTTATAACAACTACATATTAGATGTAAGCAGATAATAATAGCAACACTAGAAGTTCTCTGCTGTCTTGCAATAAAAACAGAACTAAATATATGTTTACATACATAAATACATAAATTGGTCAATTCAAAATGACACAATAACCAATCACATTGTCTTATGCTTTGCTGAAAACAGTGCAGATTCATGTGCTAGTTAAGCAATACAGTTTTAGCACTAAGCACAACAACACTGACTCCCCCATTGTTCCCTGCATCCCTGTAATAGCTGTTCATGTGACCTTTCTCTCAGGCTCAGGTCTCATGCCAAGGCTGTTTTCCAGCAGGAGATTTAATGAAGCAATACCTTTCTAATGCACAGTTAAAATTGAGGTTTCACAGCTTCGGTGAGCAAACAGCGAACAAAGATAATTGGTTAAAACTGTTAACATTTAAAAAATAAAGGAAAACATTTCAAAAGATAACCAGAGAGAACAGTTGTGTCTTAAGTTAAGATGTGAAATTGGCCTATATCCAGTACCAGAATGTTCTGGATATGAAGAGTAAAATATCTGCAGGAATGACTGGAGTACAGTGCCCTCTGAGGTACATATCAGAGTTTCTCAGATACAATTTATCAGAGGACCTCAGCTACCACACGATAATGTCAGCATATTAGAGAGGTCTTGATGGGCATTTTCATATTTAAATTGGAGTATGTGCTCACCCATGTCTGTGAGCTGGCTTGGCAATTTCTTTTTTCTACAGATGTTACTAACAGAAATTGAATAATGTGTCCCTGAACAAAGGGGGGGGGGTCAAAATCAAAAGTAACAGTCAGTATCTGGTGTGGCCACCAGCTGCATTAAGTCCTGCAGTGCATCTCCTCCTCATGGACTGCACCAGATTTGCCAGTTCTTGCTGTGAGATGTTACCCCACTCTTCTACCAAGGCACTTGCAAGTTCCCGGACATTTCTGGGGGGAATGGCCCTAGCCCTCACCCTCCGATCCAACAGGTCCCAGACGTGCTCAGTGGGATTGAGATCCGGGCTCTTCGCTGGCCATGGCAGAACACTGACATTCCTGTCTTGCAGGAAATCACGTCCAGCGAAGGCAGGTTTGTGCCCATAGGCGACGTTGTTGCCGGTGATGTCTGTTAAGGACCTGCCTTACAACAGGCCTACAAGCCCTCAGTCCAGCCTCTCTCAGCCTATTGCGGACAGTCTGAGCACTGATGGAGGGCTTGTGCGTTCCTAGTGTAACTCGGGCAGTTGTTGTTGCCATCCTGTACCTGTCCCGCAGGTGTGATATTGGGATGTACCGATCCTGTGCAGGTGTTGTTGCACGTGGTCTGCCACTACGCGGACGATCAGCTGTCCTTCATGTCTCCCTGTAGCGCTGTCTTAGGCGTCTCACTGTACGGACATTGCAATTTATTGAACTGGCCACATCTGCAGTCCTCATGCCTCCTTGCAGCATGCCTAAGGCACGATGAGCAGATGAGCAGGGACCCTGGGCATCTTTCTTTTGGTGTTTTTCATAGTCAGTAGAAATGTCTCTTTAGTGTCCTACGTTTTTATAACTGTGACCTTAATTGCCTACCGTCTGTAAGCTGTTTGTGTCTTAACGACCGTTCCACAGGTGCATGTTCATTAATTGTTTATGGTTCATTGAACAAGGATGGAAAACATTGTTTAAAAGTTATTTGGATTTTTACAAAATAATCTTTAACATACAGTGTCCTGAAAAAGGGACGTTTCTTTTTTTGCTGAGTATGTGTGTGTGTATGTGTGTGTATATATATATATATATATATATATATATATATATACACTCACCTAAAGGATTATTAGGAACACCATACTAATACTGTGTTTGACCCCCTTTCGCCTTCAGAACTGCCTTAATTCTACGTGGCATTGATTCAACAAGGTGCTGAAAGCATTCTTTAGAAATGTTGGCCCATATTGATAGGATAGCATCTTGCAGTTGATGGAGATTTGTGGGATGCACATCCAGGGCACGAAGCTCCCGTTCCACCACATCCCAAAGATGCTCTATTGGGTTGAGATCTGGTGACTGTGGGGGTCAGTTTAGTACAGTGAACTCATTGTCATGTTCAAGAAACCAATTTGAAATGATTGGACCTTTGTGACATGGTGCATTATCCTGCTGGAAGTAGCCATCAGAGGATGGGTACATGGTGGTCATAAAGGGATGGACATGGTCAGAAACAATGCTCAGGTAGGCCGTGGCATTTAAACGATGCCCAATTGGCACTAAGGGGCCTAAAGTGTGCCAAGAAAACATCCCCCACACCATTACACCACCACCACCAGCCTGCACAGTGGTAACAAGGCATGATGGATCCATGTTCTCATTCTGTTTACGCCAAATTCTGACTCTACCATCTGAATGTCTCAACAAAAATCGAGACTCATCAGACCAGGCAACATTTTTCCAGTCTTCAACTGTCCAATTTTGGTGAGCTTGTGCAAATTGTAGCCTCTTTTTCCTATTTGTAGTGGAGATGAGTGGTACCCGGTGGGGTCTTCTGCTGTTGTAGCCCATCCGCCTCAAGGTTGTACGTGTTGTGGCTTCACAAATGCTTTGCTGCATACCTCGGTTGTAACGAGTGGTTCTTTCAGTCAAAGTTGCTCTTCTATCAGCTTGAATCAGTCGGCCCATTCTCCTCTGACCTCTAGCATCAACAAGGCATTTTCGCCCACAGGACTGCCGCATACTGGATGTTTTTCCCTTTTCACACCATTCATTGTAAACCCTAGAAATGGTTGTGTGTGAAAATCCCAGTAACTGAGCAGATTGTGAAATACTCAGACCGGCCCGTCTGGCACCAACAACCATGCCACGCTCAAAATTGCTTAAATCACCTTTCTTTCCCATTCAGACATTAAGTTTGGAGTTCAGGAGATTGTCTTGACCAGGACCACACCCCTAAATGCATTGAAGCAACTGCCATGTGATTGGTTGGTTAGATAATTGCATTAATGAGAAATTGAACAGGTGTTCTTAATAATCCTTTAGGTGAGTGTATATATATATATATATATATATATATATATATATATATATATATATATATATATACACCGATCAGCCATAACATTATGACCACTGACAGGTGAAGTGAATAACACTGATAATCCCGCTATCATGGCACCTGTCAGTGGGTGGGATATATTAGGCAGCAAGTGAACATTTTGATCTCAAAGTTGATGTGTTAGAAGCAGGAAAAATGGGCAGCGTAAGGATCTGAGCGACTGTGAAAAGGGCCAAATTAGGATGGCTAGACGACTGGGTCAGAGCATCTCCAAAACTGCAGCTCTTGTGGGGTGTTCCCGGACTGCAGTGGTCAGTACCTATCAAAAGTGGTGCAAGGAAGGAAAAGCGGTGAACCGGCGACAGGGTCATGGGCAGCCAAGGCTCATTGATGCACGTGGGGAGCGAAGGCTGGCCTGTGTGGTCCGATCCAACAGACGAGCTACTGTAGCTCAAATTGCTGAAAATGTTAATGCTGGTTCTGATAGAAAGGTGTCAGAACACACAGTGCATCGCAGTTTGTTGCGTATGGGGCTGCGCAGCCGCAGACCAGTCAGGGTGCCCATGCTGACCCCTGTCCACTGCCGAAAGTGCCTACAATGGGCACGTGAGCATCAGAACTGGACCACGGAGCAATGGAAGAAGGTGGCCTGGTCTGATGAATCACGAGTTCAAGGTGTTGAGTTGGCCTCCAAATTCCCCAGATCTCAATCCAATCGAGCATCTGTGGGATGTGCTGGACAAACAAGTCCGATCCATGGAGCCCCCACCTCGCAACTTACAGGACTTAAAGGATCTGCTGCTAACGTCTTGGTGCCAGATACCACAGCACACCTTCAGAGGTCTAGTGGAGTCCATGCCTTGACGGGTCAGGGCTGTTTTTGCAGCAAAAGGGGGACCTACACAATATTAGGCAGGTGGTCATAATGTTATGGCTGATCGGTCTATATATATATATGTATTATATATGGTCTGTTTGCTTAATGAAAACCTCAGGTGTACAATGTAGCACAGAACACCACTAATGATGTTCAAATATACTTACGGTCTTTCTTAAACCTCATTGCTGGCAACAGGAGACAGAACTTTCCTGCTAACTGTTCAACATCGATGTGAACTCTGGATAAATTCCAACTGTTATAAAATAACAGAAATAATAGAATATGCTAATTAATAGCTGTGGAGTAAGGGATTTAATATTTTGAGGTTTATTTTTATTTTGCATGTTGAACTGTTTATCATATATTAATTCACCACAGCAAAACTTGCTTCAGGAATGGTGGACTACATTTTAAAAAAGCATAATGTTTCTCTTTTTTTCTTTTTCCAAGAGCCTAACCAGAATTGTGAAGTGAATACGAATTCAATTATTATTAAGTTAAAAATATTAACCCCTAAGAGAAAATAACCCCAAAAACTCAATGTAGCTTGCAATCTTCAACATCAAATGAATCTTTCCTTTCATAAACGACTAAATGGGATTGTTTGATGTGAGTTCCTCAATACTTGACGGGGAAACTTATACTGAGGTTTGGCCTCAGTAATTGTTCCTTGGTGGCCACTCCTCAAAGCAGCTGTGATCATGCTGTGCCAACGAGCATGAATGTGTTCCTTTTATTATGAGATTAACATGACTTGGGAACAAATGTTAAAATTTGGAAGCAAAACATCTATTATATACCAATCAATTTTTCAAGTAGATTTTGAAATGCTGAGGAATATTCTTTGATAATTTTAGCACAGACATATTAAAAAGTAGGTAGCAATAAAGGAGATTTTGAAGTTGGCCTTCCGGTCAGGAATTCAGTTCTGTGATGATAATTTTAGGAACATTGAGAAAATAAAACCTGTTAAAAGTTGGATGTGTGGAGGTTCTTCCTTACAAGAATTGGATTGGCTTTGCATTCCTCTCAATACCACAGTTAGTGTTCATTCTTGTGCTCACTTTTCTCGACTCATTACCTTGTATTAAATCCTTTGCCCTGACTCCTTCCTCCTGTTACATATAGACATTATTTAAAGTATCTGTCCATTGCTTTGTCTTGGACCATAAATGTAAGAATATCTGCTGATTCCATATAGCCGTGCACATACCAGGAAATGCTACTCTCTGTGGCATTGTTTAAACTGTTTTGGAGTCTGTCTTTGGAACCTGAAGGCAACTGACATCAGGAGCAGATTTAAAAAATTTTATACGTCTGGCTCATCTTATTTATAGCTGGACAGTATGTTGGAGATACTCCTTTGACTATATTGTAAAGTGCCATAGAGTTTATGCATGAAGAGAGCCATATCAGAACAAATAGAATAGTGTGTCTGTGCTGCGTACATTTCCACATCCACAGAGGAGAATAATCTCATCCAGAGAAGCACCCAGACAAGACCAGATCCAGATTATACCCATCAAATAACGACATGCAATTTCATACCAAAGATATGCCATTATAGCATATAACCTAATAATTAAACTGAATCCGCAATAAAACTTGTATTCCACAGAACTAACTAGTGTGGGACCGTGATTAGGCCTGCATTGCAAGAGTATGTGTGTGAATGTGCCAAGTCTTCTTCAAATGGTCCTTATGTTTTAATCCCTCTCAGATGGCTTTTAAGATTATTTGAGTAATAAGGAGCCAAATTAGGAAACAAGCTGTATCCAAGATTTTTCCCTCTTTCCTTTTATAATATTTTGAATGTTACGTGTGTAGCACATGCTGATGTTGTTTTCAAATCCCTTTATTCTCTGAGGTTGATCAGTCTTTAAGGCAAGGCTGCCTTTGATGCAGTTTTGAGAGCAGAATCACATATACGAATATAACTACAGATTATTTGCATTATTATTCTTAAAAATGTTAGAGGCAGAATGTATTTTTATAGTAAGAGCACAAAACTTTGCAAACCTCCCATATCAGGGGACATGTCTTTTCAAATAGCAAATAGGGAGTTAAAGTCATAGAGGCCAAATTTTGTAGAATAAATTAACAAAGATACAAGTTCGAAGGAATACAAAATAACAGATTTTAATAAAGCAACAACTAATCTAGTAATTAGTCAGAGATATGAATAGTATATGCAGAATGTAATAGGGGGGTTAAGTGAGTATGAAAATTAATTAAAATGAA